>NC_086102.1:149756406-150406763 GCF_963921235.1 Mobula hypostoma
TGCAAGAGGAATAGAGAAGCCAGCAGCATTTGATAAGACACTAAAGCAACAGGTACAAGATGGGTAACTGCACATGATATGGAAAAGACTGCTGGCATTATATTCCATTGATTAAGAGCACGGTGTCTGGAAATTGGCATGAGACTGGATGTGATGCATTGTCCGGAAAATGTATTTAACTACATAGCAACATAAAGGAAGAAATAATGAAAAAACAGGAAATCAGAATTTGGAAACTGGAGATGTTCACACATTAAGGATTTACACCTAGGGCTAAGGCTACGTCCACACTAGACCGGATAATTTTGAAAACGCCGGTTTCACGTAAAAACGATAGGTGTCCACACCAGACGTGTTTGAAAATACCTCCGTCCACATTAAAACGGGTATTTGGGCGAATCTCCTCCTACTGGGCATGCGCAGGACACATCTACAGAAAACAACTGAAGAGGAGGCGGTATTCTATTTCCGTTTCTGCTGCGGCCTTGTGCTATTTCCGTTGGTCAAAAACTGGAGTATCTACAACAACAGCGAAAGAAAGTATTCAACAATGTCTGTGAGGGATACAAAGAAAACCTCCGCTGGAAAAAGCAGGCCAAACTTCTTCGTTTGGACAGACAATGAAGTCGAGCTGCTTCTGCGAGTTACAAACGACTACAAGGTCAGCAAAGCAGTGGAGAACATGGACTGGGAATCGTGCCAAACCAAATACAACGACATCCTCGACCGCTATAAAGAACAGTACCTCGCGGCAGAGCAGTCGGAATCTCTGGTTAAGGACTACCCGCACAAATTGGACGATATAATCAAGACCATTATTGTAACCAAACTTCAGGCGATTCACCACAAATACCGGCAGGCAGTGGACGCGGGACGAAAAAGTGGACACGGTAGAGTCATTGTACTGTACTTTGAGTTATGTGAGCAGATCTGGGGGCTCACCAGCCACCACGGCAATTCAAGGCGGCATTGAAACCTGAGATTTGGAGGATAGGGTCGACGCACATCACAGCGACCGATGTACAGCCTCTTCACTCGCTTCGACGAGTATGCCCAACTCCGACGGTTTGGACCAAGCAGCAAGTGATGGCTGCGGCATGTTTGGCGTCAAATCTCGCCGCAAAAGACTTGCTGCACGTTCGTCCAGTTACACACTGGAAAAACTTAAAAAGAAATTGCCAAACGACGGACAGCTGTTGGCTCTCGCGCAGGAGAACTTCAAACTAAAGAAGCAAATACTGGAGCGTATGGAGGCAAACGACAGGGAGTTCACGGACAGTATGACCTGGCTGATGATGAGCATTGAAAAACTGACTAACTCTGTTGCAGAAGGATTTGCAATGATGAGGAATATGATGGCTTCCCCCCAGTACTTTTCACCACCGCAATACCAGCCTCACAGCCACTACAATAGCTACACATACAGACACACAGACCCCCGGGTGGCCCCACCAACATCATCCCCACTCCCACAGAGGGGTCACCCTGGAAACATTTCCTACAGCCATAGTCTCTTCACCGATGAAAGGGACGACAGCTACAATGAAATGCAATAAGTTTTGTTACTGGGCAAAAGTGAAATTTGCTGTTACCTCATTTGTTTGCCTTTACTTTTGCCATGTCTTTCAGTATTATTTTGCTGTATTTAACAAGTGCAGTGAAACGAGTTACTGGGCAAAAGCGATTTTATTTTTACCTGAGTAAAAGTGAAACTTACAATTTTTCTTTTGTGGCCTTAACATTTTCACGTCTATGCCAAACATAAGCTAGTACTTAAAATGACATTTTGGAAGTAGTGACAATTGCACCTATTGAATATTTGCACAAGCAATACAATAATAAACCACCTTGTTAAATGTATAAAACATGTCTGCATCAGCGTTATCTTGTATTTCCATACTATGTTACATTAGGCTGTTACACATCTATTGTCAGAGAAGCACTTGCATAAATAGGTAAACCACGTTCATACAAGCAAGGACAGAAAACAGGGCAAAGTGAGTATACTTGTTTATTCAGTAAGTTATGAGTCAAAGTATTTGTTGAGTACATTTCTAACTCTTCTGGCTTCAGTCTCAATGCCGTGTGCTCTGAAATTGTTAGGTTGTGTGGGGGGTGGAAATTCTCTGTCATACTGCAAAGCTGCAGTAACATTCTGCTCAGGAACAGTCTCTTTGTTTGTCTCACAGAGATTGTGCAGCACAAAGCATGCATAAATAACAAAGGGAAGTTCCTCCATATTTATGTCCATTGCTCTGTGCAGAGCACCAGGTCTTGCCTTCAAACGTCCAAAAGAGCATTCAATTACCATTCTTGACTTGCAGAAGGACATGCCAAAGTACTGTTCCTGTGGGGTCACACCACTGTTAGTGTACTGTTTCATAGTATAAGGCATCAGGGGGTATGCAGGGTCTCCCAGCAAAAAAAACAGGAATGGCATCTTCACCCTCCACCATAACTCGTCTGTAAGAGGGGATCCTCTCGTTTTTCAAGTAGTCATTAATTTCTGAATTTGCAAATATACGAGCATCATGGACACTGCCTGGCCATTTCACAACAACATCCATAAAGCAGAATTTGTAATCACATGTAGCCTGTACGTTCAAAGAAAATCTGCCCTTTCTGTTCAGGTAATCTGTGGAGTTTGTTGTAGGCTGTTTAATTTCAATGTGTGTGCAATCAACTGCCCCCAAACACTGCGGCATGCCACGAGCATGGTGGAAGTTGGTTACTAGGTACCTCACTTCAGACTCTGTGCGTGGGATCTTGATATATGCAGGGCCCAGATGTACAGTTATAGCCTGGCTAATTACCTTGGACACCACCTGCCTTGATAATCCGAACGTGTTAGCCATTTTCCTGAGCCTTCCTTTGTCGCTTAGGTAGTACAAAGTGCAAGCGACCTTTTTAACCATATCCACCGGTGATCTCATTCGTGTTGTCTGGCCTTCGATGTGGGGGTGTAATAGTTGGCTTAGACGAAGCAAGGAGCTCCTGGACATTCTAAAGTTATCACACCATTCTTCAGGAACCACAACTTCATTTGCTAAATTGTCCCACCACACACTAGTTCGGCCAGGTCGTCTCCAAAACCGCCGGTCTTTGTACAGTTGATACAACGTTGGCGTTGTGCAGATCCATTGCACAGCAACTGTGAGAACAAACAACACCTTTTTATACGTAGATATACATATCTGTAAGTGGTAGATAGCTATGTTTAACTCCAAACAAGCTATTAACGTAGACAAGAAAGTAAACAATACATGCATGAAACCGTCCGCCATTGTTGTGAAACGCCGTGCTGCCGCCACTATCTGTTCCGGCACGTCATTACAGCATTTTTAAAAATAGCCGGTTACCCCATACACACTATGCTGAATATTTGGCATTTTCAGATTTATTCACTCTGGCAAGCGTTTCTGAAAAGCTCTATTTTCGGGGGAGGAAAATGCTGTTTCAGTGTGGATGGAAGGTCAAAACGAAGAAAAAAAGCTTCGTTTACGGATTTATCTTGTCTAGTGTGGACGTAGCCTAAGTGAGATCTACAGATGAGAGGCAGCAGGCCAAGCAGCATCTATAGGAAGAAGTACTGTCGACATTTCGGGCTGAGACCCTTCGTCAAGTACTGTCGAAGGGTCTCGGCCCGAAATATCAACTGTACTTCTTCCTATAGATGCTGTCTGGCCTGCTGCGTTCCACCAGCATTTTGTGTGTGCTGCTTGAATTTCCAGCATCTTCAGATTTTCTCGTGTCTACAGGTGAGAGTTGGGGGAACCTCTATTCAAAATTAGACGGGGATGTCTCCAAATGTAAGGAGGGGATATCTACTCAGAAAAATAGAGGTATGAATGTATGCTTGTTTCTAATAAAGAAAAAATCTGGCATGGGTAAACACTAGCACATTTTATTTGGAACACATTTCAACCAACATGTGTGCAAACGACTCACCAATGTCAGTTCTGATTCCAGGGTGAATGACCCACATTGTCCACCGGGAACTGTAGTTCTTTATTATGTAGAAGTATAACAACACATCTTTCCCCTTTAAAGAAAAACAAGCACAATACTATGTCCTCATAAATCTACAAGGAACAATAATCTTATCCAACAAAGATATTTACATTAACTTCAATTGCAATGAGCAATAATACTCTCTTCTTCACTCATCAATTTTCAATCAGTATCTGAGGTGGTTTGCTGATCCTTTTTAGTCTGCATAGATTTGTTTCAACAGATGTATTGCTTTCATTTGCTATGTTAATATTAGTGTCTTTCTGAGAACTCTGATCAACATGTTCATTTTTTACATCTGCTGGCCCCTTTGGTGTACTGGCTGTTGACGTGTCACAGCAATGAGTTTGAGCTTGTAGTCATATATTCTTTCTCAGAGGTGTGCCTCATTCCAATTGGATCTGGTAGGAATGTAGAGCTAATTCCTCTTGCACCTACCCTATCCTTGCTTGGACCATGTGATCTCGAACTCACACCTGATCCCATGGCTTCAGGACTGGTAAGCTTTTTTGCAGTCTTGTTATGATACTGCTTCTATTTTTCCTTTCCTTTCTCTTTTGCCAATTTGACCATTCAAGCTCCTTTAGGTGTCAACAGATTTTCGTGCACTGGAAGGTTAGCTCGTATGCATCAACCCATCAGCATTTGGGCTGGTGAAAGTCCATTCTGCAGTGGTGTACTTTGATAAATCATTAGACTTCTGTGGAAATCCTCTTGTCCATCTTGTGCTTTCTTCATGAGACCTTTCACGACCTTGTCCTAACTCTCTGTTAGGCCATTAGAATTTGGGTGATGTTGGCTTAAAGTTACATGTCAAAGCCTCCAATCATTTGCAAAGGATTCAAATTCAGAGTTCAAAAATTGTGGGCCATTGCTTGATACTTCTTCACATAGAATTTCATGCCTCTCAAACAAAACTTTCAGGAAAATGATGACTGCTTTGCTGGATATTGATTGCAGTGTTACAAACCCTGTGTAATTGGAAAATAGTCTATTACAACAATATGACTTTTCCCATTACAATCAAACAAATCCACTTCAACTTTGAAGTATGGCCTGTCTGGTACGGAGTGTGGAGTAAGCAGTGCTGCTTGCTGCTTTGGCTTGTAGGTAAGGCATATTTCAGATGAAGCAGTGGTCTGGCTGATGTCTTGATTCATTCTTGGCTAGTACATCACTTCACGAGCTCTATGTTGTCAGGATGCCGAAGCAGGGACTCAATCGCAGACCAAGTATTGTGTGCGCACTGTGATATTTACTGAGTAACAAATCCAAGGGGGCAAAAAAGTTGGCATCAAAGTTTAGGTGGAGATCAAAAATTCCTGAGAAATCCAAAAACCAGAATCAGGAAACAGGCAGAATCGATATTCGGATGGATAGAGTTCAGGTACAAATGCTGGAAAGGCTCAGGAAAACTCACTGGCACAATCTGGCAACAAACTGGTGAAAACTCAGGACTAAAATACACTGAGCAATAAACAGAGAGGCAGATGATAGATGGAGCACGATGAGACAGAATTGGCAGCAAAACAGGTAATAATGAAATACAGGTGAGCGGCGGAGTACTCAGTAATACAGGGACTGGAGTAGAGCAGGAGCAGGGACAGGAGCACATGGCAATACAAATCTACAGAATGATGGCTAGGGGGAAAACACACAAAAAGACAAAGTTTAACTGAGGTACTAGCATACATTTACATTTTTCCTCTCCCAGGTGCCCTTCATGTGTCTTCTGGAGCATTTCCTTCTGTAGTGACACTGGAATCACAAATCTGTTCCCTTTGACAACCATATATTCCACTACTGACAGTTCAGCTGTGCATGCCCAATAATCCTAAATACACTTTGGACAGTCATTCTTCACTGCTGGCTATCCTTTTTGTATCATCTCTTTGGGTACTTCCATTGTTTCATCCATTCCTGCTGGTTTCCTAATCTTCTCTGTTCTATCAGGAATACTGGAATGGAGGTGACAATCATATCAAATTAGTTCTTAGTCATTCTTGTTGACTGCTCGAGACAGAGTATCAGCAGCAAACATATATTTTCCCAGTGTGTATATCATCTTCATGTCATATTTATGCAACTTTATCAACATGTACGGTATCCTCATTGGACAGTCATTCAGTGGTTTGGCCATAATTGAGACCAATGGTTTATGGACTGTCTTCACTTCAAAAGGATGTCCATAGATACGTTGACAGAACCTTTTACATGCGTATGTGTTGGCAAGAAGCTCTTTCTCTATCTGTGCACAGTTGGGTTCCACATTTGTTAAAGCCCTTGATGCATAGGCCACAGGTTACCATGTGACATCATGCTGCTGCAGTAGTACTGCACCACCATGGCCATACTGGGACGTATCAGGCAAGATCCTTGTAAACCTTTCTGGATTGTAAAACTTCAATGTGGGCTCTTCAGTTAGGGCTCTTTTCAGCATCTGAAAATATATGTTTGCTGCTGATCCAAATCATGGACTTCAGGCAAGATGGAAGTCCTACACCTGAAGCCCATCCAAAGAATCATTCTAATGATGGGTCGTTGTGTGGAGCCTGTTGAGGATGGTGCCTTGTGGAAATATTGTGGGGCTTATTGGGGTTGATCAATTTCTTGTGAAGACTGGTTCCATTACCACTTATGATCAAGCTCACAACTTAAGAGTGAAGAAATTCAATTCAGTCCTGTTGTGTGTGTTGCAGTTGAAACCAGGAACCCAAATGATTTGCCCAAATTGGTTGAAGGTTTGAGGCGTCTTACCAAGTCCAATCTAACAGTCTAGTATATAATTGAAGAATCCAGTGAACACATCATTGCTGGTGCAAGTAAACTTCAATTGGAAATCAGCCTGGAAGATCTTGAAGAGTTCCATATTTGCATTCCTATCAAGAAATCTGGTCTTATTGTTCCTTGTTCCTTATTATGAGAAGGTTACTGAGGAATGTAACATGATCTGCATGTCCAAGTGTCTCAACAAACACAACCAGCTGCATATGAAGGCATGGCCATTATCTGAGGGCCTACCAGAAGACATCAATTAGGGTGGGATCATTGCCTATCAAGAGCTCAAACAGCAAGTCAGGTATCTTGCTGAGAAATATGAATGGGATGTCACTGAGGCCTGTAAGATATGGACCTGATGACACAGGTCCAAATATCCCAGCTGATGTGACTAAGGGAGTCCAATATCCAAATGAAATCAAGGACACTGCTGTCGCTGGATTTCAGAGGGTCCTGTACAATTTGATATTCGTGATGTAAACCTACATGCTGATGTATCCTCCGTGGTGGTGGTCAGATCATTCCCACTGCCTGGAGATATCTGTATGCCTGTGTAATGACTGCCCTACCTAGAATCATGGAACCTGTCTACCTGCTTGAGGTTTAGTTTCCAGAGCAGGTAGTTGGTGGCATCTGTGGTGTACTGAACAGGATACATGGTCATGTTTTTAAAGAATCCCCCTTCTGAAGCCATGTTATGCTTGTTCTTAATAAAGACAAACCTGACATAGGTAAACACTAGTACACTGTTCAACGAGTATGCGTGCGACCAGCTCACCTTCAAGACTTCCTGTACTGGGATGAACCGCTTACATTGCCCACTGGGAACTGAAGTTCTTTATTACGTACACACATAATAACACAGGAGCAACCACCTCTTAAAGTAAGTGCGATCTACACATGCAGGAAGGAGAAAAATCAAATTCAATGGAGCACATGGAATGGAAGGAGTTGTAGAAAAATTAATCTGGGACTAAAGCAGAACTGGTCAAAGTTACGGTCTTGGATCAGTGTTGAATTTCCTTAACACCAATCCTACCATTGTAACTCAGCTGTTCTGGATCCTGATGCATGTTCATTTCTATTGTCAATTACATTTTATATACTGTACAATCACACATTTCATTTATCTAAAGAGAACTATTTTATCTTACATTACTGTTGAAAGATAGAAATTGTAAATATCTGAAGAAATGCTTATCAGAGTTTGAACTGATGAAAATGTAATCACCCTGAGAGAACTGTAAAGGAAAGACAAATGAAGGATGCAAAGCATCTTCACAATGAGAAAGACAGCACTGGAAACCAGACAGTGCAGTGGTTAAAATGGATGTCCCTTCACTCTGAGCTAGGAATTGATTCAGGACATAAACAATGGACTAAAAATGTTACTTCACTCTGCTTATGTGCAAGGGTTAGAGCATTGAATATTGCTGCACAGTACAGGCATTTTGGCCCGCATTGTTGTGTCGACCTTTTGACCTACTCCAAGATCAATCTAACCCTCCCACATAACCTTTGACATTTCTTTTATCCATGTGCCTATCTAAGAGTCTCTTAAAAATCCCTAGTGTATCTGCCTCTATCACCACCCCTGGCAGTGAGTGCTATGCTTAAAGTTCATCACCATTGTTCCTGATACTTCTTGCATTAAAGTAAACATATTTCAACCCATCCAGCTGACTGCGTTTATGCCCTGTACATTGTCTATCCTTCCTTCCTCTCTCCCTCTCTACATGCTGCATCAACCTTTATACCAAATGACCCATCACTCTGGTTCTATCCCTCTGCTAACCTCACCTAAACTCTCCCCAATGGCTCCAACAAACCTGAAAACAAGGACATGGGTCCCATTCAACTTCAGGTGTAACCCATTCCATTTGTACAGGTCATATCTACCCCAAAAAGATTCCATTAATGTGCGATGTGATTAGGTTGGATGTGAAATGAGTCTAAATGACCATGAGCCATCTTCTTGATGGTTATAGACCTTCACTGGAGTGTCACAATCTGTAAACTGACTCAGAAAAGGTAAGGAAAGGCCTATGGAAATAAATGGATTTGTCTCACTTCTACAATAGGTTATACATCTGTTGTGAGTTTCCCTGCTATTCTGTGTGAGCACCCTGGAGCCACCACCCATCCTTCTATTCTCTCCATCTTATGAACGTTCCAGACTTATGTCCAACTCACCACAAACAAAACAGGGTATGATGTGAAGAAATTCCTCCCATTACCTTAGATTGAACCTTAGATTCATCTGACCAGTAAGTGCTGGCAGTTTGAGAGTATAGGTTAGAATATCTTCTGCTCTGGCACTCAGGTTCCTTCTTAAATGAGCACAAGTGCCAGCCAAGTTAACCAATTAAAAATGATGACAGAAGTACAATGGTGAATTGTTTGCTATGTGTTGACAGTCAAATTACTGTGCAGCTATTCCCATGGTCTACTGTTAGACATGTGCATAAATCATCTCTTAGAATGGAGACAATTATTGTAGGAGAAACCAGAAACTTGTGGGATTATGATAGTACTTGTGTACCAAAGGTGAAAGTACAAAATAAATTAGAATACTTATGTTTATTCAGTCAGTGCCAAAAAGAAATAAATAAATGTCATTAATTCTTTTGATTCTGTGGCAAAAAGTCACGTACTTTTCCTCTGCTATTTTAACACAGGAATACCATTTGTGTCGGTAGAGCTTTTCACAGGCATTCCTGTGTAATTAAGATCTGTCTTTTAACTTTGGCTTCACTCTTTCAGTTATATTGTAGGTTGTGATTATTACCAAATCAGTGCTGTTACTTGGAGACACTAGAGCAGCCTTTCTCAACCCTTCTGCCCTGGAGGAACCCTTGAAATAATTTTCAGATCTCAGGGAACCCCTGCGTAAAATTATTATATCTACAGCTCACGGTACGTTAGTGTGATCAGTAAGTTGTAGATGTAATAATCCAAAAATAATTGTCAATGTTCTTTTGAGTAGAGAATGAATTTTAGACAACCTTTCTAAAATTTGAAAAAAGACAAGTAGTTAAGCTTAGCTTACGTTTCTTGAAATTAATCTCTTTCTTTCCCTTTCATAAATTTTAAAAACTCATAAGGCAAACATAATAAATTTCTGTTAAATAACTGCCTTAAGCCAAAATGGGATTTAATTTTTCTAAAGATAGGCTCGGTACATTTAATCTAAATAAAGGTTGTAAATTGATTTTAATTAATGCTATTTACAACATGAAAATTTACTGACAATGTTGAAAAGTAAAGTTACTAAAAAGCATGTGCCAATACAATATGAATAAAAATATAGCCTAAGACACAATTTTATTCAAGAATTTGAAAAAACATTTTCTTAAGTGGCATGATCAGATTCAAACATAGACCTAGCATGTGGAACCTGTGCTTGTTTTTTGCTGCACAATTACTCAATTCTAGGTCGAACTTGAGATAAGCGCACATGGATTTTACCTTCATCTGAAATGAGACAATCTCTATCTTTGCTCTTGACCCTTTTTAAACAAGAAGAAGCTTGCTCACACATGTAAGAAGTTGAAAACTGCAGCAAAATGTCCATTGCTTTCATATGAATTGCAGGATACTCTTCATTCACAGAAACCAGAACTTGTCCAGGGGCAGGTTAGTAAATTTCAATGCTCGGAAAATGCACTTCATGCTCCTCATCAGCCTACCGTCCTCCCCTCTATGCAATGCTGCACTCACCAATTATCAATAGCCTCCCCTATCTTGCATCTAAAACTGACAATGGACTCAATCAAATACACACGGTCCTACTGCACACTGTCATATGGGGCTGAGAGACCGTTAATGAGATTGCTAACAGGGCTGCTCTGTCACTGCCCACCACTGCGAGTGATAGCGTTGTGCAAGTTCAAAAAATGGTGCTTATTTTTCAAAATCACAATTTCTCCTAGCAACCTCTCACGGAACCCCATATTTACAGATCAAGTTAGTGATCTTCAGTATACAAGTGTAGCACAAAATTTTACAGATGAGACAACATGATTGGTAACCATCTTGCTTCCAAGCAAACCCGTGGAAATTATCTGCTGCAGAATCCAATCCATTGTTGCAAGGAACAGAATCAGAGCAAAAGCTGGCTGAGCTCACATTGATAATGATGTTGCATCAGAGTACTTTCTATTCATGTGCATATTGTTGATTGTATGGAGCTCCTTTATCAGGTTCACAATACTTTATGATTATCCATTGCCTACAATCAGCAGTCAGAGAGTAAATCTTCCAATAGTCAAAGCTATTCGCAAGGTCCTCACATCACTCAAAGAGATCACAAAACTCTTACCTTGTTTGCATAGGAGGCTGATGTATTGAATGCAGATGATGCCTCAATGTCTGGGTATGGAGCTGCTGCAATGGCTTTTCAATTTTTAGATCCAGACGAGAAGGATCTAAGTAAATTACTTGCTATGCCTGGGAGCGTGCAAAGGCAGTGCTAGCAGATGGGGCTGAACCCCCTACCCTAATAGGAAGATAGAATGCCATAGTTGAGCGGACTTTCATTGATTCTGTTCTGATTATTATTCTGTAGATTTATTGAGCATGCCCACAATAAAATGAATCTCAGGGAAGTACATATATGGTGACATATATGTATTTCAATAATAAAATTTACTTTGAACTTTGAAAAATTGTGTTCTCTTAGCCTGTCTTCCATGTGCCCTGAGAGATGCTCTTATACCATCCGATGACAATTGGGCATTTTTGCCATGATATTACGTACCGTACATTGATTTCATCTCGTCCTCAAGCAATTCTGAGGAAATACTGGGGCCTTCAATTTCTGTTATTGGAGTTTGCTAGATCTCTTTGTAGGGGAGCTGGTGGTGCGCCATCACTTGCGAGTAGAACTCTTTATAGCAACTTGCTTCCACCTCCTACTTCTGGCAAGATGTCCCCTCACTTTCAAATCTGAGCTGGAAGCATTAGGAAAGGCAAAAGAGAGCGAAAAGAAGTTGGCAAAGGCATCTATGGTGTCTTACTACACTGCTGCCTCCCTCCCTGTGTTCCTTCTCGGATCGTCATGAGTGAATCTAGGCCTTATGCTGCTTTGTCAGGTCTTTATAGCCTTCATTAAAGTCTTGTGGCCATTTATTTTAATGTTTACCAATTAAACTCCATACAGAGCTGATCTCCCGAATGAGTGATGGACAGACTGATACTACTGAAAATACAGCAGCACCAAGACTTGCCTCCAGAACCACATCAACTTCAAAACAGAATGAAAAGACTTTGAACTAAAAGAAATACAAGGACAAATCAAAAACTCACAACAAATTGTACAAATTCCGTGAGAGATACAGTTGTCTCATTTAAACCTCCTGCCAATAGCTCCAGACACCCTTAACCCTTTGAGTACTGAATATATTTACAATCTTCAATACCTTTGTACCAGTTAACTTCATGCAGAAATGTCAGTAATAATTTTTGTAACTTCTATTGTTCCAGTTTTCCAAGAATCGTAGCAATACCTAGAGGATACATGCATTTTCAAAAAATGTATTATGGTTAAAACATAAACAACAGGAATTCTGCAGATGCTGGAAATTCAAGCAACACACATCAAAGTTGCTGGTGAACGCAGCAGGCCAAGCAGCATCTGTAGGAAGAGGTGCAGTCAACGTTTCAGGCCGAGACCCTTCGTCAGGACTAACTGAAGGAAGAGTGAGTAAGGGATTTGAAAGTGGGAGGGGGAGGGGGAGATCCAAAATGACAGGAGAAGACAGGAGGGGGAGGGATAGAGCCAAGAGCTGGACAGGTGATAGGCAAAAGGGGATACGAGAGGATCATGGGACAGGAGGTCTGGGAAGAAAGACGGGGGGGGGGGGACCCAGAGGATGGGCAAGAGGTATATTCAGAGGGACAGAGGGAGAAAAAGGAGAGTGAGAGAAAGAATGTGTGCATAAAAATGAGTAACAGATGGGGTACGAGGGGGAGGTGGGGCCTTAGCGGAAGTTAGAGAATTCAATGTTCATGCCATCAGGTTGGAGGCTACCCAGACGGAATACAAGGTGTTGTTCCTCCAACCTGAGTGTGGCTTCATCTTTACAGTAGAGGAGGCCGTGGATGGACATGTCAGAATGGGAATGGGATGTGGAATTAAAATGTGTGGCCACTGGGAGATCCTGCTTTCTCTGGCGGACAGAGCGTAGATGTTCAGCAAAGCGGTCTCCCAGTCTGCGTCGGGTCTCGCCAATATATAAAAGGCCACATCGGGAGCACCGGACGCAGTATATCACCCCAGTCGACTCACAGGTGAAGTGTTGCCTCACCTGGAAGGACTGTTTGGGGCCCTGAATGGTGGTAAGGGAGGAAGTGTAAGGGCATGTGTAGCACTTGTTCCACTTACACGGATAAGTGCCAGGAGGGAGATCAGTGGGGAGGGATGGGGGGGACGAATGGACAAGGGAGTTGTGTAGGGAGCGATCCCTGTGGAATGCAGAGAGAGCGGGGGGAGGGAAAGATGTGCTTAGTGGTGGGATCCCGTTGGAGGTGGCGGAAGTTACGGAGAATAATATGTTGGACCCAGAGGCTGGTGGGGTGGTAGGTGAGGACCAGGGGAACCCTATTCCTAGTGGGGTGGTGGGAGGATGGAGTGAGAGCAGATGTATGTGAAATGGGGGAGATGCGTTTAAGAGCAGAGTTGATAGTGGAGGAAGGGAGGTCCCTTTCTTTAAAAAAGGAAGACATCTCCCTCGTCCTAGAATGAAAAGCCTTATCCTGAGAGCAGATGCGGCGGAGACGGAGGAATTGCGAGAAGGGGATGGCGTTTTTGCAAGAGACAGGGTGAGAAGAGGAATAGTCCAGATAGCTGTGAGAGTCCATAGGCTTATAGTAGACATCAGTGGATAAGCTGTCTCCAGAGACAGAGACAGAAAGATCTAGAAAGGGGAGGGAGGTGTCGGAAATGGACCAAGTAAACTTGACGGCAGGGTGAAAGTTGGAGGCAAAGTTAATGAAGTCAACGAGTTCTGCATGCGTGCAGGAAGCAGCGCCAATGCAGTCATCGATGTAGTGAAGGAAAAGTGGGGGACAGATACCAGAATAGGCACGGAACATAGATTGTTCCACAAACCCAACAAAAAGGCAGGCATAGCTAGGACCCATACGGGTGCCCATAGCTACACCTTTAGTTTGGAGGAAGTGGGAAGAGCCGAAGGAGAAATTATTAAAAGTAAGGACTAATTCCGCTAGACGGAGCAGAATGGTGGTAGAGGGGAACTGATTAGGTCTGGAATCCAAAAAGAAGCGTAGAGCTTTGAGACCTTCCTGATGGGGGATGGAAGTATATAAGGACTGGATATCCATGGTGAAAATAAAGCGGTGGGGGCCAGGGAACTTAAAATCATCGAAAAGTTTAAGAGCGTGAGAAGTGTCACGAACATAGGTCGGAAGGGATTGAACAAGGGGTGATAAAACAGTGTCGAGGTATGCAGAAATGAGTTCAGTGGGGCAGGAGCAAGCTGAGACAATAGGTCGGCCAGGACAGGCAGGTTTGTGGATCTTGGGTAGGAGGTAGAAACGGGAAGTGCGGGGTGTGGGAACTATAAGGTTGGTAGCAGTGGATGGGAGATCCCCTGAGCGGATAAAGTCGGTGATGGTGTGGGAGACAATGGCCTGTTTCTCCTTAGTGGGGTCACGATCGAGAGGTAAATAAGAGGAGGTATCTGCGAGTTGTCGCTGTTAAAACATGCAAGCTAACAAAACATGTATTTCGCCAGGTGTTATTACTCAACAGTCCCTGATCAAGAAAGGTTCCATTCTATAATAATTAAAGATGAGCTTTATTTGTCACATTAAAAAAATCGGAACATATCGTGAAATGCTTTGTTTGCATCACCCTTCATGATGTGCTGTGGCAGTCTGCAAGTGTCACCACACTTCCAGCACCAACATAGCATGCCCACAGCTCACTAACCCTAACCGTACATCTTTGGAATGTCAGAGGAAACCGCAGCACTAACTGAAAGAAGTCCTGACGAAGGGTCTCAGCCCGAAACATCGACTGTACCTCTTCCTAGAGATGCTGCCTGGCCTGCTGCGTTCACCAGCAACTTTGATGTGTGTTGTCTGATCGGAAGTCGCTGGGACTGTAAAATAATTACCACTTCACAACTGTGCTGCCCTCATTTCATAAGGGAAACTGGACAGAGAAGTGATACTTGAATTAATAAAGGATATTCATAAGACCATCCATTTCCAAAGCAAGCATATAAATCACAAACAAGTGGTCAGATCCAACTATTGGGATTCTTGCCTGTGTGTCTCCATGTAAGAGGACTACAATCTAACCTGGTCCCAGGTGAAGGACCTAGTTTTAGCACCTCCTGTCCTGGTGGGAGATCAAGTACAAAGCCATCTATGTGTATGATAGATATTGTATGATAGCAAAACGTCTTACATTTAAAACCTGTAGCCTTGCTCCATAATGGCAATTCATCGGAATGCATCACAGTTTAGTATAGCAACTGCTCTGCCTAAAAAATTTGCAACATGTGTAAAGCGCTTGTCTTCTCTCTGTGTGGCTGGTTGCCGCACCCTATGTGAGAGAATCTAATTACATAGTACTACACTAGGTGTTAGTGAGCTATCAAAAGCTCTAGGTTTTGGAAAGAGGCAGTGAATAGAAAACATACCCTTCTGGAAGTAAGTTTTATTTTTTTTTAAATCGTGATATATACCAAATATTTACATGAGTAAGAACAATTCAAAATTCCAACATTCTGTTTCGGTTTCAAATCTCAGATATCAAAAGAAAATCAAATTCCTTTTGAGTTAGAATCGGTGAGATTCTTTAGGATAACTTTTATTACTCCAGGTTCTCTAACTACTTAGATCTAGTGTCATTCCCTATTTAAAGATTTACAGACTAACATTTGCTTTTTTTATCCCCAGTTAGAAAGGAAACTAATTGAATTTGTATTATGTATTAAGTATTATGGTTAACCTCAGTTTCAGTTTCAGGTCAGTATATCTACAAATTCAAATTCAACATCAAAAAAATATATATAAAGCTTATCTCCTTTTATGACAGATTCTCCAACATCACAATCTTTAAACAAAGTAAATCTCATTCAGTCACTTGTCAAAGTCCTTGTAAAAATAATCAGTTCTTCAAGAAAATCAAATTCGGACCCTTCAAATGAGAAATAAAATTATCGGAATCAGAATCAGGTTTATTATCACCAACATGTGACGTGAAATTTATTAACATAGCAGAGGCAGTTCAATGCAATACATAATCTAGCAGAGGAAAAAAATAATAAATAAAATAAAAAAATAGTAATAAATAAACAAGTAAATCAATTACAGTATACATTTTTGAATAGATTAAAAAATAAATGTGCAAAAAAAAATACTGTTTATTTTTAAAAAGTGAGGTAGTGTCCAAAGATTCAATGTCCATTTCGGAATTGGATGGCAGAGGGGAAGAAGCTGTTCCTGAATCGCTGAGTGTGTGCCTTCAGGTTTCTGTACTTCCTACCTGATGGTAACAGTGAGAAAAGGGCATGCCCTGGCTGCTAGAGGTCCTTAATAATGGACGCTGCCTTGCTGGGACACCGCTCCCTGAAGATGTCCTGGGTACTTTGTAGGCTAGTACCCAAGATGGAGCTGACTAGATAACCAACCCCCTGTAGCTTCTTTCGGTCCTGTGCAGTAGCCACTCTATACCAGACAGTGATGCAGCCTGTCAGAATGCTCTCCACAGCACAACTATAGAAGTTTTTGAGTGTATTTGTTGACATGTCAAGTCTCATCAAACTCCTAATAAAGTATAGCCGCTGTCTTGCCTGCTTTATAACTACATCGATATGTTGGGACCAGGTTAGATCCTCGAAGGTCTTGACACCCTTGAACTTGAAGCTGCTCACTCTCTCCACTTCTGATCCCTCTATGAGGATTGGTTTGTGTTCCTTTGTCTTACCTTTCCTGAAGTCCACAATCAGCTCAATTATACATCCAACCATATTAAGTCCTCTACGTCTTGAAGAATTTCATTCCCGCGCTGGTTCTTCGATCTTGGGTGGCTCGCCATCTTGCTTCGTGGTTTGTTGGATGAAATGGTGGGCCATTCACGGAAAGTCAATTCACAATATTCACACAAAAAAGACCTGACCATTTCCCTTGGTATGATTTAACAGCACTTATTCCGGTTACATGGTATAGCTATTGGACACTTACTCTCTGCCGATATTGTCACTCTAGAGGTGGTGCTCCTTATAGCATAACTTCAATAAATCTTTCATCGATAGTGTCTCTCCCACAGGGGTTTCACCCTGAGGATTTCCAGTAAGTAGGGTAGAGATACTAACTACTTATTTCACCTTTAACAGTTTATAACTTTTGCTAGTTTCTACAGTTTACTGCGTTTCTGTCATTTGTCCATGCCTGCATCATTCTTGCATGGCTCTTTTTTTCCCAAGTCTCTCTCTTTTCTTTAAAATTTGGTAAACCTCATTTTCATCCCTCCACAGATGGAGTTTTCTAACTTTACATCTTGAGTTTAATTAACCTGGGTTACTACAGCAAATTATGAAATCAAAACAATCTATCAGCAGACAATTCTCCTTCCATTGACTTTATCTACATACCCTGCTGCCTTGGGAGAGCAGCCTACATAATCAAAGATCCCGCACACCCCAGTCATTCTATCTTCTCCCCCTTTTCAGTGGACAGAGTGAAGCATTCGGCCTCGAGGACTAGAAGCCTGGAGATGGGTTGAAAGTCCATTACTGACACCTTTTCTTGCCAATCTCGCTGATTAAAGCTTCGAGGGAGATTGAAATCATTGAGGTGAGAGCAGAAAGTGAGTGGGTGTTCAGCGCCATCCACAAGCTTCTCACTCGCTGCTGCCCGAGGAAGGTGTCTGCACGTGACGGTCTTTCTTTCCCTCTCACTTGCCGCTCCTGGAGGCAGGCCCCTGCATTCAAATGGTCTCTCTCTCCCTCTCTCCTTCTCACTCAATGCTGCCGGAGCATGGTGTCAGAGCCCTGTGTCTTGGGCAAGGTCAATCAATTCAGTTTGTGGATTAGACTCTGTAGCTCACATCATGATGTGCTTCTGCTTTCTGGTTGCTCCTTTATTTGTTGTTATTTTGTACACTTTTGATTGGAGCTGCCTGCAGACAGATGATAAAGCACTAGATTGAACTGAACTGAGCTGAACTAAATATGCCTGGACCCTTGCGATGACTTCTGAGGGTTGGTGTTTTATATTCTGTGTTTCTCACTCTTTTTTTTGCCATTTGCATGATTTGATTTTTTTTGGCGTGGAGCTTGATGTTTTTCTTTGAACGAGTTCCCTAGTTTTCTTTGTTTTGTGTCTGTCTGCGGGGAGGACGATTCTCAGGGTTGTATACTGCAGGCATTCTTTGATGATAAATGTACTTTGTACTTTGAAAAGAGAGCATGTACCACTACAGTCAAGGACAGCTTCTGTCCTGCTGTTGCAAGACTCTTGAAACAAGCTTTTATACGAAAAAGATGAGCTCTTTATCTCTCAATCTACCTAGTCGTGACCCTTTTATTTTGCTTAGCTGCTCTGCACTTTTTCTAACTATAATGCCAACAGAAAAGCCAGCAACTCTCAAATTGTTCTATTTCAGCCTGACGAGCCGTCATTGGGACTGGGAAAAGGTAGAAAATTGGTGTGATTGAATTTGCAGAGAAGTGGAAGTGCCGGTGAAAACAAAGAATATGGAGATAAGAGGAAGTCCAAGAGAGACTGTGATGAAAACAGCTGCCAGAGCCAGCTGAGAGTGGGCAGTGAACTGCAGATGATCAGTCTGAAGGTGACATAAATAGAAGTAGTTGAGTGCAGACATAAGATGAAGGATAGACTATGCTGGATCTCTGCGAGACAGAACATTCTGATTATAGAAAATTAGAAAAGAGATTTCCAGAAAGATTCAGCAAGCCAAGCATCAACTGGGAAGGCTGGTTATCTGAAATGTTTGAGATCGATGTTGATTTTGCTTAGTTAGACTCGAATACTGTTGCTTCCGATTTCACTGGGCTTTGTTGGAATGGTGCAAGAAGTCAAAGAGAGGTTGACGTGGGAGGAGGTGGAAAATTAAAATAACGGTAGCTCAGGTTCTGAATGATGGTGTTCTGCAAAGCCACCACTCAATCTAAGTTTACTTTACCATGAGCACCGAATTGGAAGAATTGGTGACTGCTTTGAGAAAACTTCCACTTATTTAAGTTTTCCAGCAACAACAGTGTTCAATATCTCACAGTTCCAGCATTGTTCTTTTCCCGTCATCTATCTCCTTCTACTTACAACTCTTCCAGACAGATCATCTGCAAATAATGAGCTTTTCCGCAGTCCCTTAACTGGCATCACCTTTCAACTGCATCACAGTCTCTCCCAGTCTCCATCGTATCACTAACATTCCCTTTGATCTCCCCAACCCTCCACCTTCTCAATAACTTAAAAGATGCTAGTTGTAGAACATTGCTGAAGTCTGATGAGAGATCATCAGTTTGAAGCTCTAACTGTGTTTCTCTTTCCACAGAAGCTGCCTAGCTGAGTGCTTCCATTATTTTCTGTTTTCACACGTTTTGTTTCCTTTACCAGCAGACCTGTTTATTCTAAGTTTTATTTATATTTCATTTTATTCATGCTAATTTCATTCCAAAAACAGGTGGAGTGACAATTCCCTGTCAGTTATGAGCAGCTTCTTTGTTGCTTCTTTCTATTTTAACAATTCTGCATTCATTTACATACCTCTTTCCTGCTCAAATGCAAGCACACTTTCTGTCTGAGATTCCAACACTAACACACCCCTGCTACTGGCCTTTTCCTTTGTAATTCTGATGAGCAATATAATTTTCAATCTGAAGCTTTCCTCTTTCATTTCTTATTTTGTAACTAATCCCTTCTCCATTTCTGTAGGCAATGCAGGTTAAATAAAGAACTGGGCACTAGGAGGAGATTGCAAGGTTTTAGAGTTGAATTACTTTGTTGATCAAAGCGTCACACCGGAGACAGCTCAAGTGATAAAAGAGAATTTAAATCTGGTGAGAGCAAAGTTGCTTGTTGCTTTAGGGATTTCATTCAATAACAGTTACTGCAGTGAATGGTGCTTTGACATGTCTCTTGTAATTTGAAGCACATTTTGAAGGGGTCAGAATGCAAAAACAAATGAGGAAAATACCTTTATGACCATCAGCTAGGATTGGGATATCATGAACCACATTGTATCAGCAAAATGTTGCTAATCAGCACTGTATGTACATTTGTATCCTGTATGTGAGTGATAAATTATTAAAGCAGAATGATTTATTGGTGGTTATAGTAATACCAGATTGAGTTTTGGAGAGGCACAAGCTCAAGCATTGTCTCAAATGACAATTATATTGCATCTTCCTCTGAATACAAGGTTTAAACAGGGACAATGGTAATTCTGGTTTGGAGCACAAATTGTTCCAACAACAAAGCAGCCAAAATGGAGGTGCTGATGACATACAGTGTGTGACATACACTGTCTTCAAATCCTAAATGTTAAGCACTTGGTGGGCAAGATTATGCACAGGACAGAAGCACAGAGATGTGGGTGGAGAGGGAATTGGAGAAAATTCAATACGAAATGGAAAACACTGCAGTTTTGCAATGACCTCTAGATGAAAGAAAATCATGTGTTCATTTGGTGCCTTTCATGTTGGGGCAGCCATGGCCGTAAGGCAGAAAATGCCACAGCAAACTACAGTGATATTGGTATGACAATCTGTTTTTTTACCCTCCATATTGATTTTGAAGAAGAGCTAAGTATAAGACCATAATATAGAGGAGTAAAATTAGGCCATTCAGCCCATCGAGTCTGCTCCACCATTCCACCATGGCTGATTGATTATCCTTCTCAACCCCATTTGCCTGCCTCTTCCCTGTAATCTTTGACACCACTAATAATCAAGAACCTCTGTTTTAAATATACCAATGATTTGGCCTCTACAACCATATGTGGCAATGAAGTCCACAGGTTCACCACCCTCTGGCTAAAAAAAATTCCTCCTCATCTCTGTTCTAAAGAGACATCCTTCTATTCTGAGGCTGTGCCCCCTGGTCCTAGACTCCCTCATTATAGGAAACATCCTTTCATCGACCACCCTATATCGGCCTGGAAATACTCTATAACTTTCAGTAAAATCCACCCCCCCATTCTTCCAAACTCCAGCAAGTACAGGCGGAGAGGCACAAATGTTCTTCATATGTTAACCCTTTCATTCCTAAGATCATTCTCATGAATGTCCTCTGGACCTTGTTTTTATATTCTAGATCTCTAAAATGAATGCTAACATTGTATTTGCCCTCCTTACCATCAACTCAACCTGCAAGTTAACCTTTAGGGAATCCTGCACAAGGACACCTGTGTCCCTTTGCAGCTCTAAGTTCTGAATTTTCTCCCCATTTAGAAAATAATCTGCACCCTTGTTCTTTCTACCAAAGTGCATAACCATGCACTTCCCTACAGTATATTCCATCTGCCACCTTGTCCATTCTTCTGATTTGTTTAAGTCCTTCTGCACACTTCCTGCTTGTACAAAATTATCTGCCCCTTCACTATCTTTGTACCGCCAATAGAATCGACCACAAAGCCCTCAATTCTATCAAACAAAGCATTGACATATAATGTGAAAAGAAGTGGTCCCAATATTGACCTGCAGAATGCCATGAGTCACTGGCAGACAACCAGAAAAAAACGTAAGATATAGGAGCAGACTTATGACATTCAACACATCAAGTCTGCTCCAAAAAGGCCCCCTTTATTTCCACTCTTTTCCTCCTGCCAGTCAGCCAGTTTTCTATCCACAGTAGTATCTTTCCTGTAATACAATGGGCTTTTATCTGTTTTGCAGCCTCATAAATGGCACCTTGTCAAAGGCCTTCTGAAAAGGCTGGACATGGTAAATTCCTGCTTTACTTTGGCATTCACCAGAAATGGAAAGCAGTGCTACACTTTCATGTCTCATCCAAAAGACGCCATCATCAATAGTGCAGCAACCCACTACAGATTAGCTCTAGGCTTTCGTGCTTAAATTTCTGAGGTGGAATTTGAACCATAGTCTTGCAAATGAGAATTCAACAGGACCAATAGCTCTGCAGTGAATGCTATTCTCTGCAAATGGATGGGATGCAATTTCTGACATGCAATACCTGACTTGTGGGAATAGTTTTCATTTTGTTTGATTGACAATTAATAACTAACCTGAAAATGCCTTTCCTTTAAGTGCAATATCAAAATTCCAATCTCGATTTTTATTACAACTGGATCACATTACAAGATGCAACTGATATCAGAGACTGAGACCTGTTAGCTGTTTGAGTACACTTTGAATATTCAGTCACAGCTTCCTGCAGTAATGACCAACCCAATGTTTAAAGTACCAGATGATAATGGAGTTTTAAACTCCAGAGGTTTTCACATTATCATGTAACCATAAGGAACTGCTGAGTAGCTGAAGAAGAGCTTTGCACCTTGTATCGTTTGAATTTGCTAAGAAAATCAGTCTCCTGAGAAAGCCATACCGGACCTCAATACCCATTCAAACTGTTCACGTCCATGAATGATTTAGTAGTATTAGGCACATCAATGGTAACATTATTAAGCATTTGAGTTAAGTGCTACATATTTAAAACATTACTCCATTACTTTACAATACCGGAGTACGTGGAACATCCTGAAAAAGTTTATGATTTACACTATTTAGTTTTGGACGTCGTTCTTAAAATCTAACATTCTATCTCGAAGACAGTAATATCATGTATGTGGAAAATTAAGAATAGAAATCAAAAATGGTTCGACTTTGATGAACCCCCTCAAAATATTTATGGCTTGCATCAAATTATACCTTCTGCAAATTTACAATAGTCAACATTGGATTATCTGATCGATTATAGGATTACGCAAGTGCAAAAGTGTGTTGAAATAACCAAACAACCAGATGCCGCATAGATCCAGCAACATTGGTTCAATTCAGGCTTTGAGTGCTGTGTGTGAGAAGTTTGCACGTTCTCTCTGTGGCTGTGTGGTTTCCTCCGAGTGCTCTGGTTGACTCCCACGTCCCAAAATGTGTGGGTTGGTAGATTAATTGGCTATTGCAAATCACCTAGTGATGGTAGAATCCACTGGGACTCAATGGAAATGTGGGGAAAATAGTATGAGATTAGGATAAAGTCATACAGCAGAGAAGCAGGCTTTTCAGACCACATGTACATGTCAACCTTTTGGTCCATCTCCAGTAATCCCATTTGCCTGCATTAGGACTGTATCCTTCTATCCTTCTTACCTATTTCAGTATCTACATGAATGCTTCTAATCAACAAAATCCAAAGCCTGGGTCGCTGTAGTTCCCTCTGCAACTGGATGCTTGACTTCCTCATCGGGAGACCACAGTCTGTGCAGATCAGAAATAACATCTCCTCCTCGTTGACAATCAACACTGGCACACATAAAGGGTGAGTGCTTAACCCACTGCTCTACTCTCTCTACGCCCATGACAGTGCGGCTAGGCACAGCTCAACTGCCATCTATGAACTTGCCAATGACACAACTATTGTTGGCAGAATTTCAGATGGTGTAAAGGAGGCATACAGGACTGATCTAGATCAGCTAGCTGTGTGGAGTAACAACAACAACCTTGCGCTGAACATCAGTAAGAGCAAGGACTTAATTATGGACTTCAGGAAGGGGAAGTCAAGGGAACCCACACTAGTCTTCAACATGGGATCAGCAGTGGAAAGGGTGAGCAGTTTCAAGTTCCTGGATGTCAGCATCTCTGAAGATCTATCCTGGGCCCAACATATTGATGCAATTACAAGGAAGGAGTAACAGCAGCCAAATTTCATGAGGAGTTTGAGGAGATTTGGTATGTCATTGAAGACACTCACATATTTGTATATATGTACATTCTAGCTGGTTGCATCACCATCTAGTATAGAGGGGCCACCACACAGGATTGGAAAAAGTCACAGAAGGTTGAAAACTCTGCCAGCTCCATCATGAGCACTCACCTCTCCAGCAGTGAGGACATCTTCAAAAGCTGATAACTCAAAAAGGCAGAATCGATCTTTAAGGACCCCCATCACCCAGGAAAAGCCCTCTTCTCATTGCTACCATCAAGGAGGAGGTACAGGAGTCTCACGACACACACTTAATGTTTCAGGAACAGCTTCTTTCCCTCTGCCATCAGACTTCTGAATGGATAATGAACCCATAAGCACTATCTCAGTATTTTTCCTCTCTTTTTGCACCTTAATTAATTTAATATTTTATATATGCTTCTTATTATAATTTGTAGATTTTTAATTATGTTTTGCAATATACTGCTTCCGCAAAACAACACATTTCACAACATATGCCAATGATATTGGGCGTGATTCCGATTCTGCATATTCAGTGGATTTTAAGTCATCTGTAGTGTAGCTGTTTGTGTATTTCCACGGTTTCTTTGTCTGTAAATCTGAGATGTCATGAAAGTGTATATCAAGACTGTCCTTACCTCCTGGCCATTCTTATCAGATAAAATTCCTTTATCTGTCTAATTTGATGCAGTTTTTAATATAAAGAAAGATTGAGAGGCATGTTCTTCATTAGAGTGAATTGGTTACTGTTAGAGTTAATTACCTGCTACTGTGTTACTTGCTCACATTGCTTTACTGGTTCTTGTTTGCTATGAACATCTGATGAAATGGCTGTAACCAAAGATTTGTGTTCATTCATGACTTCTGAAGAACTTTCTAGATTCTGTCATCTCCAGATCCATCACAGTAAAGTAAGTAGTTAGGAAGAGTACATAGGACAACCTACAACAATCGTAAAAAGGCACACATTAGGCTAGAAGATGTTAGAATGTTATAACATAACGTTCAAGCCACAAGCATGTGCCCCCACGCTTTCAAATTTAAATTGTTGCAGATTGAGAATGAGCTGGAGTTTATGAAGAAGTGTGTGAAGTAGCCAATGGGAGGAACATCAGTAAAACTACTCTTCTTCCCACTTAAACGATGAGCAGCTTAACACTGGTAAACGAGAGTGGCTTAGTACAGAAGTAATTAGAAGGCTGTCCTCAGAGCTGAAGGAATGCTGAGATTATACAAAAATAGAGAAGCTAAGATCAAAATCTAAAGTAAAACAGGAAGTATTGGAAATAGTTAGCAGATAATTAACTTCAGAGTAAAACAAATTGAATATTTTATACAAAAATCAGTTCAGTGTGAGTGGCAAAGATGATGGTGAATGAAAATATGGCCTAAGTTAGATCAGTATGGTGAAAGCTGAAGAAAATATTTTCTCTTTTTCTAACCTCGGTGTAAACAATCTTGGCTCTTTCAGAACTTGAAAATACTGTTACATTGTGCAGTGCTGTGCCTGAGAGAGGCATCTTTCAGTGGTACTGTAAATAACACGAAACATGTAATATTGGATATATTTGTGGTGAGTGGACTTGTTTCCTGGTGATTGGCCATGTTTCCTGGTGAAGCTCTGCCCAATGGGTTAATGGACTAGGCATTTCTTTTCACAATTTAGCTTTCCACAGATGTTATTTCCCCACAGAGTCAAAGCCATCCATTTTTCTATCATCCATGTGCCTTTCTCTCTATGCCTGTTATGCCACTGGCATTTAGGGCAGCAATGAAGTTCCCGCCTCTCTGGCGGTGTCCAGGGCTTCCTTCATCATGTCAGTAGTTTGGTTTTCTTTACCGCCAGTCATGCGAGTTCCAGGTGGATACACAGGAATACCGTTGCACTTAGGTGTAGAAGGAATCTTCTTTGCTGTTTCCATAACAATTTTGTTTTACCAGTCAGGGTTGTTAGCCCTGAGCTGAACCCCCGAAGCTGCAGGACTGGTGGAACATTCTTAGTCTGGCCTCTATTCTTTGCCTTGTTTGGCATGGGTGACCCTACATAGAGCCAAAGCATAAAGCCCTGACTCCAGCCAACACAGCTCTCCAGGCCATTGAGACACTCCAACAAGGTTGTGGTCCTATTGGAGGCTGTGCCTATCAGAGTTTTTGTAATGTCCCTCAAATATCACCTTGAATTGTTGAGCGCATCCTTCAACAATAATCACTGAACGCAATTTATATGTCTACTTAATTAATTCCCATTTGTGAAAACACACAATTTCAAAGATTGGCTCCAGAATTTAGCTGTGTTATCATAGGGTCAATATTAGTATTCCATTCACTGCAATGTCTGTGGAACTTCTAAAAGTTATGAATAATGCTGCATATTTGAGTTGTTTCATTATTTCATAACATAAATGATGTGTATGAAAACGGGAGATGTACATGTATGTTGTACGCAGATATCTGCACAGTGTAGTTGGAGAGAGAATTGAATAAAGAAGACGCATGTGTTTTAGTAGTTTTCCACATCGCCTAGTGATTCATTATGTTCCTGCCAACCCACACATAAAATATACAATATTGTCAGTGACTGCAACCAGAGTGATTTTGGTTTTGTGGGCTGGTTGGAAACAATTGAACAGAGCTTGGTGAGTAAGAGAAAAGGTGAGTAATTGGATGACAACGAAATGATTATGGACTTGGGAGAGATTAAAGAGGTTAGAGCAATTACGGGTCTTTCAACGCAGAGGATGATGATGGGAGTGACGCTTAAAAGGAAGAATTAGAAAGACTGACTGAAATTAAGAGGTCAGTAGGCAGCTAGATGATCTCCTGGAGTAGAAATATGTTCACATGCCGTGAAAAAAGAAGAAAGCACTGTATAAGCACATATTCCACTTCTAAAGCTCATCCCCAATGAAGTCAATGGATACATTTCTCCCTGCTTGTTTTGTCTGGCAACTAAAAGATAAGAAAAGCTGCCTTGTGTCAGGTTTATATGGTTAGGAGTAGACAAAGTGGGACTGCAGCAAAAGTGAAATGAGAACAACACAGCAACGCACATAAAAGTTGCTGGTGAACGCAGCAGGCCAGGCAGCATCTATAGGAAGAGGTACAGTCAACGTTTCGGGCCAAGACCCTTCGGTCTGAAACGTCGACTGTACCTCTTCCAATAGCTGCTGCCTAGCCAGCTGCGGTTACCAGCAATTTTTATGTGTGTTGCTTGAAATTCCAGCATCTGCAGATTTCCTCGTGTTTGTGAGAACAACACAGTAATGATATCCCTTTGAATAGAATCCTTAATTCAAAAATAACATATATGTTGAATACTTTTATTCCTGTTAAGGTAGCCAACTAGATTTGTTTGAGTACATATCAAGCTAACTATGGAAAGAGTACTGTATTACAAACAACTTTATCAGCATCTTTTTCCCCAAAAAATCTTGTCTTAAAAATGCTATCTGGATGAAAAAACAGTTGTGCTGATATTCCTACCAGAATATACATCTCATTTATTTCTCTTCATTTTCTGTGGTGATAACATAGCATACAGCTGAGAGCTAACACAGACTTCTCACAGAACTGACAATAGCCAAAACCATGATTCCTTCATGGCACTTTAAAAACAATTCTGACTTTATCTGCTGTTCAAGAGATTAGACCAAGTCATCTTTTTTCTTATGTGAAATGATAAATTTGCAGTTAAGGAAGTTTAATGGCTACAATTCATTTAAACAGGAACAATTTCTGATTCTCTTGTGGAAAACCAGCTAAAGTAGGGGTTCCCAACCTAGGGCCCATGGACCTGTCATTTAATGGTAGGGGTCCATGGCATAAAAAAGGTTGGGAACCCCCATGCTAAAGGTTTGCTTGCAGAATTTGTTCGGTCATATGTGCATTAGCCAAAACTTGGTAGACAATTTAATAAAGATATAATATTCATCTCCTAGATTCAAGACTATACCTAGTCATTGAACCTCCTGATACCTACTGAGCCATAAATTCCATTTATATTTTGTTATGTTCAGCTATAAGAACATCCAATATTATTTTAGGATCCTTCATTTCTGGTCTCTTGTTTTATGTACATCAATGCAATTTTGAATGTTATTTGATACGATATTTTACAAAATAAATATTCTCCATAAAGCTGCCAGCAAATAATTGTATTTATTTCTTGAAGAGTCACTTGCTTCACAAAGTTGTACTTTGGATGTGCGTGGGCTACAGGTGCTCTCCTGGGATCTTCTACTCTCGGTGTTGTTAGATTTCTGTCCTAGGAACTTAGTTTGATTTAGCATTGGTCCAGATCTTGCATTTTCTAATCTCTAAATAAAAGCCCCATGAGAGGTAAAGTAGTAGAGGGATTCTGTTTTAGAACTAACATCCCGAGACTTCATCTTCAAAGTAAGAGAGGCAAGTTCAAATCTCAGCATGATAACTTGGGAAACTTGTGAATAACCTGTTTAATAAAATCTGGGCTAAACAAAAATTAGTAATGACAACCATAAAACTAATCTTCAGAGAAAATAAGTCTGCCTTCCTCAACTGGTCTGATTGACAGATGACTCTTACCTGTACTCTGGAATTCCCATCAACCTATTGAGTTCAGGGGGCAGAATAAGTGCTAGTCAGTGATATCAATGAGAGAAATCTCATTACTGCACTGAAATATACTATGTATGAAAGCATCTTGACTTTATATTCATTAAACAAAATAATATATTCTCTGCCTGACTATCGCCCTGAATTAGGTTATTTAATAATAACATTTTGTATGAGAATACTACAGTATATTTCTAAGTATAAACTTTCTTAAACTTTCTATACTTCTTGAATGTTTTGAATTTCAAATCCTGTTCCTTCAGTCCTCAAACTAAGCTGTTTTTTCATAGTACCTATATGTCATTGTGAGGTGGGCTGGAATAATTTGTCTCTATAAGATTATTGGCAAGAGAAAGACTGGCTGGTTGCAAAATAATTATTGTGGAATAGAAAAATAAGCTCAATAATCAAAAATGAATTTAAAAGACTATTACTTTTTCATGCTCTTACAGGGTTCAAAATGGTGCTTGTCCACAGAAATGGAGTATGTAATCATACTTACCAACTGTGTCACTAACATTCACTCTGCTCTCAGAATCACCTGGACCATTTCTGACCCTCCCTACCCTTCTCTACATCTCTCTGTCTCCATCTCAGGAAAGAAAACCACCTACCGACATTCAGTATAAACCCACTGACTCCTACATCTACATACACTGCCCACCCTGTCTCTTGGAAAATAGATTTTTATATTTAAGATTCGGAGGTAAGAGTTTATTGATCCGATGTTGGAAACTCAGATCCCCTTGTCAATTACTAAAAAATCTAGAGACAGGACCTGATTTACCAGTTAGCGGGATTGTGTCTGATGGCGTGGTTAATAAGTACGAGAGGTTAGAGTGTCTCAATATCACCCATTTTATAGATGATACCATTAGAGATAGTGCTGACTGTTTAGCTAAGTAGAAGTAACTGAGGGATATTGAGTTTGACTGGTGGAGTGGACTGCATCATGAAGGGATTGGGGTTCATTATTATAGAAGTGACTCCTAATTCAATGACTGGTTAAAGGTGTTCTGCCTCTTAAACAGTTTGAGTATATTATGGCCTTGCTCCTCTAGTCAAAGTTATATCCAGTTAGAAATACTCTTGTTTTGGCCAGAGAAAATCCAAGCCACATATTGAGCAGCTGCCCTGCAAGTAAAGCAGCCACAGATTTTTCAAAACAAGAAGACTGTAGAGATGTTGAGAAGCAAAGCTGAAGTGGCTGGCTTCATGGTCATTACAGAACAGCATTTTATGGATCAAGGATGGAAGACCTGCACTGTTGACATATTGGTGAGATTTTAGAACAATGTCAGATCTTTGGGTGCCACGTTTTTAAAAGAAGCCTACAAATATGAACCTCTTGAAGGACAAGTTTAATATTGCCGGATGTGCTATTATATGTATACATAACAAAGTTCTTCACTTCCCAGTGTGCAATACCGGTGGTTCACCTGGAACCGGAAATGACGCAGGTGAGCTCATCCCACGTGCTTGGGCTGGAGCAAAAGCCGTTGCTATAAATTTGTAAATAAAGTAGTTCGAGCATTTTTACCCACTCTGTTAGTGTCTTTACAAATAATGAAAATAACATGGTGTCAGAAGTCAGCGTGAGATCTAAACATGGAACATAAAAGAGTACTGCAAGAAACATAGAAACATAGAAACATAGAAAATAGGTGCAGGAGTAGGCCATTCGGCCCTTCGAGCCTGCACCACCATTCAGTATGATCATGGCTGATCATCCAACTCAGAACCCTGTACCAGCCTTCCCTCCATACCCCCTGATCCCTTTAGCCACAAGGGCCATATCTAACTCCCTCTTAAATATAGCCAATGAACTGGCCTCAATTGTTTCCTGTGGCAAAGAATTCCACAGATTCACCACTCTCTGTGTGAAGAAGTTTTTCCTAATCTCAGTCCTAAAAGGCTTCGCCTTTATCCTCAAATCATGACCCCTCGTTCTGGACTAAGAAAGAGTCATAGTACTAACATAGAAAACCTACAGCACAATACAGGCCCTTCAGCCCACAAAGCTGTGCCAAACATGTCCTTACCTTAGAAATTAACTATTGCTACCCACAGCCCTCTATTTTTCTAAGCTCCATGTACCTGTCCAGGAGTCTCTTAAAAGACCCTATCGTATCCACCTCCACCACCATCACCGGCAGCCCATTCCATGTACTCACCAACCTGTGCGTAAAAAGCTTACCCCTGACATCTCCTCTGTACCTACTTCCAAGCACCTTAAAACTGTGCCCTCTCATGCAAGCCATTTCAGCCCTGGGAAAAAGCCTCTGACTATTCATACGATCAATGCCTCTCATCACCTTATACACCTCTTTCAGGTCACCTCTCATCCTCCGTCGCTCCAAGGAAAAAAGGCCGAGTTCACTCAACCTATTCTCATAAGGCATGCTCCTCAATCCAGGCAAAATCCTTGTAAATCTCCTCTGCACCCTTTCTATGGTTTCCACATCCTTCCTGCAGTGAGGCGACCAGATCTGAGCACAGTACTCCACGTGGGGTCTGACTAGGGTCCTATATAGCTGCAGAATTACCTCTCTGATCCTAAACTCAATCCCACAATTAATGAAGGCTAATGTACCGTATGCCTTCTTAACCACAGAGTCAATCTGCGTAGCAGGTTTGAGTGTCCTGTGGACTCGGACCTCAAGATCCCTCTGATCCTCCACACTGCCAAGAGTCTTACCATTAATACTATATTCTGCCATCATACTTGACCTACCAAAATGAACCACTTCACATTTCTCTGGGTTGAACTCCATCTGCCACTTCTCAGCCCAGTTTTGTATCCTATCAGTGTCCCATTGTAAGCTCTGACAGCCCTTCACATTATCCACCACTCCCCCAACCTTTGTGTCATCAGCAAATTTACTAACCCATCCTTCCACTTCCTCATCCAAGTCATTTATAAAAATCACAAAGAGTAGGGGGTCCCAGAACAGATCCCTGAGGTACACCACTGGTCACTGACCTCCATGCAGAATATGACCCGTCTACATATACTCTTTGCCTGCTGTGGGCAAGCCAGTTCTGGATCCACAAAGCAATAACCCCTTGGATCCCATGCATCCTTACTTTCTCAAGAAGCCTTGCATGGGGTAACTTGTCAAATGTCTTGCTGAAATCCATATACACTACATCTACTGCTGTACCTTCATCAATGTATTTAGTCACATCCTCAAAGAATTCAATCAGACTCATAAGGCACGACCTGCCTTTGACAAAGCCATGCTGACTATTCCTAATCATATTATGCCTCTCCAAATGTTCATAAATCCTGCCTCTCAGGATTTTGTCCATCAACTTACCAATCAGTGAAGTAAGACTCACTGGTCTATAATTTCCTGGGCTAACTCAACTGCCTTTCTTGAATAAGAGAACAACATCTGCAACCCTCCAATCCTCCGGAATATCTCCCATCCCCATTGCTGATGCAAAGATCATTGCCAGAGGCTCATCAATCGCCTCCCTCGCCTCCCACAGTAGCCTTGGGTACATCTTGTCTGGTCCCAGTGACTTATCCAACTTAATGCTTTCCAAAAGCTCCAGCGCATCCTCTTTTTTAATATCTATATTCTTAAGCTTTTCTGTCCTATGTAAGTCATCCCTAGAATCGCCAAGATCCTTTTCCGTAATGAATACTGAAGCAAAGTACTCGTTATCTCCTCTGGTTCCATACACACTTTTCCACTGTCACACTTGATTGGTGTATTTCTCTCACGTCTTATCCTCTTGCTCTTCACATACTTGTAGAACGCCTTGGGATTTTCCTTAATCCTGTCTGCCAAGGTCTTCTCATGGCCCCTTCTGGCTCTCCTAATTTCATTTTTCAGCTCCTTCCTGCTAGCCTTATAATCTTCTAGATCTCTATCATTACCTAGTTTTTTGAACCCTTCGTAAGCTCTTCTTTTCTTCTTGACCAGATTTACAATGGTCTTAGTATACCACGGTTCCTGTACCCTTCCATCCTTTCCCTGTGTCATTGGAACGTACCCATGCAGAACTCCATACAAATATCCCCTGAACATTTGCCACATTTCTTCTGTTTGTTTCCCTGAGAAAATCTGTTCCCAATTTATGTTTCCAAGTTCCTGCTTAATAGTCTCATATTTCCCCTTACTGCAATTAAACGCTTTCCTAACTTATCTGTTCCTACCCCTTTCCAATGCTATGGTAAAGGAGATAGAATTGTGACCATTATCTCCAAAATGCTCTCCCACTGAGAGATCTGACACATGACCAGGTTCATTTCCCAATACCAGATCAAGTACAGCATCTCCTCTTGTAGGCTTATCTACATATTGTGCCAAGAAACTTTCCTGAGCACACCTAACAAACTCCACCCCATCTAAACCCCTTGCTCTAGAGTCACTCACAGTATTCACTAGTTCTGACGGGGAAAAAGATTGTGCTAGAAGCACGTGAGGTCGGCAGCCAGCGTGGTGACACAGCACATTGTTCTAGAAGTTTACCAAGAAATTAAGATGAGAAACACTGAAAATCCCCATAATGGATAACCTAAGTCCTCCCACAGCAATGCAGTTTACCAGCAATTTAACAGATAATTAGAAACGCTTCAAACAGCATTTCATTATATAATTATCAGCGAGCTGAGTCGGAGGGGTGGAGGGAAAATAGAAAGCATCTATCTTTCTATGTGTAATTGGCGAAGATGTTTTGGATATTTGTAACAACTTTCTAATTGATGAGACAGCCTTTACATTTGGACACTCTGATGACAAAATTTGAAGAGTATTTTGCCCCAAGTAAAAACATCACATTCAAGAGATAAAAGTTATTTTCCTGTGACCAGAAAGAAGGCGTTAGCTTTGACCAATACTTAGCTGAGCTTCTCACACTGAGTAACTCTTGTGAAATTGGAGATCTGAGAGACTCACTAGTCAGAGACAAAATAGTTTGTGAAATCCAAGATATGGGCTCCGAGGAAGCTTGGAAAAGATTTGATGCTAGGTAGGCATAGGGCAGGAGATACCACACAATCACAAGCTAAGGAGCTGCACGGGGCAGAGACAACAGCGCATGTTATGAAAACAAAGAGGCAGAGAACAAAGCATTTCCGAAAGTGACATCAATGCAAAGAGGTAGGATCAAACAGCAAATTCAGCACTTGTGGAGGTTGGCATATCCCAAGTACATGTCCTGCTTGTGGAAAGTCCTGCAATAATTGTGGGAAGAAGAATCATGTTTTCAAAGTGCTGCAAAGCTGGGGCTACCAAGAGAAAGGTGTACACTGTTGCTGAGGAAATAGAGGAAGTCTTTGTAGTTTCTCTGCAGACTGCTGGCTGCTGGTGCTGATAAAACAGAATGGATTGTTCCAGTGACTGTGAATGAGACAGTAATTCCATTCAAGCTTGACACCGGAGCCCAGGAGGATCTATTATCCATAGATGATTACAAGACTCTCAAAGTAAAAAGCAATATTTACCCAGTGAAGTTATGTGACAGGAGAGAAAGTTCCAGTAAAAGAGGCCTGTATAGTTATCTTCAAGCACGAGGGACAAAACCTAAAGGCACAGTTACTGATTGTAGAAAAGTGAGTACAACTATTATTAAGTCTGACTGTATGTGAAAAGCTCAACCTGGTGGAAAGAAATTTCATCGTGGCTTCACAGACCAAAACTGAGGTAACTCAAAAAGTTCATAGCATCCACGAAAGCTCCAGAGAGGTTATGCAAGAGAAGTACAAGAACCCTATCTTCCATTGCCAGGTACACTGGCAGGACAGTCAGGATGCCAGTGCTGAACAGAGTGATCATGAGGAAGAATTTGCCAGTCTTGCTTCCACATCATGCAACTTTGGTTCAAAATCTGTCTCTCAGCGACATCCAGTTAAAGACTAGAAACCAAAAATATCTCCATGATCCTCTCTGGAGTTGAAGAGGAAAAATAAGAAGGACAGTTGGGAGACCACACAGTTGCAAAGGTCAGAACAACAGCACCAGTTCAGCAAAAAACCAACAGGAGGAGTTGCTACCTATGATACACAGCCAACAGAAGGAGCTCTATGAATTGAGACAGAAATGGTTGGAACCTGTGCTCACTCATCACATGGATGTAGTGCAGGGATCCATTAAGAGGCACATGGAGCAAATTATGGTCATACAGCAAGAACAAAAAGAAAAATGAACAGATAGGTTTTGGCAGCAGGATGTGAAAGAAATGAACAGGTTGATCAAAGTTCTCAGAAAGAAGTTAATATTAATATTAATACACCTGTGGAGACCAATAGCAGACCAAAAAGGATAATCAAACCACTTTTGAGACTGACTGAGAGTTACAATTAAAGTTAATGTAAATGTTTTTGTTGGAAAAGGTTATAGTTTCTTGAAGGTTTATGAGGACATGTGTGGCGCGTGGCCAAGTGGTTAGGGTGTTGGGCTCACGAAATGAAGGTCATGGGTTCAAGTCCTGGCCAGGGCAGCCGTGTAGGCAGCCTTTGAGCAAGGCACTTAACCACACACTGCTCCAGTCCACCCAGCTGAAAATGGGTACCGGCAAATGCTGCTGGTTAACCTCGCGATAGACTGGCGTCCTATCTGGTGGGGGGGGGTTGGGGGGCACCGGCCTGATGTGCCACAAAGGCTCAGGACAGACTTTGACTTATGAGGACATAGTATTCTGTTTGCTTGTCTTTAAAGGAGGAAGATGTGTTATTATGTTTGTACATGGGGACTGTTTCTTGTACTTTGCTCCCACACCACCTTCCTCCAGATAGAATATAGATAGCGTTCCCATAGTCCTCACCTGTGAGCCACTTATGAGCCTCATTGACGATTCCATCACCAGCCACATTTTCTGCTCCTCACTCCTTTCCAACTTCCACATGGACCCACCTCACACACATCTCCCTGGTCCACATCCCTCCCCACCCACCTGGAGTGTTGGCACATTTTCCTGTACTCGCAGGAGGTATAACACTTGTCTGTACACCTCGTCCCTCACCAAAATCCACAGACCTGAACAGCCATTCCAGGTGAGGCAAAGATTCACCTGCACATCCTCCAAACTTGTCTATTGCTTTCATTGCTCCTGATGTAACCTCCTCTATATTGGTGAGACCAAGCTCTAATTGGGCCAAATGTTTTACTGGGCTCAGTCTCCAATGGTCATCCTGTGCTCCGGTTGCATGTCATTTCAAATCCCTTTCCCATTCTCACACTGGTCTGTTCATCTCCATTGGCCTTCTCCATTGCTAGGGTGAGGTCCAAAGCAAACTGGAAGAACAGCTTGTACTTTAACTGGGTAGTCAACAACCCAATGCTGTGTTTTCCACTTTTAATTAACCACCCCTGGTGTGTTTGTTATCTTGTCCTTCTTCACTATCAGTCCTGATGCAGAATTTTAACAAAAAATATCGGCAATTCCTTTTCTCCCACGAATACTGTTCTCTAGCAGACTATTTGCTGCTCCTATTTCTATCACCAGTGGCCTCTTGCAGCTCTAACGGATCCAAATCCATACCGTTCAGCTCTGCAGGATGAATGAATTTGAATTTAATTGCAAAACTTAGATTTTTGTTTCAATCAGTTTGAAAAACATATTGGATTAGGCGCTCATCAATGGAAAGTGGCAGAAATCAATGAGTATTCATAGTAAGACTTAGTTAAGCAATTCTGTTGCCATTAGCTTTTGCATTCATAAACTGTTCAGATATGTTTACTTGAGTTCTGCATGCATACAATGGCATACAAAAGTTTGGGCACCCCTGTTCAAAATTTCTGTTACTGTGAATCGTTAAGTGAGTAGAAGATGAACTGATCTCTAAAAATCATACAGTTAAAGATGCAACATTCTTTTCAACATTTGAAGCAAGATTAGTATATTATTTTTGTTTTGTGCAATTTCAGAGTGAAAAAAAGGAAAGGAGCACCATGCAAATGTTTGAGCTCTCAGATAACTTTTACCAAGGTCTCAGACCTTAATTGGCTTGTTAGGGCTATGGCTTGTTCACTGTCGTCATTAGGAAAGGCCAGGCGATGCAAATTTCAAAGCTTATAAATACCCTGACTCCTCAAACCTTGTCCCAACAATCAGCAACCATGGGCTCCTCTAAGCAGCTGCCTAGCACTCTGAAAATTAAAATAAATGATGCCCACAAAGCAGAAGAAGGCTATAAGAAGATAGATAAGTGTTTTCAGGTTGCCATTTCCTCAGTTCGAAACGTAATTAAGAAATGGCAGTTAACAGGAACGGTGGAGGTCAAGTTGAGGTCTGGAAGACCAAGAAAACTTTCCCAAAGAACTGCTTGTAGGATTGCTAGGAAGGCAAATCAAAACCCCTGTATGACCACAAAAGACCCTCAGGAAGATTTAGCAGAATCTGGAGTGGTGGTGCACTGTACCACTGTGCAGCGACACCTGCACAAATATGACCTTCATGGAAGAGACATCAGAAGAAAACCTTTCCTGTGTCCTCACCTCAAAATTCAGTGTCAGAAGTTTGCAAAGGAACATCTAAACAAGCCTGATGCATTTTGGAAACAAGTCCTGTGGACTGTTGAAGTTAAAATAGAACTTTGTGGCTGCAATGAGCAAAGGTATGTTTGGAGAAAAAAGGGTACAGAATTTCATGAAAAGAACACCTCTCCAACTGTTAAGCACGGGGGAGGATCGATCATGCTGTGGGCTTGTGTTGCAACCAGTGGCACGGGGAACATTTTACTGGTAGAGGGAAGAATAAATTCAATTAAATACCAGCAAATTCTGGAAGCAAACATCACACCGTCTGTAAAAAAGCTGAAGGTGAAAAGAGGATGGCTTCTACAACAGGATAATGATCCTAAACATACCTCAAAATCCACAATGGACTACTTCAAGAGGTGCAAGCTGAAGGTTTTGCCACGGCCCTGACAGTCCCCTGACCTAAACATCATTGAAGATCTGTGGATAGACCTCAAAAGAGCAGTGCATGCAAGACGGCCCAAGAATCTCACAAAACTAGTAGCCTTTTGCAAGGAAGAATGGGAGAAAATCCCCCAAACAAGAATTGAAAGACTCTTAGCTGGGTACAGAAAGCGTTAACAAGCTGTGATACTTGTCAAAGGGGGTGTTACTAAGTACTGACCATGCAGGGTGCCCAAACTTTTGCTTCAGGCCCTTTTCCTTTGTTGTTATTTTGGAACTGTAAAAGGTGGAAATAAAAAAGTAATTTTGCTTAAAATATTCAGGAAATATGTCATTTTTAACTTTATGCCTTTTGGAAATCAGGTCACCTTTTACTTGCTTAGCTATTCACAGTAACAGAAATTTTGACCAGCGGTGCCCAAACTTTCGCATACCATTGTATGTACCATTCAGTAAACATTACCTTACATGTGCTGTGATCATCTTGAAACATCTTATAAGCAATCTGAGAGATAATGATTTTTAAAATTAACGATACTGTATGTTCACATGATCTGACTTTTCACCTTTATATTTGAGTCTCATTACATTTGGTAAAACTTGACCTTTTTGGAAACTTAGTGAAAGAGATGGTTGCAATTTTCCAATCCATTTCTATTGTTAACAATCTGTCAATACAAGTATTCTATATTATACAGCTTACTCTTTCTATAACATGCTGTATTGAGTCAGTACTGGGTCAGGAAGGAAAGAAGAGGTAAAAAAAAAGAAGCAGATTTTTTCCAATCCACAGTGACTGTTGCTTTCTTAACATTTATCTGTGAAAGATTAATTAACCCACAATAAATGCTACATATTTCTGCATTGCATCAGTTACATCTGTTGATAACTTTTGTGTTTCCTTGTCCCATTGATTTCTATACATATTTGATTGCTCTGCACAATAAAAGGGAAACCTAATTTAATATTTTGTCATCTTGAAGAAGTGACATCCTGAGGTAAGTTGATAGTTAGTCCAGTACAAATCAGGTAATTGCTTTTCCTATGGGGCAGGTTGCAGGGGAAAGACAAATAATGAGAATGGAAGACATGATTCACTTACAAGAACTGTTGCAAAACTGTGGAGAGCAACTATTCTCCAAGGGCACATTATATTGGAACTGTGTGGTCAATGCAAAGCAATTTTACTTTGTGCTGAGGCTGCAGTTATCACATAAGTGTAGCCTAAGCCCATCCAGGGCTTCAACTGATGTTGGACAAAATGGAGGAGGAAGTCTCACTCTGCTTTGTTCCTGGCTTGAAAAGGGGCAGTGGGAGATGGGATGATGCTGTGTGGTTAGATCTTAACAATGAATTTACATAAGTGTAGTGGCAAGTTGAATCAACATTAAGCATTTATAAGAGATGCCACGTGCGAAATAAAACAGTATTAGTGGTTGCATAATAGGTACAGAAACAATGCACTTACCCATCCAGTACTTCACCCTCTGAATGACTCACTGCATACACTTAACGAGAACTGACTAGTCTAAAAATATCCCTATTTTAAGATATAATGCAGCTTGTTGAGGCTTATAACATCTTGAAAGGTTCTAAAATGATATATTTTGTCCAACATGAACAAAGATAATGCAAGAGAGGGAATAAATAGTTTCCTTATAAAGGACTACCTGTCAAGAAACATGAATGCATTTTCTAAACTCCGTGAACACAATGTTTTCTGTTGCATTAAAGTGATTGATGCCATCCATGAGATGTGCCATAATAGCTAACTTGAAATGTTGAGTTTATAGGGGAAATATATTACACTCAAACAAAACCCAGTCCAGTGTATTAAAATTAGTGCTTTTAAAACATAATCCTATAATCACTGCCAGATCTTCAATATGGTAGCAAAAACAGTGTAATGACTTTATCTTAAAATCTATCCTATTGTATTGCTGTAATTAAAAGCTGATAACAGTACTACACAAAAGTACCAAGGAGCCCACAGCTTAGCATAGATGTCATAAATCATTTCAGTTAGATTTATATAGTTACTTTCATAACCTCAATATGTCCTTGAATAAATGAAAGCCACATTGACGTATAGTGACCTATCCACTGGATTTATATGATATTATGACCCAGCAAGTAAATCCAAAGCAGAGCACAATATTTACATTTTAGTTTTCTCTGCACACAGTGTCCTGATATTAGTGATAACTGATATTTCAGACACACAGTGGCCACATCCCAAGAGCTACGCAAGTTAGAAGTTCTCCCTGATCTGCAGTCTACCGTAATTTTTACGATGTGTCTGCGGTGCCGTTAAATCTATACAACGTTGTTGGGTAAGAATCTGGAAGAAACCAACTACTAAAAGCAAATACCTAATCTTAGATACAATAATTAAATTTGTTGGTTCTTGGAAAGAATGGACAGTTTGCTATTGAATCCAGACAAGACAAAGGACATTTCCTTACCTCAAGTACACGTACTGTGAAAGATTATAGAAACCTCATTGTAGTACAAGAGGCTTATATTGAGTTATCCCATATACTAGGGATTATTCTGGGGTGTTGGCTGGCTGGTGGCGCAGTGAGATCAGCGCCAGACTCCGGAGCGAAGGTTCCTGAGTTCAAATCCAAGTCGGGCCGCTCCGAGCACGTTTTCCATCCGTGCCGGGTTGAGCGTCGAGCTAGCCACTCGGCCTCATAAAAAATACAAGGGTCGAGTCAGGAACGTTCATAATGTGACCTGGTTAATCCTGACACCAGGTGCCAGACAGGAATGGCTGAATGTCTGGGTCGGCACGCTTAAAAAAATTCTGGGGTTATGAATTATGGATAGCAGATATTAATTAAAATTAATACGTCTTCAGAAATCAAAAGCAGTTCACAATTTAACTTCAAGCATTAGTCAGTGCATTGAAACAATGTTATGTGTGCAGGACGTTCTGATTCTGTGCCATTAAAACAAGGGCAGACAATAGATGAATGTTCATATTAATTACTGCTCATTGAAATCTTTAACTTGTGATCAGGGAAGAATTAAGTGGCTACCTCCTATTATTAATTCACTGTAAAAGTGTCTCCCTGCCCTCAATGTGCAATTCAGGACAGGTCTATTTTAGTAATCTGGCCAGCTATACAGTATATTCAGAGAGGTATCCTTCAACATCGTAGCAAAAGGACCATATTTTGAATGTCTGAAATTTCTGCTCAGACGCTCTTGGACCTAAGTTCAAAGTTCAAAGTTCAAAGTAAATTTATTATCAAAGTACTTAAACGTCACCATATACAACCCTAAAATTCATTTTCTTATAGGCATACACAATAAATCCATAATATAATAATAAGAATAATAGATTCAATGAAAGACCGCACCAACTTGGGCAACAAACTTGCACAAATACAAAAAGAAATCAATAATGATGTCATATGTGTTAACTAGGGGCCGTGCACAATCCTGATTTGATGGAGACAGACGTGAAGAAGAACAGAGGAACACCTGGAGAAACTTCTGAAATGTCTGCTTTGCTGCTGCTGCTGCTGTGCGATCGAGAATCTCCGGAGGGGGAAGCCCCAAATCCTCGGCTTTGCCTATTGCCTGTTGCTGGGGCCGGGGTCGAAGCGCTCGGCAGAGATGGTGCTCGGTGCTCGGTGTTGGAAAACTGGTCGGAGGCTCGAAGTTTTCGGATGGACTCAAGAGTCGGCTGTGGTCGGGTGCTTCCAAGGTGCTGCATCGGCAAGTTTGCGGCGCTGGAAGCTCATGGCAGGAAGAGTGTTTTTTCTTCCTTCTACCGTCTGCATGGGATGATGGGACTTTCGAGAGACTTTGAGACCTTTTACCGTGCCCGTGGTCTATACAGTATTGCTTGCACTGTTGTAACTATATGTTATAATTATGTGGTTTGTGTCAGTTTTTCAGTCGGTTGTCTTGTGTTTCTGTGATATCATTCTGGAGAAACATTGTATCATTTCTTAATGCATGCATTACTAAATGACAATATAAGAGGACTGCGTGTCCTCATAATCTAATCTAATCTAATAATAATGATAATAATAATAATAAATAAATAAACAATGACTATTGAGAATATGAGATGAAGAGTCCTTGAACCTGAGTCCATAGGTTGTGGGAACATTTCAGTGAAGGTGGAAGTGACATAGTGTGAAGATATCTCATCTGGTTCAAGAGCCTGATGGTTGAGGGGCAATAACTGCTCCTGAACCTAGTGGTGTGAATCCTGTACCTTCTTCCTGATGGCGGCAGGGAGAAGTAAGCATGACCTTGGTTGTGGGGATCCCTGATGATGGATGCTGCTTTCCTGTGATGACACTTCATGTAGATGTGCTCAATGGTGGAGAGGGCTTTACCTGTGGTGGACTGGGCCACGTACACTACTTTTTGTCGCATTTTCCATTCAAGGGCATTGGTGTTTACATACCAGGCTGTGATGCAACCAGTCAATAAACCCTCCAACACACATCTATAAATCTTTGTCAAAGTTTTAAATGTCGTGCTGAATCTTTGCAAACTCTTGAAGAAGTAGAGGCGTTGTTGTGCTTTCATCATAATTGCACTTACGTGCTGAGTTCAGGACGGGTCCTCTGAAGTTATAACATTAAGGAATTTAAAGTTGATAACCCTCTCCACCTCTGATCCTCCAACGAAGATTGGCTCATGTACCTCTGGTTTCCTCTTCCTGATGTCAATAATCAGCTCCTTGGTCTCACTGACATTTGTGTAAGATGTTGGTGTGGCTCCATTCTGTGCTGATGGAGATTGTGGAGGAGATGTTATTGCCAATCCGAACTGGCTGGGAACTGCAAGTGAGGAAATTGAGGATCCAATTGCACAAGGAAGTATTGAAGCCAAGGTCCTGAAGCTTATTGATTAGTCTTGAGGGGATGATGGTATTGGATACCGAGCTGTAGTCAATAAAGAACATCCTGATGTATGCATATTTTTACCAGCCACCATTGTTAAATATTCAAAGGGGTTGTGTTCGTTAGGACTTGCTACCATTCTTAATATGTAATTCTGCGCAGTAACCTGTCTGCATTAAAAATGTTAAAGTAAGTAATTTTATCCACTGAAACTGTAGTCAACTATTTATTAAGTACAAAATATTGTATCAGGAGAGGAGAGCTAAAATATCACCAAAAGATCTTTTTCACTTTGCTTGAAGATCTTACTGGTCTACTCCTTAACCACATAACAAAAGCTTCCTTATATTGACATGCAGGTAGATATCGCACTATCCAAACCTTATTTGCATCCCAGATAAATTGGCATGGAATCTGTAATAAGACAGAAAGCAGTTGGATCCTGGAAAATTCTGGACAATTTTCTTAATAGCAGTCGGCCTATTTTCCCTTGATCTCATCAATTCAGTTCAGTATTTCATCTCAATCTTCTCATTTTCTGTATCTCCAACTGGACAGCATAGCGGTTAGCAACCACTTTACCCCAATCACAGATGGGGGTTCGGTTCCCAACTTCATCGTAAGGAGTTTGTACTTTCTCCGTGAGACTGTGTGAATTTCCTCTGGACGTTCCTGTTTCCTCCACAGTCAGAGATGCATGATTAAGGTTAGTAAGCTGTGGGCATGTTATCTTGGCACTAGAAGTGTGGCGACACCTGCAGGCTGCCCCCAGCTCAATCCTTACTGATCTGATTTGATGTAAACAGCACACTTCACTGTATGTTTTGTTGTTTTGAGGTACATGTAACAAATAAAGCTAATCGTTCTTTAAATCTTTACCTGTCTACACCAGTATGCTTCCATACTCCTTTACTCATATTGACATCTGAACCAGTGTCTATTGGATTTTTTAGTCTCGTTTAATGGAAGGTCTGTAGTCTGTCAAAAGTCATGACCAGATCAGTTCAGACCTTCTATGAGTTCGGAACATAATAAATAGCAACATACAGTATATACTTTGTAAGTACTTGGTAAGTGTTCTGTATTTCATCATGTGGGAAACATGCAACAATTTTTTGCACAGCAACCTCTCATAAACAATAATGACCAAATACCGTGACTACCTATTCCTCTGTGTAAAAACAAATTGCTGGATGAACTCGATAGTCATGCGGCATCTGTGATGACAAAGGGACAGTCGATGTGTTGGGGAAAGACTTTGTCTGCTGATGAAAGGATAGTTCATATCAAGGTGAGCAAATGTAATCTGGATGGTTTACCAGAGCATCGGTGCTCACCATTGTATAGAAGCCCCTAGACTGGGAGTTAGCACCATACTGAGCACCACCCCAGGCCACAGCCGACACGGAGGCAGGAGGGGCTAAATAATTGGCAGTATAAAGTGGCTCTTAACTAATGCTGGTGGCTAATTTAAGGTGGATGACATGATGCTATAACCTAACCGTCATCGAGGAGGTGGTGCTCACACACGCTGGAACAGCTGCTGCGGAAGCTGTTGACACTAGTGGAACGACAGGATGGGAGGTGAAGCCTGTCATAATTAACCCCACTCCTCCATCCCTCTCTGAATCACCGGCTGCAGATGTTGTCAGGGGGTGGCCTCCACTTCCCAGCCTCTTTGCGGCACAGTCCCAAGCTTGTGCCTGGCTCTGCGGATGTAGCCAAGTACTGATACATCCTGAAGACCAAACAGAAGATGAAGATGCGGGCCGGCCATCACTCTACTTAACAGGCACAACCACCTGCTCAGGTACTGCGACTGCTCATCTCATAATCCAGAGACAGATTGACTTGTGTCGGAATGTGGATGTGACACTGACGCCAGCTCTGGGAGTCAGGGATGTACACACACACATTCTGCTCCAGGCCATCACATTGACAGGGCAGCCTGCGGAGGGCAGGGTCCAATGTTAAGAAACATGAAGATCTGGACTATCTGCATCAAGCACCTCGAGGCAATGGAGAAATAACATCAATGCAGCCTCCACAAAACCCTCCGCTTTCACCAGCAGAATAAGTGAACCAATGTCAGTGTCTCTCTCCCAGGTCCATATCCCCAGTACTGAGGCCCCTGTTGCAGACTGCTGGTTTTGTTGGCTATCCCACTATCATATCCCAAGCTCCACTGTGGGAAGAAATTACCAGGTGGACAGAAGAGAAGGCTTGAGAATGTGCTCTCTGAAGAAACAAGGCATCCGTGGTAACTCTTGGGAATCGCTAGCCAAAGAACGCTCAAGTAGAAGAGGAGCATTCAGGATGGTTTGAGAACCTTGAGACCAAGTGTCGGAAGCACAGGGATGCTCTGAGTAGGTGAAGGAGGGAGCTAAACTCTTAACCTGCCTGTTCTGTTAGACATCTCCCATTATATATCTGGTTTCCACTTTGGCCTTGTCATCCACCTCAGAGCTCCCACAAAAAAATCATCCTCGATTCCTTCCAAAGGGCTGTCTAAAAAAATAGATAGAAATGATTTAGAGGTATATAGGCCAAACACAGACACATGGGACTAGCTCAGGTAGGCAACTTGGTCATCGTGAATGAGTTGGGCCAAAGGACCTATTTCTGTGCTGTATGCCCCTACATGCTATCACTTTATTGGAATTGATTTAATATTGTCAGAGGCACCTTGCCTTTTCACAATGAAAAGCTTGCTTTGCATGCGTGTTCATACAGATCAATTCATCACACAACAGCAAATGCAACAGCTACAGAGAAAGTACAGCTCAGGTAGACAATAAGATGTATGATCATCCTATACTAGGCTTGAAGGCAGCCTTTCTGGCCTGAAAGTGGCATGGTATTGGGGTGGCATGGTATCTTAGCAATTAGAGTAATTCAATTACAGTGCCAGTGACCTGGGTTCAAATACGCACTGTCTATAAGGAATTTGTACTGCTTTCCCAGGACTGGCTTGGGTTTCCTCCAGGTGCTCCAGTTTTCTCCCACATTCCAAAGACATTCAGGTCAGTAGGTTAGTTGATCACATGGGAGTAATTGGACAGCACAAGCTCACTGGGCCAGTAGGGCCTGTTACCAGCCTGTATCTCTAAACTAAAAATTGTAATGGCTTGTTCTATTTGCACACTTGTCACCCAAAGGATCATCGAGGTCTTTCCTCCTCCCAACAGAGATATTCAACCAGAGCGCTGCACATTCAGGACCTGTAGCATTGTCAATGATCCGTCCCATCTGCCCATCAGGCAGGAGGCACCTGAGCATTAGGACAAAAACTGTAAGGATGGTAAGATCACCGTGGTCTCATCACATCTGAAGTGCCAGTGCCATTATACTGTTTACATTTTAACGTGTTGTAAGTGCACATAACATTTTTTTGACACACACAAAATGCTGGAGGAACTCAGCAGGCCAGGCAGCATCTACCTATACAGAATACGATGGGTGTTGTTCCTCCAACCTAAGTGTGGCCTCATAACCACAGTGGAGGAGTCCATGGGTGGACATTTCGGAATGGGAATGGGCAGTAGAATTAAAATGGGTGGCCACTGGGAGATCGTTCTGGCAGACAAAGCATTGGTGTTTGGTGCTGCAGTCTCCAATCTACATTGGGTCTCACTGATATACAGGAGGCCACCCCGGAAGCACCAAACACAGTATGTGACCCCAACAGACTCACAGGTGAAGAGTCACATCACCCGGAAGGACTTTTTGGGGCCCTGAACGGTAGTGAGGGAGGAGGTGTAGGGGCAGGTGTAGCACTTGTTCTGTTTGCAAGGATAAGTGCCAGGAGGGAGACCAGTGGGGAGGGACGAATGGACCAAATTCAAGTTGAACTCGAACTCAAACAGATACCAGGGCAGCACAAACAAAAGCCAGCAACCAGTTATGGCCATTGTGGCTTTAGGCAGTGTCGCCTGAAGGAGCTTTGCCAGCTGTCACATCAGCCCAGCAATCTGTCTTTGAAAAGGTATTAAGGATTGCAGAGTGGTAGTCTCAGAAAATGTTAGTGGCAGAGCAGAGAGCAAACCGGTCATCTGTTCTCAGAATTATTTCACTACATCTAGCTCAGGCTGCTGCATCCCACGGCAGCCTCAGATCTGGGCGGCTGACCTAGGCTAACCTAGGCCTCCCTGGCCACCTGCCTTAGTGAGGGTCAACAACCTTCCAGCAGCCATTGGAACAGGAACACTCAAACAGGGAAAGACCCACTGACGATGGGTTCCCAAAGCATTACAAGAGCAAGTACTTGATTTCTAATGGTATGCTTTGAAAGATAACTCTGTTATTGAGTGGTTAATTTATACCAGCCTTTGCTTTCCTGGGATGGGCAAATATGAAAGTGAGCAAATCAAGAGAAAGTGAGACATGGGAGGGGGATAAATGAAGAATTGGGTTATATTAACTGGACCAGTAGTCAGATAATGTAATTATTGTGGAACAAATACAAAATACTGGAGGAATTCAGCAAGTCAGGCAGCATCCGTGGAGCGGAACGAACTGTCAAAATTTTGGGCCGACGCCCTTCATCAGGACTGGAAAGGAAGGGGGAAGAAGCCAGAATAAGAAGGGGGAAAGAGAAGGAGTGCAAGCTGGCAAGTTATAGGTGAAACCAGGTGAGGGGGATGAAGTGAGAAGCTGGGAGGTGATAGGTGACATTTAAGCCAGATTGAAGTGATCAAACTTGTCTTGTCTTCTGCTCCACCACCTCACATTGTACAGCTGGTGTCAATGGCCATTCCTTTCTTCTGCAGCTGACCACAAGCCTAGAGGGCCTCTCCACGGAGTTCTGCAAGGCAGTGAGCTGCACAGGTAATGGAGCCACTTTTTCATGACAACCCTGGTTTCCTATACACATGTCATGTGGCATCATGGCTTTCAATGTGCATGTGCTGTTCATGTGCTTGTGAGTTACACCAACAGAGAAAAGTGCGACAGACTTTGGAGCCGCTCAGGCCACGATGTGGCTTGCGTGCTGGAAGCATGACTATGTCTTTAATGAAGAGAATTTGTCGCCACCTGTTTTGACACATGGCAGGGAAGCGGGATCTTTGGCTCGCCATGCCCATGACCTCCCTGTGTCCATCTTCACCACTCTTTTTTTCCCAGTTTATTTTCAGTTTCACCCTGCTGTGTTCACACCCCTTTACACTGCACAGGCCATTTCCAATCACCATGCTCCCCCTGCTTCAACCAGTGTGGATCACTGCTGCACTTCCCTTGGTTACCTGCCCCCTTCGCTCTGTACATCCCCACTCCCGGTTCACCCCTAGGTCAACTCCCTTCCAAGTCCACCTCAGCTCAAACAAATCTTCCAAGATCTGTTTGAGCTCCACCCTGCAGCATCTGCACCTAGTTTGCCAGATCCACTCCAGATCGTCCCGCTCCCACTGAGCTTCTCCCTGCTGCCCACTCCTTTTCCCCTTGTAATTCACTCTCCCTTCAGTCTGCTCTGTTCACACTTCACCCCCACCTGGTGCACTGGCTTCGCAACCTAGTGTTGTCCGCTTTCAGTCACCCTGCTTTAATCTGCAGGTGATCACAGTTACAATTTCCTTGCTTCGCTACCCCTTTGTTCTGCCTATCCTAGCTCGCGATTCACTGCTTCCAGCCCATGTGAGATCCAACCGGCCACCTCGTTCAGGTTTGCCTGAAACGCACAGCGTCGTGTCCCTTTTATGTTATCCTGACATCACCATGCCATCTCCCTTTCAAGACTGCCTCAGCTCCACTCTGGCTCATCTGCACCCTGATCCACTTCAGATCACCTGACTGACGCTGCTCTTCTTTCTGCCACCCATTACCTCTGTGACTTACATAGTTTGCTCTCACCTTCTTCTGCTTTCTCAACCTTACCTGGAGCGTTACCTCTTCACTCATCAGTCCCTTTGTGTTATCACAATGTAGATTTAACAGTGGTCTGGCACTAAGGCATTAAGATCCTCACTGGGCATGGATGATGAATTGCCTACATGGAAGTTGACAGAGCAGAATCATCTCAGCATTCACCTAGAACTCCCACAATGCAACACATATTCAGTCAATCCATCTTGCAACGTGAGTTGTATGAAATCTCATAAGACCATATGTTCTTTCCAGCACAGCTCTTTGTCAAGAGGCAAAGTAATCTCAAAGAAAAGAAAGGAAGTGAGTTAGGAGAAGTGACAGAAGTGTGTGTAGGGGAGCACTTTGGTTTCAGTGATCATAACACCATTAGTTTCAACTTGATCATGGACAAGGATAGATCTGGTCCTAGGGTTGAGGTTCTGAACTGGAAGAAGGCCAAATTTGAAGAAATGAGAAAGGATCTAAAAAGCGTGGATTGGGACAGGTTGTTCTCTGGCAAGGATGTGATCGGTAAGTGGGAAGCCTCCAAAGGAGAAATTGTGAGAGTGCAGAGCTTGTATATTCCTGTCAGGATTAAAGGCAAAGTGAATAGGAATAAGGAACCTTGGTTCTCAAGGGATATTGCAACTCCGATAAAGAAGAAGAGAGAGTTGTATGACATGTATAGGAAACAGGGAGTAAATAAGGTGCTTGAGGAGTATAAAAAGTGTAAGAAAATACTTAAGAAAGAAATCAGGAAGGCTAAAAGAAGACATGAGGTTGCCTTGGCAGTCAAAGTGAAGGATAATCCAAAGAGCTTTTACAGGTATATTAAGAGTAAAAGGATTGTAAGGGATAAAATTGATCCTCTTGAAGATCAGAGTGGTTGGCTATGTGCGGAACCAAAAGAAATGGGGGAGATCTTAAATGGTTTTTTTGTGTCTGTATTTACTAAGGAAACTGGCATGAAGTCTATGGAATTAAGGGAAACAAGTAGTGAGATCATGGAAACTGTACAGATTAAAAAGGAGGAGGTGCTTGCTATCTTGAGGCAAATTAAAGTGGATAAATCCCCAGGACCTGACAGGGTGTTCCCTCAGACCTTGAAGGAGACTGGTGTTGAAATTGCAGAGGCCCTGGCAGATATATTTAAAATATCGGCATCTAGGGGTGAGGTGTCGGAGGATTGGAGAGTGGCTCATGTTGTTCCGTTGTTTAAAAAAGGATCGAAAAGTAATCCAGGAAATTATAGGCCGGTAAATTTGACGTCAGTAGTGGGTAATTTATTGGAGGGAGTACTAAGAGACAGAATCTACAAGCATTTGGATAGACAGGGACTTATTAGGGAGAGTCAACATGGCTTTATGCATAGTAGGTCATGTTTGGCCCATCTATTGGAGTTTTTCGAGGAGGTTACCAGGAAAATGGATGAAGGGAAGGTAGTGGATGTTGTCTACATGGACTTCAGTAAGGCATTTGACAAGGTCCCGCATGTGAGATTAGTTAGGAAACCCAGTCGCTAGGTATACATGGAGAGGGGGTAAATTGGATTAGTAATTAGCTCAATGGAAGAAGCCAAAGAGTGGTAGTAGAGAATTGCTTCTCAGAGTGGAGGCCTGTACCTAGCGGTGTACCACAAGGATCAGTGCTGGGTCCATTGTTATTTGTCATCTATATCAATGATCTGGATGATAATGTGGTAAATTGGATCAGCAAATTTTCTGACGATACAGAGATTAGAGGTGTAGTGGACAGTGAGGAAGGTTTTCAGAGCCTGCAGAGGGACTTCGACCAGCTGGGAAAATGGGCTGAAAAATGGCAGATGGAGTTTAATACAGACAAGTGTGAGGTATTGCACTTTGGAAGGACAAACCAAGGTAGAACATACAGGGTAAATGGTAAGGCACTGAGGAGTGCAGTAGAACAGAGGGATCTGGGGATACAGATACAAAATTCCTTATAAGTGGCGTCACAGGTAGATAGGGTCGTAAAGAGAGCTTTTGGTACATTGGCCTTTATTAATCAAAGTATTGAGTATAAGAGCTGAAATGTTATGATGAGGCTGTATAAGGCATTGGTGAGGCCGAATCTGGAGTATTGTGTTCAGTTTTGGTCACCAAATTACAGGAAGGATATTAATAAGGTTGAAAGAGTGCAGAGAAGGTTTACAAGGATGTTGCTGGGACTTGAGAAACTCAGTTACAGAGAAAGGTTGAATAGGTAAGGACTTCATTCCCTGGAGCGTAGAAGAATGGGGGAGATTTGATAGAGGTATATAAAATTATGATAGGTATAGATAGAGTAAATGCAAGCAGGCTTTTTCCACTGATGCAAGGGGAGAAAAAAACCGGAGGACATGGGTTAAGGGTGAGGGGGGAAAAGTTTAAAGGGAACTTAAAGTTTAAACGGGGGGCTTCTTCACACAGAGAGTGGTGGGAGTATGGAATGGGCTGCCAGACGAGGTGGTAAACGCGGGTTCTTTTTTAACATTTAAGAATAAATTGGACAGATACATGGATAGGAGGTGTATGGAGGAATATGGTCCGTGTGCAGGTCAGTGGGACTAGGCAGAAAATAGTTCAGCACAGCCAAGAAGGGCCAAAAGGCCCATTTCTGTGCTATAGTTTTTCTATGGTTTCTATGGTTTCTAAAAAACTCAGTGACCTTTCAAATGGAACAGTGAATGGAAAGTCGAGATGAAGCCAATTATTTGGTATGGAGAGAGGCAGGAGCAAAGGTTCGATATAATGCTATTCTTGCCCAGCTCTAAGTAATAGTTACATCTGCAGCAAGAAGTAGATATCACTGATGTGGAAAAATTGCTACCACAAAACCACAGGTCCACAATCATTCCCACTGTGAGCTCTTCTCCTCCCTCCTCTTGCAGATTGATTTCCTCTGTATCCCCAGATTTATTTTCCCAGAGATTTGGTATTTCAAGAAGAATACACACAAATGTGCCCTTATCTGAAAGCAAACCTTTTGTGCAAAAGGCCTGAATCTCAAAAAAAAATCCCTCACCACAAGCTACATCATGTTCATCAAGGATGAACTCAAGAACAAAATATGTGTGGGATAACAGTCAGTAGAAATAATCAAAGGCATACAAGTAGTTTTAAGCATCCTGCAAGTGGCTTGTACATGGATCTTGTAAAAACTCAAATGATCCATTTAAGTTGTACTGTTGAGGCTGGGAAGAGGGTTTCTTCCTTCCTGTGAATACATATTTGGTTTTGTTCAAAATTTTACAAAGGACAAGTTGCAAAAGAGAGTTAGAACTGGCATCAAAGTCAATATTTGTTTTGAATTAACATTGTACACTGTTGGACAACATGATCTTCACCGTTCAGACATGCCATTTCATTACCAGCCTGTTAATTACTTCACCAGCCTGATAGCCAACAGTATTTGCACCACAAGCATCTATAAATACTATATATTGGCTGCTATTCAAATACAAATGCAAAACCTGTAAGAGTGCAAAGGCAATGTACATATTAAAGAATCTAAGCCAAAATATGTTACTATTTTGTAGTCAACTAATGTACAAAGAACGTGGTATACCCAAAATAATTTTAGTATCACAATTGCTATAACTTGAAATATTTGCAGTAGACAGCAAACCATCTGAGTCAGTTTGTCAATTTATTGTTTGAAACTAATCAAAACCATGGAAAAGGAGGATTAACGGATAGGCTGGCATAATTCTTCATTTTACATGGCATTAGTGCCTGATATTGACTGAAATCGTGGAGAGACAGAAATGAACAAATAAGCCTGCAGTAATCTGATGGGAAGGGTTAAAGTATTTCAGTTCTTTTCAGAGTGCTGTGCTGGAAACAACAATTAAATGAACTGGTCAAATGATTACTTGCATTTACAAAAAAGATTGTAGGCTGGAGGATTGAAAGAAAAGTAGAAAAGTCTGGCTAGACAGCATCACTGCTTTCTTCATCTGTGGAGCACAATCACACACCTTTGATATCAAGTAATTGCTGTGCAATTTAAATAACTTCCTTGAATGTATTTTTGAATTAAATTGCACATGCTGATCAATACATAAAAGTCGTAGTCATGTTTTAACATAAACATTGTTTCCCTTATTATTAGCCTTTCTGGAGTTCCGTAAGGTTGTCAAAGCCGGGGAGAGATAGTGGGGATAAGCTCCCACTACCTATTAAATGCTTCCAGTGGCGTTCGACTCAAATACCCACCGACAACCAAGTCCAGCTCCTGGCCTTCATGTGTGGCTTGGCTACTAAGCCCAGCGGAACCGTTTCTACTGACAGGAGAAGGGGCAAAGTCGGATTACTGGCGCCTTAAAACCAGTTGTTTCAGGTAGATCGGGCTCATCAGCCGTAGTTGGCAGCTCACCTGGGAAAAGGAAGACTCTGATCTCAAACCTCTGCTGCCTTGTGGCTATACCCACTCATGGGAGAAAACTTTGGGAGAAAACCCTTTGGAAAAATCAGGAGTTGGACTCCCTAAGGCAGTCCTACGTTGAGTTCAACGTTGACTGGCAACTGCATTGTTCTCTGCCGTTGCTTTGGATTCATCAGCTGCGCGGAGAGGGGGAGGCTTTAGCATGAGCAACAGCCTGCTCTCCATATTGTACAACCGTGGCTTGCTACACCAGACAACATCCATGGTCAAGCCCAGCCAACGGAGCCCTTCTGAGCCTTACTGGTGATGGGAGAGAAAATGAGTTCTCGGTTCTTCGCATCAGTTGCTGACCGGATTTAACAGATGCTGCAGTCTGAAACAGCACAGGGTGAACTGTCACTAAACCACTTAGCATTCAGCCCAAATCACACAGGGCAAGGTGTGAAGCCTTTTGTTGCCAGTCAGAGCAATATTAGTTGTCATGGTGCCCGGATAAGGAACTGAACTTAATTAATCTGTTCCTGAAGTGTACTGTTCACATGTAACTTTTTTGCTCTATAAGTAACTGAAAGATACCTGCAGTGATGACATTTGATTAATAATCATGCATAATATAATTTTATACCATAATCACAGATGTTAATATCACTGTTCTGTAAGTGAATTGTTAAAATTCCTATAGTGAAATATAAATAAAAAGTTTATGACTGAATTAACTAATTTATTGAGCAGGATTTTGGAGAGGCACCATGCTGTTACCTTAATAACCAGTTATTCATGAATGCTGTCAGTACAAACATCTGAACATTGGCAATCATTGCATAATTCCCAGCTTTTAATATATGACAGTCTTCAAGCAAAGAGCCCTCAAGCAAGTAACGGCACAAGATGCTCATGTCATTTGGAAGGGAATAATACCCCAGACAAGATCACTCTGTGTCTAGTTGTCAAGACTACTTAACAGTAAATGAGGGCCAGGAGTATTTACCCACAATTATTGACTCTGTTAACATATTATCTACCAATTCTCCTTCCCAGGCTTTTCTGCTTCAGCTGCTGGTCTCAGTCTGTGGACTATGCACTGACAACTGCCAGGCTGGAGCTACACCATCATTCCTGTGAGTCATGGCAAGATCACCGGGAGCAGAGTACACTGCTCGAATACTCAGATGTTCCCCTGATGTCGAGAAATTGTGGTTTCATCTGTTCTATGCAAACATTCTAAAACATGGAAAATTAAACTGAAAATAGGTGCAGAATTAGTCTTAAATGTTCAAAACAAGGTTTGGAGCTGTGTAACAAGTGAGCACTCAAACTGGTGCAACAGAGCATGAAATCTAACTCCCTTCTCCCAACTCTGACTTGATGCATACAGTACAGCTGGCACTTGGGACTTTGTCAGATTTTACTCTGTCAAGTGCCATTCGCATACACTGATAGATCCAATAGAGACAGAATTACCAACCCGTTACAGTGCAAAGGAGGTCCCCAGCACATCTAGTTCATTCAGCTCCCCAATCTATTCAATTCATTACCTGCCAAATATTTTGCCTCAAGTGGCTTCCTAATTACTTTTCCAAATCCTTGACTGATGCTGATCCGATTTGCTCGCAGGTGCTAAGCTCCAGATCATCATCTCCTCACTGTATAAAAGTTTTACCTCATTTTCTTCACTTACTCTTTATGCTTATGTGAACCTGTTCTTTCAACTTTCTTTGAATGGGAGCAAGTTCTTTCTACTTACCTGCTCAAAACTTCTCATGATCATATAAACCTCTTATCAAGTCTGGCAAATTTGACTGAACAGCAAAACATGGATGTTGGGTGTCTGAAGTAAACATAGAATCAGCTAAAAAGACTCTGCAGGTCATAAATTACCGACTGTCACTTGCTGGGAAGAAGGCAATAAATGGATGCTGGCTTAGAGCAGAGCCAATAAGAAGGTGTGAAAGGTCAATCAGATGACCTACAGCCAATGACACTGGAATGCAATATTTAAATTGGTAAAGAATGAGTATGAAAGTGGACACTTTGAGTGTGATATCAGCGATAACTCGCTCAAGAACCCCTATGCCAAGGGTTGGGTGAAGAAAGGATCAATCATCTGGTCAACAGAGATCTCTTATTTCGGTGTCATAAGTTGGAAAACTGGTCTGAGTGAGTATTGGTACAGAAGGAACAGAGAAATAATGTCCTAAGCTGTTGGCCCAGCGTCAACATAGTTATATTGTTGTTTGTGCAGGGACAATAAAGTGCGAGCATCGATTAATTACGAGTTGCGTAGTGAATTTCCTAACCTAGTTCCGTTGATGAATGGTCAACATTCCTGAACTCCCTTATCTCTGGGAGCTTGTTGGTTAATATTTATGCTTCCTTTCAACAATTACTAAATAAGGAAGTGATTGTGAAAAGGTAGTCTGTGGATAGAACTGTATTCATTTGTCTCTCCCTACTCTCAGATTCTATTTCACATCATCTCCTCCTTGTTAATAATAGCTAATATTAAGCAGTTTCCTTGGACTGGAGTAGAATCTCAGCAGAAAGGTGTTTCCAGAAGAAAAAAGTATGAGCAGGAAAGCCGTCTTAGACTAACACTGCTTTGGTTTGGTGGATAGAGTTCCCAAGGCAATAGATCTCACCAGTACCTGCTGCTTTTTAAAAACGTAAACACGAGGAATTCTGCAGGTGCTGGAAATTCAAGCAGCACACATCAAAGTTGCTGGTGACCGCAGCAGGCCAGGCAGCATCTCTAGGAAGAGGTACAGTCGACGTTTCGGGCCGAGACCCTTCGTCAGGACTAACGAAGGTTCTGGGCCCGAAACATCGACTGTACCTCTTCCTAGAGATGCTGCCTGGCCTGCTGCGGTCACCAGCAACTTTGATGTGTGTTGCTAGTACCTGCTGCTGTTGGCATCACTGAAGCTCAAAGCAGTAACAGATTGGCATTGAATGCTGGCATATCGATGGCATGTGAAGCTATGTTTGATATACAATTGCTAAAAGAGAGTTTTTAGAAATTGTTATTCAGTTAAAATAATCAGTGAGGATTAAGCAATAAACCAAGTTTTTAGATTTAGGCTTTTAAAATATTGCTGTATGCGAAACTATTTGAACGTTGGAGTACACAGTGTAATACAATATCAAACTATTACAGGGAATTGTAAGTATCAGTGCATATTTACAATTGATAATGATGGTGAATTGTCATTTTCCTTAACTCATGCTGAGCAGTGTCCGTGCTATTTTTAGAAGAGCTTTAAGTTCCATCATTCACCCATGCAGTGAGTTCAACATGGTGACAGATACTGACACAATAATGCTGAATGGCAATGTGTGGAGATCACACCAGATGGTAGGAGGATGAACATCCTTGGCCAAAGTTTCTCAATGGAAAATAGCTGGAAATCTTCCATTTCCTGCAGAATTAATTGTATCGTTGAGCGCATTTAATGAGGTCTGATATAGAGCTGAGATGTGATTGGGTCAAGTATCCAACCGTTGGCAGGAAAAGATTGCTGGGGCTATTTATTCTTTGGCACCATAAGCAAAGAACACAGTAGTTCCTAATACTTGCAAAGAATCATGGTTTAAGAATTCAAGCAAATGTTCACCCATGCTGTGCCTTCCCAGCTGTTAAATACTACTGTATATGTCTGAGCATCTAAGTAGACATTTGTGGTTGATAAACAGTAATCGAGCAGAGAGCATTCTCAATGGCACTCAAATTCATGTAGCTTTTTCTGCTAATATATTTGCCTTTATTTGCTGCAATTTGCAGTCGATAATCAAATACACTGAAAATTGGAGTTGGGAAAAATGCTTAAATATGCACTAGTTCCACATTATATAGTTTAGTTATCACTTCCAAAGTTTTGGAGTATGAATTTTTTGGCAGCAAGACATACTTTAGATATCAAAGCTTTATTATATTAGATAGTTTTATTTTTAAGTCCACCTTCCAAAAGCTATATAGAAGCAAAGCAATAGGCCACCCTGTTGCTTGCCTGTTGATCTCTAATTGGCTACACTATGTTTAACAGATGTTCAGGATAATCCCTATGTGTGTTATTTGTTCACTATTCATTTCAGTTTTTGAAACCGGTCCTGAGGGATGACTCATCTCCACCAAGAATTTTGCATTGTTATATCAAGAGGAAATGCAGTTGATAGATATGGCCTATGCCTTTGGCTGGAATAAAACATGCTATAAATTCCTTCTGAATAACACACAGCTGTCCGTTCTTTTGTTCCTTCTTAAATGTTGTTACTACCCATGTGGTGTTCCATATAATAAATGAGCAACAGGAAAACATTTGCAATGTATAACTGAAAGAAGAGATAAGAGATAAGGGTCCCGGCCCGAAATGTCGACTGTACCTCTTCCTATAGATGCTGCCTGGCCTGCTGCGTTCACCAGAATTTTTTATGTGTGTTGCTTGAAATTCCAGCATCTGCAGATTTCCTCATGTTTGCATTGTAGATACTTTGGATACAAGACATGTAGCTGGTATACCTCACTCTAAATGCAGACATGATTATGGCCTTAATGAACAAGCTGAGGATATCAAAATACTGGTCTGGCAACTACCAAAGAATATATAAAGGACAATGCATTTTTCTTTAAAATATATATAATACATGATGTCCCTGACATTATTTCTTCATTCAATGCTGAGATACATCCTAGGATATGCTGGGACAGGTCATCAGTGATGCAACCTGGGATCATCGGGTGTATCGGGTCTTTCAACGTCAGACACTGTCACCCAGCCAGCAAAGACAAACACAACCCAGCTTGTGTTCCAGCGGCATTGATCCAGGGGTCACACCTCTTGATCCATAGTTATCTGAAGTAATGTTCAGCAGCCTCTGTGATGCTCCTGAAGGCTCTTCTCTTTGCAGTCCCAGTTATGCCATGGAGTGAGCAGGTTCTGCAGAGTGAGCGGCCAGCAAAACTTCTACACCCCACCCCCATAGGCTCGCATTGTGCCCTCCACCCTTTCTAGCACTACTCTTCCAGCTCCTGATATTTCGCTTATTTATGCTCAGATGCCTCCTCAGCCCCGTCTTCCCAAGGCACTGCCATGACCACCTGCTTCAAGGTTTCTGACAGAATGATCATGTCAGGCCTCAGGGATGATGATGCAATGAAGTCAGGGAACTCTAATTGCTTGGCAAGATTGACTTTCAGTTGCCAGTCAGACGCCATGGCGAGCAAGCCTGCTGGTGATCTGGGCTGAGGCTGTGATTGGTCTCCAGCTTCAACAAAGGTCACGGTATTTCTGGGTTGGCAGAAGTTTATATTGTTGCTCATGGCCAAGGAGACATTTTCAGCCACTGCCTTCAGCACTTGGTTATGGCACCAGTGGTAACAGCCTTTTCCCAGGGCTTTCGGGCTGTTGCTAAGGGTGTGTTCTATTGTCCTTCTACCAGGGCAGAGAAGACATGATGGTACCCTACTTTTGACCCAAGCAAAAAGGTTTGCTGGACTAGGCAGGACCAGATATAAACAAGAGAAAATCTGCAGATGCTGGAAATCCGAGCAACACACGCAAAATGCTGGAGAAACTCAGCAGGCCTGGCAGCATCTATGGAAAAAAGTACAGTCAGTATTTTGGGCCGAAACTCTTCGGCAGCACCAAATACAATCTAAAGACAATTTCACTTCTGTGCATGTGTCCATTCTGCTGCTTGAAGTGTGCATAAAGGCAGATGGAGTTTAATCTTGACAAATGTGATGTGTGACACTTTGGGACATCAGCTACAATGGAGAAGTATACAATCAATGGCATAATGGCAGGTCACCTACCAACACTGATGTACAGAGAGATCTTCCAGTCCAAGTCCGTACTTACTGAGAGTGCAACAAAAATAGAATTATCAAGAAGGCATAGAATATGACATGCTTGCCTTCATTACTAAATACATAGAGGCAGGAAGTCATGATGAAGCTGCATTACCCCTCGGTTCAGCTGCGTTTGGAGTATTGTATGCAGTTCTGGTCATCCCATTACAAGAAGGATGGGAAGACGATGGAAAGGGTGCAGTGTTTACCAGGATGCTGCCTACATCGAAAGGTAACAGCTATAAGGAGAGGTTACTCAAGCTTGGAATGGTTTTCCTTGAGCATCAGAGACTGAAGGGGAGATTTGATGGAAGTTTATACCATTATGTGAGTCATAGACAGGGTGGGCAGCCAAAATCTTTTTCCTAGATTAGAAATGCCAGATACTAGAGAGCATAGCTTTACAGCGAGAGCATAGAGATCATGTTTCAAAGGGCCTGTTCCTGTGCTGTATGTTTCTATGTTCTGTGTCCTATGACACTTTTTACTTGCAATACCATTCAATGATTGGTGCACTTTATGTCATACTAGGGTCTTAGCTGGGCACTTAATGTTTGGAAAAGCCACTTCCCAACCACATTTACAGGCAAACTTCTCTGTATCTCTGTAGGTATCTGATGCAGCAGGAGTGTTTGCATAAAAGAATTCAGATTTACAGTCATAGAAAACTACAGCACAGAAACAGGTCCTTCAGCCCATCTAGTCCATACCAAACCATTTAAACTGCCTAGTGCCATTGACCTGCAACCACATCATAGTCCTCCATACCAATCCCATCCATGTACCTATCCAAACGTCTCTTAAATGTTGAAGTCGAACCCCCATCCTTTACTTGTGCTGGCAGCGCATTCCACACTCTCACCACTCTCTGAGTGAAGAAGTTTTCTCTCATGTTCCCCTTAAAGATTTCACCTTCCACCCTTAACCAATGACCTCTAGTTGTTGTCTTACCCAACCTCAGTGGAAAAAGCCTGCTTACATTTACCCTATCTATATCTTTCATATATCCTATTTGTGTACCTTTATCAAATCTCCCATCCATCTTCTACATTCAAGGGAATAAAGCTCTAACCTATTCAATCTTTCCTTATAACTCAGATCCTCCAATCCCTTGTAAGTTTTCTCTGTAGTCTTTCAATCTCATTTATGTCTTTCTTGTAGGTAAGTGACAAAAACTGCACATGATACTCCACGTTAGGCCTTATAAAGCCTCAACATAATAACCCAACTCCTGTACTCAATACTTTGATCTATGAAGGCTATTGTGCCTGCAGCTTTAATTACAACCCTATGATGCCTCTTTTAAAGAATTATGGACCTGTGTTCCCAGATCCCTTTGTTCTGCCGCACTCCTCAGTGCCCTACCACTCACTGTATAAGACCTACCCGGGATGGTCCTCCCAAAGTGCAACACCTCACACTTGACTGCATTAAATTCCATCTGCCATTTTGCAGCCCATTTTTCCACCTAGCTTAGATCATCCTGCGAACTTTGATAGTCTTCCTTGATGTCCACTACACCCCCAATCTTGGCGTCATTCATAAACTTGCTGATTCAGTTTACTACATTATCATCCAGATTGTTGCTATATATGACAAATAACAGTGGACCCAGCACTGATCCCTGTGTCACTCTACTAGTCACAGGCCTCCAGTTAGAGAGGCAACCATCTACTACCACTCTCTGGCTTCTCCCACAAAGCCATTGTCTAATCCAATTTGCTACCTCATCTTGAATGTCAACTCCTGCACATCACCTGGAATTTGCTGTTGTTCAGAATTTTTGAACATTACTGCGTCAGTTAGTGGGCTAGATTGTGTTAAAGTGCCCACCCAGGCTCATGGTCTGTGGTCGCCACCCTCACATATCTATCCCTCCTGTATAAGGAATAACATACAGCTTGATCGTCAACACCTAAGGCATTATGCTGATACAGCAGACTCTGAGAGACCAGACCACCTCCGAAATACCTGGTGGCCTGCAATGCTCTCTGCCTGTCAAAAGTTCTCAACTCCTTTTAAATTTGTCTAATAGCAGGAGGCATGTACCAAATCTTCAAATAGATTGAAATAACTTTAAAATTAAGATTAATAAAACAAAATTTAATTAAAGTACCTTAAATGAATCAAATGTAATTAAAGTCTTTAAAGAAAAAATAACTCAGGCACTAACTTTTCAAGTCAAGTCAAGTCAAGTCACTTTTTATTGTCATTTCGATCATAACTGCTGGTACAGTACACAGTAAAAACGAAGCTTTTTTCAGGACCATGGTGCTACATGAAACAATACAAAAACTACACTGAACTACGTAAAACAACACAAAAACTACACTAGACTACAGACATACCCAGGACTGCATAAAGTGCACAAAACAGTGCAGTCATCACAATAAATAACAAACAAGACAATAGGCACAGTAGAGGGCAGTAGGTTGGTGTCAGTCCAGGCTCTGGGTATTGAGGAGTCTGATGGCTTGGGGGAAGCAACTGTTACGTAGTCTAGTCGTGAGAGCCCGAATGCATTGGCGCCTTTTGCCAGATGGCAGGAGGGAGAAGAGTCTGTATGAGGGATGCGTGGCTCCCTCATAATGCTGCTTACTTTGCGGATGCAGCATGTGGTGTAAATGTCTGTAATGGCGGGAAGAGAGACCCCGAATATATTCTCAGCTGACCTCACTATCTGCTGCAGGGTCTTGTGATCTGAGATGGTACAATTTCCGAATGAGGCAGTGATGCAGCTGCTCAGGATGCTCTCAATACATCCTCTGTAGAATGTGGTGAGGATGGGGGAGTGGGAGATGGACTTTTCTCAGCCTTCGCAGAAAGTAGAGACCCTGCTGGGCTTTCTTTGCTATGGAGCTGGTGTTGAGGGACCAGGTGAGTTTCTCCACCAGGTGAACACCAAGAAATTTGGTGCTCTTAACGATCTCTACGGAGGAGTCGTCGATGTTCAGCGGAGAGTGGTCGTTCCATGTCCTCCTGAAGTCAACAACCATCTCTTTTGTTTAGTTCACATTCAGAGACAGGTTTTTGGCTCTGCACCAGTCTGTTAGCCGTTGCACCTCCTCCCTGTATGCTGACTCATCGCTCTTGCTGATGAGACCCACCACGGTCGTGTCATCGGCGAGCTTGATGATGTGGTTCGAGCTGTGTGTTGCAGCACAGTCGTGGGTCAGCAGAGTGAACAGCAGTGGACTGAGCACACAGCCCTGGAGGGCCCCGTGCTCAGTGTGATGGTGTTGGAGATGCTGCTTCCAATCCGAACTGACTGAGATCTCCCAGTCAGGAAGTCTAGGATCCAGTTGCAGAGGGAGGTGTTCAGGCCCAGTAGGCTCAGCTTTCCAATCAGTTTCTGAGGAATGATTGTGTTGAATGTGTTGAGTAATTGTGTTTGAACCATAGGCAAAGCAAGACTTCTTTTTCATCGATAATAATAGTAAAATGTTCGGCAACCAATATAACTGCTCAGCTTTCATATTTGCTTTACATGATTCCATGGTCCAACGCAAAATACACTATTTTTCTACAAACAGGTGAAGTTAGCTGAATTGATGAAAGTTTTAGTTATCTACAAAATAATCAGAGTAAAATTCTATGAAACGATTATGCTTTATTAAATGATATGCGTTCTTAACAATGTTCTAATAACTTAGCTAATTCTTTGCACTTGAAAGAAATTCCATCATAAAGATATTCAAAATATATTTAAAGCACAATTGGGTGGGTACAGGGATAGGAAAGGCTTCGGCAAAAATATGTGAGATGAGAGCAAATGGGTCTAGCTCAGATGAATATCTTGGCCGGCATGTACCAGTTGGGTTGAAAGGCCCTCTTCTGAGCTCTCTGACTCTTCGGATTTTGATGCTAAAATAAAGTGGAATTTTTAATGATATTGTTTTATTTTTAATCATGTTAATCTGTGGTGCGTCAGCTTCTTCATTAATCTTTTGTGTATGTTCCAATTTTTATTTCACACTTTTTAAAGTGATTGCACTCATTAACACAAGAGATTCTGCAGATGCTGGAAATCCAGAGTAACATATATAAAATGCTGGTGAACTCAGCAGCTCAGACACTATCTGTGGAAAGGAATAAAAAGATGACTGTTTATTCCTTTCCATAAATGCTGCCCGACCTGCTGAGTTTCTCCAGCATTTTATATGATTGTATTTATTAGCTAAGTTGTGATTTTTTTTTTCACTTTCTGCTTGCCTCGAGAGTTTTTTAAAATGATTGGCAACTGAGCCATCTTGAAGACATCATGACTGCAGGTTGTGAGGTAATTCTTTCAGCTTGAGAACAACTGATACTGGGACGGGCAACATCTATAACAACTAGCTCAGTTGCGAGCAACCTTCTTCAAGGTCATGAGTGATAGTTTCACTTCAGTGATGATGGTAAAATATACCTCACAGAAAACTGACTGTATTTACAGCGGCCTGTTATAAAGTAGCTTCAGTAAACCAGAACTGCAGCAAACTCCTCTGGTTAAAGTGGACTGATTTTGCCAATCAAATACAGTAAATGCAGGGCATTTACACATTAATGCTATCCTCAAGTCTAGTGGCATGTGTTCTGAAGCTTTTGTACCTCTTGACCAATGGAAGGTTAGGGAAGGGCTGAAAATAGAGTGACCAGAGTTGGTGGGGGCTTTGATAAGGTTGGCTGTTTTTCAGAAGCAGTGGGTAATGCTGGGCAGATTTTGTCGATGGGCTATCAGTTGGATACCAGTGCATGTGACTGATGATTTCTTGCAGGGCTCAGGAAGTCCTCTTTCTCACACTGACAAATCCAGCTCTACTTTCTCTAATTTGACAACCGAGCACATTGCCAGGTTGCTCAGAGAAACATTGTATTAGCATATATTTGCTGAATAATTGCCTTTCACTCACAGAACTCCTCAAGTCAGAGAGCAAAATGAGCAAGTTCTTAACTGACACCATCAAAAGAAATTTAAAGCAGGTACTGCCACATAAAAAATATATAGATTAATGTGCATCAAGTTCCTGTTTAAAATCACTCGTTCAATGATTTATTGTTACTCTTAACTGCTGCAAAATGAATTAGCAGATGTTATCAGGTCCGGATTCCAACCTCACCACAGACATTAATAGGTTTTGTCAGACTCCGTGTGCAAGTGCAGCTTCTCACTTTCTTAAATGGGAATTAAATGAGGATTGCATCTCCATTAAGAATGCATTGTGGTAACATTGTGATGTTAAAAGTATATTCATAGTCTTGTAATATTTATAGTATCAATAATCATGAAGCTGGAGACTGAAGCAACCTTATAATACATTATTAATATATACTCATTTCAGTGCATTAACTGAGTTGATTTCAAAATCTAAGTGAATGTTAGAAAAGTTGTCCCAGTCTCCCAGATGAATAAGTAACACAAATGGGAGCTCATAGTTTACTGGATCTTACTCAAAACCTCTGTGCTTTGTGGGCCAAAAACAGAGACTAAGTGTTAGAAGGATAAGAAAGAAGATCAAGAAAACAATTTCATGTTGGAGCTCATCGTCTGAATGGATGGTGGAGGAAGAAATTTTGAAATGCCGATAGGTGTACTCGACAAGCTGTGACCCACAGCCCTAAGGATCAAGTGTGGGAAGTTGGGGTTAGGTATGGTTGGTGGGTAACGGCACCAATATGTTGAGATGACCTCCAGGTTGGTTTGGTGGCGAAGAAGGCAAATGCAATATTGGCATTCATTTCTAGAGGTATAGAATATAGAGCAGGCATGTGATGTTGAGGCTGTATAAGGCACACGTGAGACCACACTTTACAAAGGATATACTGACATTGGTGAGGGTTCAGAGAAGATTCACAAGAGTGATTCCAGGAATGAAAGGGTTACTGTATGAGGAATATCTGGCAGCTTTTGGGCTGTATTCCCTGGAGTTCAGGAGAATGAAGGGGATCTCATAGAAACACTCTGAATGTTAAAAGGCCTGAACAGATTAGATATGGTAAAGTTATTTCCCATGGTAGGGGAGTCTAGGACAAGAGGGCATGACTTCAGGATTAAAGGATGTCCATTTAGAACTGAGATGCAGACAAATTACTTTAGTCAGAGAGTGGTAAATCTGTGGAATTCGTTGCCAAGAGCGGCTATGGAGGCCAAGTCAAGTCATTGGGTGCAATTAAGGCAGAGATAGATAGGTTCTTGATTAGCCAGGGCATGGGGAGGAGGCAGGGGAGTGAGAATGATAGGAAGAATTAGATCAGCCCATGATTGAACGGTGGAGCAGACTCGATGGGCTGAATGAACTACTTCTCCTCCTGTATCTTATGGTCCACTCTCATTCCTAATGCAGAGTTTCAAGCTGAGAAATTGACAACTTCTTTCCCTTAACAGATGCTGCTTGACCCACTGGCATTGTGCCAGACGACTGGAGGGTTGCAGGTGTTACTCCACTGTTTGGGAAGGGTGGGGAGCAGCAGAGGGGAAACTGTAGGCCTGTTGACCTGGCATTAGTGGTTGGGAAGTTGTTGGAGTTAATTGTTAGGGATGAGATTATGGTGTACCTGGAGGCACGTGACAAGATAGGCCAAAAACCAGCATGATTTCCTGAAAGGGAAATCCTGCCTGACAAACCTGCTGCAATTTTTTGAGGAAATTACAAGCAGGGTAGACAAGGGAGATGTAGTAGATGTGATGTACTTGGATTTTCAGAAGGCTTTTGACAAGGTGGCAAACATGAGGCTGCTTAGCAAGATAAGAGCCTGTGGAATTACAGGGGAGTTACCAGCATGGGTGGAGCATTAGCTGATCGGCAGAAAACAGAGTGGGAATAAAGGGATCCTATTCTGGCTGGCTGCCGGTTACCAGTGGAGTTCCACAGAGGTTGGTGTTGGGACTGCTGCTTTTTATGATGTATGTCAATGACTTGGACTATGGGATTAATGGATTCGTAGCTAACTTGCCGATAATGCAAAGATAGGTGGAGGAGCGGGTACTGTTGAGGAAACACGAGAGTCCGCAGAGAGACTTAGCTAGGTTAGGGGAATGGGCAAAGAAGTGGCAAATGAAATGCAATGCTGGAAAGTGTATGGTCATGCACTTCCGTGGAAGAAATAAACGGGTAGATTATTATTTAGATAGGGAGAGTTTCCGTGCTGTAATTGTAATATGGTTATATGGTTATATGAGTGGCCACATTCTGCATCGTTAATCTGCCATATCCTTACCTGTGGGGTAAATCTAATATTTATTTCATAATTCAAACAACTGCTGAAAGTTTTACTTCTCATGTAAAGCTTAAATTTTTAGACATGCTCTCTCCTGCCACACCCCACCCCCAACCCCACTGGGCAGTTTGCCTCAAGGGCTGACGTCACTTATCCTTATGTGACCGTGGACTATATTGTATATATTAATGATCTGTCTTGGGGCAACAGGTTTCATAAAAACCCACTGTAATCATACACAGGCAGTAAATCTGAAAGAGTGAAATCACTTCTGTGTATTTCTTGTGTCTCTAGTTATTCTTATGTAGAACTCATTAGGATTTTACAAGTGCCTTGTGCAGAGCCTTTAAAAGCCACTAAAATTATTTTGTGGGATGGCAAGGCGTGCTCTGTATTAACTGCCAGCTGGGGAATGTAAGTTTGGTTAATCAAGTTAAAGAAGTCCAGAGTTAAGAAGCTAGTCTCTGTATTAGTAACCATGAAGCTAATAAACCAGTATAAAATCCCATTCACTTCTCTAATATACAGTACTTAAGGATGAGAATATGCTGTCTCTGCCCATCTGATACAGCTCTCTCTCTAGACCCACATCAATGTGGTCGACACTGTCCTCTAAATCTCTGAGGAGGCCATCCAACCGTATCAAACTACCGTGAACAGCAACAATAATGAAACCAAACATTGCTCAATCCAGTCGACTGCAAAGCTGGGCTCCTGCTGGGTCCATTGGGATACTTCTCCCACTGACCATTCAAGCAACAGCGAACCATTACTGAGAGAGACGATGCTCTGCTCATCCGAATGCCAAATAAGCCTGCTTGATTTCTGATATTTATTTATTTTTTAGAGATACAGCACGGTAACAGGTCCTTCCAGGCCACGAACCTGCACCACCCAATTACATGCATGTGACCAATTCACCTACCAACACATACATCTTTGTAATGAGGGAGGAATCCACAACATCTAGAGGAAACCCACGCAATCATGGGGAGGATGTAAAGATTTCTTACAGACAGCAGCAGGAATTGAATCCGGGTTGCTCTGCTTCTGTGTCACCCCATGAGAGAAACTATCACTTACCCAGACACTAGGAATGATTTGCATTGGCCAGTTAACCAGCCAACACAAATGTCTATGAGAAATGGATGAAACGAGAGCACTTGCTTAAAACCATATGGTCACAGAGAGAACATGCAAGGCAAGGCTGGAGGTTGTGTTAAAATGCTGGTGTACGGTGATGCAGCAGCTCTACCAGCTGTGACACTGAGCCACAACCGAATATTAAAAAGATTATGAAGAAGGAAAAGAGAATAGTCCCCAGCATCCGGGCCAGCATTTAATTCACAACCAATATCACTAATATTGCTTTACCTAGTCGGTACCATGCAACAGTTTGTGGGATCTTTCTGTGTGTAGACCGATTGATGAGTTTTTCAAATTACAAAAGTGACTTGGCTTCAAAGATATTTCAAATACTGAAGAGATTTGGGACATTCAGAGGCTATGAAAGGTAATTTATAAAGGCAAATCTTTCTTCACTGCAGAAAAAGCAATTAATATATTAATTAATTCATATGCTAATGTACAAATGAGCTGGAGAACAAGAGTTGGAAATCTGGGCCCAGTTGCTCAGGGCGTAGAGACCAATACTTCTTTGCAGTATTTTGTGCAGCTGAGATTTCCATTCTTAAGGAAGAACATGCTTCAGTCAGTGCGATGTACCTGCATTAGATTTCTCAGATCTAGGGAGGGAGTAAGGAGTTCTGTGCGAGAAGTTGAGGCCCATTAGCTGAAGACTGTCCATGAATGTCTGCCAGTCCACTGAGGAAGTCAAAGGCCCAATGTTTATGAGTCTGAGTCTGCTGGAGGGTAGAGGCTGAAGATGGCCTGTCCTGGGTTTGGAGCACTGTTTATATGAGTGGGTGGTGGGGGGGATGGGGTTTTGTTTTGTTGCTTGTGTTCTGTGTTGTTGTGTTCTACGTTGTGTTGCCGAGCACTGAGGACATCCTCCGTTAGCACCAGAATGTGTGGTGACAATTGTGTATGACCCCTAGCACACCCTTGGATGTATTGGTTGTTAATGCGAATGATACATTTCACTGTATGCATGTTTCAATGTACGTGTGATAAATAAATTTGAATTTTGAATACTGTTGCCCTGAGGAGAGTTTGAGTGAGCTTCACCTACACTCTCTGAAGCTTAGAAAGAAGTGGATGCTTGACATTGAGAGGAACTGGCAGGATGGAGACCGGAGGCTGATTCTTCAGGCAAGAAAACCTACATTTAGGGGCATGGTCACAGGATAAGGGCATGATGTTTCAGGGCTGAGGCCAGAAGAATTATACAGAGGGCTGTAAGACTATGGAACTTTTCACTTTAGAGGCCTATAGGTGCTCATTTGTTGGGTATATTCCAAGCTGAGAGATAGACTTATGACATATGGGGGAAATAACATGGAATGGTGGAGGTTGTATGAGATAGTTGAGTAGAGTGAGTAGGGCGCCATGGTGACATAGCAGTTTGACGTGACACTAATATAGCTTGAAGCACCGTAGTTCAGAGCTCGTTTCCAATGTAGTCTATACCTCCTCCCTGTAGAATGCATGGTTTTGCTCCAAGGTGCCCTGGTTTCCTCCCACCATTCAAAGATGCACCAGTTAGTAGGTTAATTGTTCCAAGATTAGGCTGGGGTTAAATTGGGTATTTCTGAGTGGCACAGCATAAAGGGCCAGAAGCACCGATTGCACATTGCATGGCAATAAATAAGCAAGTAGATTGGAGAGGCACACAGTCTTGTCTTGCTGCTATTACTTATATAATCATACTTATCAAGGAGGACCAATGAAAATAAGTCAAATATTGATTGATATCCTTACTGTTGCTTACAAGCCAAAATTCTTGTTATAGAGGAAGAAATGGGTTTCATCTCACTGGGTAGAGCTCTTTTTTGTGCTGGTAAAATTAGCTTGTATTGCTCATTGTCCTGCACCAACACAGGAGAGATGAGAATATTATTCTCCTACCAAAGTACCAACTGTTGCAAAACAGCTATATATCTGTTGTTTACTGCTCAGCAAATAATGCCATATGCTATCAAACGTACATTTGTGTAGAATAGGCTTCTGTGCTTTGCGAATAAACACATTAAGAGAAAGACTATTGCTCATGTAATGCCTTGTGACTTCTCACAGTGATGTTTCACTGCCATGTGTCACTAACTGTGCTCCAGAATCACTTCATGACGGCAGCTGCTTTACCCGTGAGCGGCCTGAAAAACAAGAGCTGCATTTACTCAACACCTTATCATACCATTCAGAAATCCCACACTGTCACATATCAGCAGTGCGCAATCCTTGAGTCATTTTCTGTCATTGCACATAACCGCTTCTAAAGGAAGGGTTTTCATTTACATAAGCTTATCACCTTTCCCGGAAGTGTCTCAAAGGGCTTCACATTTAAAGGGTGACTTTGTGATCTGGTACTCTTCAATCAGAAATAGTCTTGCATGGGGAACTTTGCAGGTATTCAGCTGTGATTTATTTGTCGGTTAGCTTTAATGCATAGCAAACCATAGGCTTTACACATACAGCGTTGAGGGGTGGATTCTCTGCAAGCACCAGATTGGAGAATTGCTGCTCTCTTGAATTACTATCAAATACTGTGACTGTCATGAGGATGCATATATCGACAAAATGCTAATGGTATCTGTGGAGGCGGAGTTAATACTGTACAGGGGACTTTTCACCAAACAGGAAAATGTTAGGCTTTAAATATCACATAAGTAGAAGAATGAATCTTCAAAAAATTCTTTCTAGTGTTATTGCATAGTCAGTGCAAATATTAGTCAATGTTCCACAATTTGAATCCTGCCTTCTTCAATCTTTGCTTTTGTAAAGAAAGATTGGTGCATCACAAATCTAGAGTGAGGAAATTTATAAACAGTGTGCATAAAATCGAAGGCAAAACGGTCCACTGAAGGGCACCCTTGCGTTTTATTGCATATTGAAAAGGCTTCACGCTGCTGGTTTTAAATTGAGCCTCAGCCTAATTTATCATTCTAAACATCCTAAACAGAAAATACTGAAAAGTCTCAGTGGGGGAGGCGTCCTCTATGGTGAGAGGAGCAGAGCTAATGTTCCGTGCGGCTGACCCTTAGGCATGACTGGCACATGGGCACCACAGTAACGCAGTGGTTAGCGAGGCACCATTACAGCTCAAGGCATTTCAGAGTTCAGTTCTGGCGCTGTTCTGTAAGGAGTCTCTGGACGTCCTCCCCATGGAATGTGTGGGTTTTCTCTGGGTGCTCAGGTTTCTTCCCACAGTCCAAAGATGGTTGGTTAATTGATCATTGTGAATTGACCCATGATTAGGTTAATGATGAGTTTGAGTACAGAGAGGAAATTAAGATGGTGGCATGGTACGAAGACAATAACCTATCCCTCAACGTCAGCAAGACGAAGGAATTGGTTGTTGACTTCAGAAGGAGTAGCAGACCGCACGACCCCATTTACATCGGTGGTGCGCAAGTGGATCAGGTCAAAAGCTTTAAGTTCCTCGGGGTCAATATCACAAATGAAATGACTTGGTCCAAACTAGCAGAGTTCACTGCCAAGAAGGCCGACCAGCACCTTTACTTCCTGAGAAAACTAAAGTAATTTGGCCCATCCCCTAAAACCCTCACGAATTTCTATAGATGCATCGTAGAAAGCATTCTTCTAGGGTGCATCACAACCTGGTATGGAAGTTGTCCTCTCCAAGATCAAAAGAAGCTGCAGAAGATCGTGAACACGGCACAGCACATCACACAAACCAATCTTTCGTCCTTGGACTCACTTTACACCGCACGCTGTCGGAGCAGTGCTGCCAGGATAATCAAGGACACGACCCACCCAGCCAACAGACTTTTCGCCCCTCTTCCGTCCGGGAGAAGGCTCAGGAGCTTGAAGACTTGTACGGCCAGATTTGGGAACAGCTTCTTTCCAACTGTGATAAGACTGCTGAACAGATCCTGACCCGGATCTGGGCCGTACCCTCCAAATATCCGGACCTGCCTCTCGGTTTTTTTGCACTACCTTACTTACCATTTTTCTATTTTCTATTTATGATTTATAATTCAAATTTTTAATATTTACTAATTTTAATATTTTTAATATTTTAATGTTGAATATTTGTAATCCAGGGAGCAGGAAGCGCAGAATCAAATATTGCTGTGATGATTGTACATTCTAATACCAATTGTTTGGTGACAATAAAGTATAAAGTTAAGGTTAATAAGGTTTGTCGGGGGTTGCTGGGGCAGCATGGCTCAAAAGTCTGGAAGGGCCTACTCCAGGCAGTAATGCTAAAATAAAATAAAATGTTACAGATATTATGACATTTAATTGCATACAGAACATCGGGAGCAAAGGGAAATATAGGATAAAGCTGTGACAGAATGGAAGGCAAAGTTAGATAACACAATCACTATCTGAATCTCTGGGTCAAAAGTGGGCGAAGAGCCTTATGATCTGAAAGTACTGACCACTATTTACTCCTGAGGTTTGTGAGTTTGCACTTTGTCTTTGGCTTCATAAGTACAATAATAGTGGCCAAGACAAAGAGGTCTCAGTGGGGGTGAGGTGATAGGGGATTAGAAGTTTTGGATCATGTCTGTGAATGAAACAGTGTATTCAAAAAAGCATTCATGCAATATTGAGGACAGCAAATAAAAGGCATGAACTTCAGCTGAGGGGGAGAAAGAGCAAAAGAAGATCTGCTGACTACATTTTTTAAAAGCAGGGAATAATTAGTACCCGGATAATGAGAGGCCCTTTGATGGGAGTCATGAATATGCAGAGATAGAGGGATGCAGACCATGTGCAGGCAGAAGGGATTAGCTTAATTAGGTATAGTTAACTTAATTAGTTCAGCCAACTTTGTGGGCTGAAGGGGGTGTTCCTGTTCTGCCTTTTTGTGTTCTCTGTTCTAAATATTGAGACTGACAGTGCAAGTGAATTACTATGGAACTGGAACAACTGAAAATAAGACCATAAGACCATAAGATATAGGAGCAGAATTAGACCATTTGGCCCATCGAGCCTTCTCCGCCATTTCATCATGGCTGATCCAATTTTCCTCTCAGCCCCAGACTCCTGCCTTCTCCCTGTATTCTTTCATGTTTTGACCAACCAAGAATCGATTAACCCCTGCCTTAAATATACTTAAGGATTTGGCCTTCACAGCTGCCTGGGGTAAAGAATTCCACAGATTCACCACTCTCAGCCTAAGAAATTCCTTCTCGTCTCCACTCTGAAAGGACGCCTCTCTATTCTGAGGCTGTGTCCTGTGGTCTTAGACTCTCCCACTATAGGAACCATCCTTTCACCATCCACTCTAGCAAGGCCTTTCACCATTCGAAAGGTTTCAATTAAGTCTCCCCTCATTCTTCTAAATTCTAGTGAATACAGGCCCAGGACCATCAAGCACTCTTCATATGATAAACCATTCAATTCTGGAATCATTTTCATGAACCTTCTTTGAACCTGCTCAGAATACTCCAAGTGAGACATCACCAATGCTTTATAAAGTCTCAACATTATCTCTTTGCTTTTATATTCTAATCCTCTTCAAATGAATGCTAACATTACATTTGCCTTCCTCACCACAGACTCATTATGCAAATTAACCTTCAGGGGAACTTGCACAAGTAGTCCCAAGCCCAGTTGCATTTCAGTTTTCTGTATTTCTTTCCATTTAGAAAATAGTCAACCCTTTCATTTCTGCTACCAAAGTGCATGACCTTAAAACTTACAACACTGTAGTCCATCTGCCACTTCTTTGCCCATTCTCCTAACCTGCCGAAGTCCTTCTGTAGCCTTTCTACTTCCTCAAAGCTATCTTCCCTTCCATCTATCTTCATATTATCTGCAAACTTTTCAACAAAGCCATCAATTCCATCATCCAAATCGTTGACATATAACATAAAAAGAATTGGTCCTAACACAAGCTCCTGTAGACCACCACTGGTCACTGTAGCCAGTCAGAAAAGGCTCCCTTTATTCCCATTCTTTGCCTCCTGTCAATCAGCCATTGAATTACCCATGCTAGAATCTTTCCTCTAATAGCATGGGCTCGCAGATTATTAAGCCACCTCATAGGTGGCACCTTGTCAAAAGCCTTCTGATAATCCAAGTACACAACATCAACTGATTCTCCTTTGTCTATCCTGCTTGTAGCTTCTTCAAAGAATTCCAACAGATTGGCCAGGCAAGATTTTCCCTTGGGCAAACCATGTTGATCCTGGCCTATCTTGTCATATGCCTCCAAGTACCCTGAGACCTCATCTTTTAGTAATCAACTCTGACATCTTCCCAACCACTGAAGTCAGACTCACTGGCCTATAGTTTCCTTTCTTCTACATCGCTCCCTTCTTGAATAGTGGATATTTGCAATTTTCCAGTCTTCTGGAACCATTCCAGAATCTAGTGATCCTTGAAAGGTCATTTCTAATGTCTCCATGATCTCTTCCATCACCTCTTTCAGAACCCTGTGGTGTACACCATCTGGTCCAGGTGACTTATCTACTTTCAGACCTGTCAGTTTCCCAAGAACCTTCTTTCTAATTATGGTAACTTCAAAGACGTCATGGCCCCTGACACCTGGAACTTGCACCATGGTGCTAGTGTCTTCTGCAGTGAAGATTGATGCAAAATACTTATTCAGTTTGTTCGCTATTTCATTGTCCCCCATTACTACCTCTCCAGCATCATTTTCCAGCAGTCCAATGTCCACTCTCAGCTCTCTTTTCCACTTTATGTATCAGAAGAAGCTTTTCGTATCCTCTTTAATACTACTGTCTAGAATACATTCTTATTCCATCTTTACCTTCTTAATAACCTTTTTAGTTACCTTCTGTTGGCTTTTAAAAGCTTTCCAATTGTCTAACTTTCCACTGACCTTTGCTCCATTATATACCCTCTCTTTGGCTTTTATGTTGGCTTTGGCTTCTCTTATTAGCCATGGTTGTGCCATCTTTCCTTTAGAATAATTCTTCCTCTTTGGGATGTATATATCCTGGCTTCCAAATTGCTTCCAGAAATTCTAGCCATTGCTGCTGGAAAGGCTAGCAGGATGTATCAAGTCAGGTTTCCCAATTCCCGTGTATGCACAGGAGAATGCCATATGATATGGAGTAGATATTAGGGTGATGGAGGAGTGGACCAGCTGAACAAGAAAATCAGTCCTTTGGAACTATGTAAACTGATGGAATTGAGAGCAAAGTTGATAACGGTGCTACACTGGAGAAATGGTGGAGGATGCTCTGCTGGTTGTAACGAGGGCATGAGGCATGCAATTGAGGCAGATGCTATCAACGGAGTTGTTGGCCACGATGGAGAGAAATGCTTTTTTGAAGTGTAAGGAAGATACATTGGAAGATATGATGTAGAATGTGTCATCATCAGAGAAGACACGGGAAGATGGGACATAGAAAGCCGATCAATTCTTATGGGATGCAGAGAGGAGTCAGAGATTTTGTAATAGACACATCACTGGCCTATCTGCTGAATGCCCTTCCTGGGTCTAACATTGTGTGGTAGACTTGAATGCTCATGCCATGAGCTCTGAGACAAGGTACAGTTTAGAGCCAATGATTAACTGACCAACATGAGGCTTGGAGTTTACGCAGTGAGTGCGACCAATGAATTGTGTGGTCTTGTGTGGGCAGTATCACTGTGACCTGCAGCAGGAATCCATATTGGAAGCTGTCGAGATTTAGCTGAATAATGTGCAGTGGCAACTTCTACCAAACTCTTTCTGTTAAACAGAACAACATATGAGGAGTGTTCAGAGGATGAGACTATAAAACTCATCCGGCAGCCAAAAGCTATATTTACTCATGAGTTTCTCAATGGTTTCATTTGCGAGCTGGCAATTGTATTTAAAGGGCTTGTGACTCAGTTTTGTCAAGTTCCGTGTCCCTTTGACTGGATTTATGAGCAAATACACAGCTCTATTGCTGAGGAGTTGCATTGGTCTGTGAGTACTATATTTTCCTTCTTTTACCACAGACAGGTTCTCTCCTAACGTCTGGTGCCATCTGAGAGGAGTTTGCACATTCGGTCTGTACCCCCAACAATGTGCAAGGAAGATAACTTGTCCTGTAAATGGTGCAAGAAGAAACAGGACATGGTAACAAAGAACAGAGAGAGAATAGTTAACCAGGAGGTAAGCAAGGGATTGGGACTGGTGAGATTATTCTCTTAGCCAGTATAGCCTTCTGTGTCAAAAATACCATAACTTTATGAATATTGTACTGTAGTTGTGACAAGTCTGAGCTGCAGGATGTTGGGCAGGGAGAATACAGGAAGGAGTTGCCCTGGAGAAGGTGATGGGTCAGTTGGCTATTCCTCACCAGCTTCTCGGGAAGAGCTTCTTCATTGACTGTCATTAAGCTATCTTGTAATCATGACCATACACTCAAGGCCCAGAGGTTCTATACAACCCTCCTTCAGACCCCAGCAGGTAATGTGAGTGACATCCCCAAGACACACCTCCCTGTGGTTTTGAGAGAGAGAGCAACAGGTCTCATTACACCAAAGGAAGTCTCCATTGTTTCATCCCTTTCCTCATGGATATTTCTTCATGAAGTGTGCAGGGCTGTTTACAAAAGGTGAATAGATGAAGACTGTTCTCATTAGCTGGTGAGTCAAGGAGAGATTCAAAGAGAAGAGTAAAAGATATAGAGGGAATGTTAGTGAAAGATTTAAAAGAAATGTAGATTGGTGATGATCTGGAAGTCACTATCATTGAGGATGATGGGAACCATCATTTTGGGCAACGGAAAAGAACAGGAGAAGAAAGGCAACAAGGACTTGGAGGCTCCAGTGGCTTTCCCTATTTTCATAGCAATGCAGGCTCTGGTTGTAGTGGAGACTTGATCAAGATCTGAAATGCCATGGATTCTGTGTCTGTTATTGTTCATCGTTGTTCTTCATAATCAACTTCATCAATTAACTCACTGCCTAGCTGGCTTGGGCAATGCCATGCCCAAATGTTCACTTGACCAGTCCAGCCAGGTTACAAGTGCCAAAGAAGCTGCAGGAGTTTCAAACTCGGCATGAAGCTCACTTCGATAAACGTGGCATGGCTCCAGAGGAGGCATCAAACCTGGTCCAGAAACATTCTGCTCACATCTGACATAATCCAGAAATTCTCTGGCCACCAGGACCGTCCAGCTCCGCAGTGGCTCACTGGGTAAGCAGCTGGAGGTGTAGCCACATGCAGCTTGCTTCTCAGCCTACACAATGAGAACCTGGACTTCCTCTGGGTGCCCCGGTCTCCTCCCATATCCCAAAAATCTGCAGGGTGGTAAATAGGAACTGTAATCATCCCCCTGTGTGTAAGTAAGAGTCAGCACCCTGGGATGGGAAGTGATTGATGAGAATGTGTGGAAAATTAAACCGGTTAGGGTAGGATTATTGTAAAAAGCAATGGGTGTTCAATGTTCTGTGTAGACTCAGTAGGTCAAAGGGGACATGTCTGTGCTATGTCTCTCTATGGTGTGAGAAGTTCTGCCCAACCTCTGTGAAAGCCTCAAGTGCATCCACTTCTCATCCCCAGTAAGTCATAGGTTCTGATTGCTTTATCATTATCAAGTTTTATGGGTCTCACCCTCACTTTCTGAAAACATCACTGCCATAGTAAAGCAGTTAGTCAAACGACCCATTTCAGGTGCATCAACTGACAAAATACTTGACCTTGTGGAAGTTCTTAGCATTTGTGACTTGCACTTGCTTGGCTGTCCACTGCTCTCACGAAATGTCTCCTCAGAGTGTGCAGCTCAGGTGGGAAGTAGACAAGTTTCTGATGAAAGACATTTCAGATTGACTATGGTTGGAGACCTGAGGAAACAGTGACTATCTACTGTCTGACTGCAACATAACCTGGCCTGGAGTAGCCAAGCCTGCTGGATGTGGCACAGACAAAACACCAGTGTGTTGTCAGCAGATGAAGTTGTATAGATGTGTTCCTTGTTGGATCAAAGTCATCATTGGGTTCATCCATATTCTATTGTATTATGGATAAGCTTGGAGGCAGGCTGCTCAGTGAACAGGAATTCCCCCGCATATGCTAATCAAATAACATTGGCAGTATGAGCCATGAAGAAAGCAGCGTTAGCATATCAATCCTCTGGCAGTCACTTTGAGACACAGATCATAGACACTTTGCTCAGCAATCAAGTGAAGATCCAAAACCCATATGACTCATTCTCCCACACTCTGCCAGTTATCATCACAATAGTCTCCTGATCTATATGTCCAGAACTGGGGGGAGCTCAGTGACAATGGGCAACAGACCCTCTAATATCAGCCTTTTGTTTGGAGCTGTCATGCAAGAGGGGAATGTTATCAGCTTCCTGTGAGGTGTTTGAAGAACGTGCCTATGAACCTACCCAGGAACTTGTTGAAAGACTTGAATCTCAGGCTCCGCCTGTGTACATATACACCATCTCAGATTCATGTGTGTATTTATCACACGTACACAACAAATACAGTGAAATGTATTGCTTGTGTTAACAACCCACTATGGTCACCACACATTCTGGTGCCTCACTCCCCAAGCTAAGGCCACAAGTTACCAGGAGACACTTCTGGCCAAATCTGGAGAATTCCTAGATGCATCAGGAGACCAAAGAGACTGCAGATGCTGCAATTTGGAGCCAAAAAAAAAACTGTTGGGGGAGCTCAGTGTGTCTGGCGGTGGAGGGAAATGGCAAGTTGATGTTGCAAGTCCTAATGCAGGGTATCTACCTTGTTGGACTAGAATTTAAAAACACAAACACGAGGAAATCTGCAGATACTGGAAATTCAAGTAACACACACACAAAATGCTGGCGGAACGCAGCAGGCCAGGCAGCATCTATATAGAAACATAGAAACATAGAAAATAGGTGCAGGAGTAGGCCATTTGGCCCTTCGAGCCTGCACCGCCATTTATTATGATCATGGCTGATCATCCAACTCAGAACCCCGCCCCAGCCTTCCCTCCATACCCCCTGACCCCTGTAGCCACAAGGGCCATATCTAACTCCCTCTTAAACATAGCCAATGAACTAGCCTCAACAGTTTCCTGAGGCAGAGAATTCCACAGATTCACCACTCTCTGTGTGAAGAAGTTTTTCCTAATCTCGGTCCTAAAAGGCTTCCCCTCTATCCTCAAACTGTGACCCCTCGTTCTGGACTTCCCCAACATCGGGAACAATCTTCCTGCATCTAGCCTGTCCAATCCCTTTAGGATCTTATACGTTTCAATCAGATCCCCCATCAATCTTCTAAATTCCAACGAGTACAAGCCCAGCTCATCCAGTCTTTCTTCATATGAAAGTCCTGCCATCCCAGGAATCAATCTGGTGAACCTTCTTTGTACTCCCTCTATGGCAAAGATGTCTTTCCTCAGATTAGGGGACCAAAACTGCACACAATACTCCAGGTGTGGTCTCACCAAGGCCTTGTACAACTGCAGTAGTACCTCCCTGCTCCTGTACTCGAATCCTCTCGCTATAAATGCCAGCATACCATTCGCCTTTTTCACCGCCTGCTGTACCTGCATGCCCACTTTCAATGATTGGTGTATAATGACACCCAGGTCTCGTTGCACCTCCCCTTTTCCTAATCGGCCACCATTCAGATAATAATCTGTTTTCCTATTTTTGCCACCAAAGTGGATAACTTCACATTTATCCACATTAAATTGCATCTGCCATGAGTTTTCCCACTCACCCAACCTATCCAAGTCACTCTGCATCCTCTTAGCATCCTCCTCACTGCTAACACTACCACCCAGCTTCGTATCATCCGCAAACTTGGAGATGCTGCATTTAATTCCCTCATCCAAGTCCTTAATATATATTGTAAACAACTGGGGTCCCAGCACTGAGCCTTGCGGTACCCCACTAGTCACCGCCTGCCATTCTGAAAAGGTCCCGTTTATTCCCACTCTTTGCTTCCTGTCTGCTAACCAATTCTCCACCCACACCAATACCTTACCCCCAATACCATGTGCTTTAAGTTTGCACACTAATCTCCTTTGTGGGACCTTGTCAAAAGCCTTTTGAAAATCCAAATATACCACATCCACTGGTTCTCCCCTATCCACTCTACTAGTTACATCCTCAAAAAATTCTATGAGATTCGTCAGACATGATTTTCCTTTCACAAATCCATGCTGACTTTGTCCGATCATTTCACCGCTTTCCAAATGTGCTGTTATCACATCCTTGATAACTGACTCCAGCAGTTTCCCCACCACCGACATTAGGCTAACCGGTCTATAATTCCCCGGTTTCTCTCTCCCTCCTTTTTTAAAAAGTGGGGTTACATTAGCCACCCTCCAATCCTCAGGAACTAGTCCAGAATCTAACGAGTTTTGAAAAATTATCACTAATGCATCCACTATTTCTTGGGCTACTTCCTTAAGCACTCTAGGATGCAGACCATCTGGCCCTGGGGATTTATCTGCCTTCAATCCCTTCAATTTACCTAACACCACTTCCCTATTAACATGTATTTCACTCAGTTCCTCCATCTGACTGGACCCTCTGTCCCTTACCATTTCTGGAAGATTATTTATGTCCTCCTTAGTGAAGACAGAACCAAAGTAATTATTCAATTGGCCTGCCATGTCCTTGCTCCCCATAATCAATTCACCTGTTTCTGTCTGCAGGGGACCTACATTTGTCTTTACCAGTCTTTTCCTTTTTACATATCTATAAAAGCTTTTACAGTCCGTTTTTATGTTCCCCGCCAGTTTTCTCTCATAATCTTTTTTCCCCTTCCTAATTAAGCCCTTTGTCCTCCTCTGCTGAACTCTGAATTTCTCCCAGTCCTCAGGTGAGCCACTTTCTTTGGCTAATTTGTATGCTACTTCTTTGGAATTGATACTATCCCTAATTTCTCTTGTCAGCCACGGGTGCACTACCTTCCTTGATTTATTCTTTTGCCAAACTGGGATGAACAATTGTTGTAGTTCATCCATGCAACCTTTAAATGCTTGCCATTGCATATCCACCGTCAATCCTTTAAGTGTCATTTACCAGTCTATCTTAGCTAATTCACGTCTCATACCTTCAAAGTTATCCCTCTTTAAGTTCAGAACCTTTGTTTCTGAATTAACTATGTCACTCTCCATATTAATGAAGAATTCCACCATATTATGGTCACTCTTACCCAAGGGGCCTCTCACGACAAGATCGCTAATTAACCCTTCCTCATTGCTCAAAACCCAGTCCAGAATAGCTTGCTCTCTAGTCGGTTCCTCGACATGTTGGTTCAAAAAACCATCCCGCATACATTCCAAGAAATCCTCTTCCTCAGCACCTTTACCAATTTGGTTCACCCAGTCTACATGTAGATTGAAGTCACCCATTATAACTGCTGTTCCTTTATTGCACACATTTCTAATTTCCTGTTTAATACCATCTCTGACCTCACTACTACTGTTAGGTGGCCTGTACACAACTCCCACCAGCGTCTTCTGCCCCTTAGTGTTACGCAGCTCTACCCATATCGATTTCACATCTATACTGCGTCTGGTGCTCCCGGTGCGGCCTTCAATATATTGGCGAGACCCAACGCAGGCTGGGAGACCATTTCGCTGAATATCTATGCTCTGTCCGCCAGAGGAAGCAGGATCTATCAATGGCCACACATTTTAATTCCACGTCCCATTCCCATTCTGATATGTCTATCCACGGCCTACTCTACTGTCAAGATGAAGCCACACTCAGGTTGGAGGAACAATACCTTATATTCCGTCTGGGTAGCCTCCAACCTGATAGCATGAACACTGACTTCTCTAACTTCCGTTAATGCCCCACCTCCCCCTCGTATGCCATCTGTTATTTATTTGTTTGTTTGTTTGTTTGTTTATCTATTATTTTTTATTTTCTCCCTTTTTTTCTCTCTTTTTTCTCCCTCTATCCCTCTCACTATAACTCCTTACCTGCTCTCCATCCTCTGGGCTCCTGTCCCCCTTTCTTTCTCTTGTATCTCTTTTGCCAATCAACTGTCCAGCTCTTAGCTCTATCCCTCCCTTCCTGTCTTCTCCAATCATTTCAGATCTCCCCCTCCCCCTCCCACTTTCAAGTTTCTTACTACCTCTTCTTTCGGTTAGTCCTGACGAAGGGTCTCGGCCCGAAATGTCGACTGTACCTCTTCCTATAGATACTGCCTGGTCTGCTGCGTTCTACCAGCATTTTGTGTGCTGGACTAGGGTTTAATTAGTTTTTTTCCCTGTAGCTTAACCTTCTTTATGCTTGCTTACATTTTTGTGTACACACCTGCTTGTCTGTGAATGTTCAATGGATTTTCAGTAATTTGCTTCATAGTTGGGTATATTTTTGTGTAGTTACTTGGTCTGCATCTCAATAAACCAGACTGTCCTTGTTGACTCATAGACTGTTCCTACAAAAAAAGCCCTTATCTTTCTAATTTCAGCTAGTTTTCAGCAAATAGTACGCCCACTATGCAAGGTCCTTTGTTCTTGTCTTTGTTCTCTCTATCCTTTTTACACTAGATGGTGACAGTTAGAGTTAGTTATCTGCTGCTGTGTTTTACTGTCTTTTTTGTCACAAACATCTAATAAAATGACATGATTTGCAACTCATTCTCAACTTCGGAAGAAGCTTCTGGACGATATCATTTCGAGGTTCAGAAACCCAAATCTTTGATTATAACTTTGCCTCTACAGTTGCTACCTGTCCTGCTGAATACCCCCAACAATTTGCTTCTTTCTCCTGGGGCTTCTGCTGAGTACAAACAGTGGAGTGAAGTGTGGGCAGTGACCACAACAAAAAGAAGTGAAGTGGGGGGGGGGTGGAGGGGGTACAGGAGGTAAGGCTTGCACTGTGATTAAAGATCTCAGTATCTCATATCTTCACACTGAGGGTTGTCAATGTTGGAAAGGATACTGTCTGGATTACATGACTTGTATTCCAAGGAGAGATTGAACAAAATTGGGCTGCCATCTCTGGAGCAACAGTGACTGATGGGAGACCTAATAGGTTTGTAAGATTATGAGAGGCATAGACAGAGTAAACAGCTGGTTCCATAGGACCACAAGACATAGGAGCAGAATTAGGCCATTCAGCCTATCGAGTCTGCTTCACCATTCCATCATGGCTGAACTCGGATCCCACTCAACCCCATACACCTGCCTTCTCGCCATATCCTTTGATGCCCTGACCGATCAGGAAATGATCAACTTTCACCTTAAATATACACATGGACTTGGCAGAGCATTCCACAGATTTACTATCTTCTGCCTAAAAAGATTCCTCCTTATTTCTGTTCTGAAGGGTCACTCCTCAATTTTGAGTCTATGGCTTTTAGTTCTGGATACCCCCGTCATCCTTCCCACATCTACTCTATCCGGTCCTTTCAACATTTGGTGGGAGTCAATAAGATCCTACTGCATTCTTCTAAATTCCAGTGAGTACAAGCCCAAAGCTGCCAAATGCTCCTCATATGTTAACCCCTTCATTCCCAGAATCATCCTTGTGAACCTTCTCTGGACTCTCTCCAATGACAACACATCCTTTCTGAGATATGGGGCCCAAAGCTGTTGACAATATTCCAAATGCAGCCTGACTAGTGTCTTATAAAGGCTCAGCATTATCTTTTTGCTTTCACATTCTACTTCCCCTGAAATAAATGCTAACATTGCATTGACCTTCTTTACCACAGGCTCAACCTGTAAATTAACCTTTTGGGAGTCTTTCACGAGGACTCCTAAGTTCCTCTGCACCTCTGATGTTTGAAACTTCTCCCCATTTAGATCATAGTCTGCACTATTGTTCCTTTTACCAAAATGCTTTATCATACTTTTCCCAATACTGTATTCCATCTGCCACTTTTTTTGCCCATTCTGCCAATTTGTCTAAAACCGGCTGCAATGGCATTACTTCCTCAGCACTACCTACCCTTCCACCTGCCTTCATATCATCCAAATACTTTCCCATAAAGCCATCAAGTCCATTATCCAAATCAATGACAAACAATGTGAAAAGTAGTGGTCCCAATATCACCCCCTGAGGAACACCACTAGTCACTGACAGCCAGCGCGAAGAGGCCCCTTTATTCCATTCACTGCCTCCTGCCCTTCAGCCATGTCAGTATCATTCCTATAACACCATAGAATTTTATCTTGTTAAGCAGCCTCATGAGTGGCACCTTATCAAAGGCCTTCTGAAAACCCAACTAAATGACATCCATCCATCTTTTGTTCACCCTGCTTGTTAATTCCTTGAAGAAGTCTAACAGATTTGTCAGGCAAGATTTCCTTTCACAGAAACCATGCTGACTTTGACTTATTTTATCAATAGTCTCCTTAACCTTAATAATAGTCTTCAACACTTTCCCAATCACTGAGGTTAGGCTAACTGGCCTATAATTTCCTTTCTTTTGCCGTCCTCCCTTCTTAAAGAGTGGAGTGGAATTTGCAATCATCCAGTCCTCCAGGACCATACCAGAATCAAGTGATCCTTGAAAGGTCATGACCAATGCTTCCATTATCTCTTCAGAAATCTCTCTCAGTATTCTGGGATGTCATTCATCCGGCCCAGGTGAAAATTCCACCATAAGACCTTTGAGTTTGCCTAGCAGTTTTTATTTTGTAATAGCAATGGCATACATTCCTGGTCCCTGATACTCACGGACCTCTGGCACACAGCTAGTACCCATTAAGTTCATCTGCTATTGCTTTGTCCCCCATTACTACCTCACCAGCATCATTTTCCAGTGGTGCAATGTCAACTCTCACCTCGCTTTTCTCTTTATATAACAGAAAAACATTTGGTATCGAACTTTATATTAATGGCTAGTCTGCCTTCATATTTCATCTTTTCCCTTTTTATAGCTTTTTGAGTTGTCTTTTGTTGGATTTTAAAAGTTTCCCAATCATCCAACTTCCCACTCACTTTTGCTACCTTATATGCCCTTTCCTTGGCTTTTATGCAGTCCTTAATTTCCCTTGTCAGCTATGGTTGCCTATCCCTGCCATCTAAGAACTTTTTCCTCTGTGGGTCATAACTATCCCTACACCTTGTGAACTATTTCCAGAAACTTCTGCCATCTCTGCTGTGCCGTCATCCTAGCCAGCGTCCTCCTCCAATCCACCTGGGCAAGCTCCCCTCTCATGCCTCTGTTATTTCCTTTATTCCATTGCAATATTGGTATATGTGATTTATTCTTCTCCCTCTCAAACTGCAGTATGAATTCAATCATATTATGATCACTGCCTCCTAGGGGTTCCTTTAGATTAAGTTCCCCAATAAGATCTGGGTTATTACACAACACCCAATCTAAGTTAGCCTTTTCCTTAGTGGACTCAAGCACAAGCTGCTCTAAAAAGCCATCTCGTAGGCATTCAACGAATTTCCTCTTTTGCGAACCGACACCAATCTGATTTTCCCAATCCCCTTGTATATTGAAGTTCCCCATTACAATTGTGTAATTACCCTTACTGCATGCCTTTTTCAGCTCCCTTTACAATCACAACCCCACACCTTTGCTACTTGTTGGAGGACTATATATGATTCCCATAATGTTTTCTTTTACCCTTGCAATTTCTTAACTCCACCTACAAAGATTCAACATTCTTTGACCCTATGTCACCTCTTTCTAGAGATGTAATTCCATCTCTTACCAACAGAACCACACCACCACCTATGCCTTCCTGCCTGTCCTTTTGATACAAGGCATATCCTTTGATGGTATATTTTTCCCGGGGTTGAAATGTCTAATACCTGTGGACATACACTTAAGGTGTTTGGGGTAAATTTGAAAATATGTGGGGCAGTTTTGTTTTAATTAACTCAATGGTGGGTGTCAGATTGCCCTATCAGGGTGGTGTGGGCAAATACAACAAAAGCATTCAAGAGCTCTTAGACACGTGGATGTACAGAGAATGGAGGGATATGGACTTTGTGTAGGCAGAAGGGATTAGTTTATGCAACCATCTGAGTACTAGTTTCATTATCTTAGCACAGTATCATGGGCCACAGCAACAGTTTCTGTGCTGTCCTGCTCTATTTCCTACTTCTGCAGCCCTTAACCTTAACGTAGTAAAATCTGAAAATGATAGAAAATTTCTTTGTCGAACTGAAGCATTGTCTGTTTCTTTTCCCACAAATGCTGCCCGTTCTACTGAGTTTTCCCAGTATTTGCTGCTTTCAAAATTTCCAGCTTTTATTTTTCCTAGTCAGTATGTGGCATCAACTTCCTGTTTTCCTAGCTGAGCTCTTAGCATCTGCATCTATCCTGTAGCAAAAAATAAACTTCCTTAGAGAGTACTCTGAGGAGTCAACTTAACTAGTAAAATCCCCCAGTGGAACTCAGACATTATCTCGTGCCAAAAAAAAGGCCTTGAAGGGATTAAATAGGGTCCGTTCAGTAAATCACCTGATCTTTGCTCCACGACCTTCAATCAGGCACTCAGCCAATAAATGGATAAGGCTAACTACATACTTGTATCAATGTGTGGGTTTGGTAGGTTGCGCTTATAGTAGTAGGTTGAGGACGTGAGAGCCTAACTCACAACCCTAATGTATTGCTGGGCCTATGTTACCAGGCAGTAATTGTGGGGTAATGAGATTTCTAGGCCCAAGTGGAAAAGCTAACCTGCTCCTATCCTGCAGTCACTCTATTAAGTGGAACTGCGTTCACAATCAGCATTGCATTATTAGAAAGTTACCTTATCTCTTGCTAGTTTCCTATTCCCAAAATTGCTGATTAGCAGGTCCTTTCCAGGCCATATTGGAGACTTTCTGTTTACTGACAGTGGATTTTAAAATTGATGTCTTCTTAACAATGTTGCCAGTTTTCTGGCAGTGATAATCGGTTTTCCAATTCCCTTCACTGGAAGTGTAATTTCCTACAAAATTAAGCTGTTGGTATTTACAATGTACTAAATTTTGGAATCTTATTTCTATTTTTTAAGCTGCTTAGCAAAAAATATTGACAACTTGAATCGACCAATAGTGTATTATTAAATGGAAAAGTTTGAGAGCAAGGATGCTGTGGGCATAGACATCTTGCAGTGAAGTAACCTCGAGACAAAGGTGGGATCGTCCACTCTTATTTTGTAGACATGTAACTACAGCTGCTAATTGTCCTTCATAGGTGCAGGAACATGTCTTATTTTCTTGCTAGTTGTTCATAGACCTTGACTCCCCTGTACATCAGAAGACCTCCTGTCTCATTCTTGAATATATCCAGTGATTCATGTTCCACAGCTCTCTGAGATACCAGTTTCTGAGGTTTAATGACCATCTGAGAGAGGAAATGGGTGACGTTTTATTCTAAAACCATGAGGCTAGGGTTTCGATTCTTCCAAGTAGTAAACATCCATAGGCAGCTTCTCCAATTCTCTGCAGTCTTCTTTAAATCTTCCAAACTCTACAGTGCTCCTAAAAAAAAATGCACATTGTACTTCAGTGGTAACCACAAAGTAACATCCAATATAAATAGCATAACAGCAGTACAATAACCATTAAGTAATTGTTGCAAGCACCTACCCTATTATGTCACCTCAGAACTTTTAATGATCATCTCAATTTCTTATAAACGTCAATGATCATAGGCCAGATCTTTTCCTCAGAAAAACAATCTTTTTTACCCTAGAAGTCAATCTAATAAGCCTTTCTGAGCCTCCTCCAGTGCAAGCATCTCCATCCTTGTATAAGGTGAGCAAAATATTTGGCAGCAATCCAGATGTTCCATCACAAATCCCCATAGTCTTGAACGGTGAGTTCCCTGTTTTCTACTCCCCTAGTGATAGAAAAGTAGTCATATCCCTCTCCAGTTGCGGCAGCTCATTGGAAAACTTCTTAGCATGCTAGAGCAGATATGAATTTATGTCCAGCCAATATATTTTGACAGTGGTGGAGACAAACAAAACAATCTGTTTTAGCACTGTGGTATCAGTAAGACTTCCCTACTTCACTGTTGTCAGTTCCTCTTTAGGCACTCACAGTGGTGTTTATCAGCCCGTGAAGAGCATAGTCAGGAAAGGAGACAGTGCATTCTGTCCGTTGTCACACAGCGAGCTTTATCAAGGGAGTGAATAGTGGTGAAACTGAGCAATATTTGTCACTGTTAGAATATAAACAGATTTAATGCTCTGCACAGGACATAGAGAAGATTTCTCTATATTCTTTGCACATCGAGGAGTAAGCTTGTTTACTACAGCTACTTAATTGCAGAACCTGGTGACAGTAGAGTTAGTTATTGACATGGTTGATACCTTATAGCTTCTATTTAAGAACTGTGTGTGTGTGTGTGTGTGTGTGTGTGTGTGTGTTCACCTTTTAAAAACTGAATAGTTAGGAGCATTTACAGATGAAGATAGAGCAACAAAACACAAGGACAGGATATCATGCTTTGCTGAAATAATTAAACTAGCAATTAAATGCTTAACTAAACAAATTATTTCTGCCTGCACAACGTCCATATCTCTCCAAGAAAATTGCAAGGCACCAGAGGCATTGCCTGTGGACTCCATTTTGTGGAGCAGCAACGTATATATTTAACCCTTACGTACTGTTCGGGTCAAATTTGACCTATTTTGACATTTGACAGCAGTAAAATGCCATTTTTTAAGCCAAAATTTGATGACTTTTCCTAAATGCGTCATCTTTCATCTTTCCAAAATGCGCAAAGATGAAAATATTTTAAAATGTTATACTTTTATACAGGTGCTACAAATTTTTGTACATTGAGGCTGTTCCAGGTCAAATTTGACCCAGATCTATTGAAATAGATTTAGATCTCTGAAACACTAATTAAGGATTAATGTACATTGAAGCTGTTCCGGGTCAAATTTGACCCATAACTATTGAAGTGGATTTTAGATCTCTGAAACATTAATTAAGGATTAATCACCCATTTATAATGTCAGATAGGCTATTTATACATTCTAAGTAGATCTGTGGTTCAAAATTTGGTATAGACTCTTGTTATGAGGGGATTCTTGGGCCAGGTCAGAATTGTCCCAGACCATACTGTGAAGGTATAGAATGTGAACAGGTTGCCTGGGTTACCCAGTTGTTGGTGAAGTGCTGGAAACATGCGTACATAGTAACTCTGTCATTTTTAAAATAATCTTTCCTACAATATTCCATAGAGTTGTTGATGTCACGTTTATGGTACTGGGAAGCCCGGTGGCCATGAATAACAGACGCGAGAGACGGAGAGGTGAGGAACAAGCATGCAGCTGTTTATTTTACTTGTAAGTATTCTACTCAGAATACCCTCTCATGTTACGTTCGGTACGTAACACACAGGGAAGTTTGATAGCAAGCTGCATGAATACATTACAAATCCATCCCCCCTTATTTTAAATGTTCCTCCCCCCTCCCATAAACAGACCACCGCTGCACTATTAACATTCCATGGAGTAACCATCAAGTTCAACCACCAGCAAAAACATTTTTTCTAAACTAGGTAAAGAGGGTAGACTGTCTCTATTCCCAAGCCTAACTCTGGGAATTACTCTGCCCCAAGTACTGAGGGTTGGTCACTAAACTAGAGTTTCAATCTGCCTGTTCCGATGAGGGGACTGACAATCTGGGAATGATGGCAAAATCATTTTATCTCTTAGTGGTGTATGTATAGGTCTTGGCTAGGGTATTCCATTGTCAGTGGGGGGGGGGGGTTCCTCAGAAAGGGAAGAACTGGCTGTGTCTGTTGTGTCTGTGCATATGTATATTAAATAAAAGCACACACACACAGGAGATGGCTTTACATAAGAACATAAGAAATGGGGCAGGAGTAGACCATCTGGCCCTTCGAGCCTGCTCTGCCATTCAATAAGATCATGGCTGATCTGGCTATGGACTGATCTCCACTTACCTGTTTTTTCCCTATAACCCTTAACTCCCTACTATGCAAAAATATATCCAACCTTGTCTTAAATATATTCACTGAGGTAGCTTCCACTGCTTCATTGGGCAGAGAATTCCACAGATTCACCACTCTCTGGGAAAAGCAGTTCCTCCTCATCTCTATCCTATCTACTCCCCAAAATCTTGAAACCATATCCCCTAGTTCTAGATTCACGTACCAGTGGAAACAACTTCCCTGCCTCTATCTTATCTATCCCTTCCATAATTTTATATGTTTCTATAGGATATCCTCTCATTCTTCTGAATTCCATAGGTGTAATCACATTGCAGAGAGAGAGAACAATGTGTTTGCGCAGACAACAGATCAATACATCGTGCTAAGGGGGGCGGGGGTGTCATTGCTCTAAAAGAAATAGATCCATGCATTACAGTGTCACTTGATCTGAATGGTGGTTCTGAGGTCGTCTCAGAATCCTGTCCCACTTCTACATCTGGATCTGATCTGTCAGTTTGTGTGAGTTTTCAGTAGCCTCTGCAGTAGGCAACAGCTGGTCAACATGCCTTCTCCAGATGTAATGGTTACTAGTTTCCACTGTGTACAACACAGGACCAGTTTGTGCCGACACTGTTGCAGGTAGCCACTTTGTTCCAGAGATGTAGGTCTGGGCAAGCACTCTATCTCCTACTACAGAACTTCTGTTCTTCACTTTGGCACTTCTTTCTGCTAGGGTATTCTATTCATTTAGCACAGTCTGTTTTGTGTTTGGGGTCTAAGCAGGTCAATCTGGGTAGGTCAATCTGAAGTTGCCTTTTCATTAGTGCAGTAGGTGGAGACATTTTGGTGGTAGCGGGGGGCATGTTGCAGTATGTCAATGAAAAAGTGCTAAGACACCAGCTGAGGAATCTACTTCCCACTGAAGTCTTGAGGACATGTTTTGTTGTTTGTATGAATCATTCAGCAAGGCTATTAGTGGCTGGATGATATGGTGTTTACTTGATGTGCTGAATACCGTTTGATTCCATAGGTGCTTTGAACTCTTTGGACAGGAGTTGTGAGCCATTGCCACTTACAAGCTTTTGAGGAGGCCCAAAACAGCTAAAGATAGAACATAGCTCCTTAATGCTTTTTCAGATGTAGTGCTTTTCATGATGGCAACCTTTAGTCATTAGCTGCGTGCTTCCACTCTGACCAAGAACATATGGCCTTCTACAGGTCCGGCAAAACCTATGTGAATCCTCTGCCATAGTTCTTCACGACATTCCATGGATGCAAAGGAGCAAGTTGAGGAATATTTCTCACTCACTGTCAATGTGGGCATGCTTTGCCCTTCTCTTCAATGGTTACACCCGGTCCTGGTCACCAGGAGTAGCTGTGGGTGATTTCTTTCATGTGCACATGGCCACAGTGGCTGCACTTGCTTTTTTAATGGTGGAGGAGTGACAGCATGGTATCCCCATAGTAAACATCCTGCTTGGATTGTGAGCTCCTTCCATCGAGCCAGGTAAGGTTTTATTTCTATGGTTAGCTCTCCTTTCCATTCATAAATTACCATGTCCACTACTTTAGATGGAACAGGGTCAGTGTGTGTGTGCTTCCGGACTTGTGCAACAGTTATTGGAGTTGTAGGTACTTCCTTCAAGTCAAAAAAATTCCTTCGGCGATGGCTCTGTAATAGCTAAGGGAATTCTGGATAGTCCATCAGCATTCAAGTGGTGCTTGGAGCTCCTGCACTTTATAGTGTTCCCATGTGCAGATAGGAATAGAGCCCAACGTTGCATTGGACTAGCAGCCAGGGAAAGAATGCCCGTATGTGGACCAAAGATTGGCATCAAGGGGCAACAATCTGCCAGTAGTGTATACCATCAATCAAAGAAAAATTGATGGAATTTCTTAACTCCAAAGACAATTGCAAGTGCTTCCATCTCAAGTTGGGCATAGTGATTTTCTGCCTTGCTTAATGCCCTTGATGTGAAGACAGCAGGACGCTCTTCATCAGGTAATATGAGTGGGATAGCTGCCTCCACACCATAGGGTGATACGTCGCAGGCGTATATGGGCAATGATGGGTTGATGTCTATGAGTGCTTCAGATTGTGACAAAGCTGTTTTGGCCTTTTTTAAAGTCTCGTCACAGTGACTTGTCCACTGCCAGTGTGTTGACAGTTAAAAGCTCATGAAGGGGTTTCAAAATGCTAGCTAGGTTAGGAACAGCCTTTGCATAGGATGTTAGTAATTCTAAGAAAGACATTAATTGACTTACATTCTGAGGTGATGGAGTCTCCATGATTGTTTTCACCTTTGATGGTGTCTTATGGAGCCCTGAGTTGTCAATCACATGGCCCAAATATTCAACTGAAGTTTGAAAGAACTCACATATGTCCTTCCAGACCCTTAGCCCATATTCATTGAGTCTTTGTAGAGTAGCAACCAAATTTTGTAAGTGCTTATGTTTATTTTTCCTAGTAATCAGTAAGTCATCCAACTAACACTGAGCCCCTGTCAACCTATTCAGGATGTGGTCCATTGCTCGCTGAAAAGTGTGGGAGCTGAGGTGATGCCAAATGGAAACCTTCAGCATCTGAACATTCTTTTGTGAGTCACTGTGGTCAACAGTTCCTGTAACTCTGGCTCCGCATGCATCTGCAAGTCAACCTTGTCTGTCCTCTGGCCAATCCTGCAAAAAGTTCATCAATGAGAGGAAGATGGTTTTGTTCAGTCATAAGAACCAGGTTAATGGTTACCTTGAAGTCTCCACAATGCATTAAAGATTCATCACTTTTCAGGACAGAAACCATTGGAGTTGCCCATTGGTTCCGAAACCTTACTCTGTGCCAGTCTTTCCAATTCAATCTTTACCTTTGGTTTGAGGGCATATGAAACAGGTCTTGCCTTCAGGCATTTGAGTGTTGTGTCAGATGTAACAGCCTGCTTATAAGTGATTGCTTTCATATGGATCACATCTCCATTGAATATCTCTGCATGTTTCTTCAATACCTCTTGTAGGCCAGTGCTCCCACCAATCAAGTGTATTTCATGCCAATTGAGCTTGAGCTACTCCAACCATGAGTGGCCCTGAAGTGCTGGATAACTACCTTTACCTCTCTATTCATTAACGTCCACTGTAAAATATACTACTCCGCTTACTGGAACAACCTCACCAGTAAAGTCAACCTTGACCCTTCTGCAGTAAGATGGTACAATTTCTTCTTGTAAACTGTCTCTGACTGCAGTGATACTGCTGCACCCATGCCCACTTGTAACCTCACTGTGGCCTCATCCAGCCACTGGGTTAAAAATTGTACATTTTTGCACCCATCACAGTCAAAAAAAGTTGGAACATGAATATCATCTAAATTTTATATGCCAGTGGAAAATATATAAATCTTCCAGTATATAAACTCTACTCTGTCCTTTTGTCATACAGCCTCATACTTCCAAATATTGTGGCCATTTTCAAACACAGTCACATTGTAGAAAGTTAACTAGTCTTATCCATATCTCTTTCCCTCTCTTAATTGTTTTAAACTGTCACGTTTTCATTCTCTCCCCTCAGATTCTTCATTCACCACGCTTCCAGTGGCCGTTTTCTTTTCGCTCACCCACGTTACACAGCGGTACCACGGTAGTGTTACACACAGACTTTTCTTGCCGAAGGGAACAAAACAATAAGTATCGCATGAGGGCGCATCATCTCATTATCAGTTGTTACGTTTAGGGCACCGGGAAGCCAGGTGGCTGTGAATCGCACACATGAACCAGCAAGTATCAATGTTATATAATTTATGCATTCTTTGATAATAAATTAATCTTGAATCTTGACTCTTTAGAGAAGGAGAAGTGAAGAACAAAGCTGCAGCTCTTTATTTTACTTGTAAGTCATCTACCCAGAATGCCTCCTCACATTATGCTCAGTACATAACACACAGGGAAACTTGACAGCAACTTATAAGGTTTAAAATATAGGTGAATACCTATTTACTTACTTACGCCCCATCACTCCTTCAGGGGCATAGGCTGCCAACACCAGCTCAGCCGAGACCTTTGGATCGGGCCTGTCCTTCAACCTTTTTCCAGGTATACTCTTCTTCTAGGTATATCCTTCCTCTCCCAGGGATGATGTCTTTGGAGCTCCTATTGGTGTTTCCGTGGCTCTGGGTTTTTATGGGATGGAGTTGCTAGCCTCAAGCCCAACCCTCTTCCTTTTGCAGCCGACCTTGAGAATATGCATGGCAGAGTTACCGTCGACAATCCATTTTTTTTCAGTTACTCTTTTGTTGTGATAACCTCTCAGTTGAAGATGTGCTTTCCCAGTGGTCAATTTGAGACTACTAGATAGAGACTGGTCTCCCATGTAGTCAGAATTAATTTAGATACAGCATTTGGAAAACATTTTGGCAGTATAGCTGCTCAATAGCTGCCTTTTTATATGTTGGTAGAACATATGTCCAAGCTTCATTAGAGACTAAAAACTCACTCCCATGATGTATCACCTCAGAATCAGAATCAGGTTTATTATCACCAGCATGTGTCATGAAATTTGTTAACTAACAGAAGAGCAGAAGTTTATACTTTGTGCATTCCTGCATTTGCCTCCGCAATGCCAAATTGTGAATATATGTCATGAATAGCACCTTTGACAGTAAAAATAGTCCGTTTTATTATGTGTATTTGTATTTTAAGTCACATGCATAATTCTTAGTATTTATTATCTATTGTGAGTGTTTTGTATTGTGTTGAACTATATGTTGTGTATCTTAAGCTCTGTGGTGTTATCCTTACCACTGCACAATTGAAGTTCCTCATGAAAAATAAAGTGAATTGAATTGAATACTAACTCAATGTGTTGCCCAGCTGTGTGCTTAATGTCCCTCAGAGTCACAAAAACCATGGACTTTGTATTCTTGTGTAAAAGAACAAACTAACTCAGGAATTGGTTTAGCTATAAATTTGAACACAATCTGCCTAATTTTAGGAGAAGTCTATTTTTTGTTTTGATTTCAATGTGGACCAAGTTCAATAATTATAGAAGTCTCTGGATCTTTCAATGAGAGGAAGAAAATCTGGAAATGGCTACTTAAGTAAATTAGGGTGTTTAAATCTGCTAATCTCCTGCAGAGTCCCATTTGAGAGCCATCTCCATTGCTTGACTGATTAAATAGCTTTAAATCGCTTGAGAGATGCAAATTGAGCAATACAGCAGGCAGATTGTGAGTGTCCTGGATTTCACAGGTAAACCAGTTGATATCCCATAGAATACATTCACCCAGCTAAAAAAAAGGCATTCATATTTTTATTAGTTGCCTTTAACATTCACAGAATAATAGCATTAATTTCCCTTTCTCTAAATGGTAACATCTATCCCGCTGCGTTCTCTGCTGCACAGCATTTTTTGAAGTGATATTCATCAAGCACTTTTTTCAATAGCCTGTATAAAAGCAACCTCCAGAGACTCTGAAACAATACCAAGCTGAAACTACTATGTTTCTGGATGCAAGCCAGGCAAGATAGGCAAATAGAACAAAGATTCCACTTCAAAGTGACAGCTTCCCTCATGTGGGATCAATATTGCTCAGAAAAACTCTAAAAAGAGCTAAGCGGTCCCCTAAGGATCCCAATTAAGCATCTGCTTGCCAGTCGACTGTTTCATTTTTTAATGCATGCTAAATCTAAACATCTTCAGGGTAGCATCTCACCTAGACAGAGGTTCAGGTCACCAAATGGGAATGAAGTCATAATAATGTATAAATATATAGAAATAGAAACCAGAGTAAGTCACATGATCCCTCAGGCCCTTTCATCCATTACGTTCGCCACCTCTTTGGTACCTCAATTTGACTTTCCCTTCTCTCTCTCACTTTATGTACCCTCACTTATTATTTGCTTGCCACTTTCTTCCACTCCATCCCTGCTTGCCTCCCCCTACCTGCCTGTCATCTTGCATCCCTCTTCAGTACACCAATCACCCTGTCACAATGCTCCCCTTCTCCTCTTTATACTCACCCCTACACTCTCAGTCCTGATACGGGGCTTCGACTGAAATATCGACAATTCCTTTCCTCCCACCCATGCTACTCGACCAGCTGAGTACCTCCAGTAGATTGCATGTTGCTCCAGATTCCAACATCTGTGTCTCTAGCGTCTCCACTTTTTTTCTGATTCCCACATCACTTAATCCCTTTTGCTTTCAAGTCAGCTCAGGATGACTTGTCTGCCTGCCAAAGGAGAAATATATGTTTTTTATCTCTCCCATCTCATTGGGGTAGGTCCTTTTTGGTGGAATGAACTCTTAGTGCCCAGTTAAGGAATATTACATATGTCACACACATATACACACTGGGTACCAATTAGTTCTGATAGATACATGTCAGACATTGCATGTGGTCAGAGTTCAACCTCTTTGGTCCAGCTGGACCATCTGGTCGTTATTTATAGCATTTTATTTTTATAACACTTAAACTACACTGAGGCTCATAAACTCAGCAATGATGTTTTATTTCTCAGAATACAGTATTACAGCCACTTATTGAATTTTGGGAACCATGCAAAGGGCAGGGTTTTCCCAGTCATAGTACTGAATTCCGGGGAAAATTTGAAGTGGAGAGTTGTATCACTGCCTGGTTTGAAGGCTTCAGTGTACAGGATTGAAAATGCTCTACCTTTGGCAAAAGCCTCCCTACCAATGAGGTCATCTTCAAATGACGATACCTCAAGAAGGCACCATCCACCATAAAGGACCCTCACCATTTGGGACATGCCCCGTTCTCATTACTGCAATCAAGGAGGAGGTATGGAAGCCTGATGACACACACTCAACATCTTGGGAACAGCTTCCTCCTCCCTGCCGTCAAGTTTCCGAACGGTGTATGAACACTACCTCACTGTTCCCCTCTGCATTGTTTAATTATTTATTATAACAGTCTGCCACTGTACTGCTGCATAAAATAACAAATTTCACAACACACGTCAGTGATTGTAAACCTGATTCTGCAAATCTAAAATTAAACGCAAGAGATTTTTATAACACAGGCTGAACGCACAATCACGTACTGTCAGCAGTACACAGTCTGTGGAAGGTTACCACCCTCTCCTCAATCCCCAACCCCAACTCACAATTCCATTCCTTTCCCAATATTGTTTTGATGGATAAAACAAAATATTCTGCTTCCCAGGAGGGCTTGCTTTTTCTTTGAAGTCCTGGAGGACTTCCCTGCTTTAAGGATCGTAAAGTTGTGGGACATTTCACCTGAGCAGCTCAGACAAGTTTGTAAAGTAACCAACAGTTAATGCAGTTAGAAAAAAGCATCATTGTTGAGTTTATGAGCCACGGTGTAGTTTAAGTGTTATAAAAATTAAATGCTATAAATAACGACCAGATGGTCTAGCTGTACCAAGGAGGTTGAACCCTGACCATGTGCAATGTCTGACATGTATCTATCAGAACTAATTGGTACCCAATGTGTATATGTGCGTGATATATGTAATATTCATGTATGTAATATGTAGAAGTGGAACAGGTCAAAAGCTTTAAGTTCCTCAGGGTCAATATCACAAATGACCTGACTTGGTCCAACCAAGCAGAGTCCACTGCCAAGAAGGCCCACCAGTGCCTTTACATCCTGAGAAAACTAAAGAAATTTGGCCTGTCCCCTAAAACCCTCACTAATTTTGATAGATGCACCGTAGAAAGCATTCTTCCAGGGTGCATCACAACCTGGTATGGAAGTTGTCCTGTCCAAGACCAGAAGAAACTGCAGAGGATCGTGAACATGGTGCAGCACATCACACAAACCAATCTTCCGTCCTTGGACTCACTTTACACCGCACGCTGTCGGAGCATTGCTGTCAGGATGATCAAGGACACGACCCACCCAGCCAACACAATTTTCTTCCCTCTTCCCTCCGGGAGAAGGCTCAGGAGCTTGAAGAATCATATGGCCAGACTTAGGAACAGCTTCTTTCCAACTGTGATAAGACTGCTGAATGGATCCTGACCCGGATCTGGGCTGTACCCTCCAACTATCCGGATCTGCAACTCGGTTTTTTTGCACTACTTTACGTTCCATTTTTCTATTTTCTGTTTATGATTTATAATTTAAATTTTTAATATTTACTATGGATTTGTAATCCTGGGAGCGGGAAGCACAGAATCAAATGTCGCTAGGATGATTGTACATTCTAGTATCAATTGTTTGGCGACAATAAAGTATGAAGTATAAAGTATTCTTTAACCGGGCACTAAGGGTTTATTCCACCGAGGAGGATCTACCCCAATGAGATGAGAGAGATAAAAGCCATATGTTTCTCCTTTAGCAAGCAGATAAGGCAAAATTGAGAACCAGATCAATCAGGACTCAGCTGGATTGCAGCAGGCAGTAAACACTCTGCCTATTAGTTGGCTGAGTCAGACTGGAGTCAGGAAGCAGCAGTGCAATCAGTCAGTGTAAGGGGATCAAACTGATACTGTACCCACCACTTGTCGACAGCCCAGGCCTGCACCAACCTGGCCCACACATGAACAGTCTGTCTTAAGCACCATCCAAGATGCAACCTGCCCCTTTCTCTAAAACTGGAAAGTATATTGTTGCTTTAAAAACCTCTGCCGTTCAGAGACATTTGTACATATTAAACTGAAGTAAGTAATAAGGAATTCATTAAACTTTTCTAATAATTGTGAGACAACTTAAATTCACTAAAATCAACTAAATAAGGCAAAGTAATTTTTAAAAGAGTGTTTCGCTCTTTACTTTCTACAGTTCCTGCCACTGAACCGTGTCAAACCTGGATCAAAATCCCAATCTCACAGTCAATTAAATTTGGGCCACCATTTAAAGTTGGCACTAAAATCCAAAGCTGTTCAAAATATTGTGTGGTTGTTGGGTGGGGATAACAATTTAATCACTTTCTGGGTAGGGCTGCAACAACTAAATTCCTCAACCAGCAACTTGCAGTCTCTACTAACTAATCCACTGACTCACAGTCTCATCCCACCATAACAGCTGTATAATTTAAGTAATCAGTAATTGTTCAAAAAATACCTAGTTATTCATAGTATTAACTGGGAATGTTACTTGCGTATAAATATAACTGCCATTTGAGGGTCTAGTCTACATATGAATCTAGACATGCATAGAATTTTTATCAAGCCTCTCAGTATAAGGACAATTAGGGCTTGGCAGGAATTTGGAATTATAATTGTTTTGTTATTGTCACATGAACCGAGGTTCAGTGAAAAGCTTGTCTTGCACACTGTTCATACAGATCAAATCGTTATTCCGCGCATTGAGATGGTACAAGGTAGAACAATAGCAGAAAGTAGAAAAAAGTGTAACAGCTACAGAGAGGTAGAAGAAAGGAAATTATAGGCCAGTTAGTCTGAACTCTGTGGTGGGGAATATGTTGGAGTTGATTGTTAAGGATAAGGTTTTGGGGTACTTGGAGCCACATGGTTGAAGTTAACATGGCCTCCTCAAAGGAAAACCTTGCCTGACAAATCTGTTGGAATTCTTTGAAGAAGTAACAAACAGGATAGACAAAAGAAAACCAGCTGATGTTGTGTACTTGGATTTTTAGAAGGCCTTTGACAAGGTGCGACACATGAGGCTGCTTAACAAGCTATGAAGCCGTGGTATTACAGGAAAGATTCCAGCATGTATAAAGCAGTGACTGATTGGCAGGAGGCTGAGAGTGGGAATAAAGGGAGTCTTTCCTGTTTGGCTGCTGATGTCTGGTGTTCCCTAGGGGAATTCAGAAGACTGAATATGGAGATTCTAAGACCAGAGGACTCAGCCTCAGAATAGAGAGGTGGCTTTTTAGAATGGAGATAAGAAGGAATTTCTTTAGCCAGAGGGTGGTGAATTTCTTCGGCGGGAGGAGAGAGAGCAGCGAACCGCGCGTGCACAGCCCTCTGGTGAAAAATGATATTGTATCTGTTAAATAGGGGCTGTGGGCAATTCTGATTTGATGGAGAGGGACGTGAAAGCACAGAGGAACATCTGGAGAAATTTATGAAACGCTTGTTCGCTGCTGTTGTTACTGAGTGGTCGGGAATCTTTTGGAGGGTAGGCCTCAAATTCCCCGGCTTTGCCTGCTGTTGGCGACCAAGATTGAGGTCGAATCTTTTGGTGAGAGATGGTGCTCAGTACTCAGTGTCGGAGAGCTGATCAGAGCTCGAAGTTTTCAGATGACTCAGAGTCGGACTGTGGTCAGCATGGCAGGGAGAGTTCTTCCTTCTCCCATCTGCATGAGATGTGGGACGTTTGAGAGACTTTGAACTTTTACTGTGATCATGGACTTCTTCATAAAGTTATGGTATTGTTGCACTGTTGTAACTATATGTTATAATTATGTAGTTTTGTCAGTTTTTTCAGTCTTGGTCTGTCCTGTGTTTTGTGATATCACACCGGAGGAAATATTGTATCATTTCTTAATGCATGCATTACTAAATGACAATAAAAGAGGACTGCGTGTCCTCATAATCTAAATCTCTATAATTTGTTGCCACAGGTAGTTGTGGAGCCCAAGTCTTTATGTACATTGAAGGCAGAGGTTGATAGATTCTTGTCCGGTCAGAGCATGAAGGCAGGTGCTCAGGCAGATGGTTGGAGATGAGAGGATAAATGAATCAGCCATGATGAAATTGTGGAGCAGACTCAATGGGCCAAATGGCCTAATTCTGCTCCTATATCCCATGGTCTTATGAACGTGCAGTGCAGAAAGACAATAAGAGGCAAAAATATAATGAGGTAGATTGTAAGGTCAAGACTACATCTTATTGTACCAGGGAATGATTCAATCATCTTAGAAATGTATGACAGAAGCTGTCCTTGAGCCTGGCTTTTGTATCTTCCGCATTGGGGGTGGGGGGATAAGGGAGAATGTCTGGAGCAGTCAGGGTCTTTGATTATGCTGGCTGCTTTACTGAGGCAGCAAGGGGAATAGACAGTCAATAGAGGGTGGGTGGGTGGTCTGGTTTTAGTGATGTGCCAAGCTGTAGTTAAATCTCTGCTACAGTTTCTTGCAGTCATGGGCAGAGCAGTTACCATACCAAGACATGATGTATTTGGAGAGGACGCTTTCTGTGGTGCAGCAATAAAAATTCGTAAGGGTCGCCAGGGACATGCCAAAATTCTTTAGCCTCTGATCTTGAAGGTGAATAAATAAAAATGATCATTCCTGCTAGAAGCAGTGGGAGACTGGAGATCAAATCTAAAGCTTGGCTGAAAGAATTAAATCTTGCAAAGAATATAATACAGAACAATTAAGTAAAAGCATGTATGCGGGAGACGACTTTAACTGGTGTATTCATATTGCAGCAAAAGCAAGGGAGAGCAATGCATTGCATAGACAACAGATCAATGCATAGTGCTAAGGGAAGGGAGTGGTCATTGCTCTAAAAGAAACGGATCCATACCTTACACTCACTCACCACCCACCTTTAGACTAATGCAACAGTACATGTACAATACATTCCATTTCCCTTTCATAAACCCATGTTCCAAATAAAAATGCTTTCACAATAACAGTTCATAACTACACAGTTCCAAAGATTCAGTCCTGCAGGTGGCACTCTGTTTCTTTCATGATAGCACCTCTGGACCTGTGGAGTGACATCAGGTTTGGCAGGTGTCTTATCAATGATAACATTCTCATCGTGCTTCAGGACCTGTGGAGTGGCTTGGTAGGTTTCTTGTCTAAGACAAGGTTCTCGGTTGTGAATGTCGCGTTGCTGTTAGTAACGTCATCACTGAGAGGTAAGTCCTGTGACTGTAATGTATCTGTCTTGTTAGATACAGTCAACTCAGTTGTGTTCTTCAGTTGAGCATCCAGTGTCTGGTCCACATGACATCTCCATGTCTGATCTCCAACATCCACTGTGTACATCAGTGGTCCAGTTCTTGTAGCTATCCTACCGGGTGTCCACTTGTTTTCTTGGTAACCATGTGTTAGGCCTTCCCGTCCAATCTCAAAGCTCCTTGCTGCTTCATTTGGCAATTGGCTGAAGTGTTTATTCGACACTTCCCTCCTTAGATCTGGTTCGGGACGTCTATGCGAGAACTTAGATTCCTAGTCATGAACAATTGAAATTTTTCTGACATATATTGTGGTCCATTGTCACTCACAATTTGTCCTGGTGAGCCATTTCTGGTGAAGGTAGTCCTCAGGGTGGAGATAGTCTTTGCTGAGGTGCTTGACTTCATTGGTATAACTTTCAGCCACTTCAAATGAGCATCCACAGCAAACAGAAACATGGAGTCTATGAATGGCCCACAAAGTCAATTTGTACTCTTTGCCATGGTGAAGATGAACCCACCCCTCCACTCCCACAGTGATATGTAGTTGTGCACAGACACCCAGTTTCCAAATTTGTGTTTTTCCAGAAAATTTAACCGAGCAAGGGCTACTCAGTCGGTTCTGTCAAACCATAGAATTTTATCTACCACAAAAGCAAACTGTTCAAGTAACATTAGCTATAGAATCAATGGACTTCGTGGTCCTACGTGCTGCATTGTAGGAGTATCACATATGCAGTAAATGTTCATACCCAAATAGGAAGTAAAACACATTTAAATAATTCTACCTTATGACAGTATAATACTTTGTAGATCTCAGAGGCTCTAGGATTACATCTCGATTTCCATCGCAAGTGTTTGAGTTGTTGTCGCATGAACAGAGTTCCAATACACAAAAAGGAGCTTGTCCTCCTTGTGCTGTAGAGAAATGTCCTCCTTGTCCATCACTTTAGTGGACTTCTTGAAGGTTTTGATAAACCTTTAAACTAATCCCTTCATTGCTAGGCGGTGAGCAGCTGACTTGAAATGTCTGATGCCATTTTTCTTCAAGAACAGTCGGAAATCCTCTGACATGTATTGTGGTCTGTTGTCACTCACTATTTGTTCTGGTGAGCTATTTCTGGCAAAGGTAGTCCTCAGGGCAGAGACAATCTTTGCTGAGGTGGTTAATTTCATTGGGATAACCTCCGGCCACTTCAAATGACCATCCACAGCAATCAGAAACATGAATGGCCCAGCAAAGTCAAAATGTACTCTTTGCCATGGTGATGATGGCCACTCCCATAGGTGTAACACTGACTTTGGGGGTGCATATTGAATTTTTTGGCATCATGAGCATGTTACCAAGTTCCGATATGGCCCAAGTGCGAAGTGAGAGACACTGAAGCAGGTCGATAGTTCACAAACTTTAATGTGAATAGTGTTAAAGGGAAAATAAAACAATAAACGCTAGGCCAAACAGGGCTGTTAACTAAAACTCTCAAGTGGGAAATGAAGCCTACACTGCAGCTGAAAAGAAAATCTAAACATTAAACAAGTACCACTGGTCCTCAGAATCAGTTGACTTGAAAATCTAATTTCTCAGGGAAGGCCAAAAGCAAAAAGACAGCAAAGGTTGCTGTGCTCTGTCCAAGTCTCGACAAGCACTACGATGACAAGTATGGAGTTAAATACTATCATGATTAAGTAATAATTCCCTGACTCGTGCAAATCCACAAGCACAATTGTCATATCCACTGCTCTGCTGAATCCAGAGTTGTGACAGAACAGCTTTTTGCCAAGTGTTGAATCTGTTTATCGATTCCTGGGCACCTCAGGTAACTCCAGGTGAGACTCTTCATCTTGACTGTACTCAGGTATCCTTCATGAAGATTTTCAAACACCCTGGAGCATAGTTTAGAGGGAACCACAACACGAGATCCACACATCAATGTTTTTTGACAGACCAACAGTTGGTCTCGTCTCGCTGAGAACTCTGGAAACATAGAGTTACCATGAGCTGGCGATCCTTGCATGGTGATTTCATAGACTTTTGACAATGTCGGGACATCCCTTGTTTCCCATTGTATTTCGGAATTTGTTATGGACAACTGGTCCACCAAAGTGGTGTGGAACGCTTCTGCTGAGTCCATAAGACCATAAGACACAAGAGCAGAATTAGGCCATTCAGCCCATCAGGGCAGATCCCAGATTCCACTCAACTCCATACACCTGGTTTTAAAATTTCCTCCTTACTTCAGTTCTAAAAGGTCACCCTTTAATTCTGAGGCTGTGCCTTCTAGTTCTAGATACCCGAACCATCATCCCCACATCCACCCTATCTAGCCCTTTCAACATTTGGTAGGTTCCAATGAGATCCCAACGCATCCTTCTAAATTCCAGTGAGTACAGGCCCAAAACTATCAAATGCTCCTCATATTCCTGGAATCAGCCTCATGAACCTCATCTCTCCAATGACAGCACATCTTTTCTTAGATATGGTGCCAAAAACTGTTAACAATACTCCAAATGTAGCCTGACTAGTGTCTTATAAAGGCTCAGCATTATCTCCTTACTTTTATATTCTTTTCCTCTTGAAATAAATGCCTTCTTTACCACAGACTCAACCTGTGAATTAATCTTCTGGGAGTCTTGCATGAGGACTCCTAAGTCCCTCTGCACTTCAAATGTTTGACCCTTCTCCCCATTGAGATAATAGTCTGCAGTTCTGTTCCTTTCACCAAGTGCATTATCATACATTTCCCAACACTATATTCCATCTGCCACTTTTTTGCCCATTCTTCCAATTTGTTTAAGTCCTGCTGCAAACACATTGTTTCCTCAGCACTACCTACCCCTCCACTTGTCTTCATATTATCCGCAAACTTTGCCACAAAGCTATTAATTCCATTATCCAAATCATTGACAAACAATGTGAAAAGTAGCAGTCCTAATACTGACTCCTAATGAGCACCACTTATCACTGGCAGCTAACCAGAAATGGCCCCTTTTATTCCCACTCACTGCCTCCTGCCTGTCAGCCATTCCGCTGTTCATGCCAATATCTTTCCTGTAGTGCCATAGGATTTTAAGTTGGTAAGCAGCCTCATGTGTGGCACCTTCAGAAAATCCAAATAAATGACATCCACTGCCTCTCCTTTGTACACCCTCCGTGTTAATTCCTCCAAGAACCCCAATAGATTTGTCAGAGAAGATTTCCCATCACAGAAGCCATGCTAACATTGACTTATTTTATCATTAGTCTTCAAGTATCCCGAAACCTCATCCTTAATAATAGACTCCAACTCTCTCCCAACCACTGAGGTTAAGCAAACTAGTCTAAAATTTTCTTTCTTTTGCCTTCTTCCCTTCTTAACGTGTGGAGTGACATTTGCAATTTTCCAGTCCTCCGGGACCGTGCCAGGATCAAATAATTTTTGAAAGATCATGACCAATGCATCCATTATCTCTTCAGCAACCTCTCTCAGGACTCTGGGATTTAGTCCATTTGGTCCAGGTGACATATCCAACTTAAGACCTTGGAGTTTCCCTCACACTTCTTTCCTTTGTAATAGTAATAGCACTCACTCCTGCTCCCTGACACTCACAGACTTCTGGAACACTGCTTGGGTCTTCCACAATGAAGATGGATGCAAAGTACCTATTAAGTTCATATGCCATTTCTTTGTCCCCCATTACTTCCTCACCAGCATTATTCCCCAGTGTCAAATATCAACTCTCACCTCTTCACAGTATGAAGACTTCTCTTCTTCTGTTGCCAATAGTGGAACAAGTGACAAGTCTTCAGCATTGTTGTGTTGTTTGGGACGCTTGAACTCTATGTCATAAGAATCAGCAGCGAGGAGTAATGCCCAACGTTGTAACCAGGTAGCAATCATCACTAGAATTCCCTTCCTGGATCTGAAAATGGACACAAGGGGCTGGTGATCTGTCACTAGCATAAACTTCTGACCGTAGAAATAATGGTGAATCTTCTTTATTCCCCAGACTAGACTAAAGGCCTCTTGGTCACTGGGTGAATAGTTGTGTTCTGTGCTTGTCAGTGATCTTGAAGGAAACGCAATCAGGCATTCAGATCTTTTATAATGTGTGGCAAAACAGCTCTAATGTCATAAGGGGATGCACTACACACCAGTCTGATGGGCAGGGATGGGTCATAATGGATGAGCAATTCATCAGATGTAATTAGTCTCTTTGTTTCCTTGAATGCTTTTTTACACTTTTCTAACCATTCCCACTTTGCTCCTGTCTGTGACAGTGCATTCAATGGATGCAGCACTGAAGAGATTTTTGGGAGAAACTGGTGGTAGTAGTTTACAAGGCCCAATTGTGACCTGAGTTGTGACACAATTTCCACTTTGGGTTCTTGTAGCAATGGTCCAATCTGCTCTTGTGACTTACGTAAGTCATGCTTGTCAATGACATGTTCTCAATAAGATTTCATTCTTGAAAAACACACATTTCTCTCTCTCTGACGCAGACCATACTCACTCAGCCTCACTCAACACTTCACCAAGGCTCTGGAGGTGCTATTCATCATTCAGTCACGATGATGTCGTCAAGGTAACATTGTGTTCCTGCAATATCTTGGAGCAGTTGGTCCATTGCTCTTTGCCAAATCACTGGAGCAGATGTGGCGCCAAAGACAAGACGATTATACTGGAACAGTCCCTTGTGAATGTTGATTGTGAGGAACTTGCTGCTTGACTCCTCAATCTCCATTTGCAGATAGGCTTGTGATGTCAGCCTCTCCCCACCTGCCAAAGATGCAAACATTTCTTCTATTCGCTGCAGAAGATTCTGCACAGTACACAGCACTGGGTTGATGCTCATCGTGAAATCCCCACATTTGCGAATGGCTCCAACCTTCCCTTTCTTATTCACCAGGACAATGGGCATGGCCCAATAGCTCCACTCAATTTTGCAGAGAATTCTAGATGCCTCCAAGCTCTGCAGTTCAGCATCTGCTTTAGGATGCACTGCGTAAGGCAATGGATGTGCTGTATGGAATCTTGGTGTTGCTGTTTCATCTAGTTCAATTCTGGCCTTCATGCCTTTGAGTTTTTTCTAAAACATCTTATCATTAGCATTAGCAGCTGTACCAGTTTCTGGCTGGTGCTACCATTAGGACTGCCGTTGCCCGTTGATGTCAAACTGACAGCTTTGATTGAATGCCAATCTAGTTGGATTTTTCTCAACCATTCACATCCAAAAATTTCTGGCCCTCCATTTTTCAACACATAAAGCACTAACTGTTGTGTTTGGAATCCATATCTCATATTTACCTTCAGTTTGCCTTTGGGAGACACTTTTGCACCTGTGTAGGTCTTTAACATAACTGAGGTCTTTTCTAATTATATCTTAGAAAACAGTCTGTTCTAGTCATCCTCTGGAATTAGACATAAAGCTGGCCCTGTATCCAGCTCTATTTTCAGCTTTACACTGGACACATCTATTGTGATCTACATTATATTAGATTATGAAGACACGTAGTCCTCTTTTATTGTCATTTAGTAATGCATGCATTAAGAAATGATACAATATTTCCTCCGATGTGATATCACAAAACACAGGACAGACCAAGACTGAAAAAACTGACGAAACCACATAATTATAACATATAGTTACAACAGTGCAACAATACCATAACTTGATGAAGAAGTCCATGAGCACAGTAAAAGTTCAAAGTCTATCAAATGTCCCACAACTCATGCAGACTGGAGAAGGAAGAAAAACTCTCCCTGCCATGCCGACCACAGTCCGACTCTGAGTCATTCGAAAACTTCGAGCTCTGATCAGCTCTCCGACACCAAGTACTGAGCGCCATCTCTGTCCGAACGATTCGACCTCAACCTCAGTCACCAACAGCAGGCAAAGCTGGGGATTTTGATGCCTACCCTCGGAAAGATTCCCGACTATGCAGTAACGACAGCAGCGAACGAGCGTTTCAGAAATTTCTCCAGATGTTCCTCTGTGCTTTCACGTCCATTCTCCATCAAGTCAGAATTGTCCATGGCCCCTATTTAACAGATACAATATCATTTTTCAACGGAGGGCTGCGCACGCGCAGGCGTGCTGCTCTCTGTCTTCCCGCCATTATTACGATCTGCTTCAATAACACTATGCAGTTCTAGGCATGACAGTTCACCTTTGTCAGACTCTAGGTTGCCTGATTTTGTTTTATATTCAGTAACTTTATGCATTTGCTTAGTTTTGTGTTTGAGACTTTTCACTCAATTGTGCTTTTTGTCTGCCTTGCACATTCTCTCTATGTGACCTTGTCTGTGACACTTTCAGCAGAGTTTTTCTTTCAACAAGCAGTCACTTGCATCGTGGGAGGATTGGCCATCTCGGTAACATGAGCTTTTTTGAGCCATTCATGGACATTTTGTGAATTTCACGTTCTATCCTCCTTTCTGTAGTTCTGCTGCAACATTTGTTGCAGTCTCTAATGATATTGCAATGGTCAATGCCCGTTCTAAAATAATGTCTCTTTCTGACAGTAGCCTCTTTTGTGTGCTTTGACTCTGCATGCCACAAACAAGCTTGTCCCTTAATGCATCGGAAAGTCCATCTCTAAAGTCACTGCACTGGGAAAGTTTGCACAGTTCTGCAATGTATTCAGAAAGGCTTTCATCTTTTGACTGGTTCCCTTTGTGAAATCTAAAACTCTCAGCTATTATCAGTAGTTTAGAGCTCAAGTGTTTTTGTAAAATTGTCACAATTTTGTCCAACGCTTGCTGGCTTTGCAGAGGTTACTATGTTGTTTAAGAGACTATGTTCTTGGGCCCATTAAACTAAGAAGTGTAGGGGCTTACTTTTGCTCCTCCACATTGTTCGCATTACAATACAGTTCAAACCTCTTGATATACGTCTCCCAGCCTTCAATAGCACTATCAAATTCATCAGCTTCCATGACTGAAGCCATTACCACGTTATTTTCACTTTAAATTCAGCACATATTTCGCTGTTACTCATGCGTCCTTTGTCTTTCTTGTGCTGTTTAACTCTTGCTGTTTTGACCTATAACTGTTGGTCCAGGTTGTGATATTCTCTTGCATTCAGGTTCATAATTGTCACTAGTTTGTTACGTCCGTGCACAACTACATATCAATTAAATAAAAGCACAGACACTGGAGATGGCTTTAACTGGTGTATTCACATAGCAGTGAGGAGAGAGAGAGCGAGGTGCATGCATAGACAACAGACCAATGTGTAGTGCTAAGGGGGGAGGGGTGTTCATTGCGCTTAAAGAAATAGATCCATTCATTACAGCCATGACGTCATGAGGATCTCAGTTATAGGGAAAGGTCGAAGAGGTTATGACTTTCTTTCTCAGAGTGTAGGAAAATGAAGGAACATTTGATAGAGATATTCAGAATTATGAGGGGTGTAGGTAGGGTAAATGCAAGTAGGCATTTCCGCCGAGGTTGAGTGAGACTAGAACTAGAGGTCATGGGTTAAGGGTGAAAGGTGAACTGTTTAAGGGGAACATAAGGGGAATGTCTTCACTCATTGGGTGGTGAGAGTGTGGAACGAGTTGCCAGAATACATGGTCAATATTGATTCAATTTCAATGTGGAAGAGAAATCTGGATGAATACATGGATGGGAGAGGTATGGAGGGTTATGGTTCATATGCAGATTGATGGGACTAGGCAGAATAATAGTTCAGCATGAACTAAATGGGTTGAATGGACTGTTTCTGTGCTGTTGTGTTTAATGAATCTATTATTCTATGAGACATCATGCCAGTGCCTGATCTACCTGATTCATCTCGGGCACTGCTCTCTCCCCCATAGCCCTACAAGGTGATTTAAATTTCCGCTGCATCTGAGCATTTGCGTTGTACTGATACTGAATAAATGAAATGGCTATCATAAATGTAGTGGTGAACTAAGTACTTGCTGCAATATTATTCGTTTACCTTACAGAAAATGTTAGTTGATCTAAGAGATTTGATTAAATTAGTAATAGATGCACTATGTCATTTTTGATAACTCTAGGAAGAGGAAGTTATTTTATTTCATTTGGATTGTTTTAATTGATTTTGCAACGCTACTAAATTACTCTAGACTTAGTGTTTTAGATGATTCATAGACGAGATAATTTGGCATCACATAAACTGTAGAAAAGCAAAAATATGTGGACAGAAATCCATTCTAATCTTGCAGGGGTATGTGGCAGAGCAGGTCTTGGTCCTCCAATGTATTTAGCTGGGAATCCAAGAACCTATTTTGTATGCACAGAATGCATTTCACCATCAGCACTCATTACTTACAGTTAGCTCTAGCTTCTACATTATTCATTGAATCTGAAGCAACAATCCTGTTCAAATAATGGTCTGTAATGCAGATTTCACTGTGTCTAATTTTCTCTCAGCTGCAGAAGAAGTGCAGTTCTACAAAGATCTTTCCAACACCAGTGCATCCTATAACCCACAGAGCAAATGTGGAACTTACTATCTCAGAACTCATGTTTCCTAATACTGAATGGTAGGTGATTTAAATTATTGCATTTACCTGCATTACCATAGTATTTCCACTTCAGAGGTACTTCAGGGCTTCACTAAATAAAACACATACATTATTTCTTTCTCTCGATCGTTCTCTTTCTATTTCTACCTATCTATCTCTATCTTAATCTGTCTCTGTCTCTCTCTCTCTCTCTCTCTCTCTATCTGTCTATCTCTTAATGCAGGGACCTTCAGACTTGTTACAAAGTAATCTTCATAGGAGAAATATTTTACATTTATGGTGTTCAGAAGCTTGTTATTCATCTATTTATCCACTGATACATCTGCTCTGGTTAACAACTGGTGACGTCCCTCCACACTATTATGAGGAGAAGCTGCTGTGTGATACAGATGAAGTCAGAATGATAGCATTCAAACAAAGTGTTTAATTGTAAGTCGATGCATGGGACAAAATTAGCCAATTACCAATTTAGACCATTTCATTCTTTTATATGAATACTTGTTCATGGCAACATATTATTACTTATTCTTCAATCCAATATGTTGCCATTATTTCTCTGAATCAGCTTTTCCTTGTACTTAAATTGTCTTCAACCTTATTGGTGGATTTGGAGTCAGATATAGACTATACCTGATAGGAGTTACAGATTTCAGTTCCTTGAGAGCTTTTATAACTTAGTAGTTTTATGGTTGCCAATACTGATTCGAGTTTGTCTAATTATTTGATTTTGAGTTGTTTTGCTTCTGCAGTGGAAGCCAAATTGTTGTCCTTTGGACGCCTGTCCTGTGATGTAAGTGCCATGCCACTGTACTCCATTCAGCTGTATTTCCTAGAGCAGATAAGCAATAAAATTAAGTTATGACTGCAGACTGAAACACTTCAAAGTCACAATTTATCTGTCCCTTGATATTCCCTATTCCATTTTTGAAACCTGTATCATCTCCTCAGGCAGCTCCTCAGGACTGAGAATAATTTGCTTCTGTTTAAATTCTGTGGGTTCTGAGGATTTGATAAGTCCAGTGCAGAGACTGCGGAGTCTTCCATTTGGGGGCTAGAGGGTGGGTAGTTTGTGAGGTGGTGCACCCCTACTGTTACTAATCCAGGGTTCTTTTATACTTCGGATGCATGACTTCAAAGTTTTTAATACTATCCTGAATTCTTCTTCATCACTTAGAGTGGGCATAGGCCAAATAGTTCCCTGAGCTAGGCCAAATATTTCCCTGAGTCAGTAGAGATATGGCATTCTATCCAGGAGGTTTGAGTACCTGCATTAATCATTTCCTCAGGCAATTTGATAATCTCTTCCCATTATAAAGTTTCGAAAGGAGTACCTGTTTCAGGAGTCTGGTGCTAGTCACGTGAATGATGTAGTCTGTCCAATAGAGCTGACTATTATAGGGTTGTTGGCATGGACAATCGTTTATTTATCCTTCCAGTGAATTTGAAAAAAATTATGAGGACTTTGTTTTGAGCGCCTTGAGGTCCTTGCCATAAGTAGTCCAGGTCTCAGGAGTACATAAAAGGCCAGGGTTAACTGCCTCGGTAAATTATGCAACAAAATCAAAGACACCTCCCTTCCCAGTTATTACCTCCTTTCTCCCTTTCCATCACATAGAAAATATAAAAATCTGAGAGCTCATACCACCAGACTTAAGGATAGCTTCTATCCTGCTGCTATAAGGCTCTTTGTTGGACCTTTTATATGACAAATGTGACCTCTTGATCTCGCAATTTACCTCATCATGGCTCATGCACTTTATCTGACCACTGCACTGCACTTTCTCTGTGACTGGGTCACCATAATCTGCATTCTGTTGCCTTCCTTTTGCACTACCACAATGCATTCGTGTATGGAATGATCTGTCTGGATAGCATGCAATGAAAAGCTCTTCACCGTTTCTTAGTACATGTGACAATAACAAACCAGATACCAGTTGCCAGTAAATTTTGTAAAGGTCTGAGGGCTTGATATTCCAACAGCATTTTCTTCAATCTAATGTTGTGTTGGTGCACTGGAAAAGTGGTAAGTTTTACCTTTGATATTTGCACTACTCTGAAAGTTGGTTCCCAATTTATGGTAAGTGTTCTTTCCTTATTGTTCTTGCCCATTGTGGCGCATGTAGGGTATCTTTGTCTAGTGCATATTGAGTGTGTGCTGAGAGTCAGTGTAGTGCAAGAGAGTTGTCTAGTACATAATAAGAGTGGTTGCGAGATGCACTGAAGCTTCATGTATAATGCAAAGGCTCTGTAGGGAAGGACTACACTTTAGGCCCCTTGTACAATTGGAAATTGAAGGGTGGGGACCTCTCAAATAAGGATGTTGCCAGTACTTGATGGTCTAGTTATAGGTAAAGGTTGAATAAGTCAGGATTTTATTCCCTGGAGCATGGAAGAATGAGGGGTCGATTGTGTTAGAGGTATATAAAATTATGAGTGGTATAGATAGGCTAAGTGCAAGCAGGCTTTTCCCACCGAGGTTGGGTGAAACTAGAAGTAGAGAACATGGGTTTGGGGAGAATTTCTTCAGTCAGATGGTGATGAGAGCTGGCAGTGAAAGTAGCAGATGTGGGCTAGTTTTCAATATTTAAGAGGTTTGGATAGGTACATGGATAGGAGGGGTATTGGGGTCTATGGTCTGGGTGCAGCTCAATGGAACTAGGCAGATTAATATTTCACCATGAGTTAGATGGGCCAAGAAGGCATCTTTCTGTGCTCTAGTGTTCTATCACTCTATGATTCTAACGTGTTCCCTTTCCCGGGAACAATGCCACAACAAAACTGGAGAAAGAAGCTGTTCCCAAGTGCTGCCAAGGGAAAAGGGAAATTTCACCTCCCAGCAGATACTCATAAAGATACCACCATGAAATTTCCGAGACTCAAGCTCACTTTCATAAGAATATGCTGCTATTTATCATTGAGCTATGTATTATCCTGTTGACCCAGAACCGAGAGGAGCTGAAAGAAAGCATTATTTTGTTTCACTGTAAATTCATTCACAAGCCATGATCTGTGAATGCAACAGACCCCAGGTGTCAAACGATGTGTTTTATTCTCTACCTCTCACATCTTGCATTTTTAAACTAGAACAATAACAAATACTGTTGTGCTAAATTATTCTCTGAATAATTGATTAAACAATAATTACCAAGAATATTGTGCAAGCATAATTCAGAGCACCAAAAAAAAAGTAGGTGAAAATTAATCCCATAATCGTTCTTTCTTCGAATAACCAATTCACTCTACTAGCTTTCAAAGCAGGTTTGTCTCATTCAAGGTCCTATATCGGGGAACTTGATGTAGGTAGTTGCCAATTACTGGAAAAACTAGTACGTTTTCATCCATACATTGAAAGGACAAAAAAAACGGTGAGGTTAATAATACAATTTCAATACAACCTTTATATTATTTTTGAATAAAGCGCTTCTATACTTTCATAACTGCTTGCTCTTTAGTGATTGCCAGGTACACATTGTCCAGGTTTAATTTGCCTTATGAATCTAGGTTTACACTAACTTTTATTTTATGCTTTATACAGCTCAACACGAACTCCAATCTCTCTGCTGGACAGCAGGATACAAGTTTCTCTGCTTTATCCAGTTCCACTTCTTTACATAAACACTTTTCTCATAATTCTTTGTACACTTTTCAAAGTGTAGGCAGGTATTAGGAATGTTGACCACAGCAATCAATGTACTCCAAGACTGGTTTGACTAAGATTTACTTAATGCCCTGTTTTTTTACCCAAAGGTCTTCAGTTTACAAGTTTAGTTGCACTTGGTGGTTTGAAACATTAATTGAACCTCCTTTCCACATTTGCATTTACTTTCACCAGTCACAATATTTTGCTTCTGTGTTTGCATTTTTAAAATACTTTGTCACATGATCAAGTCACTTAAAATCTTAGCTCTACTATTCCTCCTGGACACCAGATTATTTTATTCCTTGATTATTGATACTCACACATGATATTCATGACATTATTATGACATACTGTACTGCAGATACGCTTGATCAGAGCTAATGGATGTGGCATCATTTCACCAACTTTTCTGAAATCATACCAGGAGCAAAGTTAGACTGGGGGGGACGTTATGTTTGTGCGCCTATGGTCTCCCTGTATTGGTTGTAGGCTAAATGAGGTTAAAGCTTGTGTTTTGCCCATTTCCATCAGTACTGGATTGTAACAGGAAGCTGCATTCATCAATCCTCATGATACAGTCTGCTAAGTGTTTCAAGCTAACTTTTTTTTATTATTTATAGTAACACTTTGCAAATCTGAGGAGACCTGACTGGGCACCTGCAGGACTGAGTACAGGCAGCTTAAACACCTTCTGAACTCCACAGTGTGTGTTCTGACTGACAGGAAATGTTTCTTTTTCAGCATTCAGGTGCTGAGATAGTTATTCAAAAGCATGCCTCAGTATAAACACCACAGGCAGTATCCCTTTCCTGGAAGTGTTAGCATTCAAGGTGAAATCTCAACAAAAGAATCAAAGGCATGCTGTCAGAGAAGAGACCACTCTCACAGACACTTATGTCCTACCAAAAAGACAAGAGATTCTGCAGATGCTGAAAGTACAATGTACTGCTTTTTTTAGCACCTTCTCTCCGTCCGCAACTGTTAGGATTTCCTGGTGGCCAACCATTCTAATTCCAGTCCTTAGTTTGCAATCCAACATGTTGGTCCATGGCTTTCTCTACTGCCATGGTGAGGCCACTCTCAGGCTGAGGAGCAACACCTCATATTCCATTTGGGTAGTCTCCAAACTGACCGTGTGAATATTCATTTCTCTAACTTTTGATCATTTCTGTCTCCTCCCGCTTCTCTCATTTTCCATTCTCTATTCTGGCTCCTCTCTTACCATTCTCTTATCCCCACCTGCTTATCAACTCACTCTAGCGCGCCTCCTCCTGCCCTTTCTCCTCTCCAATCCAATTCCCTCCTCTTCAGTCCTTTATCTTTTCGATCTATTATCTCCTAGCTTGTCACTTCATTCCCCCCTTCTACACCCACCTACCTTCCCTCCATCTGGCCTCACCTATCATTGTCCAGCTTGTACCCAATCCTCTTACCCCCCTTTTTTATTCTGGCTTCTTCCCCCTCCATTTCCAATCCTGATGAAGGGTCTTGGCCAGAAATGTCAACTGTTTATTCCCCTCCATATATGCTGCCTGACCCTCTGAGTATTTTTTTGTGTGCTACTTCTTACCAACAGCTCTCTGAGCAATTCATTCCCAAGCCCAAATTTTCCAAGTTTGTCAGAACTAGGACATATGAGTCTTTGCTGAAGGACCACAGATCATTCTGCTATGCACAAACTCCTTTCTCCATGGCTGTCAAGGCAAGAAGTTGGCCCTCAGCTTCTTCACCATAAGGATCTTTGAAACAGCTGCAGTTCTGCAGTCTCTCCCACTTGCTGCTCCCCATAATTTTAGAGAAAACACACAGGTGCAGGATTTGCAGAAAAATCATCTTGTCCTCAGTGTGAATGAGGAACAAGAGGTATCCTGTGCTATACTGGAACCCAAGTGCATGAATATGTGAGTAACCCATTTTCTGTCCACATTCTTACCTTTCTTCTGTTTAAAGTCATATACCACACCATGGCTAAATGTAAAATTTCTTTTACTTTAGGAGATGCTTTACTTTGCCACTGATCTCCATCATATGAGAGCATCAGCTAATGTAATATAGCTTTTAATCTGAAATAGACCATATATCAAATTCTGTTTCTTCTCTTGCTGACCACAGTGCAAGCAGAGTTAATGCTAAGGTGCACTTCAGGAAAACACTGCAAGCTTTTTTGACTGAATGAAACAATGTCCTTTCAGACACATTTTTATAATGGAATTCTGTTATCTGATTGCTCAGCCCATTGCATCTATTCACAGATGTCAAATAGATTCTTTCTCTCGTGTTCCCGCGGATCAGCATGATTCACAGGGGAGGGTTTGATGGAGAGGGGCAGCGGTAGAGACTGATGCTAATCAGATTATCCACTCTGCATGACTGGCATCCGAGAGATATTTTGAAAATTAATTTAAACTGCTTGACAGATGTTTTTTCAGGCATGTATCAGGTCTGTGCAGAAGAGAGGGTGCTGATTGTAACCGTTTTAATAGAAACCAAGAGCTTTCAGTTGAGGATTTATTTTGGGTATCTTTGCTCAGTTTAGCTGATTAGAAATCTTTGTCAGAACTGGCAGCCATAGAACAAGTGAGCAAGTATTCTGAAAGTGACTTATATGTGAGTTGGTATAAGTGTTAGATGTTTGCTACTCGATATGTTGAGATTTCTATTAATATATACTTACTTTACACCCATATTCATTTGGTTGGTGGTTGATAGCTGACAGAATGTAATTCTTTTGTCCAACAAAGTTAAGAGGATCACATCCGGTAACAAGGAGTGCTAGTCTCTAAGTACCTGCATTTCCTGACTATCAAAAAGTTACTGAACAGGAAAGGAGAATTCTGACTCACTCAAAATGGGGGGGAATGGTGGGCCCAAGAAATAAACTGTGTAAAAAACTTTAAAGATTTAACACTTACTTGTAAATATCTCAGAAGTCCAATTAATGCATCATTTATGAAAAATAATGAAGTACCTTCATCTTGAACCACCACAAAGAAAATTACATTATTCTTAAGATATCTCTTCGACAGCAAGTAATCACTTAACAATAAATCAATTATCCATTTGATTATAAAACATTAGTACTGGCGACCATTTGGGAATAGGATGCATTCAACACTATAATGAGTTGAAACTCTTGGGTTCACACAGCTGTCTGTTAAGCCTTGCTTGCAATAAATTACATCTGAATCACAAGAATGGTTTACAGCAGCAAATTTCTGCCTAGAAATTATTGAAGAGGTAAATTAGTAGAAGCCCCCAAAGACTTAAGCAACTTAGCTTTTACTGTCAGAGAAATGCCTTCAGTGTAAGATGCCAACATTTAAATAATTTAGAATATTGAATCAACTTATCCTTGGCCTCTAATGCCCTTTATATAAAAAAATGTGATAAATAAGCTCTAGATGCGTATCACCGGTACCAATTAAATTGGAATGATGGGTGGATTTAAGTGAAGTACAAGTAATATATCTCCAGAATAGAATTATGGGTATTTTATGTCATTTTGGGAAGTATAGCAAATACATGAATTTTTATTTTGTTTTTCATTCATGCAGATCACCTTCTGTTTGGTCTTCAGGGTTCAGAGTTGCTCAAGGCCTCCTTGAAAGACATCTTCACTCTGCCGCACTGAAAGGTATTGATCTTCCACCAGTCACTGGGGCAGTATTGTCCAGCAGCACAGAACCAGGAGTTCAAAGGCACACTAAAGATGGACACGAGGAAAAGTGTCAAAGTCACAAATTGACAAAGTAAACTCAGACGTCTAGTTCGTATTGAATTGATGCTTGCTTTGCACTGTACCGAAGTGGATGCTGTGGTGGTTTACGATGAGGGAAAATAAATTGTGGGAAGTGGAAAATTGTAAAGATCAATATATTTATTGATAGTCTGCAAACCTTGAGTCTTCTGCAACTAATTTCCTCTTCATTCTCTCCACTTCGCCTCATTCTCCATCTAATTATTGTATCCTGGCTTTTGATTCACTATTAATATTCTTAGGAATTCAGATACACCTTCCCCACCACCCCTCCTCAACAATTGTAAATACTGACACAAAGTAACTACTCAACATATCCATCATTTTCTTACTCTCTTTAACAATGCCAACTTTATCTGTTTCAAGGGGCTACTGCTCCTGACCATCCTCTTTTGTCTTACATAATTTAAAACCTGTTGATTCAGATATCCATCCTATATTTCTAGTCTAACATTCTTTCATTTCCCTAACTCTCTGCCTTGCCACTTTTGCTGCTTGTAGTCTCTCACCAAATCTCTGCTCTGAGTCTACATCCACACTAGACCAGATAAATCCGTAACGGAAGCTTTTTCTCTTCGTTTTGACCCTCCGTCCACACTGAAATGGCGTTTTCCTCCCCCAAAAACGGAGATTTTCTAAAATGCCCTCCAGAGTGTATAAATTCGAAAACGCCGATTGTGCAGAGCAGTGTGGACGGGGTAAACGGATATTTTTAAAAACGCTGTCGTGACGTGCCAGAACAGATGGCGGCAGCACGGCATTTTGTTGTTTTCTTGAACGTAACCCCCAACACAACCTAACAATTTCAGAACGACGGCAACGAGACTGAAGCCAGAAGAGTTAGAAATGTACTCACCAAGTACTTTGACACACAGCTTACTGAATAAATAAGTATACTCACTTTGCCCTGTTTTCTGTCCTTGCTTGTATGATGGTGGTTTACCTATTTATGCAAGTACTTCTCTGACAATAGATGTGTAACAGCCCAATGTAACATTGTATGGAAATACAAGATAACGCTGATGCAGCACACATCAAAGTTGCTGGTGAACGCAGCAGGCCAGGCAGCATCTCTAGGAAGAGGTACAGTCGACGTTATGGGCCGAGACCCTTTGTCAGGACTAACTGAAAGAAGAGCTAGTAAGAGATTTGAAAGTGGGAGGGGGAGGGGGGGATCCAAAATAATAGGAGAAGACAGGAGGGGGAGGATGGAGCCAAGAGCTGGACAGGTGATTGGCAAAAGGGATATGAGAGGATCATGGGACAGGAGGCCCAGGGAGAAAGAAAAGGGGGAGGGGGGGAAAACCCAGAGGATGGGCAAGGGGTATAGTGAGAGGGACAGAGGGAGACAAAGGAGAGAGAGAAAAAGAATGTGTGTATATAAATAAATAACAGATGGGGTACGAGGGGGAGGTGGGGCATTAGTGGAAGTTTGAGAAGTCAATTTTCATGTCATCAGGTTGGAGGCTACCCAGAAGGAATATAAGGTGTTGTTCCTCCAACCTGAGTTTGGCTTCATCTTTACAGTAGAGGAGGCCGTGGATAGACATATCAGAATAGGAATGGGATGTGAAATTAAAATATGTGGCCACTGGGAGAGCCTGCTTTCTCTGGTGGACAGAGCGTAGGTGTTCAACGAAACAATCTCCCAGTCTGCGTCAGGTCTCGCCAATATATAGAAGGCCACATTGGGAGCACCGGACGCAGTATATCACCCCAGCCGACTCTGATGCAGACATGTTTTGTACATTTAACGAGGCGCTTTATTTGTCATGTTCCCTTCTGGCAATCCCCCATCTTACTATTTACTTCAGGAATTGGGCTTCAATCCCCTCGTTTAATTTCCAGTCATTCCCAGGTAGCATTAACTAGACACGCAAACATGAGGAAATCTGCAGATGTTGGAATTTCAAGCAACACACATAAAAATTGCTGGTGAACCCAGCAGGCCAGGCAGTATCTATAGGAAGAGGTACAGTCGACGTTTCGGGCCAAGACGCCGCCCGACACTGCCCCCGCGCCCCTGTTCTGCACTTGGGTTCGTCCACTGCCACGCTCGTGTAACATTATAGTCATAGTCATAGTCATACTTTATTAATCCCGGGGGAAATTAGTTTTCGTTACAGTTGCACCATAAATAATAAATAGTAATAGAACCATAAATAGTTAAATAGTAATATGTAAATTATGCCAGTAAATTATGAAACGTTCAGGACCAGCCTATTGGCTCAGGACGTCTGACCCTTAATTAATATTAATTAAGCAATTAAGTAATTAATTAATTAATTAAGCAATTAATTAATTAAGCAATTAATTAACCCTTAAGCAATATTAATGTATTGTGCAAACATTCAATAGATGCAATTGTCACTTTTGCTTAGTAACTCGTTTTATTGTACATGTTAAATACAGCAAAATAATACACAAAGGCATGGCAAAGTAAAAGCAAACAAATGAGGTAACAGCAAATTTTACTTTTGCCCAGTAACAAGCCTTATTGCATTTAGTTGTAGCTGTCGTCCCTTTCATCAGTAAAGAGACTATGGCTGTAGGAAATGTTTCTGGACATATGCGCACCAACTCTTTCATTTGGCAATTTCCTTTTAAGTTTTTCGAGCCTAACTGGACAAACCCGCACCAAGTATACTGTTTCCTCTTCGCTTGTTTTCCGTGTGTCCTGCGCATGCCCAGTGGGAGGAAATTCGCCCAAATAGCCGAGCTAATGTGGATGGAGATATTTTGAGAAACGCCTGGTGTGGATGCCTATCGTTTTTACACAAAACCGGTGTTTTCAAAATTATCCGGTAGAGTGTGGACGTAGCCTCAGTATGCTTTTATTTTGCTTTTTGTCTTGTCTCCTGCATACTCAATCACCTATAATCAGCTTCTTTTTAAGTATTGCTCTTCCCCTTTTAGGAATACAAACCATATCTGTTTCCCATTAAATTCATTTTGAACATTTCCACTCATCTGTTATCAATCCCCCTTTCCCCCCCCCGCACCCCAATGATCTTTGGAAGTCGTTGCCTCATTGTACTGAAGTTATCCATCTAGAATCTTAGAAGTTGATTCATGTCTGTCCCTTTTAAATAAAGCACTGTATACAATTAAATAATTGTTGCTTAAGATGCATGTTTTATTAGACTGTTAATTAGATTAGACTCATTATTGACTTCTAAATCGAATATAGTCTACCCTCTTGTTGTTTCTTGGGTGGAATGTTACAGGGAAGGATTGTGGATGCATAGTTGATGACAAGAGGTGGTGAGTGGTGCAGTTTGACCTGGAGATCTCCACAACCAGAGGTTCCACTCTGGAAATAACCAGTTTCCCTGAAATTAAAAAAAAATAGCATGAGAATTTCTCCCCCACATTTCTTCATGTTTCACCCTTCTGGCATTTGTCAGTCATACACACAAAATGCTGGAGCAACTCAGCAGGTCAGGCAGCATCAATGGACAGGAATAAAGAGTTGGAATTTCAGGCTAAGACCCTTCATCAGGACTTCTAGCATCTGTCAATCAGCTTTTTCCATTTCTGTTGCCTCCTGATTTATCTCTTCACTTTCAAGATTGGCTCCTCTTCCCTCATCCCTTCCTTCTGAAGCTAATTTTTCTCCTTCAATAAACAGTCCTAACCACAGGTATATGCAGAGAACATTTAGCATATACTGTAAGTCAGCATCTGTGGAGAGAGAAACAGAATTAATGTTTCATACCAATGATCTTTTATCAGAAATTGTGCAATTTCTTGTTTTACTTAATATTTTGAGCATCTGACACTCAAGAATTTTCTGATGAGATAATCTGCTTATCTCAATTTAAATGGTACTTCCAAAATTCCTCATTGAAATGAAACTAGCTTTGCTACATTTTTTGTTATATGTACAGAGCCTAAGTATGAAAAGCAAAACAAAACTAAATCTGCCATTCGAGAAAGTCGATCAGGCACTTTTTAACAGAATCAGATTTATTATCACTGACATAGATTGTGAAATTTGTTGTGTTATGGCAGCAGTCTTGTGCAAGGCAAAACATGACTATACATTACATACATACATAAATAAATAAATAAAACAGAAACAAAATAGGAATAACAAGGTCATGCTTCTGCTGATGATGTGGTTCCAATGCTTCTTTAGAACCTTGTGGTTTAATATTGCTATTCTTTTCCTTAGGACTGGGAACCATATTCGGGAAACAGGAATGCTCCTTTTGAGTCATAAACTTATGTGACACAGAAACAGCTCCTTCAGCTCACTAGATCCATGCCACCCATCATGCTCCCATTTACTCCAAATCCTCCACCAATTCCATAATATTCTCTCCCCACATTGTCATCAGCTCCTCCCTTCACAACCTACTTACCTACACAATAGGGGCAATTTACGCTGTTCAATTAACCTACCAACCCATACATCATTGAGATGTGGGAAGAAAGCAAAGAACCAGGAGGAAACTGAGATTGCATTTTGGAAAATTGGAACATTTTGCACTGCTCCTACTATCTGCTTACAGAAAGACCCTAAAAAGCAAGGTTCTAGAGATCAAGACAACTAAGAGGTGGCCACGGGAAGCAGAGGAAGCAGAGGAACGGTTAGAGGATTGCCTTGAGTCAGTGTTCAAGAACTCATCTGAGGACATGAATGACTACACCAGGATCATGACAGACTTTATTAAAGTAGCTGTGGATGAGTGTGTTCTCATGAAATCATTCAGGGTTTACCCCAGTCAGAAGACCTGGATGAACTATGAAATCTGGCATTTGCTGAGATCTGAAGTCTGGAGATCAAGAATGCCACAAGAGGTACAGGTATGCTCTCCAGAAAGCCATCTCATGGGCGAAGTGAAGGTTTTGGACTGGACTGGAATCAACGAGTGAGGCATTTTGGAAACCATAACCTCCTGCAAAGTTAAACCTTGTGACATAGGGGACAGCAGAGCCACTCTTCCAAATGAGCTCAATGGCTTCTGTGCTCACTTGGACCACCAGAACAAGGAGGAGCCATCATGCACCCCATGGCTCCCATTGGTCCTTTGGTTTCCGTATCTGAAGACGATGTGCAGGTTGCCTTCAAGCGAGTGAATCCAAGGAAATCATCCAGTCCGGATGGTATACCTGGCCGAGTACTGAAGAACTGTGCTGACCAACTGGCTGCTGTGTTTGCAAATATCTTCAACTTCTCAGTCTGGCAGTGTGTGGTACCTACCTGCTTCAAGCAGGCTTCAATCATGCCAGTCCCCGAGAAGAGCGTGGTAACCTGTCTCAATGTCTATCACCCAGTGGCACTTACATTCCCAGTGCTGAAGTGTTTTGAGAGGCTGATGGTGAAGCATATCAGCTCCCATCTGAGTGGCAGCTTGGGTAATGCTCCAATTTGCCTACAGAAGCAACAGATCTACAGCGGGTGCCTTTTTATTGGCCCTTCATACAACCCTAGGACATCTGGACAGCAATGGTGCATACATTAGTATGCTCTATATCGAGTACCATTCAGGAATTCATCATCCCTCAAAATTAATCAGTGAACTCCAAGACTTGGGCTGCAATACCCCCTTGTGCAATTGGATCCTGGATTTCCTCACTTGTAGACCCCAGTCAGTTCGGAATGGCAAAAGTATCTGCTCCACAATCTCCACTAGCAAAGATGCCCCACAGGGCAGTGTGCTTAGCCTGCTGCTCTACTCGCTTTATTCCTTTCACTCTGAAGCTAAGTACAGCTCCAACACCATATACGTTTGCTGACGACACCACTGCCGTATCAAGGGAGGTGATGAATCATCATACAGGCGGGAGACTGAAAATTTGGCTGAGTGGTGTAATAACAACAACCTTGCACTTAATGTCAATAAAACCAAGGAATTGATTGTAGACTTTAGGAGAGGGAAATCAGAGGTGCATGAGCCAGTATTCATCAAAGGATCAGAGGTGGAGAGAGTCAGTAACTTTAAATTCCTGGGCGTCACTATCTCAGTAGAGATGTCCTGGACCCATTATATAAATATTATTATGAAGAAAGCACAACAGCACCTCCAGGTCACTGGAACTTTAAAACAGCAGCTCTACCAGCTGCACTAATGTGCCCCATTTTTGCTCCCTTTCTATAGAACTGACTTCCCCCAACCACCACTCATGTTGACTCATACTATGCAAGCAAATGGGATGGGTGTCGATGGGCCAAATGGTTACCATGAATGTGGTGGGCCAAAGGGCTGGTTTCTGAACAGCACAACTTCATGGCTCTATGCTCCTACAACCTCTTGTTATCCCCTACCTTGTGCCTTGCTGACTCTGGACTTGCAACTTGCAGCCTTCAACAGCCCCTGAGAACTCACTAATGACATGTATTCTGACTATGTATTCATTTGCACTTGCACAGTGTTTGTTTGTCTTTTTTTTTTGCACTTTGGTTATTTGTCCAGTTTTGCGTGTAGCTTTTCACTGATTCTATTGTGCTTCTCTGTATTTACTGTGAATGCCCACAAGAAAATAAATGTTCAGGTAGTATTTGGTGATATATGTACTGCATATGTACTTCAATAATACATTTACTTTGAACTTTGCATGATTGAATGCAATGATTTCCTGACTTGCAATCAATTCCTGACTTCCCAACAGCAGCCATGATCGTTCCTCCTTTTCGTCAACCACTTCCAGTCAATCAGATATCTGTACCCAGCTCCCATCTGAGGCACTGACTCTCCACAAGACGTCAATGACAAGCACCTCCCCACCCCTCCTGTCTATTGTCCTCCTGTCAGTGAATCTCACCCTATCTCTGTCCCAACTTACCTGAGATTTTCATTGCTATGCACAACACAGATCTGAAATCTACTTGGGTATAAAAATAAAACCCAACCAAGTAAAGCCTGGCCATGGCCACTCCAAACCCGATGAGCACTTGGAGTTCTTTCTCCACATCCAAACTGACAAGACTTGAAGCCATTTGCAACAATGTAAAAATACTGACTTTCCATGTCATGCTCACTTCTGTATCAATCAAGAACAAATGTGGTACACCAAGTGAATCGTCCTCTCTGGAGAAGCATGCCCTAAACCTATCAGCTTTATACTTTCTTCAATATTTTTATTAGTTTCTACATAGAAGAATACAGAGTACAAGAAAGTATATATATAAGAATATGTACCTGATCTGATGTGAATGCATGCAGATGGGTCTCACTGAGCTTAGTTCATTTTACCCACCGCAGCTGCCACAGAAATTTGTCAACATTTTGTATTTGATTTCTGATGGCATGCAAGCCATGATACTTACCACTGATCTACAACAGAGGCATTCCCAGTGAGGACAAGTGTCAAACAAAGCTGAGTCAGTGCCCTAACACACTTCTCAATTGCTCATAATGCAATGTTCAGAATCAGGTTTAATTTCACTGGCAAATAGAAACGTAGAAACATAGAAAATCTACAGCACAATACAGGCCCTTCGGCCCACGAAGTTGTGACAAACATGTCCCTACCTTAGAAATTATTAGGCTTATCCATAGCCCTCCATTTTTCTAAGCTGCACGTACCTATTCAAAAGTCTCTTAAAAGATCCTATCGTATCCGCCTCCACCACTGTTGCTGGCATCCCATTCCACGCATTCACCATTCTCTGAGTAAAAAACTTACTCCTGACTTCTCCTCTGTACCTACTCCCCAGCACCTTAAACCTGTGTCCTCTTGTGGCAACCATCTCAGCCCTGAGAAAAAGCCTCTGACTATCCACACGATCAATGTCTCTCAACATCTTATACACCTCTATCAGGTCACCTGTCATCCTCCATCACTCCAAGGAGAAAAGGCCAAGTTCACTCAACCTGTTTTCATTAGTCATGCTCCCCAATCCAGGCAACATCCTTGTAAATCTCCTCTGCACCCTTTCTATGGCTTCCACATCCTTCCTGTAGAGAGGCGACCAGAACTGAGCACAATACTCCAAGTGGAGTCTGATAACATTATAGTTGCAACATTATCTCTCGGCTCCTAAATTCACTTCCATGATTAATGAAGCCCAATACACCATATGCCTTCTTAACCACAGAGTCAACCAGCGCAGCTGCTTTGAGCATCCTATTACTTGGATCCCAAGATCCTTCTGATCCTTCACACTGCCAAGGTCTTACCATTAATACTATATTCTGCCATCATATATGACCTACCAAAATGAACCACTTCACACTTATCTGGGTTGTACTCCATCTACCACTTCTCAGCCCAGTTTTGCATCCTATCAATGTCACGCAGTAACCTCTGACAGCCCTCCACACTATCCACGACACCTCCAACCTTTGTGTCATCAGAAAACTTACTAATCCATCCCTTCACTTCCTCATCAAGGTCATTTATAAAAATCACAAAGAGTAAGGGTCCCAGAACAGATCCCTGAGGCACACCACTGGTCATCGACCTTCATGCAGAATATGACCCGTCTACAACCACTCTTTGCCTGCTGTGGGCAAGGCAGTTCTGGATCCACAAAGCAATGTCCCCTTGGATCCCATGCCTCCTTACTTTCCCAATAAGCCTTGCATGGGGTACCTTATCAAATGCCTTGCTGAAATCCATATACACTACAGCTACTGCTCTACCTTCAGCAATGTGTTTAGTCACATCCTCAAAAAATTCAATCAGGCTCGTAAGACATGACCTGCCTTTGACAAAGCCATGCTGACTATTCCTAATCATATTTTACCTCTCCAAATGTTCATAAATCCTGCCTCTCAGGATCTTCTCCATCATCTTCACAACCACTGAGGTAAGACTCATTGGTCTATAATTTCCTGGGCTATCTCTACTCCCTTTCTTGAATAAAGGAACAACATTCGCAACCCTCCAATCCTCCGGAATCTCTCCCATTTCCATTGATGATTGAAGCATCATCGCCAGAGGCTCAGCAATTTCCTCCCTCACCTCCCACTGTAGCCTGGGGTACTTCTCATGCGGTCCCAGCGACTTTTCCAAAAGCTCCAGCACATTCTCTTTCTTAATATCTACATGCTCAAGCTTTTCAGTCTGCTGTAAGTCAGCACTACCATCACCGAGATCCTTTTCCATAGTGAATACTGAAGTAAAGTATTCATTAAGTACCTCTGCTATTTCCTCCAGTTCCATACAAACTTTCCGACTGTCACACTTGATAGGTCATATTCTTTCACGTCTTATCCTCTTGCTCTTCACATACTTGTAGAATGCCTTGGGGTCTTCCTTAATCCTGCCAGCCAAGGCCTTCTCATGGCCCCTTCTCGCTCTCCTAATTTCATTTTACGCTCCTTCTTGTTAGTTTTTTAATCTTCTAGATCTCTAAGATTACCTAGTTCTCTGAACCTTTTGTAAGCTTTTCTTTCCTTCTTGACTAGATTCATTACAGCCTTTGTACACCACGGTTCCTGTACCCTACCATAACTTCCCTGTCTCATTGGAACGTACCTACGCAGGACTCCACACAAATATCCCCTGAACATTTGCCACATTTCTTCTGTACTTTTCCCTGAGAACATCTGTTCTCAATTTAAGCTTCCAAGTTCCTGCCTGATAGCCTCATAATTCCCCTTACTCTAATTAAACACTTTTCTAACTTTTCTGTTCTTATCTCTTTCTAATGCTATTGTAAAGGAGACAGAATTATGACCACTATCTCCAAAATGCTCTCCCACTGAGAGATCTGACACCTGACCAGGTTCATTTCCCAATAAGAAATCAAGTGCAGTCTCTCCTCTTGAAACCTTCCTGAACACACCTAACAAACACCACCCCATCTAAACCCCTTGCTCTAGGGAGATGCCAATTGATATAAGACCATAAAACCATAAAACAAAGGAGCAGAAGCCGGCCATTCGGCCCATCGAGTCTGCTCTGTCATTCTATAATGAGCTGATCCATTCTCCCATTTAGTCCCACTCCCCCACCTTCTCACCATAACCTTTGATGCCCTGGCTACTCAGATACCTATCAATCTCTGCCTTAAATGCACCCAATGACTTGACCTCCACTGCTGCTCGTGGCAACAAATTCCACAGATTCACCACCCTCTGGCTGAAAAAATGTCTTCGCATCTCTGTTCTGAAAGCGTGCCCTTCAATCTTTAAGTCTTGCCCTCTCGTACTAGACTCCCCCACCATGGGAAACAACTTTGCCACATCCACTCTGTCCATGCCTTTCAACATTTGAAATATTTCTATGAGGTCGCCCCTCATTCTTCTAAACTCCGAGGAGTACAGTCCAATAGCAGTCAAACGTTCCTCATATGTTAACTCTCTCATTCCCGGAATCATTCTAGTGAATCTTCTCTGAACCCTCTCCAACGTCAGCACATCCTTTCTTAAATAAGGAGCTCAAAATTGCCCACAGTACTCCAAGTGAGGTCTCACCAGCACCTTATAGAACCTCAACATCACATCTCTGCTCCTGTACTCCATTCTTCTAGAAATGAATGCCAACATTGCATTCACCTTCTTCACCACCGACTCAACCTGGAGATTAACCTTAAGGGAATCCTATACGAGGACTCCCAAGTCCCGTTGCATCTCAGAACTTTGAATTCTCTCCCCATTTAAATAATAGTCTGCCCATTTATTTCTTCTACCAAAGTGCATAACCATACACTTTCCAACATTGTATTTCATTTGCCACTTCTTTGCCCATTCTCCCAATCTATCCAAGTCTCTCTGCAGACTCTCTGTTTCCTCAGCACTACCGACCCCTCCACCTACCTTTGTATCATCAGCAAACTTAGCCACAAAGCCATCTATTCCATAATCCAAATCGTTAATGTTCAAAGTAAAAAGAAACGGCCCCAACATGGACCCCTGTGGAAGACCACTGGTAACCAGCAACCCAACCAGAATGGGATCCCTTTATTCCCACTCTCTGTTTCCTGCCAATCAGCTAACGCTCTATCCTCGTATGTAACTTTCCTGTAATTCCATGGGCTCTTATCTTGTTAAGTAGCCTCATGTGCGGCACCTTGTCAAAGGCCTTCTGAAAATCCAAATACACAACATCCACTGCATCTCCCTTGTCTAGCCTACTTGTAATTTCCTCAAAAAATTGCAATAGGTTTGTCAGGCAGGATTTTCCTTTAAGGAATCCATACTGAGTTCTGCCTATCTTGTCATATGCCTCCAGGTACTCCATAACCTCATCCTTGACAATCGACTCCAACAATTTCCCAACCACCGATGTCAAGCTAACAGGTCTATAATTTCCTTTTTGCTTCCTTTTCCCCTTCTTAAATAGCGGAGTGACATTTGCAATCTTCCAGTCCTCCGGAACCATGCCAGAAAATCTATTGACTTTTGAAAGATCATTGCTAATGCCTCCGCAATCTCCATAGCTATTTCCTTCAGAACACAAGGGTGCATTCCATCTGGTCCGGGAGATTTATCTACCCTTAGACTATTCAGCTTCTTGAGTACTTTCTCTGTCATAATTGTGACTGTGCACACTTCTCTTCCCTGCCACCCTTGAGTGTCCGGTATACTGCTGATGTCTTCCTCAGTGAAGACTGATGCAAAATATTCATTTAGTTCCTCCACCATCTCCTTATCTCCCATGACAATTTCTCCAGCATCATTTTCTATTGGTCCCATATCTACTCTCACCTGTCTTTTACTCTTTATATACATGAAAAAGCTTTTAGTATCCTCTTTGATATTATTTGCTAGCTTCCTTTCATAGATTATCTTTTCCTTCCTAATTACCTTCTTAGTTTCTTTTTGCAAGCTTTTAAAAACTTCCCAATCCTCTGTCTTTCCACTAATTTTTGCTTCCTTGTACGCCCCCTCCTTTTCTTTAACTTTGGCTTTGACTTCTCTTGTCAGACACGGTTGCATCCTTTTTCCATTAGAAAATTTCTTCTTTTTTTGGAATATATCTGTCTTGCACCTTCCTCACTTCTCACATAAACTCTGCTGTCCATCCCGCTAGTGTCCCTTTCCAGTCAACTTTGGCCAGTTCCTCTCTCATGCCACTGTAATTTCCTTTACTCCACTGAAATAATGACACATCGGATTTTGGCGTCTCATTTTCAAATTTCACAATGAACTTAATCATGTTATGATCGTTGTCTCGTAAGGGTTCCTCACCTCAATCTCTCGAATCATCTCTGGTTCATTACACAATACCCAATCCAGTACAGCTGATCCCCTAGTGGGCTCAACAACAAGTATAAAGTATAAAAACCCATCTCATCGACATTCTACAAATTCTCTCTCTTGAGATCCAGTGCCGACCTGATTTTCCCAATCCACTCACATGTTAAAATCACCCACAATTATCAATAACACTGCCCTTCTGACAAGCTGTTTCTATTTCCTGTTGTAATTTGTAGTCCACATCACAGCAGCTGTTAGGAGGCCTGTATGTAACTGCCATCAGGGTCCTTTTACCCCTGCGATTTCCTAGCTCAACCCATAAAGATTCTGCACCTTCCGATCCTATGTCACCTCTTTCTAATGACTTAATATCATTTCTTACGAATAAAGCCACGCCACTCCCTCTGCCTACCTGGCTATCCTTCCGATACACCGTGTATCCTTGGATGTTCAGCTCCCAGAGACATTCATCCTCTAGCCACATCTCAGTGATGGCCACAATATCATACCTGCCAATCTGTAGCTGTACGACAAGATCATCCACCTTATTCCTTATGCTGTGTGCAGTTAAGTATAACACCTTAAGTCCAGTATTTGGTACTTTTTGCTTTGATTGCACTGCAACTTTATTGCACTGTAACTCATCCCAATGGCTGCAAATTTGCCTTATCCCCTGCCTGCCCTTCCTGACATCTTTACTGCTCACTCTCTGAGATTTATTTCTGTTTTCCCCCTCCTCCGCTCCATCATTCCAGTTCCCATTCCCCTGCCAAATTAGTTTAAACCCTCCCTAACAGCTCTATTAAACCTTACCGCCAGGATATTGGTCCCCTTCGGGTTCAGGTGTAACCCATCCTTTTTGAACAGGTCATACTTCCCCCAGAAGAGATCCCAATGATCCAAGAATCTGAAGCTCTGCCCCCTGCACCAGTCTGTCAGCCACGCGTTCATCTGCCTGATCCTACTATTCTTGCCCTCTCTAGCATGTGGCACAGGTAACAATCCCGAGATTACTACCCTGGAGGTCCGACTTCTTAGCTTCCTTCCTAACTCCAGAAATCTCTCTTCAGGACCTCCTCCCTTTCCCTATCTATGTCATTGGTACCAATATGTACCATGACAGCTGGCTGCTCGCCACCTCCCTTCAGAATATTCTGGACCCAATCCGAGACATCCCGTACCCTGGCACCTGGGAGGCAACACGCCATGTGGGTATCTCTATCAGGCTCACAGAATCTCCTGTCTGCTCCCCTGACTATGGAATCCCCTATGACTACCACATTCCTCTTCTCCCTCCTTCCCTCCTGCACAACAGCGCCAGGCTCAGTGCCAGAGACCCGGTCACCGTGGCCGTCCCCTGTCTGGTCATCCCCCTCAACAGCATTCAAAACGAGATACTTGTTGCTGAGGGGGACAGCCACAAGGGTGCTCTCCACTATCCAGGCATTTTCCTTCCCTCTCCTAACCCAGTTTTCTGACCCCTGTAGCCTAGGGATGACTACCTCCCTGTAGCTCCTGTCTATCAGATCTTCACTTTCTCTAGTAAGCAGTAGTTCATCAAGCTGCAGCTCCAGATTCCTAACATGGTCTCTGAGGAGCTGCATCTCGGTGCACCTGGCGCAGATGTGGCCATCAGGGAGGCTGGAGGTCTCCCCGGATTCCCACATCTGACACGCTGAAAAAATCACTAACCCTGCAGACATGCTACCTAATTCTGCAGGAATGAAACAAGGAAAAATAAGTCTACTCACCCACTTACCTCGCCAAACACACAAACTTTTTAAACCATTAGCTCGTACCGTTAGCTGTGTGTAATTTGGGAAATTAAAATCTCCCTTCATGGCAACTCTGTTATTATTACACCTTTCCAGGATCTGTTGCCCTATCTGCTCCTCGATATCCCTGTTACTATTGGACGGCCTATAAAAAACACCCAGTAAAGTTATTGACCCCTTCCTGTTCCTAACCTCCACCCACAGAGACTCCGTAGACAATCCCTCCATGACGTCCACCTTGTTTGCAGACTTGACACTATCTCTGATCAACGCCCCCACCTCTTTTGCCTCCCTCCCTGTCCTTTTTGAAACTTCTAAAACTCGGTACTTGAAGTAACCATTCCTGTCCCTGAGCCATCCAAGTCTCTGTAATGGCCACCACATCATAGCTCCAAGTACTGATCCACGCTCTAAGCTCATCTGCTTTGTTCACAATACTCCTTGCGTTAAAATAGACACATCTCAAACTGTCCATCTGAGCGCGTCCCTTCTCTATCACCTGCCTATCCTCGTGGAATTTGTTGCCTTTGCAGCAGCAGTAATTTGCAATACATAATAATAGAGAAAACATGTGAATTACAGTAAGTATATAAATATTAAATAGTTAAATTAATTTAGTGCAAAAATAAAATTTTAAAAAGTAGTGAGGTGGTGTTCATAAGTTCAATATCCATTCAGAAATTGGATGGCAGTGGGGAAGAAGCCCTTCCTGAATCATTGAGTGGATGCCTTCGGGCTCCTGTATCTCCTTCCTGATGGTAGCCATGAGAACAGGGCATGTCCTGGGTGATGCAGGGCCTTAATGATGAATGCTGGCTTTTGAGGCACCACTCCTTGAAGATGTCCTTGATACTATGGGGGCCAGTGCCCATGATGGAGCTGACTAAGTTTACGACTCTCTGCAGTTTAGTTCAATCCTGTATAGTAGCATTCCCCCAATACCTCCACTCCCTCATACCAGATGGTGAGCAGCCAATTAGACTGCTCTCCATGGTACATCTGTAGAAATTTGCAAGTGTCTTGGGTGACGTATCAAATCTCCTCAAACTCCTAATGAAATATAGCCACTGTTGTGCCTTCTTTATAACTGCATCAATATGCCAGGCTCAGAATAAATCTTCAGAGATGTTCACACCCAGGAACTTGAAGTTGCCCACTCTTTCCACTTCTGATTCCCATCAAACATTCCATGGGAGCGCAGCTAACTTGCAGAACCGGAGGGGAACAACTTATCCTATGAAAGGTTATTCCAGAATCATTGTTAAAACAGAGCCTCAGTAACGCTGTCTGCAGACAGCATTTGTGCGTACTTGGAGGCCAAACTGTCATTGTTGATGCACTTACTGAAGGATGGGGCTTTCACACTAATGCCTGCAAGCCAAATCTTTCTACTGACCTGCCCTCATGCATTGCAAGTTCATGATGAGACCCTAAAATATGACTATGACCCACGTCTTGAAAGTCACATCTTGCTGAAGGTGGACAATTGTGATGAAAGCTATCATTGCCCGCATTGCATCTTCCTGGCCTTCAATCAATTGAAGAAAAGGTTGGTTTAAAGAGCTTACCTCAAACCTGGCACAAAACTCATGGTCCCCAGGCGCAGTGATCACTGTTGAGACTAGGCACATCAAGGCACTGGAAAGAGAACATCAATGTTGACTCTGCAGAATTCTCCAAATTCACTGGAAGGTTCAGTGAATTAATGGCAGACAACAGCCCCAGAATTAAGTGCTTATTTACAATCAGTCAGCTCTTTTGGACAACATCTTATTTAGGTGCCCTGCACCAGCCTTCTGAAACAACTTCTGTAGCTAAGTGGACAGAGGAAGACATTCAGTGATGTACTCAAACTATTGTTGGGGGTTAAAAAAGCAACATCCCCATTAACTGCTTGGAAATATCTGGCCCAAAGTCACTGGTCTGAGTGCTACTGGTATCATGCAACCCAGTACTACCTGTCGCATGGTCGGGTGGTCGACGACTAAACCGGCTCTCCCACCAGGCTTGCCTGGTGAGGAGGGTGGCTAGACACCCTGGCAGGATGAAAAACAAGATCTGTCAAAGGGCGGATGAACCCTCTCGTAGGGTCAACGGCCATCTAACAAACACGTGCCATGAAGCGTGGAAAGGGCATCCCTTGCATCGAAGCTTGGTCTGGCCATTCACTGCAACAGAACTTCCCCCAGCCTTCTTGGACCCTACCATACCGCTGCATCTGGCAGGGGATATCGAGGGGGTGAGTCTGGACCTGTGCAACCCCCTACTCACCTAAAATCCACTCACGCACACGCTGTTCCTTTCTGAGGAGTAGGGTACACATATCAAACCATCATCATCCTATGGGATAGATAGCCAGAGAGAGAGAGATCTGGCCCAAGAACTAGAGAAGCAGCATTCAGGATGATATTGGGAACTTCAGAGCCATGCATTGGGCTCACATTAGAGAAGGGCACCAGCTCACGAATCTGCTTGCCGCATTAGGTATCTCCTGCTCTATCTATGGCTGTTCCTGTGGTTCTCAGTTCACCTTGTCAGCCACCTCCTTCTCACAAAACTAGAATGGAAGGCAGTCACCATGATTCTAAGAAATTGTCTAAGACTTGCAGGGTCACCAGGCTTTTAAATGATGTCCTTTACCATAAAACAGAGAAATACAAAGAGCAGAGGAGGGTTAGAGACAGAACATCTCTGGAAGAGTGAAATTGGAAGCATCATTTTTATTTGATGATAATTATTTAAAAATATTCCAAATGGTTTTCTTTTCACCATGATAGTCAGCAGCTTCCATCTCTCTGCTGAAAGAGCTATTGGTTTGGACCTTTCAGACAGTGAAGGTCATTATTATTCTGAAACAACTTCCATCAATAATGTGCTGTATTAAAACTGTCTTCTGAGCATGACGGCTTTCAACTCTCGACTCCTGCAGACTAAAAGCACAAGTTGTCAAAATGTACAAAATTTTCTACATCAAGGTGTATGCAATAAATGTCACTGACATACTTATCGATGTAATGGCAAAGAAGGTCAAACAGGAGAATGAGCAAGAACAAAGAAGTGTTTGGCTGATGCTGTAAAAAAGATAAGGTGTAGCTGGCCTCATGTGAGTTCCTAATGCGACACTTGTTATCCAGAGGAAATGAATGGAATTAAAAGAAAAATTGTATAATAAGTCAGGCCTGGCTCGACCCACTTGTCTTTCCATTGCCACAGTTCTTATCAGAAGTAAGTAAGTGGAATTAAAAGAAGAATTGTTCAACTTAAGGAAATCTAGCTTCAGCTAGAGTTAATCAGAGTTGTAACTTGACACACTACTCCACACTAAGACCGCTGCACTGATCAGTTTATTGTACATCTTGACAACATAAGCTTTTATTTATTCAGTGGAAGTGGAGAGTTGACAGCTGTCATACATGGAAAGCAGTTTTAATAAAAGCTGTTATTGACAGAAGTGCCAGCAGAATTATAATTGTCCTTTACTGGCTGATATATCCAAAAGCACAGAACTGATAGTTTCTCAAGAGGGAGGTGGTGACTGTATTGTAAAGCAAACAAAAAAGACTCTACACACAATGAATGTAAAGATTTTTTTCCATCAAAATATACTGCAAGATGCCATGCTCTCACCACAAAAGTTATTTCTGTCCATGCTACACTGATGTTAGTCAAAGAAATCTAAAGGGATGCATTAATATTAAGTGATAAAAATGCTCTCCTTCATTGCAACTCTTCAGTGTAACCTGGCAGCAAGGTATGAGTTTAGGAGGAGACAATAGCGTCTAACGGTGACTTCCTTGCTTGCATTTTTGGAAACAGCTCTATTTCCATCTTTAATATCTCTATTTTTCCCTTGCAGGGTTCTTTTGAAAACCCTGACCTGAAGTTACACGCTGACTTCAGTTCTTTGCAGGAATGGGACTGGTTCTCGGGGTTTCACGATTGGCCGTTATTCGATATGCCAAGAATGCGGCCTAAGAGATTAGCTCACCTTTGGAGTTCCAGGGTCTCATGGCTCTGGAGACAGGCAAAGGTTGGTGTCCCGGCAGGAAATCAGTGTGTTGTGGAAGATGGAAGATCTCTGGCTGTGTGCCCAGAGACCTGAGATATTTGGGCACAGAGCTCGGAAAAAGCGACACAACGGAGCTTTTAACGTTGTAAATCAGCAAGTTGTTTTTTATGTCTCCGTTCTCGCTGTGAAAAGGAGACATCTCTTTCTCCCTTATTAGGGAGAGAGAGAGCCTGTGGTATGTCAAATACCGGGTGAATGAGTAGTAGTTAAGGTACTGCAAGTCTGTGTCTTTGCTGTTGCTTTGCTGCACGCTTGAGTGCTCGCTGGTGGGTGCCAATGCTTTTTTTTCTGGTGGGGAAGGGGTTTCATTGCTTTGATGCTGCTTATGTGTGGAAGGGGGGAGCTGGGGGGCTATGGGGTTCTAACATTTAACTGTTGTTCATTCTTTGGGGGAACTCCTCTGTTTTTTGTGGTTGTGAAGAAAAAGCATGTATATTGTATACATTTCTCTGACATTAAATGTACCTTTGAAACCTTTGAAACTTTGACAATTAGATCCCTAATTCAGTAAGCACACAAAATGGCACAAACCAATCTTCCATCCTTGGACTCACTTTACACCGCACGCTGTCGGAGTAGTGCTGCCAGGATAATCAAGGACATGGCCCACCCAGCCAACACACTTTTCGTCCCTCTTCCCTCCGGGAGAAGGCTTAAGATCTTGAAGCTAACTGTGATAAGACTGCTGAACGGATCCTGACCCGGATCTGGGCTGTACCCTCCAAATATCCGGACCTGGCTCTCGGTTTCTTTGCACTACCTTACTTTCCATTTTTCTATTTTCTATTTATGATTTATAATTTAAATTTTTAATATTTACTATCGATTTGTAATCCAGGGAGCGCGAAGTGCAGAATCAAATATCACTGTGATGATTGCACGTTCTAGTATGAATTGTTTGGTGACAATAAAGTATAAAGTATAACAAGGCTTTAGGCAACTCATTACAACACAATGATCACAAAAACATAGACAAAGAGGAAGAATTGCAGCTTTGCCAGACTGCACAAAACCTCAGAAACACATTTTGATCCAAATGATCATGTAATGATACCTTTTGGAGCTTCTATGTGGTCCATTTGATGAAACAGACACCAGGCAGGGACAACCCATGGAGTATAGAACAGGACAGCCTCGGAACAAGGCCGTCGGCTCACAATTTAGTGCCAAGCCAATTAATCAAATGATGCCTAATTGCAGTAATTCCTTCTGTCTGCACATGGTCCATTTCCCTTTATTCTCCGCGCATTCATGTGACTATATAAAAGCCTCTTAAGCATCTCAATGGTATCTGCCTGCACCATCAACTCTGGCAGCCAATTCCAAGCATCAACCATTCACATTGAAGAAATTGCCCCACAGTTTTTCTTAACTCCTCTCTCCCACCCCACCACCACACTAAATCCACCCCTTTGTGTATCAGACATTTTCACCCTGGAAATGAAACATAATACCTGAAGTTAAAGTGGCAACAATTATTTAATATATACTATACAATAATACAGACAAAATGGTCTGGAAATCTGGCCTTGAGTTAAAATGCTAAAAGTGCTATATAGTCAATTAGAATAAAAACATAAACTATAGAAATATTAAATAAAAAGTTAAAATGTTGGAAGTACTGACTTAATGTTTCAGGTTATTTGTATTTCTGGAAGCGATTTTGGACCTGACACATTGACTCTGTTTCCCTCCCTATAGATCTTGTCTGACCTGCTGCTTCCAGTATTTCCTCTTTCTATCTGTGCAATTCAGTATGTAAACACTAGCATCTGAAACTGATCTGTCAAAGCCAAAGTGCAATAGCATGATTAAGCTCTATAGTCTTCATAGGCAGCCCTCAAGATTGAGGAAGACATTCTTCCACTCTGGTGCTGTGTACCTTGAGGTCACTGATAAGGCAAGTGTGCTGCTCTCAGAGTCTGCCACAGCTTATGCAAGAAATGCTTGCTACGCTAGATTACTCTGCAGTTCAATTATTTTCTCTTGCTTCTGCTTGTCAATGGAGAGTCCTCAAAGTCTTTCCAAATTCTCCGTCCGCACTTAAATGGCCAAGGCCAAGGATTCCCAAAAGTCAATGAGGGTGTTACATTATTCCCAAGAGATCCTTGATGTTTTTAGCACCACATTTCCAGGCAAAAATGCTACGATAAGAGGCAAGGACACAAAAAATCTGGGAAGAAATCTTTTCCAGTCAAACCCCAGGGCTTCTAAGCCTTCAGTTCTATTTGAATATCTGAATTTAATGCAATATGATAACAATTAGGAAGAAAGAGATTACTGCAAATCTCATCACAAGTTTTAATGTGTGTACAGTTAATTATTGTTAAACTCATAAAATTAAATGCAGCAACAAAGAAATGCGACAAAACTTGGTCTATTCATGACACAAATTAATCAGTTGTGCTTTCTAAAGCAATTATTGACACTTAAGATGGAAGTTCCACTGAAATGTGTAGAAAGAAAATAATGTAAGGACAGGCTGATGAATTATATAAAAAACACAGAGCATTAATTGAACAAATTCCATGAGCCACATAATAAGAACTCAGCTGAAAAAAATAAAGAATACTAGCACAATTCTTCAGCAGGAATTGAGTTGAGAAGGCCTTAATTCCTCTTTCAGAAGAATGGATATATGAAAGCTCTTCCATCCCAAGAAGATTCATCCCAACACTCAACAGATTCCACAAACTATGTACTCACTTTCAAGGACTCTACAATGCATGTTCTCAATATTTATTATTTATTTATTATTATTATTTTGCTTTTTTCTTTTTTGTATTTGCACAAATTGTTGTCTTTTGTACATTATTTGCTTGACTTTATGTACAGATTTTCATTGATTTTGTGTTTATTTGTTTTACAGTGAATGCCCACAAAAATAAGAATCTGAGGGTAGTGTATGGTGACATATATGTGCTTTAATAGTAAATTTATTTTGAACTTTGATATATATATATATAGATTCTTAGCCCAGGGCCACAGAAACTGAATTATACCCTAATATCTTTAAACTGAGCTGAGCAGTTAATTCTGACCAGACCAATAACTCAGCCAATTCTGTTCAAATCCATATGATATGGTGCTATGCAGGATGGTACTTAAATCTTTAGGCTATATTATAACGCTCACTTTGGAAATGTGCAGAGTGGTATGTGCATTCTGTACTTCATGAGCATATGTTAACATTTGAAAAGCATCAGTGCTCAATCTGTATTTCTTCCTTGGGCTAGGATACACCATTTGTGCATGTACAACTGAAAAGGATTTATCTGCACTTATTGAGGAATTTGATTGTTCTTCAGGCAGTCATGTTCAATATTGGGATGAATGATTATACCCAACATAAGATTCATGGTGACTGGCCACTTAGGATGAAGTACAGCTGCTAAAAGCATCAGACTGGCTAATTTCCTAGGTGCTCTGTAAATCTGCTTGGTGTCCTACTATGGATAAGCTATGCAATTTGTCTGCCAAAAGGCAAGGTACAAAAAGGGAATGGATTTTTTTTTAAAAAGACATTTAGTAAGGCGTAGAGCCTTAATCAACTGCTATATTGTGTAAGCCCTGTGCTAATCCTTGGCTCCTGTCCATGCCCATCTCCAAAGCAGATTTCTCTTTGCAAAGGCAGGCCCATTCTCCGCAAGTCGGGTGTGTAGGAATAGCAAGTTTTCAATACGTCTCTCCTTTTTATGGAGCCTGAGCCGCCTTCTTGTTGAAAATGTCAAAATATAGAAAAGATTTGAATTCTCTGGAAAAAACAAATGATTCAGAATTGTTGAGGTTATGATGGGGAAATGGTGAAACACATCTTTGGATATTGCACATGATACAATGCTATCTACTAATCTGTTGACACCAAGTCAGGGGCACATTTGCTCTGTTGTGCTTGCTTAATATAAGACTGCACAAGAAAGCAATCTTGAATTTTTGACTTGCAGAGCGTCAGAATGCAATTCTTTGGAAATAATCTTGAATCTTTCATTGTCAACTTTCTGACCTATCGGTCTTCTATTTCACACCTTACATTGTTCAGAGTGTCACCCGTGCCCGATGTAAGCAAGCAATAAATGCTAAATAATATCTTTCTCAGGACACCAGTTAAGGCTTAATCTTTCTTGGCAATATCTCGGAAGTCTTTAAGACCTGCATCTTCTTGCCTGAAGCTTAATGAAGACTCTTATTCTTGCTCTATTAGCATTCCCTCTGCTGTGTCCAAAATTTCAATCTTCTATTTATCTCCAAATGCTAGAAAAATAAACAATGGCCTTCTTTCTTTGTTGGTGTATCTGGAAGTAAAATAATCTTCAGAAGTGATCAATGTGATTCAAATTGAAGAATTGGTGTAAAGAACCAGCTTATTTGGTGAAAAAGGAGGAAAGAGAAAAGAAAATCTAGGGATTAATATTTGAGAGGTGCTAAAGATAATGATAAAGTCCAGAATATTGTAGCATGAAGTGGCCAAAATATAGCCAAAGGTCAAGTCTGAATAGAATACGGATTCCAATAACCAATCGCAGCCATGGCAATAGTGATACATACACCAGTCGTTAATAGAAATCACCTTAATCAGGCAAATATATTTCTCCTGTATCTTTATATCTGCCAACCAAGAACCAAAAGCACGTCGTGTTCTACAAATATACATGAGGCTAATACGTGCGAATATGAATTTTGACATCACTTGTTTATCAACTGCAACAATTTCTCACTTTTTAATAGGAAATATTAGCAAGCAAAAAAGAATTGGCTGCAAGCTAAATGTCGCACACTAGTTATTATATTTATCAGCATGGAAAATGGTTGGATTGCGAACTACCACAAGTCTAACGTTAACATTGCAGTGATGGTATCCAAAAACGTTTTGAGAATTTGTAAAGCGCTATTGATAAAATAAAAGAGATAATATAAATAATTTAGAAAAGGCAAGAATTTGTGAGTAAAGGTTTCAGTAAAACAAAATCAAAAACTACAAATGCTGGAAATGTGAAGCAAAAACAGAAAGTGCCGAGATTGCTCAGCAGATCATGCCATATCTATGGAAAGAGAAGCAGTTAACTAACGTCTCTATCTTTCCCAGTTCAAATGAAGGGTCTTGGACATGAAATGAAATGCCAACTGTTTCTCTTTCCACAGATGATGTCTGACTTGTCGAGTGTTTCCAGCATTTTCTGTTTTTATAAGATTACATCTGTAAGCATGTAAGTGAGGTATGGAAAGACCCCAGTTATAAGTTATAGAGACTTCATTTGCATCTTCACAAAATTTGAACTTCAGTGAGAATTGAATGTATTTTGAGAGGAAATGAAAGCCCAGAACTAAGCAAGAATTTAACATGAGGGCCTATCAACACATTTACGTTGGAAGATCATTTAGTGCCTTGTACATTTGGAATATGTACTTTGGAAATCTAGCATTTTGCAAGGATAACAAGGTACTATGTTTCAGTAGCAACTTTTGAGATAAATCCATTTTTCTCATCAATATAGATGATGACAAAGTCTAGATGGAACATGTAGCATGACTCAATTTGTGCTTCAAAAGATTCCATTTGGTTCCCTGTAGCAAGATTTAAAAAGCAAAATCTTACATTTTCAATTTGAAAATGAATCTACACTAGGATTTAAAGTATGGTTATAAATGGAGATAAAATGGTGAGACTCAATAAACTAACCTTTCTAACAGTATGTACTAGCAAGCACTGCTTTTCAGTTTGTCCTACATTTCAGTTCACTGATGCAGAACTTGAAAACATACCCTGCTGTTGAATTTCTGATCCAAATGTATTGAATCATAGCACAGGAATAACCCTTTGAAGAAGCATAGCTTTGCCACCTGTGGTACCAGTGCTTCTTAATCACTGGTGGGGTCACACTGTTGCCAAAGAGGGGAGACTGCCATTTGATCGCCAGTGGAATCACTCTGCTGCCACAGACAGGAGACTGCCTTTTGATTGGTGGTAGAACGGCTCTTCTGCCAGAAATGGGAGACTGCCTTTTGATCACTGGTGAGATCGCTCTGCTGCCAGAGACAGGAGACTGAATTATATTCTCCTAAAGTTGTATGGTGGAGAGCATTCTGATAGGCTGCATCACTGTCTGGTATGGAGAGGCTACTGCACAGGACTGAAAGAGGCTGCAGAAGGTTATAAATCTAGTCAGCTCCATATTGGGCACTAGCCTACAAAGTAGCCAGGACATCTCTAGGGAGCAGTGTCTCAGAAAGGCAGTGTCCATTATTAAGGACCTCCAGCACCCAGGCATGCCCCTTTCTTACTGTTGCTATCAGGTAGGAAGTACAGAAGCCTGAAGGCACTCACTCAACGATTCAGGAACAGCTTCTTCTCCTCTGCCATCTGATTCCTAAATGGACATTGAAGCTTCGGACACTACCTCAGTTTTTTAATATACAGTATTTCTGTTTTTGCACATTTTTAAAAATCTATTGAATACATGTAATTGATTTACTTTTTTATTTATTATTATGTTTTATTTTATTTATTATTATGATTTTCCTCTCTCTGCTGGATTATGTATTGCATTGAACTGCTGCTGCTTATTGAACAAATTTCACGTCACATGCTGGTGAGAATAAACCTGATTCTGATTTTGATTCTGACTTTATTACTTACATCCTTCATGAAGAGTAAAAATCTTTACATTACATGTCCGTCTAACTGTGCAATATGCAATTTATAGTAATTTATAATAAATAATATGTACAAAAGGACAGTCAATATAACAACAAAATACAGTTGTGTCAGCTGTATGGTGGAAGAAATTGTCCCGGAGCCTGTTGGTCCAGGCTTTTATGCTGCGGTACCATTTCCCAGATGGAAGCAGCTGGAAACAGTTTGTGGTTGGAGTGACTTGGATCCCCAATGATCTTTTAAGCCCTTTGTAAATGTCCTGATGGGAAGTTCACATCTACAGATGCACTGAGCTGTCCGCACCACTCTTTGCAGAGTCCTGCGATTGAGGGAAGTACAGTTCCCATTCCAGGGAATGATACAATCAGTCAGGATGCTCTCAATTGTGTCCCTACAGAAAGTTCTGAGGATTTGGGGGCCCGTACCAAACTTTTTCAACTGTCTGAGGTGAAAGAGGTGCTGTTGTGCCTTTTTCACCACAAAGTCAGTATGTACAAATCACATGAAGTCCTCCGTGATGTTTATGCTGAGGAACTTAAAGCTGTTCACCCTCTCAACCCCTGATTCATTGATGTCACAGGGGCTAGCCTGCCTCCATTCCTCCTGTTGTCCACAACCAGCTCCTTTGTTTTTGCAATATCAGAAGTTGTTTTCTTGACACCACTGTGTCAGCGTGATGACTTCTTCACCTTTTTGATTGCTGGTGGGATCACTCTGCCACCAGAGATGGGAGACTGTTTTTTGATCACTGGTGAGATTGCTCTGCTGCCAGAGAGGAGAGAGGATGCCGCTGTGCCTGGAGAATGTTTGGATATGGACTTGGATTATGGACTTCTTTTCAATCTTATAGTTTTTTATATTCTGTGTTTTTTGCCCGATCTTTCTTATTTTTGTGGGTGCGGGAGAGGGATTTGGGGTTGATAACTGAGCTGCCGTTCTTTTCTTTCTTGGTTTCATATTTATGTGGATAAGAAGAATTTCAGAATTGTATACTTGGATAATAAATGAATCTTTGAACCTTTGAACATCTACCTTAATGCTAAGCTAATTCCAACCTAACCTAATTATTTTTAGCACCACCTTTTCACTTGTCCCTCATTCTGCCTTGGCACAAAATGACAAAATACCAAATATTAATTTCTAAATTTTGCACCTCAAAACCAGGAACTCTGTCCGCTGTGATGTTTCCTAGGTGGCAGACTATTTCAGCAAGAAGTCATCAGCTCTCTGAAGTACACGTTGAGGTGAAAAGAGCTCTTGTTATAAAGGTCACACTGCAAGTTACAGCTTCAGCAATGACATTCCAAATGAAAATGGAACATTTTACTTCATAAATTGGTCAAACCTTTAGTCTCTTAAAACCAGCAACTCATCATATCGCTGGCAATCAATTTTTCCCATCAATTCAAATTTTACCTAATAATTCTGTTTGTAATGTGCAGACTATCTTTTCCCTATCATATATATTTCTCAGGATTTTATCTCCATTTCATTAGCCTGCATGTAATATATTCAGCTTTCACTGAACTGTCATTCAGAGACATTTTTAGCAAATTTATTTTTGATAAGTATCTCCCACTGCTAAAATGTATGATGAAAACCAAGAATTAAAGAGTTAGAAGTAGATAATGTATTATTTTACCTTTTCTCATTCTGGATATGTCTCTAAGAACCCTTTCTCCTTGTCAAAGAAACCTTTCTCACCTGCCTATCACCTCCCCTGGTGCCCCTCCATCTTCCCTTTCTCCCATGGTCTACTCACCTTTCCTATCAGATTCCTTCTTCTCCAGCTCTTTACCTTTCCCACCCAACTGCCTTCAACTATCATCTTCTAGCTAGTCCTCCTTCTCTTCCTCCCCACCTTTTTATTCTGGCATCTTTCCTCTTCCCTTCCAGTGCTGAAAGAAGGGTCTTGGCCCGAAGTGTGAACTGTTTATTCATTTCTATCAAAGCTGCCTGGCCTGCTGAGTTCCCCCAGCATTTAGTGTGTGTTGCTCTGGATCTCCAGCACCTGCAGAATCTCTTGTGTTTATGATTTGCTTTTGTTACGAGAATACACATAAAATTAAGATGTTTGCTGGCCTGGGCTAGCATCAGTGGCATCAGCAGTTGGTCTGCCACCTGCCCTCAGGGGAAGGAGAGATAAGGAACAATGGAGCAGCGTCTGGAGATGTGTAATGGAGGGACGTGGGAGAGGGAGCTGTCTGGAGCGGCTCCCCCTTTGAACCCTGAACTGTTTGAAGTGATGGACAGGCGATACCCCAGCAGGGGGATAAAAAGGGACAGGTTCGCTAAGACAGACACACACGCCACCCGAGGTAACGAGACCCTGGAAGCGGTGCGCTTCTCACGAGTGGGTGAGAAGTACCAGACAACGACAAGGGTGGAAAGGTACGATCAGCGGGAACCCGGTGTGTGCCCGCCCTTGCCTGGGTGCCGGGTTCACTGCAGAGGATCGACCGCATCTGGAGGAGGGGTCACAGTCGGTGACCTCAGGTGACATCACCAAGGACCCGCCCAAATGCTGTTTGTGAGCCATCCCGCTGGTCTGTGAGTGAAGCCGTTCTGAATGATCAGTTGTTCCTATTCTATCTCTCTCTTCCCCCACGTTGTCCACCGCCATGGCAACGATTACTGCGAACTGGACTGAACTTTGAGTCATTTTAAAATTGGTCATTTACCCCTAGACAACGATAGAGCTTGATTGATGCTGTTATCTTAATTCTGTGCACATGTGTGGTTATCATTGTTGAATTGTTGCATTTATTATCCTTTCGATTACTGTGTTGCTTGTTTCTTTAATAAAACTTTCTTAGTTCTAGTACTCCAGACTCCAACTGAGTGATCCATTTCTGCTGGTTTGGCAACCCAGTTACGGGGTACGTAACACTTTCTCCTGGGCATTGCTTTCCCACAGAGGTTTTCATTTTCATCTTGATTGTCCAGTATTTTGCTTTGATAAGCGCTCTTTGTGAAGAGTTCCAATGGTGACTGAATTTTAAAAGAGAAAAGAAAGGATAGGTAGCATTAAGTTTATTAACAGAAGTGTAAAAGTGATTTGTAAACCAGGATAGCACACACAAAATACTGGAGGAACTCAGCAGATCAGACAGCATTTTGTTCTTCCTCCATTCTGGTAGCTCTCTCATCCTTTCTCTTCTGTCTCTTCCCCGGCTCTCATAATTTGTCCATTCCATCTCTCTGGTTCCCTTCTTCCTTCCCTTTTCTTCCATAGTCCATTGTTCTCTCCGATCAGATTCCTTCTGCATCAGCCCTCTACCTCCTCCAGCTATCACCTCCCAGCTTCTCACATCATCCCTCCTCCCCCACCCACACTCATTTCCCCTCACCTGGTCTCATTTACCATCCTGTACTACTCCCCAACAACCACCTTCTTACTCTGGCTTCTGCTTTGTTCCTTTCCAGTCCTGATGAAAAGTGTCGGCCCAACACCTAGGCAGTTCAAATTCCTCCGTTGATGCTGCCTGAGTTGGTTCCTCCAGCATCTTGTGTGTATTGCTTAAGATTTCCAGCAACTGCAGGAACCCTTGTGTTTCAAAACCAGGGTGCCAAGACAACCTTTGGAAAAGCTATTTTAGAGAAAAAATAAATACTTCTATTTTGGTAATTTTTTAATTCATTTTCTATTTTTGTTCTATTTGGTTTTATTATCACTGCTTCCATTTTTTATTTAATATGTCCCGACATTACAATTTGTTACTTAGTAACACACACAAAATGCTGTAGGAAATACATGAAGTTTTCTGTTGTTCTCTGATTCTCTTGATGGATCAAAACCCAATTTTCAGCTCATCTGGGCTTTTCTGTGCAAGCATTGATGTAGATTGTGCTGAGAAACCAAGTGAAATTTAAACACAAGTTTCCTGCGCAAGTAAATAACTCCTCAACCTGATGATGAAGGATCTCGCTCTGCAATCTCGTCCTAATGTGATTGCTGTTTTGTATCAGGGTTAATAGAGAACAGTTTTGTTTCCTTTAAGTGGCTTCTCATCTACTGTAATGCACAGTAGTCACCTTCAATCTGCAGTTGTGATTTTTTTTGTGAGGAAAATGAAAATCCTATCTGATACAGGCTGATCTGAAATGCATCATGTTATTTTTGTTCCACTGTTTTATTAAATGAATGGCCTTCTGATCAGTCGACATAGTTTTTGGAAAAGAAATTTTGTACACTAAAAGTGGTAGAGTGATCCAAAAGCCATTCATCTACTGAGGTGTCAGAACAAAACTGATGATGTGCAGAGTTAGAGTCAGGGTAAATTTATTCTCAAAGCACATATATGCCACCATATACTCCCTAGAGATTCATTTTCTTGCAGTTATTAACAGGAAAATAAAGAAATACAGTAGAATTTATGAAATATTATACATACAGGCATACAGGAAATGTGCAAAAGAACACAAATTGTACAAAAATAATTAAATAACACTGAGAACATGAGTTGTGGAGTCCTTGAAAGTGAGTTTCTCAAGTCAGCTAGGAAGTGGTGGGATGTTTTAACTGCCAAACACAAACAATGGCTCATGCAGCAGTGTGGAAACAATAGCCTGTTAGCTTTTATTGATGTTCCTGCAACAAAATCAGACCAGAAGAATAGCACATCTTTTATTCATGCCTCCTGAGTATGGTGGCAAAGATTGCAAAGCAACATCGCATACTTCTTAGGTTCTTTGACCTTCTTTTTATAGGGACAGAAATCATTGAAACCAGATGCTATCTTAACGTGTAATTGCAATGTATAAAGTGGCTGGTCAGTCCCTTCAATGTATTGCATGCCAGCTTGCATTCCCAACAACCTGAAGCATAACCTAAGTATTTTTCGTAAGTACCTGAGCAATAAAGCAGTGAGGCATAAAGATATTACCCTTTCAGTGGACTCAATGTTCACTGATATATTGCATCAGAATTCTGTTACAAATTATACTAGGTGGCCACTTGGACAAGTATATGGAGGAATTTATGATGGGGGTTTATATGGGAGGCAGGGTTTAAGGGTCGGCACAACATTGTGGGCTGAAGGGCCTTTATTGTGCTGTACTGTTCTATATTCTATGTTCTATGTTTATTTGGTGCCTCCTATACCTAATAAAGTGGCACTGAATGTACAGGAATGTTTGTTGTCTTCTACTGCTGTAGCCCATCACTTCAAAGTTTGACACATAGTACATGTAGATTCTCCTCTGCTTACCACTGTTGCTATGTGTGGATATTTGAATTACTGTCTCCTTCATGTTAGTTTGAAGCAGCCTGGCCATTTTCCTCTGACCTCTCTCATTAACAAAGTGTTTCCACCAACAGAACTGCTGCTCACTGGAAGTATTTTTGCTTTTCACACCATTCGCTGTAAATGCTACAGACTGTTGTGTGTAAAAATCCCGGGAGATCAGCAGCTTCCGAGATTCAAACCACCCATTCTGGCATCAACAATCATTCCACTGTCAAAGTCACTTAGATCACATTTCTTGCTCATTCCGACATTTGGTCTGAACAATATGAACCACCTGGTCATGCCTGCATGCTTTCCTGTATTGAGGTGCTTCCACATCATTGGCTGATTATATACTTATCTTAACGAGCAAGTGTACAGGTGTATCTAATAAAGTGGCCACTGAGCACATATTTTACTTTTCTTCTCTTCTACTTTCAAGGAGAACTTGAAAGCCTGGAGGACAAGACTCAAGATCAGCTTCTGCTATCAGAGTATAAACAAGTTATAAGCTCCTTGCCATACTGAGAATATATGCATCATTGTAGGAGCTTACTGTGTACATAACAGTTGGTTGGTTTTCCAAATTACAGAAGGAACTACAGTTCAAAGCACTGTATTTATCTTCTGTGTATTATTATACAGAAGAAGGCCTATAGTTTCCCCTGTGATTGAATGGGTTTCCTCTGGGTGCTCCAGTTCCTTCCCATGACCCAAAGATGCGATACTGGAGGAAATAAAACGGGATCAATGTAATATGGATTCTTAGAGTCACAGTCACACAAAAGTACAGCACAGAAACAGACCCTTCAGCTCGTCTAAGCTGCCTAATCCCATCAACCTGCCCCTGGACCATAGCTTTCCATAGCCCTGCCATCCATGTACCTACCCAAACCTCTTTTAAATGTTAAACTCCAGCTTGCATACAGCTGTTGCACTGACAGATCGTTCTGCACTTTCATGACCCTTTGAGTGAAGAAGCTTCCTCTCAGGTTCCCCTTAAACTTATCACCTTTCGTGACCTCTAGTTGTGGTCCCACACTATATCAGTGGAAAAAGATCTGCTTGCATTTATCCTATCTATACACCTCATAATTTTGCATACCTCTATCAAATCTCCCCTCAATCATCCACATTCCAAGGAATAAGGTCATAACCTATTCAATCCTTCCTTATGACTCAGGTCCTCCAGCAACACCTTTGTAACTTTTTAACCTTATTTGCACATTTCCTGTTGGTAGGTGAGTAAAACTGTGCACAATACTCCAAATTAGGTCTGACTAATGTCTTAAAAAACTTCAACATAACATCCCATCTCCTGTACTCAATACATTGATTTATGAAGCCCAAGGTGCCAAAAGCTTTCTTTATGACCATATCTGCCTGTGGTGCCACTTTCAATGAATTATGGATCTGATTTCCCAGATTCCTTTGTTCTACCGCTCTCCTCAGTGTCCTACCTAGCCTGGATGGTCCTACTAAAGTGAAAATCCTTGCTCTTGTCTGCATTAAATTCCATCTGCCATTTTTCAGCCCATTTTTCCGGCTGGTCCAGATCCCACTGCAAGCTCTGATTACCTTCCTTGCGGTCCACTGCACCTCAAACCTTGCTGTCATTCGCAAGTTTGCAGATCCAGTTAACCACATTATCATCCAGATCATGGATATATATGACAAACAACAACAGACCCAGCACCAATTCCTGAGGCACTTCACTAATTACAGGCCTCCAGTCAGAGAGGCAATCATCTACTACCACTCCCTGGCTTCTCCCACAAAGCCAATGTCTAATCCAATTCATCTTGTCTAATCTAACCTCATCTTGAATACCAAGTGACAACCTTCTTGACCAACCTCCTGTTCAGGACTTTGTCAAGTGTCTCAGGAAAATCCACGTAGACAACATCCACTGCCTTGCCTTCATCAACATTCTTGGTAACTTCCTTGAAAAACTCTCTAAGATCAGTTAGATATTACCTACCACACACAAAGCCATGCTGACTAACCCTAAGTAGTCCATGTCTATCCAAATACTCATATATCCAGTCCTTTAGACTAAATTCCCACTCGTGATGTCAGGCTCACTGGCCTATAATTTTCTGGTTTATTTTTAGAACCTTACTTAAATAGCAGAACAACATTAGTTATCCTCTCATCCTCCAGTATGTCACTTGTCACTAAGGATGATTTAATAGTCTCTTCTAGGACCCTTGCAAGTTCTGCACACCTCCTACAGGGTCCGAGGGAATCCCTTGTCTGGTTCTCAGGATTTATCCACCCTAACTTGTCTCAAAACAGCAAATACCTTTTCCTTTGTAATCTGTATTGGGTCCATGATCTGACTGCTACTTTGCCTCACTTTTATAGACTCTGTGTCTGTCTCCTGAGTAAATACAGATGCAAAAAGAAACAATTTAAGATGTCCCCTATCTCTTTTGGCTCCACACATAAATTTCCATTCTGATCTTCCAGAGGACCAATCATGTCCTTGGAATGCTTTTGCTCTTAACATTTCTGTAGAATCCCTTCGGATCCTCCTTCAGCTTGTCTGCTAGGGGAATCTCATGCCTTCTTTTAGCCCTCCTGATTTATTTAAGTGTTTTTTGCATTTTTTATATTCCATAAGAACTTCATTTGTTCCTACCCGGCTGCACCTGCAATGCACCACCTTTATTTTTCTCACCAGAACCTCAATATCTCTTGAAATACAAGGTTCCTTAAACCTTGTATCTTACCCTTTTATTCTGACAGGCACATCCAAGCTTTGTACTTTCAAAATTTCACTTTTTTTAGGCCTCCCACTTACCAAATTCACCTTTGCCAGAAACAACCTGTCCCAATCCACACTAGCCAAATCCTTTCTGATACCATCAGAATTGGTCTTTCTCTGATTTAGAATCTCAACCCGTGGACCAAACCTATCTTTTTCCACATCACATTTACTTTGCAACTAATGGCATTATGATCACTAGATGGAAAGCTTTTTTTTTCTCTGCTAGATTATGTATTGTATTGAACTGCTGCTGCTAAGTTAACAAATTTCACGTCACCTGCCGGTGATAATAAACCTGATTCTGATTCTGATTTTGGTTCCCTACATAAACTTTGTCATCTGCCCTGTCTCATTCTCTAATAACAGATCAAGTATTACGTACTCTCTCATTGGGAATTCTATGTACTGATTAAAGAAACTTTTCTGAACGCATTTGACAAATTCTATCCCACTGAGTCCTTTTAGATTATGGGAATCCCAGGCAATATGTGGAAAGTTAAAACCAAATACTATAACAACCTTATGTTTTTTTCAACAGTTTGTGATCTCTCTGCAGATCTGTTCCTCTAAGTCCCTTGGACTGCTGGTCATTAACGTGGTTATGCCTTTCCTATTCCTCAGTTCTACCCATAAAGCTTCACTAGACATGTTCTCCAGTCTGCCTTGATATTTTTCCTGACTAGTAATGCCACACCTCTCCCTTTAATTCTTCCTGCTCCGTTGCACGAAGGCAACTGAACCCCAGAAGACTGAGCTAACAGTCGTAACCCTCCTGCAACCAAGTCTCACTAATGGCTACAATATCATAATTCCAGGTGTTGATCCATGACCTGACCTCATCTGCCTTTCCTACAATACCTCTTTCATTAAAACATATGCAGCTCAGAACATTAGTTGCACCATGCTCAACCTTTTGATTCCTGACAGGTCTTAACAACCTCTGTCTTCAAACCTCTTCACTATCTGTTCTGACGCGCTGGTTCCCATCCCACTGAAACTCTACTTTAAACCCTTGATAATTAGCAGGGGCTGAAGAGTAATTTTCATTATGTGTGACTCCTCAAATCCATATCATGGAGACTCCTCAAGGACGTCTCCATAGGTTAGGATTGAACCTGGTTTGTGGAGCTGTGTTTTTATTGCTGAATATTTTTAAAAAACTCAATTTCAATCATTTATGGGCATGTTTGAATACCTTTAAAATATTACTTTAAATGATATTTGAAGGCTTTTAAGAAAATGACTTAGCATTCACCAATGAAACTAGTAAGTGATTTGGAATAGATTTCTGAATCATTTTCATTTCTTCAAAATTGGTTTATTTACAGTTGGTGAGCACAACAGTTTGATTAAAGATGCTAATGTTTTGTGATAAACCTAACTGAGCCCATTTTCAACTGCATTAATAAAATTATTCATCTATATCACAAGAAAAATTCTCATTGCAAAAGATGTGTTCTAACATTTTGCTGATTGTGTGGATACATGTGCAAACGTTTGTATTTTTACTCACAGCGAGTTTAAGTCAGCATCTGAGGGAACAAACTCCGAAAATCTTTAAGTGAAATTTGGATCCATTTACATAAACTGTACCCAAATCAGAAATCCCTGGTGAGCATGCAGGCTTATCTTGATAGTCATTTAATTTACATCCGTACTATAGATAGATAAATTGCTTCATGTTCACCTGTGTTACATATGCAGTAAAGGGGAGGCTTTGTGTTGTTCTCTCTTTCAGAAAATGGACATCATCATCAGATTGCAACACACTACCTTTACAACATTGTGAGGTTAAAACTAGCGGCCAAGGATGAAGCTCCTGTCATGGTGCATTCCTTCAAATGAAGCTCAGGTCCTACTTTAAATATATAGGTTCTGTCCTGAGTCAGTTGTTCACCGCAGCCAATTTTCACGTGAAACTTCAAACCAAAACACTCTACATCCCTTGGCACTTCCTGAAGAAGAGTAGGGTAGCTCTCTGTTTATCCCACTCAATCTTTCTCTTAAACAATGTCACAATAATAGACCACCAATACTGCAATAATTCCCAATATAGCTTTGTGTGTACAGATTAATTTCTAAGTATCCCCATGCATCAACAATGACTATACTACAAAAGCACTTGAGAGAGTCAGAGATCACAAAATGTCCCAGGTAAATACAATTTCTATCCAATTTTTGCACCAGTTCCACACAGGAAGTTATTGAGCAATGTTGATTCACCTGCAGAGAGATGGCAGACAGACAAGTCATAAAGTATAAACTACTGTCTTAATGCTTTTTGTTGGTTGGAGTCTTTCCTGCAGACAGGGTTTTGTACAGCAGGGAGTAACATAAATGGGAGCTACTGTTGTTACAGTGTTTGCACCAACTCAGTGGACAATGGATGGATAATATCAGCTATAGAGGAATGTTACACAACACCACCTATCATAATGCTGCAGGACAACCTCCTCACATGCAAATATTACTGGATCTGAACTACAAATAACAATTGATCACAATTGCTACAGTGTATAAATATTCTGTAGAATGCAATTCCAAATGCAGTAACAAAAGAACATTCAACTCTGCCTCTAGATTTCATTCCACTGAAGTTTAGAAATATAATTTGGGACTGGGGGAGGGGAACAACGTTTGCTCTAAGGTGCATCTTTTGTGACTAATGCACAAAGAAATTTAAACTGCACGCAAAAAGCTGTCACTTTCTGCTTCCTTGACAAGTATATTTCACAATCGCACACAATCACATTTCCTTTTGTGATTTCTGATGCAGATGGTGTTGACAATGTGGAATTTGCGATGATTTGTCTGCAGATTTTAGAACTGGCTTATTTGTACTGCTTTTAATCGAAGAAATTATTCTGTGCACACGTGTTGTTGTCACTGGGTAACACAATGCACAGCGCAAGATTTTTGTGCACACTGGTCATTGCAAATTAGAGGGAACATTGAGAGGAGATTCCATTGAAACTTATAAAATATTGAAAGGCCTAGACAGAGTAGAATCGGAGAGGATGTTTCCTTTAGTGGTAGAGTCTAGGGGCAGAGAGCACAGCCTCAGAATAGAAGGATATCCCTTTAGAACACGGATGAGAGGAATTTCTTTAGCTAGAGATAGATAGATAGATAGATAGATAGATAGATAGATAGATAGATATACTTTATTGTTCCCGAGGGAAATTGGGTTTCGTTACAGCCGCACCAACCAAGAATAGAGCATAAATATAGCAATACAGAAACCACAAACAATCAAACAACAAAATGCAAACTATGCCAGATGGAAAATAAGTCCAGGACCAGCCTATTGGCTCAGGGTGTCTGACCCTCCACGGGAGGAGCTGCAAAGTTCGATGGCCACAGGCAGGAACGACCTCCCGTGATGCCCAGTGTTGTATCTCGGTGGAATATGGCCGAAGTCCAACAGCAAAAAATTCAAGATCCGGTCTACAAGAACATTCCTCAATCATAATATGACCCAGATTGCACCATCTGTTGTTAACCAGAACAGTAAACACCCAACTCCTTTACGCTTACCGCTTTCAGTGCACTTCCAGTCAGCCCGAATGGTCTGGAAGCCGTCCATGGAAAATTTTTGATCGGGTATGTCCTCGTGCAGCCCCGTTCCAGTGAAATACATAACACATATCTGGAAATGTTCTCTGACGCCCGGCTAGCGCCGTGGACTCGTCCATTTTATTACCTACTGAACTCCTCTGCTCCATAAGTCTCTGTTGTCTCGACCCGGTCCTCTTTCCTTGCCTATGTGATCCCCCTCTGCATCCTTTGTGTGTTTTCCTCCAGATTTCAGCAGGGGTGTCTGCCGCTCTGCTTGCTAAACCGGCCTGCATAAGCTCAATCAGCTGGTCCCTGGAATAAACAATGCAACCATGCTTTTGTCCCGCTAATGCGATGTATTGGAATGTAACTATTTCCAGCGCTAAAAACCCAAATAAATCTCTCTCTACCAGCATGTTAGAGAGGGTGCAGCTTTGATGTGTTACCGTGAAAAAAAACCAAAAAAAATAACGTAAGTTAAAAAGTAAGAATACTGGTCGGAATGGCTGTAACAGGCTGCATGCATGATTGGCGCATGCACACTTTTGAACCTGTGTTGAATCTGTGGAGTTCATTGCTATAGAGGCCAAGTTATTAGGTATCTTTAAGGCAAAATTGTTACCGTCTTGATTAGTAAGGGTGTAAAAGGTTACGGGGAATTGGGTTGACAGGGATAACAAATCAACCAAGATGGAATGCAGAACAAACTCGATGGGCCATATTGCCATTTCCGATTCTAAGCCTTATGGTCTTACGGAATTAAATTTGGCAGTCAGGGGGCAATTCATGGAATTTACTAAGTAGTATATTCAGTGCAGATGCACATTGCTTGGCAGTCAGGAAACAGAGGAGGTTTGACCCAAAAGCAGAGCAGTGGAGATGATTTATCAGTAAGCTATATTTTACTAATAAACTGTAAAATAAAAAGCCACAAGGGACCACTAAACAAGAGAAGGTGTTGCGATGAGCTGTAACAACCAATGCCTATTGGTAGCTGATAACCAAACCCAGGCTGGCTTTCCCTAATTAATTGTTGTTCCTAATAATGTTCTTCGCGTAAACAATTTAACTAGTCGTGCTTTGGGATGTACAGTTGAGTTCTGAGTTTTTGTGTTTTGTGGTGTCAGGGAATAAAGGAGTATTTCATGTTTTGGCTTTGTTCTATCTCTTGGCTTTGGGTCTCATCAGTAGCTTTAGATTAGAAAACATCACAAATTGGAGACAAGGTGCTGTTTTATATTGACATTGACATTGCCATTTTAGCAGATGACTTACAAACAATTCTACAATAGTAACAAGCTCCATTTGAGGCCGCACAGCTGAACTTAATTGAAAACTTGACCAACCTGTTATCAGAGAGACCAAGGATGTCCGTGTCAAACACTAAACAGAACTCGTAAACAGGCAGTTGTCGTGTCCATTATCCACTTCCAGTTCAATGCCACTTTAGGTGTTGCATTTGAATCACGGCTTAAACGACAAAGATATATTTCAGGTTGAGTTCACCAGTAAAGATGACGTGTGGAAAACATGCTCATTACTCCAAAAATTGGGCAACACTGAAGAACCTATGTTACCTTTCCTTTGACAAGCATTTTTGGAGAGCAGTCATCTCTCTTTACTGTTCATTACCAATGCCTAACACTCGTTAAGCATGCCTCTGATGACTTCATCACAAATGCCAGTTTTGTCAATTGTGAATGTTAAAAGTTTGAGCTTAGAACATAGAACATAGAATAGTACAGCACAGTACAGGCCCTTCGGCCCACAATGTTGTGCTGACCCTCAAACCCTGCCTCCCATATAAGCCCCCAACTTAATTTCCTCCGTATACCTGTCTAGTAGTCTCTTAAACTTCACTAGTGTATCTGCCTCCACCACTGACTCAGGCAGTGCATTCCATGCACCAACGACTCTCTGAGTAAAGAACATTCCTTTAATATCCCCCTTGAACTTCCCACCCCTTATCTTAAAGCCATATCCTCTTGTATTGAGCAGTGGTGCCCTGGGGAAGAGGCGCTGGCTATCCACTCTATCTAATCCTCTTATTATCTTGAACACCTCTATCATGTCTCCTCTCATCCTCCTTCTCTCCAAAGAGTAAAGCCCTAGCTCCCTTAATCTCTGATCATAATGCATACTTTCTAAACCAGGCAGCATCCTGGTAAATCCCCTCTGTACCCTTTCCAATGCTTCCACATCCGTCCTATAGTGAGGTGACCAGAACTGGACACAATACTCCAAGTATGGCCTAACCAGAGTTTTATAGAGCTGCATCATTACATCGCAACTCTTAAACTCTATCCCTCGACTTATGAAAGCTAACACCCCATAAGCTTTCTTAACTACCCTATCCACCTGTGAGGCATCTTTCAGGGACCTGTGGACATGTATCCTGAGATCCCTCTGCTCCTCCACACTACCAAGTATCCTGCCATTTACTTTGTACACTTCTCCGGGTTGAACTCCATCTGCCACTTCTCAGCCCACTTCTGCATCCTATCAATGTCTCTCTGCAATCTTTGACAATCCTCTACACTATCTGCAACACCAGCAACCTTTGTTTCGACTGCAAACTTGCCAACCCACCCTTCTACCCCAACATCCAGGTCGTTAATAAAAATCACGAAAACTAGAGGTCCCAGAACGGATACTTGTGGGACACCACTAGTCACAATCCTCCAATCTGAATGTACTCACTCCACCACGACCCTCTGCCTTCTGCAGGCAAGCCAATTCTGAATCCACCTGGCCAAACTTCCCTGGATCCCATGCCTTCTAACTTTCTGAATAAGCCTACTGTGTGGAACATTGTCAAATGCCTTACAAAAATCCATATAGATCACACCCACTGCACTACCCGCATCTATATGCCTGGTCACCTCCTCAAAGAGCTCTATGAGGCTTATGAGACACGATCTGCCCTTCACAAAGCCATGCTGACTGTCCTTGATCAGACCATGATTCTCTAAATGCCTATAGATCCTATCTCTAAGAATCTTTTCCAACAGCTTTCCCACCACAGACGTAAGACTCACTGGTCTATAATTACCCGGACAATCCCTACTACCCTTTTTGAACAAGGGGACAACATTCGCCTCCCTCCAATCCTCCGGTACCATTCCCATGGACAATGAGGACATAAAGATCCTAGCCAGAGGCTCAGCAATCTCTTCTCTCGCCTCGTGGAGCAGCCTGGGGAATATTCCGTCAGGCCCCGGGGACTTATCTGTCCTAATGTATTTTAACAACTCCAACACCTCCTCTCCCTTAATATCAACATGCTCCAGAACATCAACCTCACTCATATTGTCCTCACCATCATCAAGCTCCCTCTCATTGGTGAATACCGAAGAGAAGTATTCATTGAGGACCTCGCTCACTTCCACAGCCTCCAGGCACATCTTCCCACCTTTATCTCTAATCGGTCCTGCCTTCACTCCTGTCATGTCTCGGTAATGGCCACTACATCATACTTCCATGTATGTATCCAAGCTCTCAGTTCATCACCTTTGTTCCTGATGCTTCTTGCATTGAGGTACACACATTTCAGCCCTGCTACCTTACTGTCTTTACACCGTTTATTCTGCTTCTCTTTCCTCAAAGCCTCTCTGTATGTTAGATCTGGCTTTACTCCATGCACTTCTTTCACTGCTCTATCGCTCTGGGTCCCATCCCCCTCACAAATTAGTTTAAACCCTCCTGAACCATGCTAGCAAACCTACCTGCAAGGATATTGCTACCCCTCGAGTTCAGGTGCAACCCATCCAATCTATACAGGTCCCACCTTCCCCAGAAGAGATCCCAATGATCTAAAAATCTAAAACCCTGCTCCCTGCACCAACTCCTCAGCCACGCATTCAACTGCCATCTCCTTCAATTCTTACCATCACTGTCACGTAGCACTGGCAGCAATCCTGAGCACGCCACCCTTGAGGTCCTGTTCTTCAGCCTTCTGCCTAGTTCCCGAAACTCACACTTCAGGACCTCATCCCTCTTCTTGCCTATGTTGTTGGTCCCAACATGTATCACGACTTCTGGTTGCTTTCCCTCTCGTACCAGGATGTTGTGCACCCGGTCAGAGACATCCCGGACCCTGGCACCTGGGAGGCAACAAACCATGCGGGTGTCCTTCTCACGTCCACAAAATCCCCTGTCTGCCCCCCGACTATAGAGTCTCCAATGACGACAGCTCTCCTCTTCTCCATCCCACCCTTCTGCACCACAGGGTCAGACTCAGTGCCGGAGGCCCTGCCACCGTGGCTCACACCTGGTCGGTCGTCCCCGCCAACAGTATCCAGGACGGTAAACTTATTATTGAGGGGAATGGCGACAGGGGTGCTCCGCACTACCTGTCTGCGCACCTTCACTTTCCCCCCTCTGATTGTCACCCGACGACCTGCTTCCGACAACCTAGGTGTGACTACCTCCTGTAGCTCTCATCTATGACTGCCTCATTCTCCCTTATGAGTCGAAGGTCATCCAGCTGCTGCTCCAGATTCGACTTCCAGATCGCCCAGCCGTATGCACTTCTGGCAGATGTGACTGCGGGAGAGGGGCGTTCCCCCAAGACTGCCACATCTCACATGAGAGGCACATCACCGTCTCAGGAGACATTGTAAAAACTAACCGCGAGCTAGCTTGTCCTCCGCCACCTCTCGTCGAAGCCTCTCGAGTCAAAGCCTCAAAGCTCCACTCCTTCACTGGCTCACTCACGCACTGGCCACTTTCCATGACTTAGTAACATGACTGAATGATATTTCAACTGCCTTATCTTTATCTGAGGACTTCAGGCATCTGGCAATGCAGAAATTCGCAAATAGCTTCTGGCCGGGCTGGAGCAAGACCCTGATATGAGTAGAAACAGCCATTTTGTGAGACTATCCTACTATGCGGTAGTGTTTCCAAGAAGGCTTATATTGCTGCACCAACTTGCAAGCGGAACTACATCTTCATCCAGACAAAGCTAGTCTTCTGGCTCAAAGACCAGTACCATATGCTGCCTTACCAATTGTGAAGCAAGAGCTAGATCACAGGCAACAAGCTGGTGTGATCAAAGCTGTCAACTACTCATGTTGGGCAGCTCCAATAGTCATCATCTAGAAAGCTAATGGTACATTGAGGTTGTGTGCACACTTCTCAACTGCAACTCTGGAGACTCATAGTACTCATTACCAGTACTGGCAGAACTCTTTACAAAGTTGAATAGTGGTCGCTGCTTTGTAAGTTTCGATTTGACTGAAGCCTACTTCCAGGTAGAAATGGCAGATAATTCATAGGAGCTTCTCACCATTACAACATTTATGGGATTGGTTTCATTCCTCCTTCTGCCTTTCGGGTAAAGGCGGCTGCTTCAATTTTCCAACAGCTTTTGGGCATCATGCTGAGTGCTATTGATGATGTTGTGGCTTATCCCAATGACGTCATTGTGATGGGCACAGAAGAGACAGAACTATGGCAATGACTTTGGGCAGAAAAATGCAGCTTCATGATGTCTTCAATTATTTATCTGGTATTCATCACAGATAAGCACAGCCATTGTCCAGATCCCAAAACATCACTGTTATTTTCAAGATGCATCCACCATTAGATGTCAACACTTTACAATCATTTTGGGGCATGATCAGTCATCACTCAGCGTTTCTACCAGCAATGCACCAGCTGAGGGAGCTGTATTTTGGGATGTACAGGTGAGTTTTGAGATTTTGTTATTGCATGGCCTTACTGAATAAAGGAGTATTTTGAGTTCAGGCTTCAGGTCTTGCCAGTAGTTACAGGCAAGCAAAAACAGAGAGCAGATAATTAACATGACAAGGCAACAAGGTAACTGAAGGCTAGAAGTAACTGGTTGAAGCTAGCTAGATAGTACAAATGAAGAAGGATTCTGGATTAGAACTGGGTTTAAATGGGGTACAAGTGATGACTTGGAAACAAAAGGCAGCTGTCTCCTGTTAACAGGATGGAGACTGGGAGGTGCTTGCCTGTGCAGGTCTATCAGGACACCCTCCCCACCCCTCCACCACAGCAAGAACCCAATAGCCCGGGGAAATGTGGATGAGTCCAATGGAACTCTTCAATGAGTGATGAGTCCAAGGTGCAACCTGGAGGGGGTTCAAGACCTCCCCTCACCTAGGAGACGGGCACCCAGTACTTTACCCAGTTGGCCATGTACAGCAAACCCCATCCAATACAACTTAAATCCATCAACCAGCTGTATACACCAGACCAATTCCAACATCCTTGGTCCCAGAGATGCAGGCTCAGGTGGGTTGAGTGGTCCATGGATAATGGACTTAAAGAAGGATATGTGGAATATCAATGCGACCCTGAGAAACGGTTATAGCTGGAGACGGTAAGTGACTAGGCTGATGCGATGGGTAATTTTGAAGGGACCAATGAACTGGGGCAAGATCTTTTGGGAGTCAGGGCCAGATCTTGGGTGGACAGCCAGACACAACCCTCAGACCAAAGTAGTCTGACTAGGCATTGGTGGCCATAGCTACAGTTGTCAGCTAGGATAGCCCTCCCTGTGCCCTCTAGGCATTCTGGCAGCTGCAAACCAGGACCCTGGTGGATGTGATCCCCACCATTAGCTTCTCTGCTGGGAACAACGGGGGTTGGTTGCCATGAAACACTTCAAAGGTTGACATGCCTATGCCAGAGGAAGTACATAGATTTTGAGGTAATTCAACCCAGAGCAGACAATTTTTCTGTGTGGAAGGGTTAGAGGTGGCGATAAATCACAGAAACTTTTCCACTTGCTGACTGTCTCTTTCTAACTGCCCATTTGTCTACAGATAACAGCAGAGGACAAACTCACTGAGATGCAGAGGAGAAAGTAGAAAGTTTGTCAGAAGAGGGAGATGAATTGTGGGCCCGTGCACAACACAATGTTCTGGCAGAAGCCATGGAGATGAACTACATGTTGGAAAACTAGTCTACCATCTCAGAGGCTGAAGGAAGTTTGGGGAGAGAAATGAAGTGGGTCACCTTGGAGAACCAGTCCAACACTGTCATAATCATCCTGCGTCCAAGGTGGCAAACTCATAATGAAATCCATGGTGATGTGGGAGCTCAGTCACTGAGGGATGAGCAGGGTCCCTAGGAGCCTAGGGGCCACTGGTTGGATGAATTGGGCTGGACACTTTGAGGCCAGTTAATGACAAACTGACATACATCTGTGATCATGGTAGACCGCCAAAACTAGCATCACAGAAAATCCAGGGTATGTCATGCCCCTGGTTGGCCAGAGAGGAGTGAGGAGTGTGCCCACTGGAGTGCCTCAGAACTGATGGCCGCCAGAACGCGTCTCAGCAAGATTGTGCTGTAGAGGCTGGCAGATCTGGTTCTTAAAGTCCCAAATTATTAGGGCAAAGATCATTAAGGGAAAGAGATGGCTGGAGCTCTGTACTTGGACAGGAAGTTACGTCATCAGGTTGTAGATCTGCCATAGCATTTGTGCAACAGAATCCAGGCTCAGCGGGAGGAGGTTAACAGGCATGGAGTTGCTGTATCAAGACCGAGAGTTGTTTGAGAGTGGCAAACAGATGATCAGTGGGTTCCTACTGCTTCAGGACCATGTGCTTCTGACAACAGATGATTTCCCTTAGGTGAGCGTACTCTGCTGGGCCAATCGTTGGTTCAGTCATCTTGTCAGAAAACGTGGAGGAGGCTTGACCCAAAAGCAGAGCAGGAGAGACAAATTAACAGTCAATGATATTTTACCAATAAACTGCAAAATGACAAGCCACAACAGACACAAAACAAGAGCAGATATTTAACACATTGCAACAAAATAACTGAAGGCTGGCTGGATCGTATGAGTGAACTAGAACTATGGACTGGAGTTGGGTTTAAATAGCCTGTCGATGATGATTTGGAAACAAGTGGCAGGTGACTCCTGTTAACAAGGTGGAAACCGGGATATGTCTCCCTGTGCAGGCCCAACACGGCCAAAGAGGTCCAACACACAAAACACTGGAAGCCTTTCAAATTATAGTTGCCTGAAGTCTACTTGATTGCAAAGCACGCAGACGATAAATTTCAATGATAGCTTATGACAAGCTCCGGAAACCTAATACTTAATTTTTCCTTTCATGGATTGGCCAGTATACATTATGGCCTGCCATCATGTGATCTGGAACAAGCAAGGCCCTGATCAATCCATTGGTAATGAGATCAAAGTGATTGGAGATATCTACAGCACAGAATTAACACACGCTGTAACACACGAGTAATCACGCTGATTAACTCACGCTGATTTGAGGGTACTCTATGTTACACCAACTGTACACTAATTTATTATAAATTACTATGATTGCACATTGCACATTTAGATGGAGATGCAACGTAAAGATTTTTACTCCTCACGTATGTGAAGGATGTAAGAAAGAAAGTCAATTCAATCATGCCTACTCACAACAAAAATACATCTTATCCATACACTAGACTATTTCCTGTGATGAGAGGATTGTCCTCTTAAGGGAGGCTAAATAAGCTGTGACTTTATATATTAGAGTGTAGAAGAAGGAGCGGCGTTTATAAAATCCCAGCGGGGGTGGGGGGGGGTGCAAAACATGGGAGATGTCAAAATGGTTTCACATCAGGTACAATCTTGAATGAGAGGATGTAATTACCAGCAGGGGGTCAGCTATTTAAAACTGATGACTCCAACACAAAATTCGATGCATTTCAGTGCCATAAACGTTTAACTGGTAGTTACAAAATTACATTGTGAAAACTTTCTCCGGAATATTCATTTATGAGGGAGCTGATGAGATTTTAATGCAGGATTCATTTCAGAAGTTTTCGCAGAATTTGAAAGACAACTGCTACAAATAAAATGGCTGTGATAACTACTTTTAATTTATTTAAATTACAAACTGAAAAAGGTGCGGCTGTAGATGTGGAGAGAAAAGCAGTTAAATTTTATTATGATTTTGCAATGTAGGGCATTGCTTCCTTAATACTTAATTTTATTATGTGCATAAATTTAGTTAAAAGTGTACAGCCTGCTGGAATCTTACTGATTGTGAGATTTGGATGTTTCCCCTAACAATATATAATTAAAAGGAAATAACACATCTAATGTATTTCCTAAATATACAAAGAATGCAAACCAGTTAATTGAGCTTAAAACATAATGCATGATTAATTCACCATTACAAAAGTTTGCATTGATGACAGACACAAAAAACAAAACCACTTTTCTCACATACCTGAATTTCAAACAAAATCACAGAGCATAAAGATGCTGCATTTGCTATCAAATCAAACATACAAATGACAATAACACACAAAGAATAACATTAGAAAGGAATGATTTTGGTATTGACTCATGGTGTAACACAGGCCAGGCAAGTGTTTGACAATATGCTTACAAAAGGCGGCCACAGATGTCACATTATTTCTGCAAATAAGTTGTTCTCTGAAGGCAGAACAATAAATAACAAGTACATTATCTGATAATAGTGATGGAACAATCTATCATGCCTTTAGAATGTGCAATCACTTGCATATCTGAATTCCCATGCTTTTTTTGAGCTTTTGAAGGCTTGTTCAAATGCAATAGCTTGTAATAGACAATAGAAGCAATTTAGTATTGATGGTAATGTTTTTAAGACTTTTCACTCCACTTACTTTGGAAAGTTTTGTCCACAAAGCATTATCGATAGTGAAAAGCCAGCCATATTTTGTGAAAGGAATTCAAGTGTTTTTTATATTCCCAAATTCAAGAGGTTTCTTCATCCAACAAGTAGAACAGGTGAGCAGGAGGTCACAAAACAAACTCACAATACCTCCTGACAGCTCAAAGTGGATATTCACTCCAGAATCATTCAAGTAATGGGAGAAATCAAAAACAATCAAGTTTGCTTTGAATCATTTTAAATTAGTGCTAAATTACCCTTTATAATCTAAGGCTGTTCCAGAAAATGAGAGGCGTAAATTGAATTTGCCTCAAGGTAAAACACAATATATGCCTGTGCACACGATTTATGGAGTTTTCTATTTTTGAGATGAAGTTTTAACTTTGCAATATGCTAGCATCAGGATTGTGAAAGTGGGGTGATCCTTCATGATAAAGAAACACAGGGTATTAGCATTCATTCGCCTCATTTACAGACCAATATATTTCAATTTTTTTCTTTGAAGGTACCTTCAATGCATGGGTTAAAATTGGAGTTTACTATAATGCAGTTGTGGAAAGAAATGGACAATGGGCACACCAGATTCCCAAAACTTTCATTGGATCTCATGGTGGCAGCAGTAAGAGTGCACTTTGGACATCCTGACGACAAAAGTGAGGGTGCATACAGATAAGCCTCTATATCTGTCAGCTTTCTTACAGTGCTCTCTGTTCAACCAATCACATCTTCTGTAATGTTACCCATCTCCCTCATGGGGAACAAATATTCTTCCATCCATCCACATAAAACTGGTGCTGCTCACATTCTGTCTTTTCTTCTTTCCCCCTTCAGAAGTCATCATCGTAGCTTGTCGCACCAGACAGCCAGCCACTCTAGTGTTGTTTGGTTGATGTTGAGCAGGTCAGTGTCAGGTTTATCAGGTGAGAGTGGGCAGTTGCGCAGAACGTGTTCAATGTTCTGCACCCTTTCGCCACACTCACAGGATTCGCTGGTCTTTAAACCCACTTCACCATTTTGTCTCCCGTCCTATAAACTCCCGCTCTCGCTCTGTTGAGAGTGCACCTCTTCCGTCTGTCAAGCAGTGCCCTGTCTGGCAGCATTTCTGTGGGGTCTTGCAGTGTATTGTTTGGTGGGGTTCTGTCTTCTGTTTGTTGCCAGAGGTCAATCCTGTATGTTTGGGGGGATGTTCCCTGTGGTAGTTCCTCCACTGTAACAAATCTTTTCCTCAATTTTAGGTGGTTGGAAACTGGCACATGATGGTGTAGTGGGTGCCGTGGATCCGAGTTCTGTTTACCTTTTTCAATTTTTGTTGTAGTGTGTCTTTGGATCTCTGGAGGAGCAATGCCTGCAAGTCTGTAAATGATGTTAGTGGATGTGGGGCGCAGTGTGCCCATGATTATTAGGCAGGCTTCGTTAAGCAACGGGTCAATTTTCTTTGCCTGGGCTGAACTGCCCCACACAGGTGCACAGAATTCTGCGGGTGCATAGCAGAATGCTAGGGCAGTTGATCTAAGTGTGTGAGCATTAGCTCCCCATTTCGTGCCTGCTAATTATTTCAAGTCAGAATTGTGAGAGCCAACTTTCCCTCAGAGTTTTTGGATGTGGGTGGCTAATGAGAGCATCACGCCCAGGTATATTGGAGTCGGATGGTGATTGAGCTCCTTCCCACACTAGAAGATCTTGAGTTTCTGAGCTGCTTCTCGATTCCTTAGGTGGAATGCACACACTTGAGTTTTTGATGGATTTGGCCTCAGAGACCATTTTGCATAATACAATACTGCTTCATTACTTTGAGGACTGCTGTAATTCGTACTTCAACTTCTTGAAAGGATTTAGCTTGTGTTGCTGTGCATAGGTCGTCTGCATAGATAAACGTGCATGTGTTAGGAAAGGTTGGTTGGTCATTTGTGTAAACATTAAATAATAGAGGTGCCAGGACTGATCCCTGTGGTAGTCCATTCTTTTGTAGACACCACCTACTCTTAATTCCATTCATTTCTACATAAAATCTGCGATTTTCTGGGATGTTTTTTATTACTTTGACAGTGGTTTCATTCTTTAACATTTAAAATAATTTCAATAGAAGGCCTCTGTGATTCACAGTGTCGTATGCTGCTGTTAAGTCAACAAATACTGCCCCTGTAATTTGTCGCATTTCAAAGCCATCTTCAATATACTGGCAACACACATCAAAGTTGCTGTCTGGCCTGCTGCGTTCACCAGCAACTTTGATGTGTGTTGCTTGAATTTCCAGCATCTGCAGAATTCCTTGTGTTTGCGTTTCTCAATATACTGGGTTAAGTTCAGGACTTGACCGCAGCAAGAGCAGCCTGGCCTGAACCCGGCTTGGTCTGGTGTTAGAAGATCTTCGACTAAGGAGGATGTTCTTTTCAGTATGTCTCTCATAGAGTTTATAGAGGGTGCAGAGCAAGGAAATCGGTCTGTAATTCTTAGGAATGTTGGGGTCTTTATTGGGTTGACTAGTGATATCAAGCAAAGTGATGACAGTATGTCAATCTATACGACCAAGACTAGTTTGGTCAAGACACAATTGAAATGGGAGCGTCAGTTCTGTCCCTACTGAGCCAAGAGAGACAACAGCATTGGCAGGAACGGAAAGAAAACACAGACATGACCAAGAACAGTAAGAAGGCCTGGGCAACTGTTCGAAAACTCAACTCAGGCAGTAGACCACCACAGAGAATTGCTGCCATAACACCCAATCAGGTTGTCCACCAACTAATACTAAATAGTTGCTAAATAATGAGGAATGGAGGCAAAAGAAAAAGCAACATCAGGAGATGGAGTCAGCTCTCTCAAACGGGAATAACAACTTCCCACCTCTCACCCTAGAAGAATTAAAGGATGAAGTATCAGAGCTAAAATCCAACAAAGCTGCTGGCATAGATGGGATTCTTAATGAATTCCTCAAACATCTTGGCCCTAAAGCACTCCACTGGCTTCTGTCCCTTTTTAACTGTTGCCTAAGATCGTTAAAAATACCTAAAAAGTGAAGAGCCAAAATTGTTGCTCTCCTAAAACCCAATAAAGACCCCAACATTCCCAAGAATTACAGACCGATTTCTTTGCTCTGCACCCTCTATAAACTCTTCAGAGGTGAAGACTGTACTAAGCGCCAAAGAGAGACAAGAAACCGGAGTTAACCCAATACTTACTGCTTCCAGACATCTTGGACACAGCACCAGTATTGAAGCTAATAGTAAGTGCGAAGGGTCCAACCAAAATAATCCTCTGCATGTTTCACTGAATATTTTAATGTCCATGTAACAAGTAAAGCTAATCTTTATCTTATCTTTATCTGTAACAATGTGAGGTCAAGTCTTTGATCTGCAATGAGCCTTCACCAAAATGCTGATAACAACAGCACTGACGAAGGGTCTCGGCCTGAAGCGTCGACTGTACCTCTTCCTAGAGATGCTGCCTGGCCTGCTGCGTTCACCAGCAACTTTGATGTGTGTTGCTGTAACAACAGCACTGATGATTAAGTCACTTTGAGGGTGCACTTCACATCCACCAGCTCATCTGTGGCAGCTCTCATGTCAGGTGGAGAGAGGGACAGAACTGGAAACTGCCGTGGAAGGCATAGGAGACTCCGAGCTCTGCAAAGCTTCGATATGCAACTGGGGCTGCTGAACTATCTTACCCATTCAGAACAGTAGTGGAGAATGCATATGATGTGGCAGAGTTGCCACCCATACAGCATACACTATAAAAGATATTAGAAGCCCCATTGGCCATAATGGAATATAATGACCTTTGTGAAGGTGTCATCATTCAGTAGTGAGTGATTGTCCAACTTTTTCCTCATTAGATATCATGCCTGTTCCAGGTATTGGTTTAATAAACCTGTCTTTCATATTAACATAAGGAGACCAATACAGGAAAGAGTGCTCCAGAAGGGGCCTCATCAATGTCCTTGTATAACTGAAGCCCAACCTCCTTACTTTCATATTCAATTTCACTGCCAATAAACAATAGCCTTCTGTTAGCTGTCCTCATTACTTTCTGAATCAATACAAAAGCCTTTTGTGAATTATACGCTAGGACATCTTGCAATTGGGGATGTGCAGTAGATTCTGGCTTTACCAATAACAGCCTTTGCCTCCAAGTGAATAAAAACAAATACACATTTTAATTCCACGTCCCATTCCCATTCTGATATGTCTATCCACGGCCTCCTCTACTGTCAAGATGAAGCCCCACTCAGGTTGGAGGAACAACACCTTATATTCCATCCGGGTAGTCTCCAACCTGATGGCATGAACATTGACTTCTCTGACTTCCGTTAATGTCCCACCTCCCCCTCGTCCCCCATCCATTATTGCCCATCCTCTGGGCTTCCCCCCACTTCCTTCTCCCTAGGCCTCCTGTCCCATGATCCTCTCGTATCCCTTTTGCCAATCACCTGTCCAGCTCTTGGCTCCATCCCTCCCCCTCCTGTCTTCTCCTATCATTTTGGATCTCCCCCTCCTCCTCCCACTTTCAAATCTCTTACTAACTCTTCCTTCAGTTAGTCCTGACAAACGGTCTCGGCCCGAAATGTTGACTGTACCTCTTCCAATAGATGCTGCCTGGCCTTCTGCGTTCACCAGCAACTTTTATGTTGTGTTGCTTAAAAACAAATAGTGTAAGCTTTTGATTGTAATCACGTCCCAGCAGTTAACACAACGCTATTACAGTGCTAGCAACCCAGTTTCAATTCTGCCGCCGGTCTGTAGGTCCTCTCAATGCCCGCGTGGCTTTCCTCGTGCTGCTCCAGTTTCCTCCCACGTTCCAAAGACATAAGTGTCAGCAGGCTATTTGGTCACGCGGGTATAATTGGGCAGCACAAGCGTGTTGGGCGGAAAGGGCCTGTTACTCTGCATAATGCAATGAATAAAATGCAGGATGGTAACGGGGACGGGAGCAGTGCTGAATACAAGCTAGCTAACTGGACAATTGTGAACGGAATCTCAATATCACACAGGACAGCATATCGGGTCGGAGCACTAGTTAACGTATTCCACAGTGGGTATCGGCTGTATTATGAGTGACGTTGCATAAGATTAAAATGAAACTTGTACTTTCAGTACATGATGTATTGCTTCTACAGTGAATGCAACATGTTTCACACTTGATAAGGAGAATGAAGAAAAGGAGTTCAATCAAATGGAGCAATTTTACTGAATAAGCCGCTAATGTTTTCATATTCACGTTGACAAGAGATGATTAACACTTAAAGTCCAATAGTTTTGGACAGCGATTATTTTTATTGTGTGAAATGTTCCTTTAATAATTTCCAGAAAGTGAAAGAAGCTCTAATGAGTTATCACACCTAAAATAGAGTAATGCTTAGTTGTAAATTTCCTTCACGGTTCTGATTGATTGATGTTTTAACCTATGTTTAAATATCTTTCTTCGGTATCAATGACTAAAACTGTTTGCAAGATACATATTCGGGTTCCAATTAGGTTATTGTCATTTGCACCAGGGTGCAATGAAATACCTTGCCCTATTGAAGCTCACAGAGCAAACAGTATTCATGGTAATAATAAATAGAATATAAATACAACAATATATGCAGTGAACGATATTAGGGGAAACTGAAGAAGTGCAAAAGAAATGCTGAATGGCCATAATGAAAGAGGTAGAATTAAGAGTTCGAGAATATGGTAGCACCACCGGAAAGCCAACGTAAACAAGATGATTGGTTCAGGAGTCTGATACCAGTGGGGAGAATACTGTCCTTGAGTCTAGTTATCCAGGCTTTCAAGCTCCTATATCTTCTTCAAGAAAGTAGAAGAGCAAAGAACAGAGCGAAATATGCATTCTTGGTTACATCAGGATTATTTGGCGGGTACTGAATATAGAACATTGTTGGTGAGTTCTTCTTTTGCCTGTTACACCGCTGGAATTTAGGGCAGCAATGAAGGTCCTCCATCTCTTGCGGCATTCATGACTTTCTTTGTCGCGTCAGTAGCTTCCTCTTGGTACACTGTCAATCATGGAAGTCCTGGCTGGAGACTCAGGAAATCTGTTGCACTCAGATGTAGAAGGATTCTTCATTGCTGTTTCCTTAAAAGGCTTGTTTGACCAGCCTGGGTTGTTGGCCTGGAGCTGAACCCCTGAAGCTGGAGAACCGGTGGACCGGGCCTGGCCTCTACCCTTTGACCTGTTTGGTATGGGCGACCCTATCAAGAGCCAAAGTATAAAGCCCTGACTCAGCCAGCATAGCTCTCCGGGTCATTGAGACATGCAAGCCTGCAAATCACGACAAGGTTGTGCTCCTCTTGGAGGACTGTTGGTGAGTAGATCATGGTAAACTAAACACCAAAAATATATAAACATATTTCCATTTATTAAGCATATTTACAAATGGCCTCATGTCTCTTGCAGGGTATCAATAGAACCAGTGATGTACCTCTGAGGTCTAATCACCATTACATTACAGGGGATTTGATAACCAATGTTTATACTGCATGCTCCAATAAACAGCTAAATCACCAGTGTGACTGTGATCAGGTAAACTGGATTGATAATGGTGAGTGAATGCTAAAAGACCAGCCAGGATGAGGGGGAATATTCCCCAGCTCTTTGAAATAACACCATGGGATCTTTTACTTCCACCTGAGAGAACATAAAGTCACAGTTGAAGACCAAGGAATTGATTGTGGGCTTCAGGAAAGGGAAATCAAGGCAACAGATGCCCGTCCTTCAGTGGAAAGAGTGAGAAATGTAAACTTCCTGGTTGTCAATATCTCTGATGATCTCTCCTGGGCCCAACATAATAATGCAATTACAAAGAAGGCACGGGCTATATTCCACTAGGAATTTGAGGAGAATTACTGTGTTACCAAAGACTCTTGCAAACTTCCACAGATGCTCTCTGGAGAGCATTCTAACTGGCTGCGTCACTGTGTGATATGGAGGGGCCACTGCACAGTATTGGAAAAACACTGCAGAATATTGTAAACTCAGCCCCATCAATCATGGGCACTAGTCTCAAAAAAACGATGCTTCAAAAAGGCAGCTCCCATCATTAAGGACTCTCATCACCCAGCATATGGCCTCTTCTCAATGCTAGCAATAAGGAAATGGTACAGGAACATAAAGGTACACACTCATTATTTCAGAAACAGCTCTGTCCCCTCCACCACTGTTCTGAATGGACGATGAACCCAGGAAAAACCTCACTATTTTTGCTCTCTTTTTGTGATAATTATTTATTTTTATTTTATATTTTTTATTGTAATTTATAGCTTTCTAGATATTTTATTATGTTTGCAATATGCTGCTGCCGCAAAACAACAAGCTTCACAACATATGCCAGTGATAGTAACATTGATTCTGATTTTTCCAATTCCGATTCTGAATTTTGCTTCCTCCCTCAGTGTTGCATGAGCCTAGGTGAGTGTGCTCAACGTCCTGAAGAAAAATAGAAATACAAGTCATCACATTTGATAACAGAAATAAAAATAATTGAAAGGATTTAATTTTACCTATGTTCTTATGTTTGAAGTGAACATACTACTACTACTACCACGTCAGCTCAGGCCTAGGGGGTCAGCATCGGGCACGATGACAGACTCTCCAAATCTCCCTCTCCCTCATCAGTGTGTTCAGTTCATCTACATTAGCCGTGCCGCTAATGAAGTAAACATGGGAATATTTTATAATAGCTGATCACCTTCATAAAGCAATTTACACCTCTGATGCTCTTATAGTGAACCCTAACCAACAGATTATGTTTATTTGCTAAACCCAACAGCCAAGCAGTTCAATATATTCTAACAGAGCTATTCTGCATATTTTTTTCACTTTCCTTGCTTTTTTGCCACTGAAATATTAATAAGAACCTGAATAGATGTTATCAATGCTAAGTAGCAGAGACTGCACCCTGATTCCCTTCCTTCCTGATCTGTCATTTAAAAGGTATATTTATGTTTATTCATTAATGAATCATGGAGCCAGAGATGTATCCTAGTACTACGCCAAACTATTAGCACGTGCCATTTCCAGAGGATTAACTGAGGTGGTTCTGGAGAGTATGCAATAAAGTCAATTACATTCAATTCACAGTGAATAAATGATGCTAACTGTAAGACCATTAAGCACTAAATAAAGTAATTATTTTCAATCCCCCAAAATGAGTGATCCCTAAGCAGTAATGAATGTATCTGCCATTAATTTTATGAGCTTTTCTCTAAATAGCGTTGTTGTTGTCTTCACAAAGAGAATAAAATTCCAAGGCTAAATACTGTAGGTGACAATGATCCATGCATAAAGTGTACCCTGGCCAGAGGAAAATCCTGCTGGGGTCCTTACCATTACCAAACTTTCGGAAGCCTAATCAAAGTCTGGAATTCAAAGGAATCTGAAACACACGATTCCAATTTACTTTTGTGCAGTTGGCCAAAGATAAAATGAGACTAATTATGCATCTGAATGAGTCTTTGTTGCTGAAAGATTTGTCATGGTGCATCTTCAATCACCTGACAGTAGAGACCTTCTCTTCTGAATGAAGTTTAAGCAATATACATCATTGCCACATGATCTGCCTTGAAGGCAGTTTCCATGTTCAACTCAAAACAAGCAGACTTCTATCTTCAGAACGTAGAGGGGGCTTAAGCTATTGAGAGGTAGGAAGGAATGATCTTTTTTCTAACTAAACAAAGTATCATTCATGTATATGAATAAAGAAAGGAAATAATGATGAAATATCAGTCTGTATCTTTCACCTATATCCCTTTTAGCTCAATACAGACTGCGCTACACGTTTCCTAATTGCCTCGTGACAAGCAATATGTGTCATGTAAGGTCAGCTTCTAATATGAATCTAGAAGAAATCCAGGAGTTAACTGAAGGAAAATCAAGATAATAATAAGTACACCCCCCACTACACACACATACACACAATTTGTAAATTTGAAGATTTGCTTAGAACATCAATATGTCTCTGGAAAGTAAAGGATGTATTTGACAACAGTACAAACTGGCTAACAAGCCCCAGTTACTCACTGACGTAATTTTTATATGAGAAGCATTGAATGATGGGTAATCCTCTGGTCAGTATTTGTTAAACTGGAAGTAAAACCCAACGATGCTTCATGTCATTTTGCCACAAGTTGCCTGTTCCTCTGATGGTGGAATAGTAAAAACTCTTGAAAATTGGTCACGGGGAACAGCTGGCTTCTTGCATTTAGAAAACAAAGATCTTCTGTGTGATCTGTGGCTGCCTTTAATTGACATCCTCAGCTTTCAGGGATCTCCACTGTGTGTGTGATAGCTTTCTTTCAGTGTACCATTCCTCTTGCTCCATACCAAACTAAAATGGAAATTGCCACTTCTTTCAATATAAAGAACATAAATCTCATAACAACACTACAAGAGAATACAGAGGGGTTTGAATCTGATAGTGCTAAAAATCAGCTGTTGTGATTAGCATGTGTGATTAACCCATACCATTTATTCTATGGAAGGCATCTTATTGTCTGCTGGTCTATATAATTGGTGCATACAAACTGTGCTCCTTAACTGTCTGCACATCTCAGCAGGGAGTTGTTATCCACCCCTAGGGGGTCATATTTTTTTATGGACTATACCTTTAAAAAGAGAGAGAGAGTTGTACCACACAAACACCTTGTTATTAAGAGAGAGAGAGGCGAAGACTGCTTTGAGATGGTGTTATGGTTTCTCTGCAGCATGTTTACACTTTTGCAAGGACACTGCCAGCTTCTGTGCTCTTACAGAGAGAGAAGGGAGGAGCTACTTGATGGACAGCTGGTGTTCAGCATGGTGAGTTAAACAGAAGGTCAGCTGATAGATGCACAGACACATGATTTTGGACACTGGATGAGCTTTGTTGTTCCCACAGAAAGGTGGGTTTCCCGAGGATTGATCAGGAGAATCGATCAGTGGCTCTCACAGTGTGGAAAAGGTGTGACTGGTGGGGAGTTATTAGTGTGTCCAACCCTCGCCTGGGTTGATAACTCCAGCACAGAAGACGGTCTCCTTTTTGTGGTCACATTCGGTGACTTTAAAGGAAGAGAAGAGGGGAGAGGAAGGTTTGAAACAGAAGAAACCTAGTGACAAAGAGGTCACTGTTTGAATTCTTTCCTCTGTAGCCCGTAAGGGTGAGTTTGATTCCATTCGAATACAAAAGTGTGATTTTCACATAGTTAATCCACAAGAGTGGGTTCTCTGGTGAAGGGAGTACCTTTGCCAATATCACTTATGTGTTACCCTTGTTTGGGTGTGGTAGTTCACTGAAGAAAGGCACCCCTGTGGCAAATCACTGTCAGAGTTATTTCGTATGTCGTGGAACTGGATAAGTGGTTATCACGTTGTGTGTTTGTGGTTGGTTCCCTTGAAGAGGGTCCCCTTAGTGATAAGCTACTGTTGGTGATAATCCATATGTGGATTCTGTTTGAGTATCCTGTGGCCACCACTTTGGAATGACCCGTAGCTGAATTCGGGTGTGGTACCACTTGTGTTGAAAGGATATTCATTGAAGATCACCGTCGGTGAAACTTCGTATGTGGAGTGGAACAACTTCGGAGATAAAACCTACTACTATTGTTATTTTGTATTGCTGTCATGGAATCTGTGGAATATCGATGTAATTGCCTTCTCTCGACATTTACCCTGGATTACGAATCTCTCTCTCTTTCCATCACCACTCGACTCAATACCACGAACTGAACTGAACTTCACTCATCACTGTAAGACTGTATCTATTTACCTCTAGGCTTGAAGAAGCCTGGTTTCTATATTTCCACACTTATATACATATAATCTCTGTTAACCTTTTTAATACATCTGAACTTATATGACTGTATTGCGTAGTTACTAATAAATAGTATTAGTGAATAGCAATACCAGCCTCCAAAGTGTTTTTTATTTCTGCTGGTTTTTAACCCATCACGGGGTACGTGACAGAGTCCACTATCATGTGGGTGTCCTCATTAGAGGCTGTGTGCTGCTCAGATGAAGGAGAGGATTGTATTGCCTTTGGCTAGCAAAGTGAACATGGTGATGACATTTATGCAGGGGATGGGATATTCACAATATCTCAGTATGACAGCCATTGTTACCTTGGCAAATCTGCTGATGTTCATATTTCAAAATGAGCTGACTACATTTCTTCCTCTTCTGCAGATAACTGTGGGCAAGGTGAGTACACAACAGAGACTGCAGGTACAAATGCAGACACCTAATGAAGAATCTCGGCCCATAACAATGACTGGTCGTTTCCCTCCATTGATGCTGCCTGACCTTTTGAGCTCCTCAAGCATTTTCTGGGCAGAGCAAGTGGGCTCTTTAGCAAAGATTCCCCATGCTGCAGGTTACATACAGTGCATCTTATCGCCAACACTATACTAGATGTCAAGATGTGCTGCTACATAAGGACACAGAATGGTTAAATAAGACCTCTGCTTCAGCCACACCTTTTTTTTAAGATTACGAGGACACGCAGTCCTCTTTTATTGTCATTTAGTAATGCATGCATTAAGAAATGATACAATGTTCCTCCAGTATGGTATCACAGAAACACAAGACAAACCAAGACTAAAAAAACTGACAAAAACCTGATAATTATAACATATAGTTACAACAGTGCAAAGCAATACTGTAATTTGATAAAGAACAGACCACGGGCACGGTAAAAAACAGTCTCAAAGTCTCTTGAAAGTCCCATCATCTCACGCAGACGGTAGAAGGAAAAAAAACTCTCCCTGCCATGAACCTCCAGCGCCGCAAACGTGCTGATGCAGCACCCTGGAAGCACCCGACCACAGCCGACTCTTGAGTCTGTCTGAAAACTTCCAGCCTCCAACCAGCCCTCCGACACCGAGCACCATCTCTGCCGAGCGCTTCGACCCCAGCCCCGGCAAAAGGCAATAGGCAAATCCAAGGATCTGGGGAACTTCCCCTCCGGAGATTCTCGATCGCACAGTAGCAGTGGCAGCGAAGCGGGCATTTCAGAAGTTTCTCCAGATGTTCCTCCGTGCTTCTCACGTCTGCCTCCATCAAATCAGGCTTGTGCACGGTACCTACTTAACAAATACCGATATCATTTCGAAGTGGCCACATGCGCTGCATCGTGCCGCCATCTTCTCCTCCCCTTGACTTGGACTTGGAGTATTTTATATGATTCTGGACACCCTGTTGCAGAAACTGCCCCTCTGACCCTCAGCACAGGTACCCCTCAGAGCTCTGTACTAAGCCCCCTCCTTTAATCTCTGTATACCCATGACAGTGTTGCCACCCACAGCTCCAATCTACTAATTAAATTTGTTGATGCCACTACACTGATGGTCTGATCTCAAATAATAATTAGGGCAGCCTACAGAGAAGAAGTCATCACTCTGACACAGTGGTGTCAAGAAAACAACCTCTTCCTCAATGTCACAAAAGGAAAGAAGCTGATTGTAGACTACAGGAGGAATAGAGACAGGCTAGCCCCTGTTGACATCAATGGTTCAGGGGCTGAGAGGGTGAACAGCTTTAAGTTCCATGGCATAAACATCACCGAGGATCTCACGTGGTCTGTACATACCGGCTGTGTAGTGAAAAAGGCATAACAGTGCCTCTTTCACCTCAGATGGTTGAAGAAGTTTGGTATGGCCCCTCAAATCCTAAGAACTTTCTGCAGGGGCACAATTGAGAGCATCCTGACTGGCTGCATCACTGCCTGGTATGGGAACTGTACTTCCCTCACTCGCAGGAGTCTGCAAAGAGTGGTGCGGACAGCCCAGCACATCTGTAGGTGTGAATTTCCCACTATTTAGGACATTTACAAAGACAAGTGTGTAAAAAGGGCTTGAAGGCTCAGTGGGGACCTGTGTCATCCCAACCACAAACTGTTCCAGCTGGTACAGTCCGGGAAATAGTACCACAGCGTAAAAGTCAGGACCAACAGGCTACGGGACAGCTCCTTCCACCAGGCCATCAGACTGCTTAACTCATGCTGATACAACTGTATTTCTGTTATATTAACTATCCTGTTGTACATACTATTTATCATAAATTATTATAAATTGTACATTGCACATTTAGACAGAGATGTAATAAAGATTTTTACTCTTCACATATATGAAATGTGTAAGTAATAAAGTCAATTCAAGAAATCAAGGATGTTGGAGAGGGTGCAGAAGAGATTTACCATGATGCCACCTGGATTAGAGGATATGAGTGAAAAGAAGACGTTGGACAAACTAAGGCTGTTTTCTCTAAAATGTCATAGCATCTTTAATATGTTCAGGCTTCAATTTGTTTGCTTGCTTTGAGGGGAGACCTATTAAGAAGCTTATGAGAGGTATAGATAATGTGGACAGGCAGAATATTTTTCGAGATAGAAGTGTCAAATATTTGAGGACATGCATTTAATGTGGTGGGAGGTGTGAAGTTTAAAGGAATTATGAAAAATAATTTTGTTTTACACAGCCACAATCAAGAGAAATTCTGCCTGGTCCATCTCTGACACCTCTCTCTGCTTTCTTGATCTCTCTGTCTTTATCACTGGAGACAGGTTATCTACTGATGTCTATCTCGTTTTACAGAGTCTGATGGGTGCCTGGAATGGGCTTTCAGGACAATAAGAGAAACAGATATGATAGTTGTGTTCAAGAGGCTCTTAGATAGAAACATAAAGTGGCAAGGAATATGCCCTGTGTCTTACAGGCTGAAGAGATTTGGTTTAATTTGGTATCATGTTCAGTGCAGACATTGTGGGTTACAGGACTGGTCCCTTTATATTTGTTCTATGTGTCTAGCTACGTGCAGCTATTGCCAACAATGAAGACAGGCGAGTCCTCAGTGTCCTATTTATTCTCATTGAGTTACATTGAGCAAGCACCTATTCTGAGCTCTATCCTGAGAGGATATTTGTAGACAGATAGAGAAAAAGACCGTGATATTTTCTATGCTTTATTGAAGAAATACACTGACATCTGGAATCTTCAACCCATGATGTTGAAAAGTGTCATAAAATCATAGAACACAGAAACAGGCCTTATGGTCTACCATGTCAATGCCGACCTTTAAGTAATCATCTGTATGAATCTCAGTTGGTCCATAGCCTACTATGTCATCGCCATTCAAGTGGTGGTCCAGATGCTTTTTAAATGTAAAATGGAGAAGGGGCAATTGGATGGTATGGATCATCTTGAGTCCATTCATTGAGAGCACACAGAGGCCCTGGGTAAGAAGCTGGAATGTAGAACCTCAGAAACTACCCAACCGCCTCCCCTGTCCACCCTTGAAGCCCCAGCAGTGCAAAGGTTTTTGCATCCCACATTGTTCTCCTCAGACATTTCAGAATCCAGAAGACTGAAGCTCTCCTGAATGCTGTGTGCCTGAAAAGAAGGAGGGAAGTAAAAGGGAGGCAGTCACTCTGCCTACGCTGGGCAGCAGCTGTCTTTCTCACTTGCATTGGAACTGCCACAAGAAGGCAGAAGACCATCTTGTGAGAACATGACACATGATGCTTGCTTTGACCGATAAAACATGGAAGAAACTTCACAAACTCCAACAGTCCCCAACAGTCTGAGGCCAACATTAGGGCATCCTTCAGAAGGGCGAACCCACGGAAAGCATCTGGCCTAGACAGGGTACCTGGCCAAGTACTAAAGACCTGTACGAGTTAACTGAGATTTTTAACCTCTGGCTTCGGCAGTCTAGGTACCCATCTGTTTCAAGCAGGTTTTAATTATACTGGTGCCTCGAATCGGTGGAGATCTGCCTCAATGACTGTCTTCCAGCAGCACTTACATCCACTGCAATGAAGTGCTTTGAGAGGTTGGTGATGAAGTATATCAACTTCTGCCTGAGAAGTGACTTGGATACTCTCCAATTTGCCTACCCTCACGACAGCTGCGTTTGAATGCTACCTGTATCATCCACATGTCCGGCAACTGCACCAGATTCACAAATCCCACTGCTAGCACCATATGCTAGATACATGCCTAAATCTGTTCACAATACTCAAGGTGAGGCCTCACCAGTGCCCTATAAAGCCTTAGGATCACATCCCTTATATTCTAGACCTCTTGAAATGAATACTAACATTGCATTTGCCTTCCTCACCACCGACTCTACCTGCAAGATAACCTTTAGGAGTTCTGCAGAACGACTCCCAAGTCCCTTTGCATCTCAGATTTTTGTATTTTCTCCTCATTTAGAAAATAGTCTGCACATTTATTTCTTCTATCAAAGCACATGACCATGCATTTTACAACATTGTATTTCATTTGCCACTTCCGTGCCCATTCTTTTAAACTGTCTAAGTCTTCTGCAGCCTACCTGTTTCCTCAACACTACCTGCCCCTCCACTAAGCTGCAAATGTGGCAACAAAACCATCCTATTCCATCATCTAAATCATTGATATACAGCATAAAAAGATGGGGTCCCAAAACTGACACCAAGTACTCTATAACCTCATCTTTAACAATTAACTCCAACGTCTTCCCAACCGCTGAGGTCAGGCTAACTGGTCAATCTGCTGCCTTCCATCTTTCTTGAAGAGTGGAGAGACATTTGCAATTTTCCAGTCCTCTGGCACCATGCCAGAGTCCAATGATTTTTGAAAGATCATTACTACTGTGTCCACAATTTCTACCACTACCCCTTTCAGAACCAGAGGTGCAATTAATCTGGTCTGGGTGATTTATGTAACCTTAGGTCTTTCAGCTTTTTGAGCACCTTCTCCCTTGTAATAGTAACTGCACTCACTTTTCTACACTCGCACCCTTCAAAATCTGGCACACTGCTAGTATCTTCTACAGTGAAGACTGATGCAAAATACTCATTTAGTTCATTTGCCATCCCCATGTCTCCCATTACGATTTCTCTGGCCTCATTTTCTAATGGTCCTATATCCACTCTAATATCTCTTTTACTTTTTACATACCTGAAAAAGTTTTACTATCCACTTTGATAGTGTTTGCCAGCTTGCTTTCATATTTCATCTTTTCCCTCCTAATGATTCTTTTACTTGCTCTCTGTAGGGTTTTAAAAGCTTTGCAATCATCTGATTTCCCACTAATTTTTGCTTTGTTGTATTCCCTCTCTTTTACTTTTACACTAGCTTTGACTTCCCTTGTCAGCCGCGGTTGTGCTTTTTTGCCATTTAAGAATGTCTTTGTTTTTGGAATATATCTACCCTGCATCTTTTCCTCATTTTCCCCAGAAACTCATGCCATTGCTGCTCTGTTGTCATCCCTGCCAGCATCTCCCTCCAATTCACTTTGACCAACTCCTCTCTCATACCACTGTGATTTCCTTTACTCCACTGAAATACTGCTATATCAGACTTACTTTCTCCCTATTAAATTTCAAGTTGAACTCAGTCATATTGTGATCACTGCCTCATCAGGGTTATTTTACTTTAAGCTCCCTAATCACCACTGGTTCATTACAGAACACCTAATCCAGTATATCTGATTCCCTGGTAGGCTGAAAGTCAAACTGCTCTAAAAAGCCATCTTGTAGGCATTCAACAAATTCACTCTCTTGAGGTCCATTACAAACCTGATTTTCTCCGTCGACCTGCACGTTCAAATCTCCCATGACTATCATATGATTGCCCTTTTGACAAACTTTTTCTATTTCCCGCTGTAATCAGTGGTTCCAGCTATTGTTGGGAGGCCTGTATGTAACTGCTATCAGGGTCCTTTAACCCTTGCAGTTTCTTAACTCAACTCACATGCATTCAACATCTTCCGATCCTATGTCACATCTTTCTACTGATTTGATGCCATTCTTTACCAGCACAGCCACACCCCCCTTGCCTACCTTCCTATCCCTCTGATCCAACGTGTAGCCTTAGACATTCATCTCCCAACCACAGCCATCCTTCAACCGTGATTCAGTGGTAGCCACAACATACCTAACAATCTGTAGAAGTGCAACAAGATCATCCACCTTATTTCTTATACTCCATGCATTGAAAGATAACACTTTGAGTCTTGTATTTGCTACCCTTTTTGATTCTGCATCCCTAATCCACTGATACTCACCCTGCCGGCTGCAATTACCTACCCTTCCTGATAGTCTGACTGCACATTATCTTTGCTTTTTTACTATCCGTCCTATCCTGAATCCTTTCACTCTGGTTCCCACCCCCTTGCCAAATTAGTTTAAACCCTCCCCAACAGCTGTAACAAACCTGCTCGCAAGAATATTGGACCCCTCGGGTTCAGGTGCAACCTGTCACTTTTGAACTGGTCATACTTGCCCCAGAAGAGATCCCAATGATCCAGGAACCTAAAGCCCTGCCCCCTGCGACAGTTTCTCAGCCAGGCATTAATATGCCAAATCATCCTGTTTCTATCGTCACTGGCATGTGGCACAGGCAGCAATCCAAAAATGACTACACTGGAGATCCTACTTCTCAGCTTTCTCTCTAGCTGTCTAAACTCCCTTTTCAGGACTTCTTTGCACTTCCTTCCTATGTTATTAGTACCAATATGTACCAAGACATCTGGCTGCTCTCCCTTCCCCTCCAAAACGCTGTGGATGCATTCCAAGACGTCCCTAACCCTAGCACCTGGGAGGCAACATACCATTCAGGTTTCCCAATCATGTCCACAGAATCTCCTGTGTGTTTTCCTGACTATTGAGCTCCCTATCACTACTGCTCCCCTCTTCTCCCTCTTTCCCTACTGCACCATGGACCAATGCTCAGTACCTGTAACCTGGTCTCCATTGCATTCCCCAGGGAGGTCATACTCCAGAAGAGGGGAATGCCCACAGGGGTGATCAGCTCTAACTGACCATTCGCATTTCCATTTACCCTGACAGTCACTCAGCTACTTGCCTCCTGCAACTCCTACAGGACGATTTCCCTGTAACTCTGATCGATTATCTCCTCACTTTGGAACTTCTGTTCCAAATCCCTAACATGGTCTTCAGGAAGCTGCAGCCGGATGCCCTTCATGCAGATGTAGTTCCCTGGGAGACTCCAACATCCAGCATAAAGAACACACAACGGCCATTTACTGTTTGTACACTAGGTATGGTAAGAGAAAAAGAAAGGAACCTTCACAGAAGCTTACCCAGGGTCAATGCTTCTTTCGAGCTGAAGCCTCCTTTGAGCCAAAGACTAGCACTCCTACTCCCAGCAATAGCTCTCCCGCTTGTCCCTTCGATACTTTCAAACAAGCATCGCCAATCTGTAAGAAACCACGTCACTGTGGCCTGCTCCTGCTGCTGACTGGGCCATTGGACTGAGCCCAAATGACTAAACAAGCATCACCGACCTTCAAGAAACCTTGTCACTGTGTGTTGCTCCCATCAGAATACACCCCACAATGTAGTTACAAGCGTATTAGAAAATAAACAGAAATAACTACCTTAAATACAGTATACAAGCAACATATACACATTTGCACATGCCCATTACGAAAGAAATGAAATATTAAACCATGTACGGCGGGAAAGGCACCATAAAGCCAACCTGAGTGCATCGCCTTGCTTTAGGACCCGTAATGAGAGTATACCAGGGAAGATATTGAAGTGCGTACACTCAGCACAATGACTGCAGAATGACAAGGCTGTGTGTGTGTGTGTAAGGAGTGTGTTTAACGTATGCTCTCTGTCACACCAACCTTGTGATTCCTGAAAGATTCCTGACTGAGGACCTTGTCTGCTTTCTCTCACTGACTTCAGGTTCTCGTCTGGAGGAAAACTGGATAACTTGCTGATGGGCCCATCTCTTTTCCTCTGCATTGCTCCTTACATTCACAGGGTGTAGGTATTGCTGATAATATGATATTTATTGCCCATAACCAATTGCCATTGAGAAGGAGGTGAAGAGTCACTTTCTTGAATTGCTGCAGTCCTTCTGAAGAAGGTAATTCCATCTTGCTGTTGGACAGGCAGGGAACTCCATGGTTTAGGCCCAACAAGAAGTCTAGATCAGTGGTCCCCAACCACCGGGCCAACTACATGTGCTACCGGGCTGCGAGAAATCGATATGATTTGGTGATATGAGTCAGCTGCACCTTTCCTGATTCCCTGTCACGCACTGTTGAGCCATTACCCGCGTGTCATCCATTTCAGCGCGGGAAGAAGATCAACTCCTCCAGCTTGCAAATGACGGCGGGCTGAAAAGTCTGTTTGACATAACATCTCTGCCGGCATTCTGGATCAAAGTTAAGGCTCAATATCCTGAGATAGCCACGGAAGCACCGAAAACGTTGCTTCCATTTCCAACATATCTCTGCAATGAATGTAACAAAAACTAAATTGCGGATTAGACATAAGGAACCCCGTTCGAGTATCGCTGTTCCCCATCACCCCTCAATAGGACCGTCTTGTTGCAGGAAAGCAAGCCCAGGGCTCCCACTGATTCAGTGATATTTGTGCGTTGCAATGATTTTATAAGTTCATATAGGGAAAATATGCGCTGTGTTTAATATCCAAACATTACTTAAAATGTTATGATGCTATTGACTTATATAACCATATAACAATTACAGCACGGAAACAGGCCATCTCTGCCCTTCTAGTCCATGCTGAACGCTACTCTCACCTCGTCCCAGCGACCTGCACTCAGCCCATAACCCTCCATTACTTTCCTGTCCATATACTATTCAATTTTTCTTTAAATGATAATATCGAAACTGCTTCTGACACTTCTACTGGAAGTTTGTTCAACACTTACTTCAAGCTCCCCTGTCCTCCCCTGATAATTGACTTATCGCTATATTCATGCGAGGAAAATGCGCTGTGTGTTTAATATTAAATTTGTTAGATAACGCCTTTTAGAAACAAAATTGAGTGTATTAGCCACTTATCACCGATATTCCGGTCGTGATTAACACCCCCCTCCGAACAGAATTGCCAAAAACGATTTGTAGAAAAATAATCGGCATGTGCGCGCGTGCGCAAATAACGTATGCGCACTGGTGCCCGCGCAAGGCTTCATGGTCATTGCAGTCTTTGGGTAAATGCAACGTATTTGACTGCTACTCTTGTCCGTTGGCAACCATCCCGCCCCCGCCCCCTAGGTCGGCCGGTCCGCCGGTCCGCAAGAATATTGTCAACATGAAACTGGTCCGCACTGCAAAAAAGGTTGGGGACCCCTGGTCTAGATGATGAACGATTGAGGGAAAGCTGGAGTTGGTGGTATTACTGGGTACATGTGGCTTTTGTCCTTCTTGGCAGTGGGAGATATTTGGGATTCAAGCGTTAGAGACAATTATGCATATGCTCTGTCCACCAGAGAAAGCAGGATCTCCCAGTGGCCACACATTTTAATTCCACATCCCATTCCCATTCTACATGTCTGTCCACGGCCTCCTCTACTGTAAAGATGAAGACACACTCAGGTTGGAGGAACAACACCTTATATTCCGTCTGGGTAGCCTCCAACCTGATGGCATGAACATTGACTTCGCTAACTTCCGATAATGACCCAACTCTCCCTCCTACCCCATCCGTTATTTATTTTTATACACACATTCTTTCTCTCACTTTCCTTTTTCTCCCTCTGTCCCTCTGACTATACCCCTTGCCCATCCTCTGGGTTTTCTCCCTCCTCCCCCCTTGTCTTTCTCCCCGGACCTCCTGTCCCATGATCCTCTCATATCCCCTTTGCCAATCACCTGTTCAGCTCTTGGCTCCATCCCTCCCCCTCCTGTCTTCTCCTATCATTTTGGATCTCCCCCTCCCACTTTCAAATCTCTTACTAGCTCCTGCAGAATTCCTGTTGTTTATGCATATGCAGCTTGCATTAATTCAAATGAGAACAGTCCTTAGTTCTAATGTACATTGCAAGAAGTAATCAGTTTGAAATATAGAGAGCAGCTTTGTAAACAAACAGTGCTGTCTACACTGCACACTCTGGTCAGGGATATAGTTTGCAATCTTAGAGTACGGCGAATCAATTAGTGACTTAGTTAATTGCAAATTATAATATAACTGGTTTAACCTTCAATGTCTCTGTGCTTCTCCCACAATAATGTTCCAAATTCCAAAGCAATTGTTGAAATGCTTCCGGACCGTTACAGCAAACATCGTCATAGGCAATTTGTTCTGTCATCAATAGCTGGGATATTTGTGTATTCAGAGTCAACCCTCACAGCACTAATCTTGAGTGACTGGGTTCTCCCTCCTCAGAAGCTTTGAGACTATCTAAGTGAATTACTTGTCCCAGCAAAGGTGGTTGAACCTTTTCGTTGTCTTATTATTTGCAGTGTGCTCTCGTTGCAAACATGTGGTGAACTGAAAACATTTACCAGATAAAAAATATTGAAGGAAATGATGTCATTATTTAAATAAATTTTGATTCCTGGGATGGCAGGACTTTCATATGAAGAAAGACTGGATGAACTGGGCTTGTACTCGTTGGAATTTAGAAGATTGAGGGGGGATCTGATTGAAACGTATAAAATCCTAAAGGGATTGGACAGGCTAGATGCAGGAAGATTGTTCCCGATGTTGGGGAAGTCCAGAACGAGGGGTCACAGTTTGAGGATAAAGGGGAAGCCTTTTAGGACCGAGATTAGGAAAAACTTCTTCACACAGAGAGTGGTGAATCTGTGGAATTCTCTGCCACAGCAAACTGTTGAGGCCAGTTCATTGGCTATATTTAAGAGGGAGTTAGATATGGCCCTTGTGGCTACAGGGGTCAGGGGGTATGGAGGGAAGGCTGGGGCGGGGTTCTGAGTTGGATGATCAGCCATGATCATAATAAATGGCGGTGCAGGCTCGAAGGGCCGAATGGCCTACTCCTGCACCTATTTTCTATGTTTCTATGTTTCTAATATTAAATCAGCTGCTGTTATTTTTGTTCGTAACAGAGTAAAAATGTGGTGGACTTTGATTTCAGGAGACCACTGAGAGGGTATTCTAGAGAACGTCTGCTTGTTGTGAAGACTTAAGAATATTTATACCAATCAGCTTGTGCTTCCGAGTTCACAGTCACAACAACAGCTGCTGTTGGAGGAGCCTGGAGAAGAAACGGTGCATTTTGCACACGGTGCTGGCTCAGGATGTGTGTTGGAAGGAATGAATTTTTAGAGTGGGTGAATGGAATGCTAATTTAGAAGGTTGGTGTGAAAATGTTTGTGTTGTAGTCATTGTTCTCGTCCAGGGAATGAAGTGCATTCCATCAAATTGATGGTGGAAATGGCTTAAAAGATCAAGAGGAGAATCTCCTGGGCTACTAAGAGCTGGAGGAAATATCTTCATAGCTGTTGTCTTCCTTGATGAGTTCCAGACCCTACTCATCAATCTACCCATGGGTTCCTGACTGACTTCTTCTGCCTTAGTATTCCTTCCCTTTAAGTCCTGCAGGCTTTAAGTGCTTCTAACACTCAGGATATCGCCTCCTGCTGAGGCACACTGTCACTGAACAGTATGGTGTATGCTTGCTGTACCTTGCAGCTATCTTTCAAATAACTAGACAGCATGACACCTCCTTAGTGCATGCAGTGGGAGGGAGAGCAGAGGTTAATTGCCATTTACAGTCCTTCATCTGCATTACAAGGCTATCCAGCTTTGGCCCCTGCTCCCATTGCATTCCGTTTCCTCATATTCACCATCCAGAGAAAATGATATTGCTGGAAATTATTATTTCTAGTTCTTTCTAGATCGGCCTACTCTACAGCTGGGGGAGTCACTGTAGCGTGATGCTGCTAGATTGGGCATTAGAGTTCAGAGCTCAAATCCAGCACCCTCTAAAAGCAAGATCGCAATTCCTATCCACGTGTGCATGAGTTTCCTCCGGGTGCTCCAGTTTCCTCCTGGAGTCCAAAGGTGTACTGGTTAGTAGGATAATTGGTCATTGTAAATTCTCCCACGATAAGGTTAAGGTTAAATCGGTGGGTTGCTGGGCAGCATGTCTCGAAAGGCCGGAAAGGCCTATTCTGTGCTGTGTCTCTAAATACCGGGCATCTCTAGACGTGGGGCTCGTTAGCTCCTCACTAGCAGGCACTGGACTGAGCGGTGAGAAAACCACCTTTCTCAACTCCGCACGTCTAGGGTCAGTACAACTTGTGTCCTCACCGAAACCAGGAAGATGGGATGTCTCGACTACCCGAACCCCGATCTGTGCGAATACTGTATAAATACTGCCCCCCATGCACTTACCTGTCAGCAAGAAATAACAGGTCATACACTGCATACAATTATAAAGAGAATATATTTACAAATGTCAGCTTTGTTGAACAGTTAGCAGGAAAAAGAAAAGGGAAAAAACAAAAAGGGCCCATTACCGTCCAAATGTGCACACAAGTTGAAGCTCATCTTGAAGTTTTCTTTAACTCACGTGCTGGACCCATGGTCTGCATGAAAGCACACACAGCCTTCCGAATGTCACTCAAAATCCACCTCGAATAAACAGGCTCCTCCATGCGAGTACTGGTCCTTCCTCCTTGAAGCCATTCATCCTCACAAAGCACCCTGTGCAACAGTGATGTCATCCTCAGCCATATTCCTTCCTGTCTTCTCCCAGCTCCTCCCAAAAGACTTCAACCCACACCAGTGTCCCTCACAAAAAACCTCTCCACCAAGCATTCTCTAGAACCTTCTCCCAATTCCACCATCCTGACTGGCTGACGATACATTCACTCCTAAGCTGAAGAATGTAGCCCCTTATCTTTAGCTCAAACCCAAACATGCTAAAAGCAGAACAGACTGCTCTTACAGAACTGCTAAAATGAAATACCTGCAGCATAGCTGTAAAAATCTTAACCGGGGCGTTACATTAGTTAATAGTGTAAGGCCAAGAAGAATGGCACCTCGTATTCTGCTTGTTGAGCTTACAACCTAATGGAATGACCTTTGAATATTCAAAATGCAGGTTCCACTCACCCTCTGTATTCCTTTCCCATTCTTACCAATGAACTTTGGGCCTTTCCTCCCTGCTTATCTTTTCCATTCGCCCTCCCGCCCCCTCCCCCCATTATCTAAACCTATCATGCTTCCCAACTGGTTCCACCTGCCCTCCTACCTTGGTTTCCTATCCTCCCCCCACCAGGTCCATTACCCTTCACCCCTCCCTTATCTGAGTCCACTTAACACTTACTCTGTCCCTAGTCTTCTCAAACCCATCCACTCCCCTGTCTGGGTCCATCTGCCTATTTTCTTTACTCTTTTCACAAACAAGAGAAAGTCTGCAGACACTGGAAATCTGAGAAACACACTCAAAAAGCTGGAGGAACTCAACTCATCTTTCTTCCATAGATGCTGCCTGGTCTGCTGAGTTCCTCCAGCATTTTGTGTGTTGTTCGTTTCTCTTTTGTTATGTTTCGATCTATTACCTATCTACTAGCTTCTGTCTTACCCCTCCCTCTCACTTCTTTACTATGACTGTCTTCCCGCTACACTCCTGACCGCAGGGTCACAATCCAAAATAATCAACCAACCATTAAATGGACCGACCATTTGCCCCCATGGATGCTGCTTGACCCACTGAGAATTTCAGCAGCTTTTACATTTTTTAAAATTTAGAATACAGCATGGTAACAGGCCCAAAGAGTTTGCACTGCCCAGTTAGATCCATGTGACCAATCAACCCATACATCTCCGGAATGTGGAAGAAACCGGAGCACCCAGAGGACACCCACGTGGTCAAGGGAAGACTACACAGTAGAACCTCCTTACAGACAGCGGAATTGAATCCAGGTCACACAGCTCAACATTAAAATGACTCCACAACCTGTAGACACACTTTCAAGGACTCTGCACCTCATGTTCTCAGTATTATTTGTTATTTGCATAGTTTGTCTTCTTTTGCACATCGGTTGTTTGTCAGTCTTTTTTTATATATAGTTTTTCAGAAATTCTTTTCTATTTCTTTATTTCCTTGCAAATTCCTGGAAAAAAATGAATCTCAAGATAGTACATGGAGACACACTGTATACAGACCTTGATAATAAATTTACGTTGACTTTGAGTGTCACTGGTGCTGTAATAGCGTTATGCTAACTGCTAAACTAACACATCACCCGTCATTTTTTTCCAGATTCCAGCACCTTCAGTCTGTCTGGTGTCCATTCATTCCTAATTATTTCCTAACCTTTTCTATCTTTAAGCCCGGACTGTTAGTTGAAACTTGCAATGAATTGGCACCTGGGGTTCTTCAGTGTTGAGCTGCTGCTTGCAATGTGTCTTGCGGTGCCTCAGACAAATGCAAGCAGCTTCCTTTGCGAGCTGAACCATAAGACCTCAGGCCTATGCTGTGCACAACTTCCAAAATAAAGTGAAATATAAACACAGAAGGACATCAGGTGGCTTGACATAAAGTGAAGAATCTAGTGCCACAGCTGTCCAATGCTGCATATCATTGCCAGTGCAATTACTGTTCTTTCATGGACAAATGAGGCCTCTGGCAGATCTCTTTTCTGTTCTGAAGGCAATAATACAAGCAAGCCAGAAGCCTTAAGTGCTTATGAAGTGTCATTACCGTCACAACAGATAAAGCAACCCAGACTAATTTTGGATTCCAAGCCCTCTTATGGTTTAGACAGTCTCATTTTCAAAGAAAAATAGCCACGTCAGCTCCAAGAGATCATTGTTGCCGTGGCAATAGAAACCAAGGCTTACCCTACCAAGCCATTTAATATTGGCAGTCCATTGAGTTGAATTGGCTTCATTTCTTACATCCTTCACGTACATGAGGAGTAAAAATCTTTATGTTATGTACCCTCACTGAGGCTACCCTCATTGCAAAAGTGTTCCCATAGTTTACAGGAATGACATCAGCAGCAGGCAGCAATCAGAATTGGTCTGCAAATGGGAGGAGTTAAACCAAGAAGCAACGATTTGTGTCAGGGTGTGGTGGGCTAATCCATCACTGATCAAGGGGAAAGAAGCTGAGGGTAAGGAAAGATAAGGCAGGATCCTTGCTGTAGCTGGCTGCAAACTCTGCACTCAAATCTTGATGTATTATTTATGGAGTGTGCCCATTGCTGTGAGTATTAACTCCCTAACTACACTCAAAATAAATGGCTGACTAGATTAATTCAGAGGGCAGTGTAGAGCAAGTGATATTGCTGTGGGTGCAGAGTTACATAAAGGCTGAGAAAATAAATTTCTTCCATAAGGAACATTAGTAAAATAGATTTTGCAAAGATGTTGTTGTCTCATGCTACCATTATTAGAAATAGCTTATTATTCCATATTTTCCTTCTTTTTTATATGGGAATTTATGTTTTCCCAGCTGCAGAATTTTAACTCTAGTCTTAGAATCTTTAGCCAAGGCCTTTGGATTCATAGCCTAGAAACATCACCAAATGCCAACTGATATACACTCAGTGGCCACTTTATTAGGTACACCTGTACACCTGGTCATTCATGCAAATATCTAATCAGTCAATCACGTGACAGCAACTCAATACTTAAATGCATGCAGATATGGTCAAGAGGTTCAGTCATCGTTAAGACGAAAGATCAGAATGGAGAAGAAACATAATCTAAGCGACTTTGATAGTGGAATGATTGTTGGTGCCAGACAGGGTGGCTTGAGTATCTCAGAAGCTGCTGATCTCCTGTGACTTTCATTCACAACATTCTCTTGAGTTTATGGAGAATGGTGCGAAAAACAAAATCATCCAGTGAGCAGCAATTCTGTTGACAAACAGGACTGTTAATGAGAGAGGTCAAGGAGAATAGCCAAAATGCTTCAAGCTGATAGGAAAGTGACAGTAACTTAATTAACCACGCATTACAACTGTTGTGTGCAGAAAAGAATATCTGAACATATAGCAACCTTTACATCCAACCTTTACGTGGATGTGTACAGCGGCAGAAGACCACAATCATACACTCAGTGGCCACTTTATTAAGTACAGGATGTACCTAATAAAGAGGTCTCTGAGTATATATTGGTGCATGTTTCCAGAAATATCTCTGCAACATGACTCATGGAGTCATGGGCACATCACTTTAAGCAAAGACCTTGCTTCTCTGGGACAGAGAAGTGAAATGTTTGGAAGTAGATGGTTTTGGAATATGCTTCACTGGATACTTGAGGTGCCTTAAATGTACAGTCTCTTCATTTGGATCAGGCATACGTACATCCTTAATGATAATAAGCAAATAAGTTCATGTGTCCATAAACTTACGTTACACGTTTTATTTAGATGATCAAGATGGGGAAGAATGATTGAGGGTCTGTTCCCCTCCTCCCCGCCGCCTCACTTACCATAACTGTGTTTGCCCATATTTCCCCCATACAACTCATGCAAACAGGGAGGGTGAAAAATTAGCAAAAAACTCTTACAGCTCAAAACTTGCAGCAGTAGTTTACAAAAGGAAATGGTTTAATGTTCAGGTACCTTTATCAGAAAATAGAACACGAGGAAATTGGATCATAAATATTGACTGTATCACTCATTATCTGCTTCCTTCTTTTTGGATGCTTGCTCCAGTTTCTAAGGCAGAATATAACTGGAAGATTCTATTTTAACCACAGATCCTACCAAAACCATTAGCATATTCTGTCCGTTTTAGAAGCTGTCCTGCCTGCTGTTCAGTTCTCGTATTTTGTTCCTATTTCAGATTCCTTCACATTTGCATCTTCTCTTTTTGCACTGATCATTTAGTAGTCCATTGTGAATGAGAAAAGCAAACCAAGAAGTAATTTCTTGTCTGTTATTTTACAGAAGGATCCCTGTGACAGAGGTCTGTGAAATTTGCTAAACAGACCTGTGAGTTACACGCGCACGCACACGCACCATTTAGTTATTACCTGAAAATGAGTGAGTTTCATTGGGTCTAGTCCATTCACAATACAGACATTGTCTCCTCCTGCCATTCTCATTCCATTGTAATATTTGATGAAAGCAGGTTACAAGTATAAGCAAAAGATAGCAGTATAAACATTGAAAGTATTGCTCGAATTTGATGAAAATTAGAGGTGGTGCTCAAAGTTACTTACGAAACATCCAACTTATCGAGCATAGTAACACATATAACATGCTGGAGGAAGTCAGCAGTCAGGCCACATCCATGAAGAGGAATAAACAGTCAATGTTTTGGACTGAGACCCTTCACCTGATGAAAGGTGTTGGCCCACGGACCGACTGTTTATTCCTCTCCATGGATACTGCCTGACCTGCTGAGTTTCTACATCATTTTCTGTGTGATATTCTGGATTTCTTGTGTTTACAATTTATTCACCAGGCCTGTATGCATCTGGGACATGAGCTAATCAGGCAATTATTCTCACATTTCTGTCTATAAACAATCCAAAGTCCTGCAAGTGAATTAATGACTTAGTTAATTGAAAATTCTAATTTGATTGGTGCTTCTTCCACAATAATATTCCATATTCCATAAATGCAATTATTGAATTGCTAATACAGGTATCAGAAAATAGGCTAAAGTGTCTTTCTTAAAAGCACATTTATTTAAGCTTAATAGAACCTGGACACCAGCGGGAAAATGTACACCATGCCTTGAAGGATGCATTACATATCAGACCGTATTATAAATAAGTTGTAAAGGCAAATCAATGATGTGATTAGTAAGTTCTATAAAATCTTTCTTTTCAGAATCAGAATTGGGTTTATTATCTCTGATATATGTCATGAAATCTGTTGTTTTCTGGCAGCAGGACAAAGCAAGACTTTAAAAAAACTATCAATTATAACAAATAAATAATATTAAAAGAAGAATGATGAAGTAGTGCTCATGAACTGTTCAGAAATCTGAAGACGGAGGGGAAAAGTTCAAAGTTCAAAGTACATATATTATATACAACCCTGCGATTTGCCTCCTTACAGGCAGCCACAAAACAAAGAAACCCAATAGAACCCATTAAAAAAGACCATCAAACACCCAATGTGCAGGGAAAGAAAATCATGCAAACAATAAAAGGAAGCAAAGGAAATTCAGAACTGATGTTCACGAAAGTGAGTCCACAGCCACAAAGCTAGTCGCAGCCGATCAAGGAACCCGATAGTCACAGCTCATGGCCTCAGTTCAACGTAGAGATGAGTAAACCTTGCAAGTAGTGAGTAAGCACTGGTCCGACCCGCTCCTCCATCCCCGACACCCTGAATTTTTTCAGTCTGGCGAAGTGCTTAAATGGTCTAAACAGCAAATGGTTCCATGCTCTCGGACCCAGGGCCTGCCGCTTTGATAAGTTCTAGTGTCCGGGACCTGTTGCCTCGATTCAGCCAGTACCCGCCCTTTCCAGTTTGGTCCAGCACTTAAATCAGTGAAACCCTGGCTTGCCCCATTGCTTTGCCTCAGTTCTGCTGCTTCGAATCACTTGCAAGTCTGCTGCAGCAGTGGCCAAATGCAGTCTCACTCCCCACTCTCAGATCCGGGTCCCACCACCTTGATTCAGCTCATACACACCACGACACGACATCCTGCACTTGCAAAACTTCCGTTCACAACATAAAAATGCCACGTCGTGCAGGAGGCTCAAAAGCCCAACTCTGAAAGGGGAGTTGCAGGCTATTGATTACGGTCACGATGAATTCTGCAGATGCTGGAAATTCAAGCAACACACATCAACGTTGCTGGTGAACGCAGCAGGACAGGCAGCATCTCTAGGAAGAGGTACAGTCGACGTTTCGGGCCGAGACCTTTTATCAGGACTAACTGAAAGAAGAGCTAGTAAGAGATTTGAAAGTGGGAGGGAGGGGGAGATCCAAAATGATAGGAGAAGACAGGAGGAGGAGGGATGGAGCCAAGAGCTGGACAGGTGATTGGCAAAAGGGATATGAGAGGATCATGGGACAGGAGGCCCAGAGAGAAAGAAAAGGGGGAGGGGGTGGGAAACCCAGAGGATGGGCAAGGGGTATAGTGAGAGGGACAGAGGGAGAAAAAGGAGAGAGAAAGAATGTGTGTATATAAATAAATAACGGATGGGGTACGAGGGGGAGGTGGGGCATTAGCAGAAGTTTGAGAAGTCAATGTTCATGCCATCAGGTTGGAGGCTACCCAGACCGAATATAAGGTGTTGTTCCTCCAACCTGAGTGTGGCTTCATCTTTACAGTAGAGGAGGCCGTGGATAGACATATCAGATAGACGCTTCACCTGTGAGTCGGCTGGGGTGATATACTGCGTCTGGTGCTCCCGATGTGGCCTTCTATATATTGGCGAGACCCGACGCAGACTGGGAGATCGTTTTGCTGAACACCTATGCTCTGTCCGCCAGAGAAAGCAGGATCTCCCAGTGGCCACACATTTTAATTCCACGTCCCATTCCCATTCTGATATGTCTATCCACGGCCTCCTCTACTGTAAAGATGAAGCCACACTCAGGTTGGAGGAACAACACCTTATATTCTGTCTGGGTAGCCTCCAACTTGATGGCATGAATATTGACGTCTCAAATTTCTGCTAATGCCCCACCTCCCCCTCGTACCCCATCCGATATTTATTTTACACACACATTCTTTCTCTCACTCTCCTTTTTCTCCCTCTGTCCCTCTGACTATACCCCTTGCCCATCTTCTGGGTTTTCCCCCCCTCCCCCTTTTCTTTCTCCCTGAGCCTCCTGTCCCATGATCCTCTCATATCCCTTTTGCCAATCACCTGTCCAGCTCTTGGCTTCATCCCTCCCCCTCCTGTCTTCTCCTATCATTTTGGATCTCCCCCTCCCCCTCCCACTTTCAAATCTCTTACTAACTCTTCTTTCAGTTAGTCCTGACGAAAGGTCTCGGCCCGAAACGTCAACTGTACCTCTTCCTAGAGATGCTGCCTGGCCTGCTGCGTTCACCAGCAACTTTGATGTGTGTTGGTTGTATTGATTGCAGTGATCATTTTCCAGATAAAGTGTCAGTAATGAAGTAGATAGTAGTTTTGTTCGCTGCCAGAAAGTCGTCACTGCTTCACCAGTACCAAAAGCTGTTCCTCTGTCTTTGAGTTTAGGTCTTCAAGCTCCTGTACCTCTTCCCCAATGGTACTAATGAGAAGAGGGTGTGTCCTGGATGGTAAAGGCCCTTACTGATGAATTCTACCTTCTTACGGTTCTGCCTCTTGAAGATGTCCTCAATGGTAAGGAGGGTTGTGCCTGTGACGGAGCTAGTTGGTCTACAACCTTCTGTAGCCTCTTGTGATCCTGTGCACTGGAGCCTCCATACCAGGCTGTGATTCAACCAATCAGAAGGGCCTCCACCATACACCTATAGAAATTTGCAAGAGACTCAGGTGATATACTAAATCTCCATAAACTCTTAATGAGAGAGAGCTGCTGGCAAACCTTGTTCATAATTGTAACAATGTATTGGGCCCACATAGCCCTTCCAAGATGTTGACACCCAGAAATCTAAAGCTGTTCAGCCTTCCCAGACCTGACCCCTCGATAAGAACTGGTGTGTGTCAGCAAATCTTTCTGAATCTATTGTTAGAATCAAAGGCCAACTGGCAATTTCCTGCAAGGGTTGATAATGAATATCCATTGCCTACTAAAGAATAGAAGAATATCCGATAAATACAAAATGCTGGAGGAACTCAGCAGGCCAGGTAGCATCTATGGAAAAGAGTACAGTTGATCTTTCGGGCTGAGACCCTTCAGCAGGACTGGAGAAAAAAAAGATGAGGAGTAGATTTAAAAGGTGGGGGAGGGGAGAAAGAAACACAAGGTGATAGGTGAAATCAGGAGGGGAAGGGGTGAAGTAAAGAGCTGGGAAGTCGTTTGGTGAAAAAGATATAGGTTTGCAGAAGGGGGATTCTAATGGGAGAGGACAGAAGGCCATGGAAGAAAGAAAAGGGGGAGGAGCACCAGTGAACAGGCAAGGAGATAAGGTGAGAGAGGAAAAAAGGGAAGGGGAATGGTGAAGGGGTGTGGGGCCACTACTGGAAGTTCGAAAAATCGACGTTCATGCCATCAGGTTGGAGGCCACCCAGACGGAATATAAAGTGTTGTTCCTCCATATTGAGTGTGAGCTCATTGCGACAGTAGAGGAGAGCATGGATTGACAAATCGGAATGGGAATGGGAAGTGGAATTAAAATGGGTGGCTACTGAGAGATGCTGCTTTTTCTGGTGGACAGAGTGTAGGTGCTCAGCGAAGCAGTCTCCCAGTCTGCGTCAAGTCTCACCAATATACAGGAGGCTGCACTAGGAGCACCGGACACAGTAAAATCAGTGAGACCAAACGTAGATTAGGAGACAGCTTCGCTGAGCACCTTCACTCCATCCGCCAGATAAAGCGGATCTTCCAGCGGCCACCCATTTTAATTCCACTTCCCTTTCCCATTCCGATATGCCCATCCATGTCCTCCTTTACTGTTGGAATGAGGCCACACTCAGGTTGGAGGTACAACACCTTATTTTCCATCTAGGTAGCCTCCAACCTGATGGCATGAATATTGATTTCTCAAACTTCCGGAAATGGCCTCTAACCCTCCTCCTCTTCACCATTCCCCATCCCCTTATCCCTCTCTCACCTTATCACCTTGCTTACCCATCACCTCCCTCTGGTGCTCCTCTCCATTTTATTTCTTCCATGACTTCTGTCCTCTCCTATCAGATTCCCCTTTCTCCAGCCGTGTATCTCTTTCACCAATCAACTTCCCAGCTCTTTACTTCACCCCTCCCCCTCCCAATTTCACCTTTCCCCTTGTGTTTCTCCCTCCCCCCCCCCACCTTTTAACTCTACAGCTCATCTTTTTTTGCCTCCAGTCCTGCCAAAGTGTCTCAGCCCAAAACGTCGACTGTACTCTTTTGTATAGATGCTGCCTGGCCTGCTGAGTTCCTCCAGCATTCTGTGTGCATTGCTTGGATTTCCAGCACCTGCAGATTTTCTCTTGTTTGTGATTAGAATATCTGATACCATTGATTCTGCCCTCACTAGTCTGTGTCTGTGCAATCCCAGCTGAATTTGCTTGGTAATGATGAGATGCCAGAATCCTGGGCAAACTATTTTTCTCCCAAAACTGTAAGGCTGGCTGCAGTGCTATTTATTCCCTTACTGAACAGGGTGGCATGGTAGCACAGTGGTTCGCACAACACTCTACAGTACCAATGACCCGGGTTCAGCTCCGGCTGCTGTCTGTAAGGAGTTTTTCGTTCTTCCCGCGACCGCAAACAATTTCTCCCACAGTCCAAAGATGTACCAGGTGGCAGGTTAATTGCCCTGCAATTAGGGTTAACTCAGGGGTTGCTGAGTGGTGCAGCTCGAAGGGCAAGAAGGACCTACTCCGTGCTGTATCTCAATAAATAAATAATATCAGCTAATTCAGCAGAGGGAGATGAACCTAAGACTTTCTGAGTCAGGATGGATCAGGGGAAGCTGAGGAAATCTGTAAACAGCAACACCTGTGTGGACATTTCTTTGTCCATATTTCCTTATAAGACAGACTTGGGCTCTATGTTGACTTGACAAAGAATCTGCATTCTCCCACTGTGTTTCTCTGCTACTGACACATTAGTGTAAGGCTTTACAGCACTAGCAACCTGGGTTGGTGGCCCGCTGCTGTCCATAAGGAACGTTCATATTCTCCCCATGACCACGTGGGTTTCCTCTGGGTGCTCCAGTTTCCTCTCATATCTAAAGTCGTACGGTTAAGTGGTTACATGGGTGTAATAGGACAGTGCAGGCTCTCTGGGATGGAAGGACCTCGTACTGTGCTGTATCTCCAAAAACAATAAATAAATATCCTCCCCACATTCCCATCAACTGTGTGGGTCCCACATCTAGCACAGCTACAGCCTCACAGCATCAGAGACCCCGGCCTAATCCTGACTTTGGGTGCTGTCTGTGTGGAGTTTGCATGTACTCCCTGTGACCAGGCTCGACTTTCTTCCATCCTCCTAAAAATGTGTGTGATAGTAGGCTAATTGGCCACTGCAAGTGACCCCCCCCCCGCCCCCAGTGTAAGTAGGTAAATGGTAAAATCTGGGGGAAGCCAATGAGAACCAGGGAAGAATTAAAAAAGGGATTAAAGAAGATAAAACTAATTTGAATTGGGCATTGATGATCTGCATAGACTCATTGTGCCAAGGGGCCTGTTTCTGTGTCTCTCCATAATTCATGAATTATTCCTCCTTCCTCTCCACCCCATGCCCCCAGGTATCACTATGATGTAACAGTTAGATTTATTACACCACTGACTAACAGCCCAGGACCCAGACAAATAATCCAACATTAATAAAGATAAAATGACCTCAAAAACAGATTGAGGATCTGAATAAATTGATCATATGCTGTTCACACCAGAGATGTTGGGTTGCTATTAATACTGCTTTGGAAATCCAGGTCAGACGTACCTATGTAATCTGGCCAACCCTAAATTGCTGGTTATATGTATATACCCACAGGTAGGGCAGGTGAACTGGTGAAAGATCACTGACCTGAAGCCCTTGCCGCAGTTTTTGCCTGGTCTGTTGAGGATCTTCTGTGTTTATTTCAGATTTCTAGCACCTGCAGTAGTTAATTTTTCAGGCACAGTTCTCAGAAACCTCTGAATTAGCCGAGCAGGCCACTTAGTTCCATCAAACAACTCTCAATGGTTGAGGAGATAGTGGCTCATCACCTGCTGGAGTTTGGAGTGAGTAACGAATGATAACACAACTAACATTATGTTAAACCAATAAAGTGCGTGGTCATCCTCCATTATAAAGTCCATTCCCTATCTACTGGGAAATTTTATAATTAAGCTGCGTGCATTTGTGTCCAGGAAACTGCCAATATTAATAATGCTGAGGATGGAACATATCCACTAATTGACCTCATGCCTGGTATAAATTTTTGATTAGGTCTTATTGAAATGCACTGTAGTATTTTACGCCATCAATTAATGGCATGCCACTCCAAAACCTGGTAAAGTATTAGATTTTAAAATGATTTTTATTAAAATTTCTGCATATATTTTAAAGAGCTAAATTCATCATTGTCTGTCAAACCAAGCTGTTTAAAAGAAACTGTTGTCAAACAATCAGTACTCATTGCCAATGACATAAATTATGGCCAAGATCATAAGACCATAAAATATAGGAACATAATTAGACCATTTGGCCCATCGAATCTGCTCTGCCATTTCATCAAGGCTGATCCAAGTTTCCTCTCAGCCCAAATTGCCTGCCTTCTCCCCATATCCCTTTGTGCTTTGACCAATCAAGAATCTACCAACATCTCCCTTAAATATGAATAAAGACTTGACCTCCAGAGATACCTGTGGCACAGAATTCCGCAGATTCACCACTCTCTGGCTAAAGAAATTCCTTCCCACTTCCGTTCCAAAAGGGCGCCTCTCTATTCTGAGGCTGTGTCCACTAGTTGTAGACTCTTTCACCACAGGAACCATCCTCTCCACATTCACCCTATCAAGGTCATTCACCATTCGATAGGTTTCAATGAGGTCATACCTAATTCTTCTGAATTCCAGGGAATACAGGCCCAGAGCCATTAAACGCTCTTCGTATGACAAGCCATTCAATCCTGGAATCATTTTCGTGAACCTCCTTTGAAACCTCTCCAGCTTCAACACATCCTTTCCAAGATAAGAGGTCCAAAACTGCTAACAATACTCCATAGAACATAGGATAGTACAGCACAGTACAGGCCCTTCAGCCCACAATGTTGTGCCAACCCTTAAACCCTGCCTCCCATATAACCCCCCCACCTTAAATTCCTTCATATAGCTGCCTAGCAGTCTCTTAAATTTCACTAGTGTATCTGCCTCCACCACTGCACCAACCACTCTCTGAGTAAAACATCTTCCTCTAATATTCCCCTTGAAATTCCCACCCCTTACCTTAAAGCCATGTCCTCTTGCATTGAGTAGTGGTGCCCTGGGGAAGAGGCGCTGGCTGTCCACTCTATCTATTCCTCTTAATAACTTGTATACCCTTATCATGTCTCCTCTCATCCTTCTTCTCTCCAAAGAGTAAAGCCCTAGCTCCATTAATCTCTGATCATAATGCATACTCTCTAAACCAGGCAGCATCCTGGTAAATCTCCTCTGTACCCTTTCCAATGCTTCCACATCCTTCATATAGTGAGGTGACCGGAACTGGACACAGTACTCCAAGTGTGGCCTAACCAGAGTTTTATAGAGCTGCATCATTACCTCGCGACTCTTAAACTCTATCCCTCAACTTATGAAAGCTAACAACCCATAAGCTTTCTTAACTACCCTATCTACCTGTGAGGCAACTTTCAGGGATCTGTGGACATGTACCCCCAGATCCCTCTGCTCCTCCACACTATCAAGTATCCTGCCATTTACTTTGTACTCTGCCTTGGAGTCTGTCCTTCCAAAGTGTACCACCTCACACTTCTCTGGGTTGAACTCCATCTGCCACTTCTCAGCCCACTTCTGCATCCTATCAATGTCTCTGCAATCTTCGACAATCCTCTACACAATCCACACCACCACCAAACTTTGTGTCATCTGCAAAATTGCCAAGCCACCCTTCCAACCCCACATCCAGGTCGTTAATAAAAATCACAAGAAGTAGAGGTCCCAGAACAGATCCTGGTGGGACACCACTAGTCACAACCCTCCAATCCGAATATACTCCCTCCACCACGATCCTTTGATTTCTGTAGGCAAGCAAATTCTGAATCCACCTGACGAAACTTCCCTGGATCCCATGCCTTCTGACTTTCTGAATAAGCCTACTGGGTGGTACCTTGTCATGCCTTACTAAAATCCATATAGATCACATCCACTGCACTACCCTCATCTATAAGCCTGGTCACCTCCTCAAAGAACTCTATCAGGCTTGTTAGACACGATCTTCCCTTCACAAAGCCATGCGGACTGGCCCTGATCAGACCATGATTCTCTAAATGCCCATAGATCCTATATCTAAGAATCTTTTCCAACAGCTTTCCCACCACGGACGTAAGGCTCACTGGTCTATAATTATCTGGATTATCCCTACTACCTATTTTGAACAAGGGGACAACATTCGCCTCCCTCCAATCCTCCGGTACCATTCCTGTGGACAGGCTCCAAGTGAAGTCTCGCCTGTGCTTTATAAAGTTTCAACATTGCATTCGCCTTCTTGAAGGGGGACCAATATCCTGGCAGGGAGGTTTGCCAAGAATATTGGGGAGAGTTTAAACTAGAATTGCTGGGGGGTGGGAACCAAACTGAAGAGATGGAGGAAGGGGTTGTTGGTTCACAAATAGGGAAAGTTTGGAGACAGTGCAAGAGAGAGGATAGGCAGGTGATAGAGGAGGGATGTGCTCAGACTGATGGTTTGAGATGGTCCTATTTTAATGCAAGAAGTACCATCAACAAAGCAGATGAGCTTAGAGTGTGAATCAGTACTTGGAGCTGATATGTTGTGGCTGTTAGAGAGACTTGGATGGTTGAGGGGCAAGAATCGTTACTTAGAATGCCAGGCTATAGATGTTTCAGAAAGGACAGGGAGGGAGGCAAAAGAGGTGGGGGCATGGCACTGCTGATCAGAGATAGTGTCATGGCTGCAGAAAAGGAGGAAGACATGGAGGGATTGTCTACTGAGTCTCTGTGGGTGGAAGTTCTAAACAGGAAGGGGTCAATAACTCTACTGGGTGTTTTTATAGACCATCTAATAGTAACAGGGACATCGAGGACCAGATAGGGAGACAGGTTCTGGAAAGGTGTAATAACAATAGGGTTGTTGTGGTGGGAGATTTTAATTTCCCAAATATTGATTGGCATCTCCCTAGAGCAAGGGGTTTAGATGGGGTGGAGTTTGTTAGGTGTTCAGGAAGGTTTCCTGACACAATATGCAGATATGCCTACAAGAGGAGAGTCTGTACTTGATGTGGTATTGGGAAATGAACCTGGTCAGGTGTCAGGTTTCTTAGTGGGAGATAGCAATCACAATTCTATCTCTTTTACCATAACGTTGGAGAGGGATAGAAACAGACAAGTTAGGAAACTGTTTACTTGGAGTAAGGTGAAATATGAAGCTATCAGGCAGGAACTTGGAAGCATAATTTGGGAACAGATGTTTTCAGCGAAATGTACAGCAAAAATGTGGCAAATGTTAAGGGTGTATTTGCGTGGAGTTTTGCATAGGTACGTTCCAATGAGACAGGGAAAGATTGGTTGGGTACAGGAACCATGGTGGACAAAGGCTGTTGAAAATCTAGTCAAGAAGAAAAGAAAAGCTTAGGAAAGGTTCAAAAAACTATGTAATGATAGCGATCTAAAAGATTATAAGGTTAGCAGGAAGGAGCTTAAGAATGAAATTAGAAGAGTTTGAAGGGGCCATGAGAAGGCCTTGGTGAACAGGATTCAGGAAAACCCCAATGCATTTTACAAGTATGTGAAGAGCAATAAGACATGAGAGAATAGGACCAATCAAGTGTGATAGTGGAAAAGTGTTTTTGGAACTGGAGGAGATAGCAGAGGTACTTAATGAGTACTTTGCTTCAGTATTCACTACAGAAAAGGATCTTGGCGATTGTAGGGATGACTTACAGCGGATTGAAAAGATTGAGCATACATACATTAAGAAAGTGAATGTGTTGGAGCTTTTGGAAAGCATCAAGTTGGATAAGTCTCCGGGACTGGATGAAATGTACCCCACGCTACTGTGGGAGGCGAGGGAGGAGATTGCTGAGCCTCTGGCAATGTTCTTTGCATCATCAATGGGGACGGGAGAGGTACCAGAGGATTGGAGGGCTGTAGATTTTGTACCCTTTTTCAAGAAAGGGAGTAGAGATAGCCCAAGAAATTATAGACCAGTAAGTTGAATTTCAGAATCAGAATCAGGTTTATTATCATCGGCATGTATCGTGAAATTTGTTAATTTAACAGCAGCATTTCAATGCAATACATGATAATATAGAAAGAAAAAATTAAGTAAATCAATAAAAGAATGTGAGGTAGTGTTCATGGGTTCAACATCCATTTAGGATTCACATGGCAGAGGGGAAAAAGCTATTCCTGAGTCACTGAGTGTGTGCCTTCAGATTTATGTACCTCCTTCCTGAACATAACAATGATAAAAGGGCATGCCCTGGGTGATGGGTGAACATTAAGTGGAAGATGGGTCTCAGTTCAAAAGAGAACTGTGCTTGATGCAGACGCACGTCATGGGATGTCATATAACCACGTTGGAGAGATCAGGGGACCTAGAATGTCATCAGATCTGGTAGTCATTATCTTTGAGAGGACTGTATTCCCTTTGCCTTGTCATTATGTATCAACCTAAACTGCTACTGCTTATTGCTCATGTCTCTTTTGATTTTAGTATTGATTTTGCAAATTGTTTTAAACTCTATGTTACAATGAGATAGGAACCACCTTTAATAGTTAATGTGCTCCTTTCAAGAGAATTGAAACCATGCTGGTCCAGGAGGAAACCATGACCTAAAGAACAGGTTTTGGACAGAAAGTTCACAGAGGCCTCAGAAACTTAATGACAGCCATGTGTGTGTTAGTTCATCAGCACTGTCAAGGCTATCTATAAGGTCCCAAACTAATAAGTGCATAGAACAGGTTTGATCTCATCAAGGATAGAGAGTCAAAGCATGAAAGAACATTATATATTTCTCTAAATGACTGTTCCTACAGTGCAGGTGACTTCTACAACGGTACTAAAGTTGCATTTCACATCTGGTCCCTCAGATGCTGCAAGTCTGCCTGGAAAGCAAGAACTAATTCATGCTGTAATCCAGTTTAAGATGAGGTCAATTATTAGATACGTTCCTTATTCTTCTCCACTTTCAATGTAGCCTGAAGCATTAACTCTGTTTCTCTCTCCTTGGATACTACCTGAACTGCTGAGTATTCCTAGCATTTTCTGTTATTATTTCACATTTTCAGCATCTGCATTTTTTAAACCCATTTAGTTGTTCTTCATTTAAAGAAAAGGTTCAGGGTATGTGTTTGTCTGTTTTTATTTATTTCACTTCATATGTGTTGTCTTGATTTACAGAGGTTTATTATAGCATTAGCTAAATTTATCATCTTTAATTTTATTCATTTAAAATAATGTTTGCATTTTAATGATATGAGTTCATATGTCTAAAAACAGTGAGAGCATAGGTTCCATCATTTGAAGCCTGGGCTTGTCCATTGTGATAGAAACATAGAAAACCTACAACACAATAGAGGCCCTTCAGCCCACAAAACTGTGCTGAACATGTCCTTACTTTAGAAATTACCTAGGGTTACCCATAGCCCTCTATTTTTCTAAGCTCCATGTGCCTACCCAAGAGTCCCTTAAAAGACCCTATCGTATCCCCCTCCACCACCGCCACTGGCAGCCAAATTCCACACACTCACCACTCTCTGCATAAAAAAACTTACCCCTGATATCTCCTCTGTACCTACTTCTAAGCACCTTAAAACTGTGCTCTCTCATGCTAGCCATCTCAGCCCTGGGAAAAAGCCTCCCACTATCCACAAGATCAATGCTTCTCATCATCTTATATACTTCTATCAGGTCACTTCTCATTCTAAGTCGCTCCAAGAAGAAAAGGCCGAGTTCACTCAACCAATTCTCATTAGGCATGCTCCCCAATCCAGGCAACATCCTTATAAATCTCCTCTGCACCCTTTCTATGGTTTCCACATCCTTCCTGTAGTGAGGCAACCAGAACTGAGCACAGTACTCCTAGTGGGTTCTGACAAGGGTCCTATATAGCTGCAACATTACCTCTCAGCTCTTAAACTCAATCCCACGATTGGTGAAGGCCAATGCATTGAGTGCCTTCTTAACCACAGGGTCAACCCGTGCAGCAGCTGTGAGTGTCCCATGGACTCGAACCCCAAGATCCCTTTGATCCTCCACACTGCCAAGAGTCTTACCACTAATACTATAGTCTGCCATCATATTTGACCTACCAAAATGAACCACCTCACACTTATCTGGATTGAACTCCATCTGCCATTTCTCAGCCCAGTTTTGCATCCTATCAATGACCCGCTGTAACCTCTGACAGCCCTCCACACTATCCACGACACCCCCAAACTTTGTGTCATCAGCAAATTTACTACCCCATCCCTCCACTTCCTCATCCAGGTCATCTATAAAAATCACAAAGAGTAGGGGTCCCAGAACAGATCCCTGAGGCACACTACTGGTTACTGATCTCCTTGCAGAATATGACCTGTTTACAACCACTCTTTGCCTTCTGAGGGCAAGTCAGTTCTGGATCCAGAAAGCAAAGTCCCCTTGGATCTCATGCCTCACTACTTTCTCAATAAACCTTGCATGGGGTACTGAAATCCATATACACTACGCCTACTGCTCTACCTTCATCAATGTGTTTAGTCACATTCTCAAAAAATTCATTCAGGCTCATAGGCACAACCTGCCTTTGACAAAGCCATGCAGACTATTCTTAATCATATTATGCCCCTCCAAATGTTCATAAATCCTGCCTCTCAGGAACTTCTCCATCAATTTACCAACCACTGAAGTAAGACTCACTGGTCTATAGTTTCCTGGGCTATCTCTACTCTTTTTCTTGAATAAAGGAACAACATCTGCAACACTCCAATCCTCTGGAACCTCTCCCGACCCCAATGATGTTGCAAAAATCATTGCCCGAGGCGCAGCAATCTCCTCCTTTGCTTCCCACAGTAGCCTGGGGTACATCTTGTCCGGTTCCGGTGACTTATCCAAAATGATGCTTTTCAAAAGCTCCAGCACATCCTCTTGCTTAAAATCTACATGCTCAAGCGTTTCAGTCTGTTGTGAGCCATCCCTACAGCAGACTGAAAAGTTCAGCGTTGCAGCAAAGGCTGTGAGCTCCAGTACAGCACATCCCACTAATCTCTCAGCAAGTAAGAGAGGCCATGGGATAATATAGGCACTGAAGTCAAGCGTGATCCAACCCACTATTTAAAAAAAAATGTATAAAGCAAAAAGTTCTAATTGTCCCGGCCCAGTTCTTTCTCAATCAACATTATTAAAACAGTTGATATGGGCAATACTGTACTCTTCAAAGGATATTGTATGGAGATTTCCACTCATTTTGTAATAATGACTCCTTTTCAAAATATTTCTCAGTTGACAATATGCTACTAATGTTTCATTTGACTATTAATGTGTATTTTTTACACACTATGTGGTACGGCGGCATAGTGGTTAGTACAACGTTTTACAGTACAAGTGACACAGGTTCAGTTCCCACCACTGCCTGGAAGAAGATTGCACATTCTACCTGTTATGACATGTCTTTCCTCCGGTTTCCTCCCACAGGTCCAAAGGTGTACCAGTTAGTTGGTTAATTGGTCATTGTAAATTGCCCCGTGATTAGGCTAGGATTAAATTGGGGGATTGGTGGGCGGCATGGCTCGAAGGGCCTGAAGGGCCTATTCCATGCTGTTTCTCAATAAATTAAACATATATTTTTTTGTCAATGTTTTGTATAAGTATGTGATAACATAAAAAATAGCTGGAATGTACTTTAAGAGCTTTTGCGCCTTGTCTGCTGTTGAATAAAATCATAGTTGTTTTTTTTTACCTCAACACCACTCTCTTGCTTACTCATGCTACTCATGATTCCCTTAGCATTCACATATCAGTCAATATTTGTCTTCGATCAATTCATTGACTGTGTCTCCACAGTCCGCCTCCGGCAGAGAAGTACAAAAACTCTACATGAAGTTTCTTCTAATCTGTCGTGAATGTTAACCCTGTCTTTTGAGATGGTAATTCTGGCATGCCAGCCATGAGAAACATTGTCTCTCCTGTTGTCATGTCAAGCATTGTAAGAATTTTGCATGTTTCAGCCAAATCAACGATCATTGTTCTGAGCAAGGAGATCATACATGTCCATGGAGTTCCTGGTTTCTCCATAAGTTCTCTTACTTGACGTTACTCAAAACTTATTTGTAGTAAAGTAGAATACATTGCTTGTCTTTCTAATAGTTTGCTGAAATAATGCATTAACCCACAAATAAAGATATCCAGGTCTCACTGTCCCTCACAATTCTTCACATTATATTCCACATGATATGTCTTCACCTATTTTCTTAGTCACCCTGTGTCCCCTGAGTCTCAGTACATACTCCACATAACACAAACTACTGACCAGATTTATATCTTCAGCAGACTTGGATAGGTTACATTTGGTTCCCCTCATAAATATTATTGGTATAGATTGTGAATGGATGAGGCTAAGTAATAATCTCTGAAGCATCCCAATAGTTGCTGCCATTCAACTGGAAAATGACCCATTTATTTCTCTTATCTGTTGTCAGTAACTTTGATGTGATTGACTTACTTTGATGTTACTCTTAAGTATAAATCCAATAGCGTGAAATGCATTAATACTTTATTTGGAGTTTTATATTATGCATTTGAACTAATGCAATACCTTGAAGAGAATCATGTCAAACAGAATATTAATCCATTATTGTATGCTGCACTATTTATAATAAAATAACATTTATTCTTTTCTACAATGCAATAATTTTTACAAATGCTTCAGAAGATAACTCTTCCCTATAATTCATCATTAAGGAAATTTCCCATAAATTGAATCATGTTTCTGGTCCCTCTGTTCCTGATTCCAAATGTATTGCCTTCACACTGAACAGGTAGAGTCTAGGAGAAAGCAATATTGCTCGCCTAAAGGTTATATTAAAACTATGGCTGGACATTTCCATAAGACTTCTGCAAATGTTCCACTTCACTCTCAGCAGAAGGTTGTTGGAAGTCTTATTTTCTCAGTGTTTCCAATCTACTTATCAGATTTTTGTAACCAGCTAGGTAAGGAAGTCCTGGCTCCTAGTCTGTAGTCTTTACCAAGCTTTCAGTCTTTTGCTCCCCCATAGATATTTGGCAAACATCTGCTCGGTCTCAAAGGATAAAAAAGATTAAACACAGCTTTGACAACATCTCAGATGGAGATAAACTGTGAATAGATTCTGAAAAATGCATGGAGTAGCAATCCTGCTGAGAGTCACAGAGCAAGTGGTGCCAGTTCACTTTCTCTCCTGTATGAAACACTAGATCATCTGAAATGGATAGAATTTATCTTGAGAAACTGTCACTGGGACAATTTCAACTGGAAATCCCCTTATTGCAGCTATTTTTGAAGCACAGCATTATTATGATGGGTCAATGGCTTTACTGGCAAATAATTTGTGTTTCATGATCTGGATAGGATGAGATTATTCAGACAATAGAATTTATCCAGTACAAGAACTTTTACAATAACCTATCTGTATGCGATGTATTGAGGTTGTTATTTTCCTATTATATTCCTACTCAATTGTATTATTGTTGCATTTATGTTGCTCTTGCTGCCAACCATTGTGTTAAAGTAGGAATACATTTTAATTCTTTTCTATTCAATGATGGCATAGGCTTTCTGCATCTGCAGGGGAAAGTGGTTATGTTAAGATGGTGTCTAAAATGATAATAATGCAAACTGAAAAAAACAGACTTGCAATGCTAAACCTCTTGAAATAGCATCACAATTAATGACAATTTAAAAGAGACACAAGTGTACTAGTGAACTTTAATGCAAATATTACAGAAAACATTTGAATTAAATATCAATTAATCCCATTGAGTTGAATCCTATCTCAGTATCAGGCACCTATATTATAAAAACGAATCATTACTGATTACATTGAAATAAGCAGAAAATCAAGTCAATTTTATCAAAGCCATCAACACTAAAAGAATGTAATAATGTGTTATAATGGCAATTGTTGACAATACCAGAAAGTAAATCGATGTATACCTGACTAAATATGCCAGTTTGTGTATCTTGTATTAATTTTTCTCATGAAATGCAAAATATTCTACTTTAATTATAGCTTATATGTGGGTCCTGAGAAATACCATTGTTCTTTAGGAAATATCTATTCAATGCTCTGCTGCAGAAGAGTTTAGTCATTTTAAAAATATAAATATTATTTCAGTGAAAACTGGCTTCCAAAGAGATTCATTATGTCGAATTTACATTTCATGAATAATAAGCATGGTAGACTGAATAATTTCATTAGCATGATAAGTTTTAGAGACTAGTCATGAGTGCTCTCTTTAAGCAATTGGCTGCTAAAGGTATAACATTAAAACACACATAGTGCATATTGTCAGTGACCCAGAGCAATCTAAACTAATTATATTCAAATAGACCACAATACTTCAGTACTGCTGGATTTATGCAAATTTTTTATAGTTGACACGCTATTTAATTAGTGAAGTATGCATACTTATTCCTAGTTAGCTGAACAGAGGCAAACTCTCTTTTTTGCAAAGTGACTTTATAATTTTTGTCCTCAAATACAAGTTCATGAAGAGAAATAGGACTTCTGCAAAATGCATCTGAATTCTGTCATCTTATCCACAGGCAGAGTTTACAATATTGGCATTTTTAATTAGAATTCAGGATATATCTTAACTATGAGATTCTCTCCGAGGGATTATCGAGTGGCATATTCATGCTAGTCATCAAATCATTCTACTTTGACCCATCATCTTCCTTAATAACTAAAATTATGAACGAATGCAAGGGTTTGTTTTGTCATGTGAAGGATGCCTGCCCTCAATCCAGTTATTTTGGACAGTAATTGCCACAAAAAATGTTGCTCTTTCATATTAAGTAAGCAATGTTTTATTTTAACCCAGACACATTGTAAAATAAGTTATAGTTCATTTGCATTGTTTTTCTTACGTGTACCACTGTTTTCATAAAATGATGACAGGTAAGCACTGTAGGTAAATTAGTGGTATAAGCATAAGAAGTACGATGGCAGGTCTGTCATCTATTATTGCAGATCTGCAAACTTTTCTTTCCAAAATCAAAAGTGTATAATGGAAAGTTGATCCAATATGATCTTATTTTATACTATTACTCTAATATACCTGTAAATAAATGCACATAATTTCTCTTTGCTCCGCTGGCTGACAAGATAATAATATTTTTGCCTGGCATAATACCTCTGTGCACTCCATATAAGAAAGTTGATCACACCTATGTTGGTCCATGAATCACGCATCGTGCTGTTTACAGTCTGGGCCTACTGTGCTTGAAGTAATCATTCATAGGGGCACATAGATGCCAACATAGTATGAATATGGTTTATATTAAATCTGGTTTAAAATACTGTGAACACCATGAGACACTCATGCAGAAATATGTTACCACCATGGAGTTTAATGACTAATACTCTTCAAGTGTAAGTCTCCAATAAGATTTTGACATACCTAGCAACAACTCCAAATCTCTGGACGTTGCAACTCCACACTCAAGTATGAGCTTTCTCTCCCACATCTGACCACATTTCTGAATTTCATTTTCTTCACCAAAACCTCTACCACTCTCCACTCTACTTGCCCAGATGTAGCATTATGGGTCCCTTGTCATCTCCTATTAGATTCCCCCTTCTCCAGCCCTGTATCTCTTTCACCTATCAACTTCCCAACTCCTTACTTTCCTCCCCACCCACCCACCCCCGGATTCACCTATCAGCTCGTGTTTTTTTCTCTTTCCCCCCACCTTCTAACTCTGACTCCTCATCTCTTTTTCTCTAGTCCTGCTGAAGGGTCTCGGTCTGAAACGTCAACTGTACTCTTTTCTATTGACGCTGCCTGGCCTGCTGAGTTCCCCCAGCCTTTTGTGTGTGTCGCTTGGATTTCCAAGCAGATTTTCTCTTGTTTATGATTATGGGTCCCAGGACCTTTTCCAACTAACTACAGCCCACCTTCCATGCACCGACCCTCCGATCTCTCTCCTCCATAAAACTAGCATGAGAAAAGGGAAATCTACCCTCCATGTACAATGAGAATGTTGCAATGGTAGATCAATCCAGAAAGCATGCAATGCCTATCTGTACTGCATTTTCAGAGGCCTTTTGACGTTGGAAGCATTTTATGGATTTAAAAAGAATTAACATTTTGAGTGATACTTTGGTTTTAGAGAGTGCTGACACAAGAAAGTGGCATTCAGCATCAAGGATATCTATCATCCAGGCCATGCTTTCTTCTCACTACTACCATTGGGCAGGAGGCACTGGAGCCTAAAGTCTCAAACCATCAGGTTCAGGAACAGTTATTAGCCTACAGCCATCAGTCTCCTGACTCAGCGTGGATAACTTCACTCATCTCAGTGCTGAACTGACTCCCCAACCTACTGATCCACTATCAAGGACTTGACAACTCATGTGCTCAGTATTATTCAATTACTTCTTTATTATTTGCACAATTTGTCTTCTCTTGCTCATTGGTATTTTGTCAGTCTTTGTTTATGTATAGTTTTTCATAAATTCTATTGTATTCCTTTATTTTTCTCCAAATGTCTGTAAGTAAATGAATCTCAATGTCGTGTTTGGTGACATATATGCACTTGATAATAAGTTTATTTTGACGTTGACTTTGATAGAATATCCAACAACAAGTGTTAGTTAGGTTTTAGCTCAAAAACTTGAATTTATAAATACTTTGTGGTAAGTTTTTGAATGGCTGCAGTGATAGCAAGATATCCATAGTCTGAATTAAAAGAAAAAAGGAGCCACAATTCTTAACAAATCACTGAAAAAATGTAAAATAAGTAGGACAAAAACTGTGAAAGAAGACAAAAGGGGGTCAACACCAAGTCAGATAAAGAAAGTGAAATAAAGAGAAGTCTGGATTAAGAGAATGAAAGCAAGAAAGATAGAAAAGTACAGAAAGTTTAAAATTTTCAGCTTGCTTTTTAAATAATGATATCTTCATTATCAAATAAACCAGAAGGAAATGAGGTTCTATGGGAATAATATTTACTATTCAGTGCAAAATTGTTTGATTGATGGTAACTAATGATGTTCATGCCACAAAAATCATATTTCTACTTGCAAAGACAAGACATAACTTCCTACAGTTGAGTTCAACTCGTGTCTAATACGCAAAAATGCCAGCCCCGTGTCCTGCAGTGACTTCCAGTGCAGAGGCATGGATGAAGCACCACGCTCCTTCAAATTACTGACAGAATGCTCCATTCAAAAAGCCGCATTCCCACTATCAGCTTCATTTCTCCCCCTCCCCTGAAAATGTTGTACTATCTGTAAATGAATAAAGGCTATTTGCCTTACCATTACTTTGAGAGAAAATTCTGAGCCAGTATCTTACAGCATGTAGTAATTCTGCTGACAGAAGGCACACATGTATAGCATATCAGAAAGCAAAGAACAATATTCTTTAAGTATTTTTGTAAAATGAGTTCTATCTCCTGGTACAGTCAATGAATGTAAACCTGATCAAAACAAAAGATTGACGGTCTCTGAAACCAGTTTGTTTCTTACATTGCCATTTATATACCGGGATGGTAAAATGCTTTGCCTCTGAGTCTGTCAAGCCTAAAGTCACCTGGGATTTTTTGATTGCCTTCTATTTTTTTTAATGTAGATATCATCAAAGTGAAGAATAGCAGTATTAGTCTCTCAGTACATTTCCTTCTGACAACCAGATAGTATATCTGCATCAGAGTCTATCCATCCTGATTCACCCAGCACTCATATGCAACATAGGAGCTGGTTGTTATTTATCAGATTAAAAGCAGAGAGACATCAAAAACATTAGAGCAATGAAGACGTTTGGAAGAGAGCTGTAGGCTAGAATAGAAGCCTTAACTTTGGAACATTCAGCAAAATGAACTTAGCATGTGGAGGTTAATCAGCAAGTATTTAAAATTATAATTGCAATTTGATTTAGACTGTGCCAGTGATCCAGCAGTAGAATGCCAATGTCCCATTCAGAGACCTTGACTGGCATTTTATTATAACCCCTTTCAAAGGGTGAATTTTCCTAACACCCGAGCCATGCTATCAAAGCAATGGTGAGATGCAAAGGGACTCCCAGGTAATGTCATGGAAAACCACGACCTAGAAGTTCTACAGCTTTGTAGCTGTTCACTCATGGAGATTTCAGATAGCAAAATGGCACCAGCTTCCATGTTCAATCCTGTCTAAGGATTCTGAAGGGAAGGAAGAGAAAGCCAACTGCAGTCTACTAAGGATAGGATCTTAAGGATGGGGGAGCGGCTCCAGGGAACAAAATATGTAGCCAGCTGTAGTCAATGGAAGGCTGAGGATTAGAAATGGGTTCAGGAACCAGGAATTTTAAACGAAGCATACTTACTGTCTTGTAAATATCTAATGTCTGTATCTTGTGTATATGTGATGTAAATAAACTTCTATAGTTTTGTTAAACAAAAGCAATAAAAGGGCAGTGGCCATTAAGTCAGGAAATTGAAAGATCAAAGGGCCTTGAATATTCAGATGGAATACAGTGTTGGGAAGTGAATGGTCACATACGTTGGTAGAAGAAATAAAAGGGTTGACTATTTTCTAAATGGAGAGAAAATGCAAAAAAAATGAGATGCAAGTAGACTTGGGAGTTCTTGTGCAGAATTCACGAAAGGTTAATTTGCGGTTGAGTCTGTGGTGAGGAAGGCAAATGCAGTGTTAACATTCATTTCAAGAGGACGAGAATATAAAACCAGGGAGATAATGTTGAGACTTCATAAAGCACTGGTGAGGCCTCACTTGGAGTATTGTGAGCAGGTTTGGGCCTCTTGTCTAAGAAAGGACGTGCTGAAACAGAAGAGGGCTCGAAGGAGGTTCATGAAAATGATTCCAGGATTGAATGGCTTGTCATATAAAGAGTATTTGATGGCTCGGAGCCTGTATTCACTAGAATTCAGAAGAACGAAGGGTGACCTCATTGAAACCTATTGAAGGTGAAAGGCCTTGATAGAGTGGATGTGGTGAGAATGTTTCATATGGTGGGAGAGTCTAAGACCAGAAGATTCAGCCTCAGAATACAGAGGCGTCCTTTTAGGATGAAGATGAGGAGAAATTTCTTTAGCCAGAGAGTGGTGAATCTGTGGATTTCTTTGTCTCAGGCAGCTGTGAAGGCCAAGTTTATATGGATATTTAAGGCAGCGGTTGATGGACTCTTGATTGGTCAGGGCATGGAAGGATATGGGGAGCAGGCAGGAGATTGTGGCCGAGAGGAAAATTAGATCGGCAAACGTGATGGGCGATGGGCTAAATGACCTAATTCTGCTCCTGTATCTTATGGTCTTATTACTGAATTCAGTTGGAAAGTGGAAATGTCAAACCTGAGTATTGGAGGATTGGGGAGTTTAGAAATGTTGAGACCTATGTCTTGAGGGGTAAAGAGCAAGATAGGGCGATGGTATTGAGTATGGAGGGGAACAGTACAAAGGATCAAAGATGTGTTTAAGACGTATACCCTGCAAGAGTCCCATTCCATTATAATAACAGTAAAACATAGTTGTCCTTGGAATGCTCAATAGTACTGGCACACAGTTCATCTTGTTCTAACTTTCTCTACCAGGTTCCCGAGGATGTTTGTGTGGGAAAATGTAAAATTCCACAACATGGAAATTTCACCAACTCAGGCTAAATCACTCTGGGCAGTTATTGGTTGAATTGCAGGAGGGCAACAAAATGACCCAAAAGTGCTTATTACTGCACTTCACTCTGGATAACATCAATTTCCAATCATATAATGCTGAAGTTAAACAGTATTCGGTAATTGAGATTCAATGCCTCTCGGCTATCACGGAATGACTCTGCCACCAATCACAGGAGAAGTTCTCAGTCAGAATCATCCCATCAGTGGATGATCAGTGAGAGTTCAGGTGAGGTAAATTAAGGCTCATCAAAAAATGTATTAGTATGGCTTGTGGAGAAGCCCACTGGCAACGAAAATTACTAAAGTAAAGGCAATCAAGCTTCATCTTGATTGCACTGGAACAGAGCCAAAATAAGGCAAAAGAGCATAAAAAAGAGAAAATGCAAATACCATTTACAAACATTGCATTGTCAAGTTTCCATAGATGAAAATTAAAAAAAAAACTGCTGGAAATACTTAAGATCAAGTAGTATCTGGGAAAGTAGGTTAATGTTTCAGGTTATTTTTAATGAAGGGTCTTCAACTCAAATGGTGACCCAGTTTGTCTTTCTACTGATGTTGACTGCATGTTAAGTGTTCTCAGCGCTTCCTCTTTTTACTTAAGGTCCAATTTTTTTGTGAGTTGTTCAAAAGAATATTGTGCTGGAAATCTGTTTTGACCAAAGACCCTAGATCAAACTAATCAGACTGAAACAGAGAGAATGGGAGAAGTACATCAATTGGCCCACATAAGCTTCCATTGATTATACATATTCACAGTCCGTCGAGGAGGCTCTTCATTTATTTACATGTTTTTTAATATATTAAGTTCACAAAGTCCTCCATAAATATATTACTTTAGTAAAACTGATGATTTTATGCAAATGAAGCTACTAAATGCACTAAATGGTCTTGTGTAGATTTTGGAGTTTGATAACTATGATACAAGTCCTTGTTCCTTGATGAACCCTGTTATGTTTTATAACTCCGAAACAGTAAACTAATTGATAGGAAACACGGAGCCGGGAATGTATGTCCTAGTTTCATTTATACTTAAGTGAGCCGCGCACTATGACATGGTGACATAATGAAATATGTCAGTCACTCTGCTTGACAGGAGGGGCATGTGGCTGTGAAACTATCAGGTTCTGGGGCCTCCTCCATGGTGGTTGTATGAGTTGACTCTGGGGTAGCAAGAAATGGTTCTGACAGTCCCGGACAGTCATCTTCTCAAACAATTGACTCCGCTCTGCTCAACTGATGGTTGTGTTATGTCAAGATGGCATCTGATGCAGTCTCCACATAAGCCAAACTCCGTCAAGGGCAAATTTATCCCGGCCCTGTTAAAATGGGGAAACTAGAATTTATACTGCATATTCCAGTCATTCTGAGTTGTCACTGTTACGTACCCCGTAACTGGGTTGCCAAACCAGCAGAAATGGATCACTCAGTTGGAGTCTGGATTACTAGAACTAAGAAAGTTTTATTAAAGAAACAAGCAACACAGTACTCTAATCAAAAAAGGATAATAAATGCAACAGTTCAGCAATGATAAACACACATGTACACAGAATTAAGATAACAAGATTAAACAAGCTCTATCGTTGTCTAGGGGTAAATGACCAGTTTCAAAGTGACACAAAGTCCAGTTCAGTTTAGTTCAGTTCGCAGTAATCGTTGCCGTGGCAATGGACAGTGGGGGGGGGGGGGAGGAGAGAGAGCAAAACGAATGAATATTCAACACAGCTTCCACACAGACCTTTGCAGTCAGCTGTCGGGCGAGTCCTTTGTGATGTCATCTGAGGTCACCGACCGTGACCCCTCCGTTTCCAGATACGATCGTTTCTCTGCGGTGAACCCGGCACCCAGGCAAGGGTGGACACACACCAGGTTCCCGCCGATCGTGCCTTTCCACCCTGTGCGTTTATGGCTTGATCCAGCGAAAGCTTCCCACCGACTTGTGAGAGGCGCACCGCTTCCAGGGTCTCGTTACCTCGGGTGTCGTGTGTGTCCTGCCTTAGCGAACCTGTCCCTTTTTATCCCCCTGCTGGGGTGTCGCCTGTCCATCACTTCAGACAGTTCAGGGTTCAAAGGGGGAGCCGCTCTTGACAGCTCTCTCTCCCGTCCCTTCATTACACATCTCCAAATGCTGCTCCATTGTTTTCCTTATCTCTCTCTCTCTCCTGAAGACAGGTGGCAGACCAACTGCTGATCACACAGGACAGCTAACATCTTAATCTATGTGTATTCTTGTCACATCATGTAGACCCGAGAGAGCGTGGAGTCTTTTCTAGTTTCCCTTTTGATCACGTCTGCCATAATAGAGAGACCTTTGATTTGCATAAGGGAGAATGAATCAAGAGGAATATTCACTCCTGTAAATTTTTCAGGTATTTCCTTTTCCATTAGTAAATGGGACAATCACTTGACATTTCCATGATTAGGAATCCTCTTGATCTTGATCTGGCAATTGTGTCTTCAAAGAAATAGAGCCCATCTCTGCACTTAAGACTACAAGACCATAAGACATAGGAACAGAATTAGGCCATTCAGCCCATCGAGTCTTCTCCGCTATTCCATCAAGGCTGATCCCAGATCCCACACAACCCTATACACCTGCCTGCTTTCCATATCCTTTGATGCCCTGCCAATCAGGAAACTGTTAACTTCCACTTTAAACATACCCATGGACTTGGCCTGCACCACAGTCTGTGGCAGAGCATTCCACAAATTCAATACTCACTGGCTTAAAAAAAAATCCTCCTTACCTCTGTTCTAAAAGGTCACCCCTCAAATCTGAGGCTGTCCCCTCTAGTTCTGGATACCCCCACCATAGGAAATATCCCTTCCACGTCTGCCTTATATACTCCTTTCAAAATTCAGTAGGTTTCAATGAGATCCCCCACAAATTCTTCTAAATTAGAGTACAAGCCTAAAGCTGCCAAATGCTCTTCATATATTAATCCCTTCATTTCCAAAATCATCCTCGTGAACATTTTTTGAACTCTGTCCAATGACAACACTTCTTTTCTAAGATATGTGGCTTAAAACTGTTGACAATACTCCAAGTGCAGCCTGACTAGTGTCTTATAAAGCCTCACTATTATCTCCTTGCTTTTATGTTCTGTTCCTCTTGAAGTAAATGCCAAAATCGCTTTTGCCTTCTGTACCACAGACTCAACCTGTAAATCAACATTCTTGGAGTCTTCCACGAGGACTCTTAAATCCCTCTGCATCTCTGATGTTTGAATTTTCTCCCCATTTAAGTAATAGTCTGCACTATTGTTCCCTTTACCAAAACACATTTTTATACATTTCCCAACACTGTATTTCATTTCCATTTTTTTTCATTTCTTCCAATTTGTCTAAGTCCTGCTACAATTGTATTGCTTTCTCAGCACTACCTATGTCTCCACCTATCTTTGCATCAATTGCAAAATTTACCACAAAGCCATCAATTCTATTATCTAAATCATTGACAATCAATGTGAAAAGTAGCGGTCCTAATACTGACCCCTGAGGAGCGCCACTAGTCACTGGCAGCCAACAAGAAAAGGCCCCCTTTTTTCCCCACTCGCTGCCTCCTATCCGTCATTCCTCTATCCATGCCGGTATCTTTCCTGCAATGCCACAGGATTTTGTCTTGTTAAGCAGCCTCATGTGTGGCACCTTATCAAATGCCTTCTGAAAATCTAAGTAAATGTCATCCACAGCCTAGCCTTTGTCCACTCTGCTTCTTACTTCCTCAAAGAACTCTAACAGATTTGTCAGGCAATATTCCCTTCAGAGAAACCATGCTGACTGACTTATTTTATCATTTGTCTCCAAGTACCCCAAAACCTCATCCTTAATAATAGACTCCAACACTTTCTCAACCACTGAGGTTAGGCTAACTGTCCTATAATTTTCTTTCTTGTGCCTTCCTTCCTTCTTAAAGAGTGGAGTGATATTTGCAACCTTCTGGTCCTCCAGGACCTTGCCAGAATCAAGTGATTCTTGAAAGATTATGACCAATGCATCAGTAATCTTTTCAGCAATCTCTCTCAGGACTCTGGGATGTAGTCCATCTGGTCTAGGTCACTTATCCACCATAAGACCTTTGAGTTTACCTAGCACTATTTCCTTTGTAACAGCAATGGCATTCACTCCTGCTCCCTGACACTGATGGATCTCTAGCATACTGCTAGTGTCTTCCACAGTGAAGACTGATACAAAATACTCATTAATTTCATCTGCCATTTCTTTGTCCCCCATTACTACCTCACCAGCATAAATTTCCAATGGTTCAATATCAACTCTCACCTCCGTTTTACTCTTTATATAACTGGAAAAAACTTATAGTGCCCTGCTTTATATTATTGATTAGTTTACCCTCATATTTCACCTTTTCCCTTCTTATAGCTTTCTTAGATACCTTTTGTTGGATTTTAAAAGCTTCCCAATCATCCAACTTCCCACTTACTTTTGCTACTTTATATGCCCTTTTCTTTGCTTTTATTTTGCAGATCTTAACTTCCCTTGTCAGCCACTGTTGCCTACCCCTGCCATTTGCAAACTTCTTCTGCTGTGGGACATATTTATCCTGCACCTTGTGAGCTATTCCCAGAAATTTCAGCCATCTCTGCTCTGCTGTCATCTCTGCCAGTATCCTCCTTCAATCTACCTGGGCAAGCTCCTCTCTCTCATGCCTCTGTAATTCCCTTTATTCGATTGCAATACTGATACATGTGACTTATGCTTCTCCCTCTCAAATTGCAGTATGAATTCAATCATATTATTATCACTGCTTCCTAAGGGTTCCTTTACGTTAAGCTTCCTATTGAGATCTGGGTCATTACACAACACCCAATTAAAGATTGTCTTTCCCCTAGTAGGCTCAGCACAAGCTGCTCTAAAAAGCCATCTCATCGGCATTCAACGAATTTCCTCTCTTGCCATTCGGCACCAATCTGATTTTCCCAGTGCCCTTGCATACTGAAGTCCCCCATTACAATTATGACATTACCCTTATTACATGCCTTTTCCAGCTCCCTTTTCAAACTCAACCCCACATCTTGGTTACTATTTGGAGGTCTATATATGATTCCCATAACGGTTTTTTTTTTTGCTTGCAGTTTCTTAACTCCACCCAGAAAGACTCAATATTCATTGACCCTATGTCACCACTTTCTAAAGATGTGATTCCTTCCCTACCAACAGAGTTACACCACCATCTATGCCTTCCTACCTGTTTTTTGCTGCTGCTATTAGTGAGATCCCCTTTCGTGGATGAATCCCCCACTCGTGGATGATGATAAGTAATGGGGGTTAACTCTCTCCTTTATATGTACTCGTTGAAACATTTTACACCCCAAACCAAATTCAAGGCCTCTCTGTCAATCTGATCATAATTTTTTTTCTGCAGCAATAAGGGAACGTGATGGGGCTATGGGATGTTCACCTCCATCACTCATAACATGAGACACGACTGCACCTATACCATAAGTTGAGGAGTTACAGGCCAGGTTCATTGGATGATGTGGATCATCATGTGGATCATCATGTGTGAGTACAGTGTCTGACATCACCATTTCCTTTGCCTTTTGGAAAGCTACCTCACACTGCTTTGTCCATTACCATTTCTTCCTGATCCGCAGTAGTGAGTTCAAGGGGAGCATCACAGCTACCAGGTTTGGCAGAAATCTGTTATAGTAATTGACAAACCCTAAAAAGGATTGCAACTGTGACACATCTTTTGGCCTTAGGGCATCCACCACTGTTTGAATTTTTCAGCAGACTTGAGTAATCCTTGTGTGTCACTACTATGATTGTAGTAAGTGATGCTTGGTTTAAAAATTTCATACTTGTTGTGTTGTGCTCTGAGCCTATGATCTTCTAATCTTTTAAACACTGTATTGATATTTTGGAGATGTTCCTTGTCATTCTTACTATTAACAAAGATGTCATCTAGGTAACACTGAGTGCCTGGACAGCCTTGCATCACCTGGTTCTCAGCTTTCTGCCAAAGTGCTGGTGCAGATGCTGCTCCAAAAATAAGCCTGTTACAGTAATAAAATCCTTTGTGAGTGTTTATGGTGAGAAACATTTTGGACTCTTCTTCCATTTCCATCTGCAAGTAGGCCTCAGCTAAGTCCACTTTGCTGAAAAGTTTTCCTCCTGAAAGGTTTGCCAAGGTAAATCTATCCTGGGTGGAGGGTATTGATCTATTTTCCCTACTGGGTTAATGGTGACCTTAAAGATTCTGACAGACATAACAGACCCATTCTTCTTGGCTACTGAGACCACTGGTATTACCCATGGGTTCCACCCTACCTTGAAAAGAATTCTTCCAACATCTATGCAATCTAGCTCACTGGCTACTTTATCACTGATGGTGTAAGGAAACAGACTGGCTTTGTAAAACTTAGGTGTGGAGTTTTTATTTAATACCATTTTTTCCTTGATATGTTTGAGTTTTTCAGTGCCATCCTTGGACACTGCTGTGGCATTATTCAGTATCTTTCTTAATTTGCTTTCAGTTGATTCTTTTGCAGGGGATGTGATATGCAAATGGTGGATGGGTCTCCGATCAAAACATAGTCGCCTCAGCCACTCAAAACTCCGTAATGCTGGCCCTACTGTTTTTACCACATACAAGCCCAATGTGGCTTGTTGGTTGTAGTATTTCACTGTGGTGAATGTCATTCCCACCGGAGGTATCTTTCTGCAGCATAAGTTCTCAGTTAGATACCTACTGGCTTCAATTTGGTATCTTAGAAATGCTGTTTAAACTCACTTTGAGGAATGGCTGAAACAGCTGAGTCAGTTTCCAATTCCATTTTAATTAACTTGTATTCCACTTTTGATGTAAACTATATTGGCTGTCTCCTGTTAATTTTTACTTTGTAAATCTCAAGGCTACTCAGTCCAGTATCAATCTTACCATTAACAGATTTTTCATCAACAGCATGCAGCCCTACTGCTCTTTTTGAAACTGAAACTTGATTTTTTTAAGTCTTCCTTCTCTTCTTTGTGCAGTCCATTGATTTTTTTGCTTGCCGTATATGCTCTTTGTATATGGTTTTGCTTTTACATTTGCATTGGTCTGTCATATGTGAGCTCATGCCACAACTGTAAAACAATTTGTTCATCCAGTCAGATTTCTGTTTAGACATTACAAACAGAATGCTCACTTTCATTCCTGACTGCAAGTGAATTGTGGTTCTTGCCACTGTTTCCATCAATACAGCAACTTCAACTGCTCTTTAAAAAATGTGCTTCAGTTAGGATGCTTTCTTGTAATATTCTATAAACTAAACTATCTCTCAGCAAATCATTAAGCCCATCACCAAACTGACAATGCTCAGACAATTTCTTCAATTCAGCCACTTATGATGAAATGGACTGCCTTTCCCTCTTGATTCTACTTATGAAACCTAAAGCATTCTGCAGTCAACACTGGTTTTAGCTCTAAATGTTCCTGCATTACTTTCATGATATCAGCAAAGCTAATTTCAGCTGGTTTATTAGGAGCAGTCAAACGTATAAGCAAACTCTATGCTTTTCTATCTAATGCACTCAGCTTCTCCTTGTCTGTTTCATTTGCTTCAAAATACTGCTCAATTTGTTCAGTATATGATATCTAGTTATTGCTCGTTGAATCAAACATGTCTATCTTTCCAATGTAGTCAGCCATTTCTGCTTTTTTTAATATATATATAAACTAGATATCGTATATATGTGATTATTATCACCTGGGACTCACTGTTTATGAAGCTGAATTTGTTTTCTGCCCGTTTTTTAACTTGACCATTTCTCATTGCACTTTATTTTTAAAACTTGAATGTTGCTATGCCTCAGTAGGTTAGTAGTCATCTCAGGTTTGTTTAAAATTTCCTCGTCACCACTGTTATGTTTCATAACTCTAAAACATGAAATTAATTTAGTTTTGTTTTTACTTTAAGTGAGGCGTGCTCTACAACATAGTGGTGTAATGATGCATACCATCACAACCTTTTACATATAATTTGTAATGAATTACTCAAACAGAATGCTTATCAAAAATATATATTTAAATATTACTCAAATAATACTGAAACACTAAATACACAAGTAATCATTTCTACCTATGTTAAAGTGACTGCACCAAACTGCTGCATCAAGTGCACCTATGAGAACATCTTTATTGAAAGGAACAAAATAACACACCTCTAAAATGTTCTTTGATTGCAGTAGTTCATAAAAAATTTAACGTTAACAGTAAAGTATTGCTTCCTTTTATATCTCAACAACTTAAATATTGTGCAAAGAACTGGGGACATATGATCCTGGGTAAATCCGTTTGCAGTAGTCTTAAAATCAAACTTCTCAATTGCATTAAGTTCCGTCCTGACATCTATTGAGTGCTGGAACACAAGCTCAGCAATAATATTTCTTGAAATTTATTTTGCATTTACAAAATGTTCCCAAACTATGACTTCCAAAATATTACCCTGGCAGTAAGGTTTTTAAAATCATATTCTTTCCCATCTGATAGGACAATGTCCTTGTATCAGCAAGAAACAACAATCTGCCTATGTCATGTCAGTGACAAAAAAACACTTGGTAGCCTTTTACAAGACTTGCACAGATCATTTTCCTGATCCAAAGGAGATTGCATTTTGCATTGTTGTATTCAAAAACCCAGAAATGGTTTTTTGATAATGATCACATTTAGTTATGCAAACTATGTCTTATAATCTAAATGTGCTTGCTACTGACTTCACACCTCGATCTTCTCACCTGAGGAACTTTCTGAACATGCCCCTTACATTATGTGAAGTTGGAAGGAATAATAAAGATGATGGATTATGTTTTTATTGCATCAGCAGCAGTTCCGTATCAGTAGATCCCTACAAAAGATGTCTTGCTTTTGTTGTTCTTAATTGTAAGTAGGTGACATTTCACAGCAGGGCATGAGACTAATTACATCAAATGTCACCAGCACTGCCTTTTATATGAAGTCTGTGCAAGCCTCATAACCCAAGAAAATCAGTTTGTTTATTTAAGATATTAAAGTCATGAATCACAACAGGGAAAGAATATATAGTGTCTCTCATTGTGACATGTCCTGGAATGAAATTATTCATTAGTTAGTGACTTCCTGAGTTGACAAGTGCTTCATATTAAGATTGTGACTTAAATCTGGCTCTCCTTAAGCCTTTAAATAGGTTTCATTACATTCTGCTAGGAAATCGATAACTATATAAGCCTACAGAGAGTGCAGCTCGATGTGAGATCCATCCAGTTCTTGAGCATGCTGCTTTTTATAATCAGCAGGTGAAGCCCTGTTTTTGCATAGTGCATATTGCAAAACGTCAATTTTTGCAATCAAATAATATTCAAATTATCCCATGCAGTGTAGCTGCTTTAGTCATTTCTACCACTCTACCAGGACATGGCCTCTTCTCACTACTACCATCAGGCAGCAGGTACAGAATCCTTAGGTCCCACACCACCAGGCTAGAAACAGTTATTACCCTACAACTATCAGGCTCCTGAAATAACGCAGACAACTTCAATCAAAGGTCAAAATTTCAGAACATAATCAGGTTTATTATCACCGGCATGTGTCGGGAACATTGTTAACTTAGCAGCAGCAGTTCAATGCAATACATAATACAGAGGAAGAAAAAATAAATAAATACATCAATTACAGTGTATATGGAATAGATGAAAAATCATGGAAAAACAAAAATTTCACTTCTGGGGCATCTGGAGGTGACTTGTGTGGCAGCAGAACTCTCAGTGGATATGGTTAATATCACCAGTGTATGTATGTATCTTCAGGCTACTGACCCTATTTCCCATTGTTAGCAATGAGAACAAGGCATATCCTGTGTGATGGGGGTTCTTAATGATAGATGCCACCTTTTTGAGGTATCACTCCTTGAAGATGTCTTGGATACTACAAAGGCGAGTGCCCATGGTGCAGCTGACTAAGTTTACAAGTCTCTGCAGCTAATTTTGATTCTGTGCAGTAGCCCCCTGATACTCCATGGTACATCTGTAGAAACTTGTGTCTTCGGTGACATACCAAATCTCCTTAAACCCATAATGAAACATAGCCACTGTCATGTCTTCTTTGTAGCTGCATTGATATGTTAGGTCCAGAACAGATCCTCAGAGATATTGACACCCAGAAACTTGAAACTACTCACTCCTTCCACTTTGGCAAGATGGCACTGTGTACAGCAGCCATGTTGCAAGGTCTGCACCAACTTTACAGTGTACTGCTAATTTCCACATTTTCCTTCACAATTTTTTGTTCAAGATGATAATTACATCAGTTATGATTGACCAACTTTTCTGAACATCAGGAAGACGGCATTTACCCACAACATGCAGCCTTTACTACACCGGGAACCCCTGCTTACACGATCCATGGGAGGCTCATTTATTATGCCGTCGCTACCTCAGAAGCAGCGCCAGAGGTGAGCGAGAAGGGCTGGTGTTCTGATGAGGTTGAGATGGTGTGCTAATCAGCCACAGCTCCCTAGCATACTCCTGGCCAACGTTCAGTCCCTGGACAACAAGCTGTGTGGACTGAGAGCCACAATCTCCTATCAGTGGGAAACATTTTGTGCTTCATGGAGACCTGGTTGACAGAGGAGATACCGGATCACACCATCAAGCCCTTTGGGTTCTCCTTGTTCCAGGCAGACAGGTCTAAAAACCTCTCTGGGAAGAGTAAAGGAGGTGGGCTATGCTTCATGGTCAATAATGATTGGTGTGACCCCCCCCCCACCCCCCAGAAAGTGCATGCCCTCAAATTCTTTTGTTTCCTGGATCTGAACTACATTCTGCTGCTGTGTAGATCTTTCTGGCTGCCTAGAGAGATCATGGCTGTTATTACCACAGCTGTGTATATTCTGCCACAGGTTGATGCTGACCTGGCTCTCAAGGATCTGTACAAGACCATCAGAACCCTGGAGACCGTACACCTAGAGGTTACTCTCATCGTCACTGGAGACTTTAATCGAGCATTGCTGACTAAAGTCTCTCTGAAGATTTGTCAACACATCCAAGTGAGCACACAGGGTATAGCACGTCTGACCACAGCTATTCTTCCTTCTGCAATGCTTACAAAGCACTCTTCTGCCCACCAGCTGGGAAATCTGCTCAATCTTCCATCCTGCTTCTGCCCGTGTACAGGCAGAAGCTGAAACAAGAGGTTGCCATAGTTAAAACCATCCACTGTTGGTCTGACCAATCAGTCTCCATCCTATAGGACTGCTTTGATGACATCAACCGGAATGTCTTTCGTAATAAGGATGTCTCGAGTTAACGGATGGGGTCACGAGCTTCATCCAGAAGTGCATCGAGGCTGTTATCCCCCAGAATTCAGTCAGGGTCTATCCAAACCAGAAACCCTTAACAGATCCATGGATGATGCACTCACCGCCTCACTGCATGAGACAGAGCTTTTTCCATTGGTAATGACCAGGAACTCAAAAAATGCAGCTATGATCTACACTGACATCAAGGCACCAAAATGATAATACAGGGACAAGATCCAGACATCTCTCCACCAACACATACAACTTATGGCAAGGTCTGCACACCATCGCAGATTTCAAAGTTAAGCCCAGTGATGCTGCCAACATCGCTGCCTCTCCCAGATGAGCTAGATCTTTTTTTTTTTTTTTTTTTTTTTTTTACACTTGGTTCAATGTTGCCAACACCAAGCCCGAGGAGATCTGCCGAAGTGACCTACACCTTGGTCATCTGAGGCTGAAGTACGCAGAGGTTTCCAACGAGTCGACAGTCACAAGGCTGCGGGACTGGACGGCATCCCAGGATGAGCACGGCACAATTAACTTCGCCTACTGACACAGCCTTCACCCTGCCTTTGTGCAGCTGGACTTCCAGTCAGATCCCTGGCAGGTGGTAAAAGTGGCCCCTCTGACCCTCAACAGATGAGCCCCCCAGAGCTGTGTCCTAAACCCCCATTTTTACCCTTTATTCACCCACGACTGTGTCACCACCCACAGCTCCAATCTGCTAATTAAACTTGCTGACAATACCACACTGATTGGCCTAAAGTCAAATAATAACGAGGCAGCCTAGAGAAGTCATCACCCTGACACAGTGGTGTCAAAAAAAAATCTCTCCCTCAATGTCGCAAAAACAAAGGAGCTGGTTGTGGACTACAGGAGGAACAGAGGCAGGCTAGCCCCTATTGACATCAATGGATCTGGAGTTAAGAGGGTGAACAGCTTTAAGTTCCTTGGCATACACATCACCAAGGATCTCTCATGGTCTGTACATACTGGCTGTGTGGTGAAAAAAGCACACCATCACCTCTTTCACCTCAGATGGTTAAAGTTTGGCACGAGTCCCCAAATCTTAAGAACTTTCCACAGGGGCACAATAGACAGCATCCTGACTGGCTGCATCACTGCCTAATACAACGGTGGGAGGAGAGAGAGCAGTGCACCATGCGTGCGCAGCCCTCCGGTGAAAAATGATAATGATATTGTATCTGTTAAATAGGGGCCATGGACAATTCTGATTTGATGGAGAGGGACATGAAAGCACAAAGGAACATCTGGAGAAATTTCTGAAACGCTCATTCACTGCTGTTTTCACTGCGTGGCTGGGAATCTTTCAGAGGGTAGGCCTCAAAATCCCTGGCTTTGCCTGCTGTTGGTGACCGAGATTGAGGTCGAATCGTTTGGACAGAGGTAGCGCTCAGTACTCTGTGTCGGAGAGCTGCTCAGAGCTTGAAGTTTTCAGATGACTCAGTCGGACTGTGGTCAGCATGGCAGGGAGAGATCTTCCTTCTCCCGTCTGCGTGACATGTGGGACATTTGAGGGACTTTGAATTTTTACTGTGCTCATGGACTTCAAGTTATGGTATTGTTGCACTGTTGTAACTATGTTATAATTATGTGGTTTTGTCAGTTTTCCAGTCTTGGTCTGTCCTATATTTTGTGATATCACATCAGAGGAAATATTGTATCATTTCTTAATGCATGCATTTCTAAATAAAAGAGGACTGCATGTCTTCATAATCTTAATCTTAATATGGGAACTGTATTTACCTCGATCGCAGGACTCTGCAGGGAGTGGTGTGGACAGCTCAGCGCATCTGTAGATGTGAACTTCCCACTATTCAGGACACTTAGTGACAGGTGTGTAAAGAGGGCCCAAAGTATCATTGGGGACCCAAGTCACCCCAACCACAAACTGTTCCAGCTGCTACCATCCAGGAAACATTACCACAGCATAAAAGCCAGGACCAACAGGCTCCAGGACAACTTCTTCCACCAGGCCATCAGACTGATTAATTCAGGCTGACACAAATGTATTTCTATGCTATATTGACTCTTCTGTTGTATATCCTGCTACACATACTATTTATTACAAATTACTATAATTTGCACATCACACATTCATACAGAGATGTAACAAAGATTTTTACTCCTCTCATGTACATGAAGGATGTAAGAAATAATCGATTCAATTCAGATCCCTCATTGAGGGGACTGGTAAAGTAAATTAAATATATGTCACCATATACAACCCTTCCTCTGATCTGATTCTACACATTACTGACCCACTTTCAAGGACTCTATACAACTCATGTTTTCAGTATTATTTCTTATTTGCTCAGTTTGTCTTCTTTTGCACATTGATTATTTGTTAGTCTTTGTCTGCATATGTAGTTTTTATGCCTGTTATTAGTCTTTGTCTGCATATGTATAGTTTTTATGCCTGTTATTATATTTTTTCTTGTAAATTTCTGCAAGAAAATTTTATCTCAAGGTAGTATATGGTAATATATACATACTTTGATAATAAATTAACTTTGAATTTTGAACCAAATATTCAAGCTGTACAGAAAAGATTTATTCCAGCATTTGCAGCAGCTACAATTACTCCTCATGTTCCTAGTTTTAAACAAACTTTATATATAGATTTTCTGATCAAGAGGTCTTTGATAAAGTGTCTGCTTTACCACTTCCAATGGTTACTACTGTTTCCATATTGCAAGTACATTTTCATTATATGCCCAGCCCAGAAGCTGAAGTGAAATTCAGCTTGAATGCTTTGGAAAATGAATCTTATGAATAGAAGTATTTCAATTCTTATTCAATGATGCTTCAGGGTATTAACACGACATGAAAAAGATAATTTACAGTTGTGAACATTTCAATTAGAAAGCATTAATTTGATAGCTAAGAGAGAGGGTTCCATGTGTAATATCATAGAACAAACTGACATCGTTTTCTTTAACAATCTCTCCTTGTTGTCTATGAATATCTTAGGGTCTGGATACTGCAATCATGTTCCATGATTAGTTCCACTTGTTGAAATGCAACAGATCGCTGAAACAATGGATTATGTGACTTGCTGCATGCTTGAGTGCCAATTGGAAGACAGCCACATTGCATGCCAGTTGGATTGCCGTGGGTCATCATTGCACTGAAAAACCATTAAGGTCCCATCAAACTATCTCAGATCCACAGGAAAGGTCCATATCACATTCAAAGTATAGGAGAAATTCTTTAAGGAGCCAAGAGCATTCAGAATGGTCTAGAAGTTAGCTGTGAGAATTCTGCTTGGCAATGTTAGTACTTATTTCCTTGAGGGTGTCCTTAAACAGTTATGCTGCTTTTCAACAGCAGAAGTAAAGGGAGGTGGTATACGGCCCAGGGAAGGCACCTTTTCTGTGTTTGGATGGTTGCCCAAGACTCCTGATAAAGAATATTCTTTTGAGCATTGTAGAATTTACTTTGGTGAAGCCAGCTTTCACAGGGGCCATTTTATACACATAAACCTGACACAGAACTGACCAATTTCTTCCCTATTACTCTATATATCATACAGTAAGGATTTACTGACCACATTAACTTCATCAGGTTGATCCATTTGAGTATACAGAAAACCAATTTAGCTGACCTATTCTCTTGCCACAGATTAGATGTACCCAAGTAGTCACAATGGTGTAGTCTTATCATGTAAGCAATTTTAAACGAACTGATATACAAGTAACAAATCACACCAGGCATTTCCAATTAGTTTAAATAAAACCATTTAGTTATTAAATAAATAAAACTTGAATGGGCCAAAATCCCTGTAATCTAGACATCACCATTATAAATGAGATATTTTGAAAATTACAATAAAATGTTTTTTGATAAAGTGATAATGGTCTGTAATTGAAAAAGTCACAGAAAATGTGAAATGTCAGATGTGCAGGCAGAAACTGAAAAGTAAATACTAGGAGATGGAAATAAAAACTGGAAATGATGTGTTTACTCAGAAGGTCTTGCAACATGAATAGAAAAAGCAGAGTTAGATGTTTTAGGTCAATGACAAGGTCTCAGTACAAGTGTTTTCGGTGAAAGCATACATAACTGACTCCATAATTTAATTGTTCTTGCTTTTTAAGCATCCCAGTGATAAAGAAATGCCAATGGAAAATATGGGCCAATGAAGGAAAACGATTAAAGCACTGAGAATGTACCCTGGATACCAGACTTCATCATCCACTACTAAGTGTGGCTTGGAAGCACCACCACTGACCGAGCTAGCCACGTGCTGAAAGATGCTGCTGTTTAATTAGGTCTGTGGTTGTTGGAGAGGGAACCAGCAAGAGAGAAAAACTGACTTGACCTTGTCCTCCATCTGAGATGCACCTGTCCACAACTGTACCAGTCGGGGAAATGTCAGAGGTAGGATTTTAAACACGGAGCAGTAGGTGCCTTGAATGCACTGCCAGGAGTGGAAGTAGAGGCAGATACAATAGAGACATTTAAGAGACTGTTAGATAGGCATATGGATGTAAGACAAAGGGAGGGGTGTATGCTGCGTAGGAAGGAAGGGTTAGATAGATCGTGGAGTAGGTTTATGTAGGCTGACACGACATCATGGCATGAAGAGCCTGTACTGTACTGCTTTATGTTCTATGAACAGGTTACTGATGAAAATCCATTTGTCACCCCTTGATATTCAATAGCATTAGTATCATTCAATCCCCCAATATCAGTATCATGAGGATTACCATTTACCAGAGACTGAACTGATAAATGGTTGCCATGTACACAAGAGCAAGTATATACACACTTCACAAGGCTTGGAATCCTGCACGAAGTAACTCGCCTCCTAACTCCCCACAGCCTGTTCAGTATGTACAAGTCTCAAGTCAGGAGTGTGATGGGACACTCTCCCCTTAGCTGGGTGCGTGCAATTTCAACAATACTTAAGCTGGATACCATACAAAACACAGCTACCCACATGATAGGCACCCCTTCCACAGCCATTCACTCATGCACAACAGCAGTCCTGTGTACTGTCTGCAGGATGCCCTGCTGCAACTCACCAGGATTCTTCAGACATCAGTTCCAAACCCATGACTTCCATCCAGCTGGAAGAATGGCAACAGCATGGGGACATGGCCAAAATTTGCCCTCCAAGCCGCACACCACACTGATATGGAAAATATATCGATTTTCCTTCCCCTTTGCTGGGTCAAAATCTTAGAATCTCTTTCTAATAGCATTGCTGATAAGCCTGCACATCAAGGACTAAATGTCACGGAGTGCTCTCAAAGGACTTGACCCAGGTGTGGAGGAATGGTCAGCTCACGACTCAACCCAGGAGCAGAGGGCCGTAGTTTCCCTGTGAAGAGATGGATATAGGAGGTTAGCCATGGAATACCAACAACTAACTTGACAAGATTAAACCGAAAGCACAAATGCTTAACAGCTCTAGTTAAGGTAATGATTAGTAAATACAGGTGCGCAACAGTCTACAGCAAGCCGCCATGGTCACAGAGCTCATGACTCTAAAACAACTCAACCAAAGGCAGCCATCACCTTCTCAACGGCAACTACTGCTGGGCAATTGAATGCTGGCTCAGCCTGCAAAGACCACATCCCTCGAATGAATATTAAAAATAAATGTCACTTCTCACAGATTTTTCTCATCATTTGAAATCCTTCATTCAGTGCATGTCTATTAAAAAGCTCCCAGGAAAGTACTGCATTAATAGCATCCAACAGATTGAGTACAATGTGAACCCAGCAGTAAAAATGCTAAACTTTAAGGAAAAGCTAACAAAGAAACCACTGCCCATAGAAAGCAACCAATCTCATAGGACAACAGTCAGTAAAAATCACAAAAAGCCTTTATGGAAAGGAAATGTGTCCTTTGGTGCAGGGACTAGAAAAGCAAGATAAGAAAGCATGCACATTGAATCCAGATTTAAAATCAATGAAACTAAATTTCAGAAGTGGAGTCTAACTCAAGCCTGGAACTCCATTCTACCTCCAGCAAATGCAACAGAATTAATTATTATTCCCTTGTGTTGTCAGACATTCTCCTCAGAGCAGCAAATTTGTTCATCTCAAAGGTTTTGAATTAATTTTGCCTCTGCATGCTTCTGACTCATTTCAAATCTCAAAACTGCTGGATAAAGTTAGCCTGAACTTTCTTGTAGTGTTTAGGCATAACTATGATGCAAGAAGAGCATTGCATTCATTTTTGGAGATATATTTGAACACTATTGATTAATACTGACTCTACAGTAAAACATTAAGCACAAACGACCCTGAGTATTTGCATGACATCTGAGGTACATCTGTTTGTTCAGTGAAACAACAGAGCATGCCATTCTGGCCCTTTGAGCCCTGCTAACCCAGCAACTCCAAACAAACCTGATTAACGTCCAAGAAATAGTGGATGCATTAGTGATAATTTTTCAAAACTCGTTAGATTCTGAATTAGTTCCTGAGGATTGGAGGGTGGCTAATGTAACCCCAATTTTTAAAAAAGGAGGGAGAGAGAAACCGGGGAATTATAGACCGGTTAGCCTAACGTCGGTGGTGGGGAAACTGCTGGAGTCAGTTATCAAAGATGTGATAACAGCACATTTGGAAAGCGGTGAAATGATCGGACAAAGTCAGCATGGATTTGTGAAAGGAAAATCATGTCTGACGAATCTCATAGAATTTTTTGAGGATGTAACTAGTAGAGTGGATAGGGGAGAACCAGTGGATGTGGTATATTTGGATTTTCAATAGGCTTTTGACAAGGTCCCACACAGGAGATTAGTGTGCAAACTTAAAGCACACAGTATTGGGGGTAAGGTATTGGTGTGGGTGGAGAATTGGTTAGCAGACAGGAAGCAAAGAGTGGGAATAAACGGGACCTTTTCAGAATGGCAGGCGGTGACTAGTGGGGTACCGCAAGACTCAGTGCTGGGACCCCAGTTGTTTACAATATATATTAATGACTTAGATGAGGGAATTAAATGCAGCATCTCCAAGTTTGCGGATGACACGAAGTTTGGCGGCAGTGTTAGCAGTGAGGAGGATGCTAAGAGGATGCAGGGTGACTTGGATAGGTTGGGTGAGTGGGCAAACTCATGGCAGATGCAATTTAATGTGGATAAATGTGAAGTTATCCACTTTGGTGGCAAAAATAGGAAAACAGATTATCTGAATGGTGGCCGATTAGGAAAAGGGGAGGTGCAATGAGACCTGGGTGTCATTATACACCAGTCATTGAAAGTGGGCATGCAGGTACAGCAGGCGGTGAAAAAGGCGAATGGTATGCTGGCATTTATAGCGAGAGGATTCGAGTACAGGAGCAGGGAGGTACTACTGCAGTTGTACATGGCCTTGGTGAGACCACACCTGGAGTATTGTGTGCAGTTTTGGTCCCCTAATCTGAGGAAAGACATCTTTGCCATAGAGGGAGTACAAAGAAGGTTCACTAGATTGATTCCTGGGATGGCAGGACTTTCATATGAAGAAAGACTGGATGAACTGGGCTTGTACTCATTGGAATTTAGAAGATTGAGGGGGGGATCTGATTGAAACGTACAAGATCCTAAAGGGATTGGACAGGCTAGATGCAGGAAGATTGTTCCCGATGTTGGGGAAGTCCAGAATGAGGGGTCACAGTTTGAGGATAGAGGGGAAGCCTTTTAGGACCGAGATTAGGAAAAACTTCTTCACACTGAGAGTGGTGAATCTGTGGAATTCTCTGCCACAGCAAACTGTTGAGGCCAGTTCATTGGCTATGTTTAAGAGGGAGTTAGATATGGCCCTTGTGGCTACAGGGGTCAGGGGGTATGGAGGGAAGGCTGGGGCGGGGTTCTGAGTTGGATGATCAGCCATGATCATAATAAATGGCGGTGCAGGCTCGAAGGGCTGAATGGCCTACTCCTGCACCTATTTTCTATGTTTCTATGTTTCTAACCCTAACCTACAAAATGTTGGAAGAACTCAGCAGGCCAGGCAGCACCTATGGAAAAGAGTAAAACAGTCAACGTTTCAGAACAAGACCTTTTATCTCAACCCAAAACATTGGCTGTTCACTTTTCCCTGGATGCTGCCTGGCCTGCTGAGCTCCTCCAGCATTTTGCATGTTGTTGTTTGGATTTCCAGCAACTGCAGATTTTCTCGTTTGTAACCCTAATTTGTTGGAACGTGCTGTGATTCTGTAACAAAGCTCTGTCCCATGCAAAAGCCCAAATCCAAGTTTCCCCAAGTCTAGTTGAATGGTGCACTGGTTTGCGACTTATGCCATCCTAAAGTCAACTGAATTTGGCATAACTGAGATCTGTGGAATTCCTGGGATTGTTTTAAAACAAAATTCTCACTGTAGCCTATATCAAAGTTCAGATTCTGTACAGCTGAACAACTTCTAGGCACCAGACCCACTCTTCCACATGAAATGCCCTTTCTAATGTGTATCCACTATCCTTCTGAATTGTAGTAGGAGAAGGTTAGACTACACAAGGAGCACCAAGGGACAAGAATTTCAACTGAAAATAACAATTTTGCTCACCTTTACCTTTATATGGTACTTGTGTTTATTTCCATGCTGGTTGAACATTTCAGAAAATGCAGCTGAACTCTGCTGAAAAATTTGGAACCCTTTTCCTGTCAACTAGTCTAAGACTAAGTAAACCGCACATATTCCCCATGTGTGTGATCATGGATGTATTTAACTTCGAAGTAACCCTGAAGTTTCCTGTTCCTCAATACACGGTCCATGACTGCTGGATATACTGTGAAAGTAGAAAAGAAAATTAACCTCATATTGGTAAGTTACTGAGTAGGTGGATAGCTGGGGAAAGAATAAAGTTATATAGTGTAAGCCAGATCAACTTCGGAATCTTTCCAGGAACTGCACATTCTTATTACAAGCTCACAGAATACCTACGGACAGCAAAACTATTTGGTTGACCTTAAATCATTTATCCAGAATAACTCTACTACTAGATTCAATTGCTTCTTAAATGATTCCAGGCTTTTTGCCCCCAGCACTCTGCTGAAAGATCATTCCAAAAATCAATCACTAGCCACATGAAGAAGAATTCCTGATATTAAGCCTAAATTGACTTTTCACCAGTTTGAAACTGCCTCCTCATTTGACAGCTGAAATTTAATTTAAAGAAATAATTGGGCTGGAGCTTTTCCACATTGTTTGCTATCTTATACAACCTTTATTTTCAAACTGTTAAACACAAGTCCCCCTATTCGTTCTTTATAATTCAGAGACCTGATCCTAGGGATCAGGAACTCATTTCATGGCACTGATTTCAGCACTTGAATATGCCTCTTCTGTCCATTGCCAGCTAAGTTTTAGTTTGGCTGCAGTACTTATAAAGATCATGCAATCACAGCAATGCACGGTTCTGTTTTCTATTAGCTTTGCTGCTTGTTCTGTGTTGATTGACATTTGATGTTTCATTGTTCTTGCACCTATTTAATTTGCTGAGTATACCCGCAGAAAGATGAATCTCAGGGTTGTATATGGTGCTATATTTGTACATTGATAATGTAGTTTACTTTGAACTTCACAGCAGGAAAAGGTGACATGCATGGTGCAATGGCTCATGATCTGCACTGGCATTATGGGGGATGATCACTGGCAATAAGACCACCAGGTGCCCAGCTACACTGACACCAAGCCTTTCTAATCTGCAAAAGACAATCTCACATGCCAAGAGTAGTTTGGTTTGTACAGAGGAACTAGTCCTGCTTCGTGCAGCATTCTAAGAGGTTGTCATTGTCAAGGAAATAATGCAACTAGAAAGGGAAGCTTGCTTACACTTTTTACACTCTGTGGAGCCTGAAAGAGGAAAGACACTTTCATGAATTGACATTCCCATTTGAGCACCCAATTTTGCCCTCTTGCAGTTCCAAACTTTCGCACTGGATTTGCTTTTAACTAGCTAGCTTTTGATGAGTGAAGTATTGAGCAGGCTGTGGCAGTTTGACATTGCTTCTAGATCCAGGTGTTCTCATGGTTTCACCTAAACAAGGTTAAGAAGCCACCTTGCTGAATAATACCTGTTTCACGTCTCTTTCTTTGGACTCAGTTAGTTGAAGCAAATACTGATAGAACCAAAACCGTAGAATGAACTTAGTATGAGAAATTTCAATGTCAACTAGCAAAGGAGAGGTTAGCAGAGATGGAACAGATGGCACTGGCCAAGGTGTCAAAGAGTGGTGCCCAAATGAAGAAATGGCCAACTTGACCTCATCCACCTGTCTGCAGTGCCATTGTCACCATCAGTCAAGTTAATAAGTTCAGGGCAGAATAGTTCACTGATTTGTGTTAATAAAATTGCATCCTTAATTTATTCTGTTTCCATTTGCTTTAGCAGATTAGGGAGAAAATGCAACTTTAGACTTCAAACTTCCAGAATGAAGGTAAATTCACATTCAGAATTCCATGCTTAATCTAAAAAAAATCATTGGGGTTAGAATTAAAATAGATTATACTGCAGGTCAGTTTAAAACATTTTAATGTGCTCAATTTCAATATAAGAATAAACTATTTTTGGAAATTTTAAGACGTAGAGTGTGAATTTGTGCAATGAAGGCAACGGCAAACCGAAAAGATATCCTACCCATTCTACACTCACTGAACAGTGCACTAGAGCCTAACATTCACTATTTTTTTTATATATGTACAGTCATTGCTCTGAACAGGAAACCTTTACACGGCCTTAAAACTGAGTTGTACTTTAATTTTTTGTTTGCAAAACACAAGTAAACAATATCAAGCAGTCAAGTCAACCTCCAGGCACAATTTCAAAAGTAAAATGTTTTAATTATATGGCATTGGCATTCAGTGGGCTGGTGGTTTATTAATAATGAGCTACTGACTTCCATTCTGTGCTTGTTACAATTTGTAACAATGTCGTAACTTGAAACAATGACAATACATGTTGTTTTCAAATGGTTCAAAGTAAAAGTTGTGCTACATTTATGTAAAAATATGGATTGTATTCATTAATACATAGAGTATTTCAAAATTATATTAATAGATCGCAAAACTTAATTAATATTATTTCAAAATTATATTAGCATTATATAGAAGAAAATGTCAGCTGTGCAGCAGCAAAGAATATGTGCATGGGAGCATTTTAGTTACTGTGTGGCCATGTACCTGTGCAGTTTAGAGGGAACAGTGACAGAGCCTGACTATTCATGATCACTCCCGACCACCAAAGGCCATTTTCAACCTTTCATTCAAATTTAAAACACATTTCAATGCCTTATTCATAGACAATTAGTGAGAGTAACCAATTACATTCTTCAGTTTTAAACCCAATTTCATATAAGATTGCTTTTGCATCATAAATAAATATGAGAATTAGGGTTAATCTTAAGAAGCCAAAGTTAGGTGACAATTTAGGTGTAATCAATAGCTGGCAAAATACTATGTCCATTGCATCACAGCAAACTCACTGGACATACAGCTGTTCTGAAAATTTAGAGAACATTAACTTTGACTGAACATCTGTACAGAGTACACCAAGATAATATGCTATAACCTTGAAAGTGACAGCTCTAAAGCACAATCAGAGCCTGATCTAAATAACAGTCTGATGGGCTCTCCAGCAAACCTTCAGTCTGATTTGATAACTTCTCTTTTTCCTTTCTCCTGGCCACAAAGATCTAGGGGATACTTGCACAGGTACTGGTTATTCCTCAGGATAAAATGCAGATGTTCCTTTGCAGGTGCTGTGTCCTCATCATTAAATTAGTATCCAGTGGCCTACTCAGCCAGTAATAACAGACAATGCTAGAAGTACTCAGCAATGCACAGACAGCTACCAACTGTGATATGCAAGGTTGAATCCCACAATGCCAACTTTGAAATAAATTAATAGAAATTTTAAAATGCAATTCAATTAAAAATAAAGATGTCATCAGTAATACGATGAAAACGCTACCATCTTTTAAGGAAAAGAATCTCTTGTCCTTGCCCAGACTTTTCTACGCGTGGCTTCATATTCAGAGCAATGTATTTGACAACTATCCTTTGAAATGAACCTTAAATGTTGGCCTGGAGAGCAATCCCTGCAGCACACAAGCTAATTTCATCAGGCAGTGGTGTGCATGAATACCCTGTAGACTCTGCGGGGAAAAGACACAATGAATCCTGTGGGTTGATTCCCTAAGGTGGGGCTGTGCAGGCTGCCTCAATGGCAAAATTCACATGTGCCAAGATTTTGCAAGTGGTGGGAGGGTCCCTCCTGGTCAGATCCTTCCTGCATGGTCTAAGTCTCTCTCACAATGTGTGCTGCCATCAGATATCTGCGATAAAGTGGAGGCAGTTGATCATCTTTGTGCAGACAGTCCATCTGCCAAGATGTTGTGAAGGAGAATGCAGATGTGTCTCAGTTCATCCCAAGCACTTAAACATAGAAACATAGAAAATACATGCAGGAGTAGGCCATTCAGCCTTTCGAGCCTGCATTGTCATTCAGTATGATCATGGCTGATCATCCAACTCAGAACCCTGTACCTGCTTTCTCTCCATACCCCCGATCCCTTTAGTCACAAGGGCCATATCTAACTCCCTCTTAAATATAGAGAATGAACTGCCCTCAACTGTTTCCTGTGGCAGAGAATTCCACAGATTCATCACTGCGAAGAAGTTTTTCGTCATCTCAGTCCTAAAGGGCTTCCCCTTTATCCTTAACCTGTGACCTCTCATTCTGGACTTCGCTAACATCAGGAACAACCTTCCTGCATCTAGCCTATCCAATCCCTTTAGAATTTTATATGTTTCAATAAGATCCCCCCCTCAATCTTCTGAATTCCAGCAAGTATAAGCCTAGTCGATACAGTCTTTCATCATATGAAAGTTCTGCCATCCCAGGAATCAATCTGGCAAACCTTCTTTGTACTCCCTCTATGGAAAGAATATCTTTCCTCCTAGGGAACCAAAACTGCACATAATACTCCAGGTGTGGTCTCACCAAGGCCTTGTACAACTGCAGTAGAATCTCCCTGCTCCTGTACTCAAATCCTCTTGCTATGAATGCCAACATACCATTCGCCTTTTTCACCACCTGCTGTACCTGCATGCCCACTTTCAATGACTGGTGTACAATGACACCCAGGTCTCATTGCACCTCCCCTTTTCCTAATCGGCCACCATTCAGATAATAATCTGTTTTCCTGTTCTTGCCACCAAAGTGGATAACCTCACATTTATCCACATTAATTTGCATCTGCCATGAATTTACCTACTCATCCAACCTACCCAAGTCACCCAGCATCCTCTTAGCATCCTCCTCACAGCTAACACTGCCACCCAGCTTCGTGTCATCCGCAAACTTGGAGATGCTGCATTTAATTCCCTTGTCTAAATCATAAATTTATATTGTAAACAACTGGGGTCCCAGCACTGAGCCTTGCGGTACCCCACTAGTCACCACCTGCCATTCTGAAAAGGTCCTGTTTATTCCCCACTCTTTGCTTCCAGTATGCCAACAAATTTTCTACCCACATCAATACCTCACCCCCAATACCATGTGCTTTAAGTTTGCACACTAATCTCCTGTGTGGGACCTTGTCAAAAGCCTTTTGAAAATCCAAATATACCACATCCACTGGTTCCCCCCTATCCACTCTATTAGTTACATCCTCAAAAAATTCTGTAAGATTCATCAGACATGATTTTCCTTTCACAATCCATGCTTACTTTGTCCGATGATTTCACCGCTTTCAAAATGTGCTGCTATCACATCTTTGATAACTGACTAGCATTTTCCCCACCACCGATATCAGGCTAACCGGTCTATAATTCCCTGGTTTCTCTCTCCCTCCTTTTTTAAAAAGCGAGGTTACATTAGCCACCCTCCAATCCTCAGGAACTAATCCAGAATCTAAAGAGTTTTGAAAAATTATCACTAATACATCCATTATTTCTTGGGCTACTTCCTTATGCATTCTGGGATGCAGACCATTTGGCCCTGGGGATTTATCTGCCTTTAATCCCCTCGATTTACCTAACACCACTTCCCTAACATGTATTTCCCTCAGTTCCTCCATCTCACTGGACACTGTCTCCTATTTCCAGAAGATTATTTCTGTCCTCCTTAGTGAAGACAGAACCAAAGTAACTATTCAGTTGGTCTGCTGTGTCCTTGTTCCCCATGATCAATTCACCTGTTTCTGACTGTAAGGGACCTACATTTGTCTTAACAAATCTTTCTTTTCACATACCTATAGAAGCTTTTACAGTCAGTTTTTATGTTCCCTGCCAGCTTTCTCTCAATCTTTTTTCCCTTTCCTAATTAAGCCCTTTGTCCTCCTCTGCTGGACTCTGAATTTCTCCCAGTCCTTGGGTGTGCTGCTTTTTCTGGCTAATTTGTATGTTTCTTCTTTGGAATTGATATTATCCTTAATTTCCCTTGTCAGTCACAGGTGCACTACCTTCCCTGGTTTATTCTTTTGCCAAACTGGGAGGAACAGTTGTAGTTCATCCATGCGATCTTTAAATGTTTGCCATTGCATATCCACAGTCAACCCTTTAAGTATTATTTGCCAGTCTATCTTAGCTAATTCATGTCTCATACCTTCAAAGTTACCCTTCTTTAAGTTCAGAACCTTTGTTTCTGAATTAACTATGTCATTCTCCATCTTAATGAAGAATTCCACCATATTATGGTCATTCTTACCCAAGGGGCCCTGCACAACCAGATTGCTAACTAACCCTCCTTCGTTGCTCAATACCCAGTCTAGAATGGCCTGCTCTCTAGTTGGTTCCTCGACATGTTGATTCAGAAACCATCCCGCATACATTCCAATAAATCCTCTTCCTCAGCACCCTTGGCAATTTGGTTCACCCAATCTATATGTAGATTGAAGTCACCCATTATAACTGCTCTTCCTTTATTGCACGCATTTCTAATTTCCTGTTTAATGCCATCCCCAACCTCACTACTACTGTTGGGTGGCCTGTACACAACTCCCACCAGCGTCTTCTGCCCCTTAGTGTTACGCAGCTCTACCCATATCAATTCCATATCCTCCAGGCTAATGTCCTTCCTTTCTATTGCGTTAATCTCCTCCCTAACCAGCAACGCCACCCCACCTCCTTTTCTTTCATGTCTATCCCTCCTGAATATTGAATATCCCTGGATGTTGAGCTCCCATCCCTGGTCACCCTGGAGCCATGTCTCTGTGATCCCAACTATCTCATATTCATTAATAACCATCTGCACATTCAATTCATCCACCTTGTTACGAATGCTCCTTGCATTGACACACAAACCCTTCAGGCTTGCTTTTACAACATTCTTAGCCCTTGTACAATTACGTTGAAAAGTGGCCCTTTTTGATGCTTGCCCTGGATTTGCCTGCCTGCCACTTTTACTTTTCACCTTAGTATTTTTTGCTTCTACCCTCATTTTACACCCCTGTCTCTCTGCACTTGTTCCCAACCCCCTGCCACATTAGTTTAAATCCTCCTGAACAACAGTAGCAAACGCTTCCCCTAGGACATTGGTTCCAGTTCAGCCCAGGTGCAGACCGTCCTGTTTGTACCGTTCCCACCTCCCCCAGAACTGGTTCCAATGCCCCAGAAATTTTAATCCCTCCCCCTTGCACTATTTTTCAAGCCACGTATTCATCTGAAATATCCTATTCCTACTCTGACTAGCACGTGGCACTGGTAGTAATCCAGAGATTATTACCTTTGTGGTCCTACTTTTTAGTTCATCTCCCAACTCCCTAAATTCACCTTGTAGGACCTTGCGTAACATAGGACTCTGACCTATGGGCTGTTCCCAGGGGCACACAGACATACAAATATGTATGACAAGTGCTGCTCAAACATAAACATGAGAAAATCTGCAGATGCTGGAGATCTGAGCAACACAAACAAAATGCTGGAGGAACACAGCAGGCCAGGCAGCATCAGTACAGTTGACATTTCGGGCCAAAACCCTTTGGCAGGATTCTGCCTGCCAAACATTTCGGCCCAAAACGTTAACTGTACCCTTTTCTGTAGACACTGTCTGGCCTGCTCAGTTCCTCCAGCATTCTGTGAAGTGCTGCTCAAAGATTATTTGTTTGGTGAAAGGTGCTGTTTGGTCTGCCTGAATCCTATTGTCTTTCCAGTCCTGTGGGATGTGTGGAAGGGACACACCTCAAGGGTGTGTGATTAGCCCACTACTCAACTCTCTATATACACATGAGTGTGTGGCTAGGCATAGCTCAAATACCATTTATAAATTTGCTGATGATACAGCCAGTGTTGGTAGAATTTCATGTGGTGATGAAAGGGCATACAGGAGTGAGATATGCCAATGAACAGAGTGGAGTCACAGCAACACTCAACGTCAGTAAGACAAAAGAGCTGATTGTGGACTTTAGGACTCAGAGGGATCAGAAGTGGAGAGTGTGAGCAGTTTCGGGTTCCTGGGTATCCAGATCTCTGAGGACCTAACCTGATCCCAACATATCGATGTAGTCATAAAGAAGGCAAGGCAGCGGCTATACTTCATTAGGAGTTTGAAAAGGTTTGGCATGTCAACAAATACACTCAAAAACTTCTATAGTTGTACCATGGAAAGCATTCTGACAGGCTACATCACTGTCTGGTATGGAGGGGCTACTGCACAGGACCAAAAGAAGCTGCAGAGGTTTGTAAATCTAGTCAGCTCCATCTTGGATACTAGCCTACAAAGTACCCAGGACATCTGCAAGGAGCAGTGTCTCAGAAAGGCAGTGTCCATTATTAAGGACCTCCAGCACCCAGGGCATGTCCTTTTCTCACTGTTACCATCAGGTAGGAGGGACAGAAGCCTGAAGGCACACACTCAGCAATTCAGGAACAGCTTCTTCCCCTCTGCCATCTGATTCTTAAATGGTCAGTGAACCGTTGGACACTATTTCACTTTTTAAAATATACAGTATTTCTGTTTTTGCATGAATTTAATCTATTCAATATACATATACTCTAATAGGTTTTTATTTATTTATTTGTATTATGTATTGCATTGAACTGCTGCTGCTAACAAATTTTACGTCACATGCCGGTGATAATAAACCTGATTCTGATTCCAAGTGCAGTTGACTGCCATACTTCAGACTGCAGGATGGGCCTGGCTTTATTGCCACACAATGTCCCAGTCTGCTGGATGTTGCCACAACAACTGTCTTCTGTAGGACACTTCTTTCAGTTGAGTATCCTGACCACAAGTCCATCAGGCAATAGTCGTGCAGGCACTGGGCAGTCAAATTCTCACTCCCAAAGCATGTTGCCCCCAGGACATTGTCCAGAGACAGATGCAAGCGTCCTTGTTATGGTGCATCCGAGCAGATGCATAGCAGTCTGATCTTCAGACTGTTCCCTGGGATTCACAAAACTGATACCAAGTGCTGCATGAAGATCATCTGGATGAAAGATGCTCTTTGATCAACCCAAAATGTGATGCTCATCCAGTACAATATGGGAGAGCTGCTGACTGACATGATGCAAGCTGCACAAATACATGTTAGGGGATGCACTGAAACTCAGTCAGCATTGTAAAGAGTTTGTGGAACAACTGCAGTTTAAGGTCCTCCTGCCACTAGACACAAAGGGGCTAACCCCCATGTTGTAGCCTCTCAAATACTTGAAATTTTTATCACGCCAGGTGGATGACAATGGTTCTCTAAGCACCAAGTGTGTTAACATTGCCATTGTTCACACTAAAGGACACTAACACAAGGGTTCTCAAGCTTTTTTATGCCACAACATCTACCATTAACTGAGGAGTCAGTGGACCCCAGGTTTGGAACCCCTGCACCAATGGAACTACGCACCTTGCTTTATTTTTGTATTTCTTGTATAAATTCACTATGAATGGTTTATTTCTGAAATATGAAAAAAACTGTAGGAATTCACAGCTGGGTTTGAATCTGCCCTCAATCAATGTTTGCAGCTTAGTGTTTGGGTAGTGATCAGAAAAGGAAACCCTAATTAATTTTCAGCTCCTGGCAAGCTTCACTGTGGGAAACATTAACATCCCTGATATCATCCTGTAGTCATTAATGTAATTTTCCTGTCTTCCTGGTCTGTGTGGCACAGCTCTAAAATAGCTAGTGGATGTAAACCAAATAACCACAAATGTTTATTCACAATTGGTAATCTAAGCATAATATATATAAATTGAGGAAAGTAAATATTAGAGTATTATGATTTCTATGGTATGATTGGAAAATATTGGTAGAGTCTGAGGGAACATAAATTGGAACCAACTCAACAGAGGCAGGTTCTCACAAATGCGTAGCTGCTTAGCTAAGAAATATTATGCATGTAATCAGGATTAAAGTTAGAAGAGGATTTCTGTAAACTACAGATAAAGATAGCCAATAAGAATTCAGCTCCACAGCCTTTTAAATCATGTAACTGACGATTCAATATATGCAAGAACAAAAAGATCATTTTAACCAGACAACAAAACATTAAAATGCAATTTGATTTCTAAAATTGCTGTTAACTCATGATGAGATTTAGCACTGGATTTTATGCAGTGAGAATGCTGAACATCGATGCATTATTAATTTGGGGACATTTTATGCTGTAATCTAGATTTTCAATTTAACTGTTTTGCCTGGATCAAGATTTCTATACAATTGTTCAGACCACTATTTTTCTATATGAAATACAACTCTTGTCAGCTTGCATATATATTTGTGTTGAGTTAGCTGAACTTGATTGACTGATTAGGTGGGCTCAGTTTTATTTGTGTCTAGGGCTGTTTAGCAAAATTCTCCTAACACTTCAGATTATAGAATGCATGCCAAACAAATAATATCATGTTTATTTAACTGAAAACTGTAGTTAATTTAGATTATGCTAAGATATCTGTGCAACAGCTATTTATTTGCCAGGTGAACTGAAGAAAACCACCAGCAATGGCAGAAGAAACAGGAATGATTAAGTATTTGGAAATAGTAGATTACCATCAGCCTCATAAGACCCAAGGGAGTCTCCATTAAAACTTGGCAGGGAGCTCATGTCAAACCCCTGAATTCAAGTCTCTAAGGGCTCTGAAGATTCCACTGAAGGCTTGCCAAAGATGATATGAGCAAGACCAAAACTATACATGGTGCCAAAAGGAATTGCTTCAATAAAGACTGCAAAACAACTTCAATCTTGATTATTTATCCTGATTCAGGGGATGTTGCTTACCATATTACCCTCTGTGACTTTTAATTTTACTTGGTTTTAACCTAGCATTAAAAAATAGTTTAGTTTAGTTCATTCCTGCATACCTTGTGTCAGGTCTCAGTAGGACTGAAGTGCAGATCAATGAATACTTTTTCACCAGGATTTATTAGGGAGCACAAAGGCAACAGTGTTTCAAAAACAGAAGGCAGGCAGAGGTCTTACCAGGAAAAGCAGTCAGGCAAGGGCAGAAAATCCAGAGCACACAGGCAAAAATCAGGTCCACAAACAGGCAAAATCAGTTGGCAGAAGTCACAATGACAGGCTACAACAACACAGGTTAGAACTGGGACAAACTGGCAGAGAATGCTAGTCAAGTCAGGGTTTAAATGGACAAGGTAATAAGTGAAAATTAGAAACAGGTGGGTGCAAATGAGGAGACAAGCAGGTAATTGGAGGAAGTCCAAAAAAGAAAGAGGCTGGGCCAGAACCCACATGGCCAGGTGAAAGAAAACAGAAATTAAAGACTGTCGTGATCCAAAGCTACCAGCAGAGGCCCTTTGACCCAATGTTCAGGCCGGATCCTTAACACCTTGACACTGTTTTATCCCCCCTTGTTCAATCCCTTCCTACCTCTGTTCGTGACACATCTCACGCTCTGAATTTTTTTGATGATTTTAAGTTCCCTGGCCCCCACCGCTTTACTTTCACCATGGATGTCCAGTCCCTATGTACTTCCATCCCCCATCAGGAAGGTCTCAAAGCTCTCCGCTTCTTTTTGGATTCCAGACCTAACCAGTTCCCCTCTACCACCACTCTGCTCCATCTAGCGGAATTAGTCCTTACTCTTAATAATTTCTCCTTTGGCTCCTCCCACTTCCTCCAAACTAAAGATGTAGCCATGGGCACCCATATGGGTCCCAGCTATGCCTGCCTTTTTGTTCGCTTTGTGGAACAACCCATGTTTCAAACCTATACCGGTAACTGACCCCAGTTTTCCTTCGCTACATCGACGACTGCATTGGCGCTGCTTCCTGCACACATGCTGAGCTTGTTGACTTCATTAACTTTGCCTCCAACTTTCACCTTGTCCTCAAGTTTACTTGGTCCATTTCCGACACCTCCCTCCCCTTTCTAGATCTTTCTGTCTCTATCTCTGGAGACAGCTTATCCACTGATATCTACTATAAGCCTATGGACTCTCACAGCTACCTGGACTATTCCTCTTCCCACCCTGTCTCTTGCAAAAATGCCATCCCCTTCTTGCAATTCTGCCATCTCCGCTGCATCTGCTCTCAGGATGAGGCTTTTCATTCCGGAACGAAGGAGATGTCCTCCTTTTTTAAAGAAAGGGTCTTCCCTTCCTCCACCATCAACTCTGCTCTCAAACGCATCTCTCCCATTTCACGCACATCTGCTCTCACCCCATCCTCCCGCCACCCCACTAGGAATAGGGTTCCCCTGGTCCTCACCTACCACCCCACCAGCCTCCGGGTCCAACATATTATTCTCAGTAACTTCCGCCACCTCCAACGGGATCCCACCACTAAGCACAACTTTCCCTCCCCCCCCCTCTGCATTCCGCAGGGATCGCTCCCTATGCGACTCCCTTGTCCATTTGTCCCCCGCCATCCCTTCCCACCGATCTCCCTACCGGCACTTAACCTTGTAAGCGGAACAAGTGCTACACATGCCCTTACACTTCCTCCCTCATCACCATTCAGGGCCCCAGACATTCCTTCCAGGTGAGGCGACACTTCACCTGTGAGTCGACTGGGGTGATATACTGCGTCCGGTGCTCCCGATATGGCCTTCTATATATTGGCGAGACCCGACGCAGACTGGGAGACGGTTTCACTGAACACCTACGCTCTGTCCGCCAGAGAAAGCAGGATCTCCCAGTGGCCACACATTTTGATTCCACGTCCCATTCCCATTCTGATATCTCTATCCACGGCCTCCTCTACTGTAAAGATGAAGCCACACTCAGGTTGGAGGAACAACACCTTATATTCCGTCTGGGTAGCCTCCAACCTGATGGCGTGAGCATTGACTTCTCTAACTTCCGCTAATGCCCCACCTCCCCTTCACACCCCATTCATTATTTCTTTATTATTAATTTTTTTTCTCTCTTTCTCCTTTTTCTCCCTCTGTCCCTCTCACTATACCCCTTGCCCATCCTCTGGGCTTTTCCCCCCTCCCCCTTTTCTTTCTCCCTGGGCCTCCTGTCCCATGATCCTCTCATATCCCTTTTGCCTATCACCTGTCCAGCTCTTGGCTCCATCCCTCCCCCTCCTGTCTTCTCCTATCATTTTGAATCTCCCCCTCCCCCTCCCAATTTCAAACCTATTACTATCTCTTCTTTCAGTTATTCCTGACGAAGGGTCTCAGTCCGAAACGTCGACTGTACCTCTTCCTAGAGATTCTGCCTGGCCTGCTGCGTTCACCAGCAACTTTTATGTGTGTCGCTAGTTTAGTTTTTTTTTTGAGTTTTTTTTTACTTTGGGTTTTTTTTCTTGATATTTTTTCATTTTTCTTTTTATCATGGTTAATTATATTAAAAGTTTGGGAGGTCAAATATATTTGTATTATCTGCAGTTTTCACTTGTATATGTCAATTCCCAATAATATAATCCCAATCTCTTTGTATTAGTACTGTTACTATGTTTATGAATTTGAAAATTAATAAAAAGATTAAAAAAGAAGAAACATATTAACATATAAAAAAAATTGAAACATATATAGCAGTGAGTTCCTGCAGCTGGGACTTGCCGACTGGTCACTTTCCATATCTCCGGGAGCGGTCTGGAAGACGTGTGCCTTCAGGAGCTTTGGGGTGCTGCCTTGTGTGGCCCCTGTGGATGACTCGATTCCTCGCTGGTGTCTCCAACTGGAACATTGCAGAAATCGGAACATCAGGACAGTGGATGCGTCTGTCGGAGGCCTCTGAACCTGAGCACTTGCTCTCTCTCTCTCTCTCTCTCTCTCTCTCTCTCTCTCTCTCTCTCACTATCTCTCGATGGGGGTGGGGATGGAGAGTCTGCTGGTTCTCAAGTCGGGTGAGCTCGAATAGGTATTGCTTCAGATTGTAACATTGAAACAGCAATCTGTTGGTCTCCCTCTTGCTGTGGAAAGGGTGATACCTCTCTGTTTCTTGTTAGTGAGAGAGAGAGCCTGTGACATGTCGAAGTGCTGGGTTATGGATAGTAGATTTTTTTCTTGAACTGCAGATCACAGGTCCCGGGGGGGTGGTGCAAGCTTTTGCCTGTTTGATGGGTGGTGGAGGCTGATGCTTCCTGCTAGAACAGTTGGGGGGAGGGGGAGGGCAAGGGTTGATGCTTTGCTGCTGCTTGTGCATGGCAGGAGAGGTGCGGGGCTTTGGGGTTTTAATGTTTTCTGCTAATCATTCTTGGGGTTTCCTTCTGTTCTGAGGATGTCTGCAAAGAGTAAGAATTTCAGGATGTATACTGTATACATTCTCTGATATTAAATGGAACCATTGAACAATTTGGATGAGAATGTAGTTGTCATCATTGGTAAGTTTGCAGATAACACCAGCACTGGTGATATATTGGGCAGCGAAGAAGGTTATACATGATTACAGCAGGATTGAGTTTAATTCGGAAAGTAGGCCAAGGAATGGCTGATGTAATCTAACCCAGGCAAGCCTAACGTGTTGCAGTTTGGGAAGTTATATCTGGGTAGGACTTACAGGGTCCTGGAGAATGCTGTAGAACAGAAAGCGCAGAATTGAATCCAGAGAAACACAAGGTGTTCCCATGTTTGAAAGGCAACAAAGTCTCACCTTACCCAGGTCTGCGGCAGTGACAGGAGGCCTCATCATTTACCCAGTCAAGATTTCTCTGTTTATTAGATTAGTTCAACTTGTCAACTGTTTGATTTTACCTTTTCCATCATTAAAGTCATGGTTAAGCATTCTGTTTTTCTATAATTAGTTCTTCTTTTGTGAATCTAGGCAGTACAAAAGGCATCTGTTGCAATCTAACCAATTTCATTCTTGATTTAAATTTGGATTGTGGTTAAGTACAGACAAACCCAAACTCAACTCTTCTTGGTGCACAAATATATCAGTGCTGTCCCAATTCCGCTCACCAGACCTGGAATATCTAGCAGTAAAGTGCCGTCCTTTTTACCTACCATGGGAGTTCTCTGGGGTCATTTTACATTCCACCTCAGGCCAATGTCAAGCAGGCTTTAGATGATCTGAGCAACGGGATCAACATGCACGAAACAATGCGCCCTAACGCCTTCACCACCGTTTTGGGAGATTTTAACCAGGCCAGTATGAAAAATCACTAAGCAACTACCATCAACAGATCAGTTGGAACACCAGAGGAAACAACACACTGGACCATTGCTACATCACCATCAAGAATGCCTATCGTGCTATTCCACGCCTTCACTTCTGGAAGTCTGATCGCCTAACTATACTTCTACTCCCTGAGTATAGGCAGAGACTGAAGACTGCAGCACCAGTAGTGAAGACCAAGAAGTTATGGACAAGGGAAGCACAGGAGCACCAGCAGGACTTCTTTGAATTGCTGGACTGGACTGTATTCAGGGATTTATCTTCAAACCTGGAAGAGTATACTGCAGTTGATACCGACTTCATGAAATCCTGTGTGGATGAGTGTGTGCCTACAAAGACTTACTGTATATTTTCTAACCAAAAGCCATGGATGAACTAGGAGGTACGTCATCTGCTGAAGGCTGGATCTGTGGCATTCAAGTCTGGTGACCCAGGCCTGTACCAAAAAACCAGGTATGATTTGCGGACGGCTATTTCAAGGGCGAAGAGACAATTTCAAACAAGGTTGGAGGTGACATCGGATGCACTGCAACTCTAGCAGAGTCTGCAAGACATTGCCTCCTACAAAGCGAAACCCAATAACATGAATGGCAGCGATGCTTCACTACCAGATGAACTCAATGCCTTCTATGCACGCTTTGAAAGGGAGAACACCACTACTCATCTCAGAGGCCAATGTTAGGCTGTCTTTAAAGAGAGTGAACCCTCGCAAGGCAGAAGGTCCCAATGCAGTATCTGGTAAGGCTCTGAAAACCTGTGCCAACCAATTGGCGGGAGTATTCAAGAGCATTTTCAACCTCTCACTGCTACGGGTGGAAGTTCCCACTTGCTTCAAAAAGGCAACAATTATACCAGTGCCTAACAAGAATAATGTGAGCTGCCTTAATGACTATCACCCAGTAGCGCTCACATCTACAGTGATGAAATGCTTTGAGAGGTTGGTCATGACTAGACTGAACTCCTGCCTCAGCAAGGACCTGGACCCATTGCAGTTTGCCTATCGCCACAATAGATCAACGGCAGATGCAATCTCAATGGCTTTCCAAGTGGCTTTAGAACACCTGGATAATGCAAACACCTACGTCAGGATTTTGTTCATTGACTATAGCTCAGCATTTAATACCAACATTCCCACAATCCTGATTGAGAAATTGCAGAACCTGGGCCTCTGTACCTCCCTCTGCAATTGGATCCCCTACTTCCTAACTGGAAGATCACAATCTGTGCAGATTGGTGATAAGATATCCTCCTCGCTGACGATCAACACTGGCGCACCTCTGGGTGTGTTATTAGGCCACTGCTCTACTCTCTATATACACATGACTATGTGGCTAGGCATAGCTCAAATACCATCATAAATTTGCTGTTGTTGCAACTATTGTTGGTAGAATCTCAGGTGGTGACGAGAGGGCATACAGGCGTGAGATATGCTAACTAGTGGAGTGGTGTCGCAGAAACAACCTGTCACTCAACGTCAGTAAGACAAAAGAGCTGATAATGGACTTCAGGAAGGGTAAGACAAAGGAACACATACCAATCCTCATAGGGGGATCAGAAGTAGAGAAAGTGAACAGTTTCAAGTTCCTGGGTGTCAAGATCTCTGAGGATCTAACCTGATTCCAATATATCGATGTAGTCATAAAGAAGGCAAGACAGTGGCTAAACTTTATTTGGAGTTTGAAGAGATTTGGCATGTCAACAAATACATTCAAAAACTTCTACAGTTGTACCATGGAGAGCATTCTGACAGGCTGCATCACTGTCTGGTATGGAGGGACTACTGCACAGGACCGAAAGAAGCTTCAGAAGGTTGTCAATCTAGCCAACTCCATCTTGGGCGCTCGCCTACAAAGTACCCAGGACATCTTCAGGAGCGGTGTCTCACAAAGTTAGTGTCCATTATTATGGACTTCCAGCAACCAGAGCATCCACTTTTCTCACTGTTACCATCAGGTGGGAGGTACAGAAGCCTGAAGGCACACACTCAGCGATTCAGGAACAGCTTCTTCCCCTCTGCGATCCGATTCCTAAATGGACATTGAACCTTTGGTCACCACCTCACTTTTTTTTAATATATAGTATTTCTCTGTTTTCATTTAAAAAAAAATCTTTTCAATAGATGTATACTGAAATTGATTTACTTTTTTATTTATTATTATTATTATTATTATTATTATTTTATTTCACCCTGTTGAATTTGAAGTTGCTGACCCTCTCCATCTCACATCATCTACTGAGGTCAGGCTCATGGACCTCTGGTTTCCTCCTCCTGATGTCCATTATCAGCTCCTTGGACTTGCTGACACTGTGTAAGGTGTTGTTTTGACACCACTCAGCCAGATTTTCACTCTCCCTCCTATATGCTCATTCATCACCATCTCTGATTTGACCTGCGTGTCATCAGCAAACTTAAATATCACATTGGAGATGTGTTTATCCACACAGTCATAAGTGTAAAGTGTAAAGAGTGCTCACGAGGACTTGGGTTTCTTCACCGCTCATCCCATTGTCAGTCACCCTGAAAAGATTGTATTGGTTATATGAGGCACAGTATTATGGCTGCTGTCTCAGAGCTTCAGAGAACTGGAAAGATCCCTCTTTCCAGTACTGACTGTGAAACTTGCCCAATCGTCTTCCCCTGGGTACTCCAATTTCCTGCCAAAAAATAGCCCAGTCAGTAATATAATTGGGGAAAATTGCAGGGTAAGAAATGGGAAGAGTTGACTGGGAGGTAAAAGGAAACAATGGAGTTAGTTTGCTGGTGGTCAGGATGGATTCAATGGATAAAAGGACCTGTTTCTCTGCTATATGACTCTTTGAAGCCCTAATAAGTTTCTAATGGTGTACTTGACAAAATATCTAATGAATAATTATCTAATATCTAATAATTAAGTCACAGAATCATAGATGAAATCAGCACAGAAACAATGCCTTCAGCCTATTCAGTTCATGCTGGCCTGGCCCTCTGTCTGATTGATCCTATCCGATTGAAGCCGCACCTAGCACCTCTGCTGGTAGCTTGTTCCACATTTGCACCACTCTGTCAGTAAAAAAATTACCCCTCAGATTATGCTTAAATATTTTACCTTTCTCCCTAGACCTCTAGTTCTCGTCTCCCAGACTCACCAGTGGTGTGCCTCAAGGAATCTGTTCTGCGACCCCTACTCTTCGTGATTTTTATAAATGACCTGGATGAGGAAGTGGAGGGATGGATTAGTAAATTTGCTGAGGACACAAAGGTTGGAGGTGTTGTGGATAGTGTGGTGGGCTGTCAGAAGTTACAACAGAACATTGATGTAAAACTGGGCTGAGAAGGGGCAGATGGAGTTCAACCCAGATAAGTGTGAGGTATTTAATTTTGGTAGGTCAAATATGATGACAGAATATAGTATTAATGGTAAGACTCGGCAGTGTGGAGGATCAGAGGGATCTTGGTATCCGAGTCTATAGAACACTCACAGCTGCTGCACAGGTTGACCCTGTGATTAAGAAGGCATACAGTGCATTGGCCTTCATCAATTGTGGGATTGAGTTTAGGAGCTGAGAGGTAATATTGCAGCTATATAGGACCCTGGTCAGACCCCTCTTGGAGCATTGTGCTCAGTTCTGATCGCTCACTATAGGAAGGATATGGAAGCCATAGAAAGGGTGCAGAGGAGATTTACAAGGATGTTGCCTGGACTGGGGAGCATACCTTATGAAAATAGGTTGAGTGAACTCGGCCTTTTCTCCTTGGAGCAACGGAGGATGAGAGGTGACCTGATAGATGTGTATAAGATGATGAGAGACATTGATAGTGTGGATAGTCAGAGGCTTTTTTCCAGGGCTGAAGTGGCTAGCATGAGAGGGCACAATTTTAAGATGGTTGGAAGTAGGTACAGAGGAGATGTCAGGGGTAAGTTTTTTACGCAGGGAATGGTGAGTGCGTGGAATGGGCTGCCGGTGATGGTGGTGGAGGCGGATACAATAGAGTCTTTTAAGCAACTCCTGGACAGCTACATGGAGCTCAAAAAATAGAGGACTATGGGTAACCCTAGGTAATTTCTACGCTAAGGGCATGTTCGGCACAGCTTTGTGGGCCAAAGGGCCTGTATTGTGCTGTAAGTTTTCTACGGTTCTATGCAGTCATCCTATCTATGCTCCTCATAAGTCTGTGTTTATTATATGTCTGCTCGTACTGTAATTGTATGTGTATGCTCCAATCTTTATTTAAAAACATTTTCCATGTAATTGCTTTCAATGTAATTGGCTGATCAATGAGCTTAATGATATGATGGCTCTGACCACAAGTGTTACTTGACCAAAAACTTGATTGTATCAAACATTTTCATAGCAAAATTTTTTCACCATAATGCTTCTATTCTTTTCTCAGAGGGTAGTGTCTCTCTGGAATTCTCAGTCGCCAAGAGCGGTTGAGCCCAGGTTATTAGATATACTTAATGTTGAGAAGATGCTGCCTTCTTGAGGCCGTACCTTTTCAACCTTAAATATATCTAATAATCTGTTCTCATCATAATGTATCACAGGCAATGGAGTCATGCCCCCTCCTCGCTGACAGCGCTAGGCAGGAGGTCTAAAAGCCTGAATTCCCATTACAAAATTCAAGAACCATTATGTTCCTCTAACCATCAGGTTCTTGAACTGACCCACTGAACCTTAACGGAACACTACACATCTCCACTACTGAACCCTGTTATGCACTTGTCTTGAATTTTTTTTGCACTAATATCTTGTTTTAAGACAGTCTTATTTTTCCTCTCTCTTCACTGCCTTGCATAACTTATGTTTTGTGTTACATGCCTGGGATCCTGCTGCAAGTAAGCTTTTCATTGTACCCGTAACTCACTGTATTTGTGCACATGACGATAAGCTTGACTTTATTTGACCTAATAAATATTTGGAAGATTAAGGTTATGGAGAAGTGGCAGAGAAGAGAAACTGAGGCCGGCATAGATCAGTCATGATCGTATTGAATGGCAGAACAAGCCTGAGGGAGCAGATGGCCTATTCCTCCTCCCTATTTTCTTGTGTTGTTGTGTTCTATTAATTACACCCTCAGAAACATAATAAACTATAGATCTTCTGCTTTCTTTGTTTCTTTTTGCTTGGTGATATCTTTCTTTATGAACCAGTTTTAACTACAAAAAAAAACTTCATATATTTTAAATGCCAGCGTGACTATATAACACTGCTCTTTCTTTTGAAAAATAGCGGATTGCTTTTACTGCTTGAATTCACAGCTAATGTGATAGAGATGACTTGGCCTTTCCTGTCATGCAATGCTTCACAGTGGAATCATCAGTAAGCTGACACCACCTGTACCACCCACCCACCCCACCATCCCACCATGTCTACTTCAGAAATCAGCTCCTCATATTCCCTTCTGATGGCCAGCGACTATAATCCCTTTTGCATTAATCTGAAATAAAAATGCAACCTGCAACGTTCTGCAATTCACCTCTTTTTATTTTTGAGTACACATCAATTTATACAACATGTCGCATTTTATGTTTAACTGATGATCAGGGTTTTGGCATTTTTATTGCATTCCACCAATGGATTATTTTTAGTTTCTTTTATTATTAATGAAATTTGTTGTTTCAGCTGATTTACACATTATTTTTCAATTCAGTATCTGTACAATTGCTTTGCTGAAAGGTTCTGAGAACTTGATACATTATTCAGTGACATGGAATACAAAAATGTAAATGTGGGAGGCGGATTTGGCCACCTACGCTGAGCAAAATTTAAAGCATATCTTTGATGTGATGGGCTCAGCTGGGCTGCTACTGGCTACAGTTATACAAACCAGGTTGCTCCCCTTACCTTTTGTGATTGCGTGGTGAACACACTACTGCTGTCAGTAAGGTCATTGTCCTGTAAAGCACAGCAACTGTGAGTGGTCACGGGTTGTCAGAACTCAGACCCTGTCCACACCCATAACACAAAATGTTAAATGGCTTTCATTGCTTCCAAGTATCATAGATATTTAAAGATCATTGGAAAATATTTTAATAACTTAAAAAGCATAAATTGTACTAATGTGAAGTAAATCAGTGGTCCCCAACCACCGGGCCACGGACCAGTACCGGGCTGCAGACCGTGTGCTACCAGGCCGCGAGGAAACGATATGAGTCAGCTGCACCTTTCCTTATTCTCTGTCACGCACTGTTGAACTTGAACATAGGGTTGCCAATTGTCCCGTATTTGCCAGGATATCCCGTATATAGGGCTAAATTGGTTTGTCCCATATGGGACCACCCTTGTCCCGTATTTCCCCCGCTAAGATAGAGCATTCCCATGAAACCTTTCGTGCCAAAATGGTGTAAAGAGAAGAAACGCTGCCTGGGCAGGGCGAAAAGCATTATCAATAATGCATCTCACCTTAACCATGGACTTTTAACTCTCCTCCTATCCGGTAGGCGCTACAAGAGCCTCCGCTCCCAAACCAGCAGGCACAGGAAGAGCTTCTTCCCTGAGGCTGTGACACTGCTGAACCTCTCATCACAGCACTAAGCAGTATTGCATCTGTATTGTACTGTCTCAGTACTTTTATATTTGTATGCTGTAGCACTTCCTTTATTCGCAGTTATTTTGTAAATAACACTATTCTTTGCATTTCTGGTCAGATGCTAAATGCATTTCATTGGCTTTGTATCTGTACTCGGCACAATGACAATAAAGTTGAATCTAATCTAATCTAATCTAAAACAATTACCATTAATTTATATGGGAAAAATTTTTGAGGGTTCCCAGACCCAAAAAATAATCTACCAAATAACACATAAACCGAAAATAATACTAACATATAGTGAAAGCAGGAATGATATGATAAATACACAGCCTATATAAAGTAGAAATAATGTATGTACAGTATAGTCGGGAAGATGAAGGCAAAACTGATTTGTGGAAAAAAAAGTCGGCATGTACGCGATGCGCATGTCTAAGCGCACGTACACGCACGAGCACACAGGTGCCTGCACAAGGTTTCACGGTCATGGTAGTCTTTCCTGAGGTAAAGTGTCCCGGGATTTGACTGCTACTTTTGTCCCTTATTTGGGAGTGAGAAAGTTGGCAACCCTAACTGTAAAAGACATGTTGAGGTGAGATTAATCCTACTTGAACATCTGCTCCCCGGTCGGCCGGTCCGCAAGAATATTGTCAATATTAAACCGATCCACAGTGCAAAAAAGGTTGGGGACCCCTGAAGTAAATGTTCAATTAAGACGTATTTAAAAGTTTAAATGTTGTGCTCTAACATCTTAAAACTCAAGGTTTTAAGAAAATTTCTTCCTCTCTGCCATCAAATTTCTGAATGGTCCATGAACAATGCCTCATTATTCATCCTTTGCTCTATCTACTTATCTATCTGTCTATCCATCTATTGTAACTTATAGTAATTTCAGATTCAGATTTATTTATTTATCACGTGTAAGACCGTAAGACAAAGGGGCAGAATTGAATTGAATTAAATTGAATGATCTTTATTGTCATTATACATAGGTACAATGAAACTCTGTTTGGCTTCCTCTCAGGCAATTAAATAAAGTGGTAGATTAAAACAAGACAGTAATAGAAAAACAGTATTAAATAGATAAGTAGCAGAAAATAAGTTGCAGCAGCACCAGAATATCACAGTGATGCACAAAGTGCCATTAGTGCAAGAATTTGAGTCCTTGTGTCTGCATGTGTGTGCTCACAGTTTCAGTCATTGTTCTGTGGGAATGGTGTGATGGAGGCCACAGCTCTGGGATAGAAGCTATTCCTCAGTCTATTTGTTCTGGTTTTTAGCGTCCTGAACCTTTTGCTGGATGGCAGCGGGTCAAACAGTGAGTGGCCGGGGTGTGTGGTGTCTCTGGTTATGCTGATTGCTTTCCTCCTGAGTCTGCTGGAATAGATGGTGTCCAGTCCCGGGAGCTCCATCCTGACAATTCGCTGGGCCGCCTTCACCACGCGATGCAGATCTTGTCGCTCAGTGGCTGTGCAGCTGGCATACCACACTGTGGTGTTGTTGGTCAGGATGGTTTCAATTGTGCTTCTGTAGAAGTTAAGCAACAGCTTTTGTGGGAGTTTGGCCTGTTTCAGCTTTCTGAGGAAAAAGAGTCTTTGTTGTGCCTTTTTTACAAGTAGCGAGGTGTTGGTAGTCCATGTCAGCTATTTTGACAACATAACTCCTAGGAACTTCAGGTTTTCCACACTTTCCACTACATCTCCATGTATATGGAGGGGGGTGTGTACTCTATCCTTTGATCTCCTGAAGTCAATGATTATCTCTTTTGTTTTAGAAGTGTTAAGGACCAGGTCATTGTCCTTACACCACTCCATCAGGTGATCCACTTCAAGCCTGTAGGCTGTTTCAGCCTCGTCCGAGATCAGGCCAACCACTGTGGTATCGTCCGCAAATTTAATCATGGAGTTGGAGGTGTAAAGGGGGGTGCAGTCATGTGTGAAGATTGTGTAGAGCATAGGGGTCAGCACACAACCCCGTGGGTGGCTATTTTTAAGATGAGGGTGGTGGAGGTGTGCTTACCAATTCTGACTTGCTGTGGTCGGTCTATGAGAAAGTCCATGACCCATGAGCACGGGGAGGAACCAAGGCCAAGAGTATTCAGCTTGCTGACCAGTTTATGGGGAATGACTGTATTAAATGCAGAACTGAAGTCCACAAATAACATCCTCACATAAGTGTTCGGTTCCTCTAAGTGAGTCAGAGCCATACGGAGGGCTGTTTTGATTGCATCCTCTGTGGAGCTGTTTGCATTAGACCATTTGGCACATCGAATCTGCTCCTTTTCTCCCTTCCTCAGCCCCACTCCACAGCTTTCTCCCTGTAACCTTTGTTGCCATGTCCAATCAAGAACCTATAAAGCTCTGCCTGAAATATATCCAATGACCTGGCTTCCACAGCTGCCTGTGGTAATAAATTGCATAAATTCACCACACTCTGACTAAAACAATTTCACTGCATCTCTGCTTTAAATGGGTGCTCCTCTATCTTGAGGCTGTGCCCTCTTGTGCTAGACTCCTCCACCATGGGAAACATCCTTTCCACATCTGCTCTGTCTTGGCTTTCCAAAATTCAGAGGGTTTCCATGAGATGCTCCCTCATCTTTCTGAATTCCAGCAAGTACAGACCCAGGGGTATCAAGCTTTCCTTGTATGATAACCCTTTCATTCCCAGAATCATCCATGTAAACATCCTCTGGACCCTCTCAAATGCCAGCACATATTTTCTTCGGTGAGGAACCCAAAACGGTTCGCAATACTCAAGATGAGGCCTCACCAGTGCCTTATAAAGCCTCAACATCACATCCCTGCTCTTGTATTCTAGACTTCATGAAATGAATGCTAATATTGCATTTGCTTTCCTCACCACCAACTCTACTTGCAAGTTAAACTTTAGGTTGTTCTGCACAAGGACTCCCAAGTCCCTTTGCATCTCAGAATTTTGGATTTTCTACTCTTTTAGAAAAAAGTCTGTATATTTATTTCTACTAACAAAGTGCATGACCATGCATTTTCCAACATTGTAATTCATTTGCCACTCTCTTGCCCATTCCCCTAACTTGTCTATGTCCTTCTGCAGCCTACTTATTTCCTCAACACTACCTGCCCCGCTACCATTCTTCGTATCATCTGCAAATTTAGCAACAAAGCTATCTATTCCATCATCTAAATCATTGATATACCGCATAAAAAGAAGTCGTCCCAACACCGACCAAAACACCCACTAGTCACTGGCAGCCAGCCAGAAAAGGTTACTTTTATTTCCACTCATTGCCTCCTACCAATCAGCTAATGATCTAAACATGCCCGTAACACTTAACTTGGTAAGCAGCTTCATGTGTGGCAGCTTGTCAAAGTCCTTCTGAAAGTTCTAATACACAACATCCACTGCACCCCTTTTATCTATCCTATGTGTAATCTCCTCAAAGAATTCATCAGATAAGATGTTCCCTTATGGAAACCATGCAGACTTTGTCCTATCTCGTCCTGTGTCAGCAAGTACCCCATAACCTCATCCTTAACAATTGACTCCAACATTTTCCCAACCACCAAGGTTAGGCTAACTGCTCTATAATTTCCTTTCTACTGTCTTTCTTCTTTCTTAAAGAGTGGTGTGACATTTTCAATTTTCCAGTCCTCTGGCACCATGTGTGCATAGCTGGATCCTGGACTTCCTGTCAGATTGCTGGCAGGTGGTAAGCGTGGGCTCCCTCACCTCTACCCCTCTGACCCTCAACCCAGGTGTCCCTCAGGGCTGTGTCCTAAGCCCCTCCTTTACTCTCTGTATACCCATGACTGTGTCACCACCCACAGCTCCAATCTGCTAATTTAATTTGCTGATGACACTACACTGATTGGCCTAATGTCAAATAATAATGAGGCAGCCTACAGAGAAGAAGTCTTCACCCTGACACACTGGTGTCAAGAAAACAACCTCTCCTTTAATGTTGCAAAAACAAAGGAGCTGGTTGTGGACTACAGGAGGAATGGAGACGGGCTAGCCCCTGTTGACATCAATGGATCTGGGGTTGAGAGGCTTAACAGCTTTCAGCATAAACAGCACTGAGGATCTCACATGGTCTGTACATACAGGCTGTGTGGTGAAAAAGCACAACAGCGCCTCTTTCACCACAGACGATTGAGGAAGTTTGGTATGGGTCCCCAAATTCTAAGAACTTTCTACAGGGGCACTATTGAGAGCATCCTGACTGGCTGCATCACTGCCTGGTATAGGAACTGTACTTTGCTCTATCGCAGAACTCTGCAGAGAGTGGTGCGGACAGCCCAGCGCATCTGTAGATATGATCTTCCCAATATTCGGGACATTTACAAAGACAGTTGTGCAGAAAAGGGCCTGAAGGATCTTTGGAGACCCAAGTCACCCCAACCACAAACTTCTTCCAGCTGCTACCATCCGGGAAATAGTACCGCAGCATAAAAACCAGGAACAACAGGATCTGGGACAGCTTCTTCCACCAGGCCATCAGACTGCTTAATTCATGCTGACACATCTGTATTTCTATGTTACAGTGACTATCCTGTTGTAGATAATATTTGTTATAAATTACTCTAATTGCACATCTTGCACATTTAGATGGAGACGTCACATAAAGATTTTCACTGCTCATGTATATGATGGATGTAAGTAATAAAATCAATTCAATTCAATCCAATGTGCAAGAGGATCACAAACTTCCTCTCTGACAGGTGGAAGTATAATGAGACTAAGCAAGCCCATCTCCAAATGCCACTCACTCAGCTGTCAGCACTGGTGTGCCACAAGCATATGTTCCCTCTTATTTCCACTATACACCAACGACTGTATGAGGAACCAGTGTACCCTTAATCATGAACCTGTTGTCTATCTATGGGCACCTGTTCATATTGTGATCCTACTTTACAGGAGAGTGTGCCTGCTTTGCGGTTATGCAAAGTTATCACAGCCAGTCTAAAAAATTCAGTCTGCCAGATCAGTCTCAAAATATATAACTAGTTTAAAAGTACTGTCATGCTGATAATCCATTATCTGTTTGCTTTCTGATACATTGACAAAGATAATTGTTACCGGCAGGCGAGGGAAGGGGAAAGGAGAGTCAGAGCAGGGTTCCCCTGTGGCCATTCCCCTCAACAACAAGTGTACCGCATTGGATACTGTTGGGGGGGATGACTTACCTGGGACAAGCTGTGGCAGCCGGATCTCTGGCACTGGGTCTGGTTCTGCAGTGCAGAAGGGAGGGTGGAAGAAGAGGAGAGCAGTAATGATAGGGGACTCAATAGTTAGAGGTACAGAAAGGAAGTTCAGTGGTTGTGACAGGGACCCCCGGATGGTTTGTTGCCTCGCAGGTGCCAGGGTCAGGGATGTCTCTGATCGCTTGCACAGCATTCTGAAGTGGGAGGGTGATCAGCCAGATGTCGTGGGTCACATCGGTACCAATGATGTAGGAAGAAAGAGTGAGGAGGTCCTGGAGAGTGAGTATGGAGAGCTTGATAGGAAGTTAAAAAGCAGGACCTCGAGGGTGGTAATCTCAGGATTGCTACCTGTGCTATGTGCCAGTGAGGGTAAGAATAGGATGCTCTGGCGGATGAACACGTGGCTGGGGAACTGGTGTAGGGGCAGGGTTTCAGATTTCAGGATCATTGGGACCTCTTCTGGGGCAGGTGGGACCTGTACAAGAGAGACAAGTTACACCTGAACTACAAGGGGACCAATATCCTTGCAGGGAGGTTTGTTAGTGCTATTGGGGAGGGTTTAAACTAGATTTGCAGGGGCATGGGAACCAGAGTGCCAGAGCAGATAACGGACTGGGTTGAAAATAAATGATGTTAAAAGTTCATACAAAGTCACAAATAGAACGGTTGTGTGTGGTGGTAATAATCTTCTGAGGTGTATATATTTCAATGCTAGGAGTATTGTGGAGAAGGCAGAAGAGCTGAGGGCATGGATTGACACATGGAATGATGACATTATTGCCATTAGTGAAACTTGGCTACAGGAGGGGCAGGACTGGCAGCTTAATGTTCCAGGGTTCCGATGTTTCAGACATGATAGAGGCAGAGGAATGACGGGTGGGGGGGGGGGGGAATGGCATTGCTAGTCAGGGAAAATGTTACAGCAGTGCTCAGGCAGGACAGATTAGAGGGCTTGTCTACCAAGGCCATATGGGTGGAGCTGAGAAACAGGAAAGGTATGACCACATTAATGGGGTTGCATTATAGACCACCCAATAGTCAGCGAGAATTGGAGGAGCAAATCTGCAGAGAGATAGCAGACAACTGCAGGAAACATAAAGTTGTGATAGTGAGGGATTTTAATTTTCCACATATTGATTGGTACTCCCATACTGTTAAAGGTCTAGACGGGTTAGAGATTGTAAAACGTGTTCAGGAAAGTTTTCTAAATCAATATATAGAGGTACCAACTGGAGAGGATGCAATATTAGATCTCCTATTAGGAAACGAGTTAGGACAGGTAACGGAAGTGTGTGTAGGGGAACACTTCAGTTTCAGTGATCATAACACCATTAGTTTCAACTTGATCATGGATAAAGATAGATCTGGTCTTTGGGTTGAGGTTCTAAACTGGAAAAAGGCCAAATTTGAAGAAATGAGAAAGGATCTAAAAAATGTGGATTGGGACAGGTTGTTCTCTGGCAAGGATGTGATTGGTAAGTGGGAGGCCTTCAGAGGAGAAATTTTGAGAGTATGTTCCTGTCAGGATTAAAGGCAAAGTGAATAAGAACAAGGAACCCTGGTTCTCAAGGGATATTGGAACTCTGATAAAGAAGAAGAGAGAGATGTATGACATGTATAGGAAACAGGGAGCAAATAAGGTGCTTGAAGAGTATAAAAAGTGCAAAAAAATACTTAAGAAAGAAATCAGGAGGGCTAAAAGAAGACATGAGGTTGCTTTGGCAGTCAAGGTGAAGGATAATCCAAAGAGCTTCTATAGGTATATTAAGTGCAAAAGGATAGTAAGGGATAAAATTTCTCCTCTTAAAGATCTGAGTGGTCCGAAAGAAATCAGGGAGATCTTAAATGGGTTTTTTGCATCTGTATTTACGAAGGAAACTGGCATGGAGTCAATGGAAATAAGGCAAACAAGTAGTGACGTCATGGAACCTATACAGATTGAAGAGGAGGAGGTGCTTGCTATCTTGAGGCAAATCAGAGTAGATAAATCCCCAGGACCTGACAGGATATTCCCTTGGACCTTGAAGGAGACTAGTGTTGAAATTGCAGGGGCCCTGGCAGCTATATTTAAAATGTCGTTAATTATGGGTGAGGTGCCGGAGGATTGGAGGATAGCTCATGTTGTTGCATTGTTTCAAAAAGGCTCTAAAAGTAATCCGGGAAATTATAGACCGGTAAATTAGACGTCGGTAGTGGGTAAATTATTGGAAGGAGCACTAAGAGATAAGATCTACAAGTATTTGGATAGCCAGGGACTTATTAGGGAGAGTCAACATGGCTTTGTGCGTGGTAGGTCATGTTTGACCAATCTATTGGAGTTTTTCGAGGAGGTTACCAGGAAAGTGGATGAAGGGAAGGCAGTGGATGTTGTCTACATGGACTTCAGTAAGGCCTTTGACAAGGTCCCGCATGGGAGGTTAGTTAGGAAAATTCAGTCGCTAGGTATACATGGAGAGGTAGTAAATTGGATTAGACATTGGCTCAATGGAAGAAGCCAGAGAGTGGTAGTGGAGGATTGCTTCTCTGAGTGGAGGTCTGTGACTAGTGGTGTGCCACAGGGATCAGTGCTGGGTCCATTGTTATTTGTCATCTATATCAATGATCTGGATGATGATGTGGTAAGTTGGATCAGCAAATTTGCTGATGATACAAAGATTGGAGGTGTAGTGGACAGTGAGGAAGGTTTTCAAAGCTTGCAGAGGAATTTGGACCAGCTGGAGAAATGGCAGATGGAGTTTAATACAGGCAAGTGTGAGGTATTGCACTTTGGAAGGACAAACCAAGGTAGAACATACAAGGTAAATGGTAGGGCAGTGAGGAGTGCAGTAGAACGGAGGGATCTTGGAATATAGATACAAAATTCCCTAAAAGTGATGTCATAGGTAGATAGGGTCGTAAAGAGAGATTTTGGTTACATTGGCCTTTATGAATCAAAGTGTTGAGTATAAGAGTTGGAATGTTGTGGTGAGGTTGTATAAGGCATTGATGAGGCCGAATTTGGAGTATTATGTGCAGTTTTGGTCAACAAATTACAGGATGGATATTAATAAGGTTGAAAGAGTGCAGAGAAGGTTTACAAGGATGTTGCCGGGACTTGAGAAACAGAGTTACAGAGAAAGGTTGAATAGGTTAGGGCTTTATTCCCTGGAGCTTAGAAGAATGAGGGGAGATTTGATAGTGGTATATAAAATTATGATGGGTATAGAGAGAGAGAATGCAAGCAGGCTTTTTCCACTGAGGCTAGGGGAGACAAAAAAAACAGAGGACATGGGTTAAGGGTGAAGGGGGAAATGTTTAAAGGGAACATGGGGGGGGGCTGCTTCACACAGAGAGTGGTGGGAATGTGCTGCCAGATGAAGTGGTAAATGCGGACTCACTTATAACATTTAAGAAAAAATTTGGACGGCTACGTGGATGAGAGGTGTACGGAAGGATATGGTCCAGGTGCAGGTCAGTGGGACTAGGCAGAAAAATGGTTTGGCACTGCCAAGAAGGGCCAAAAGTCCTGTTTCTGTGCTGTAATGTTTCTATGGTTCTATGGTTCTATATTGCATCATCTGAAGTCTTTGACTCGTTGCTCTTAAGGTATCTGTTCCAATACTTGCTTCAAATGTTCTGCTGAGTGTTGCTCTATTTGCATAAATCTGAATGATGTTTATTCTGTTCGTGCACAGAATCAATGGGGCATTGTAAATAAATATACACACTTACCTGATAAGGACTTGTGCCGTATCTCCAAAGATTTCTCTATAATGAAACTTAACAAGGCTTTCATGATTAAACAATGTTTGGCATTAAATGATCAGTGAAAAGCTTTGCATGTTCCCATTGTGTATCGCTAAGCTAGTTAAGTGGCTTCTTGGATGATTGAGAAGTGCAAAAGAGCCTTTATTGATTGGTTGCATTTCTATGGATCCCACAAAAGAAACCATGCTTCACAAAATCAGCTTGGCACAAAACTTACCAAGCCACCATTTTGATTGTCAGTCAGTGGAATCTGCAAAATGTTATTAAATCCTTTTGCCGAAAAGGAACAATACACCCCTTCAGGTATAAAGTGAGTCCATTTCCTTGTTAAATGGAAGTAAGAGAGATAAAGCACACTAATCTTCAGACATCTTTTAACTCTGGTGTGGGAAAGAAAACCCAGTGCTTCATTGCGATAGGCTATTAACGTTGTACCATATTTGTGTCATAGCCACCAACTCTTTTCTAAATCAGGAATAAAATCTCCTATTCCACCAACATCTTAAATTCAGACTCCCACTATTTAAGTGCCTTGACCGAGCCCATTCTGTGTACATGTTTCCAATCCTCCAAGAGCTATAAATTCCATTTCCAGCTTCTTGTGTATATGATCTCTATAATCCCATTGGTTGCTGAGATGCATCTAGTAACACAGATGGAAGTTTCTGGGTTCAAGTTCCCACACTAGAGATCTGGGCATTAAAGTCTAGGCTGCCGTTCTAGTGCCTTCCTGAGGTGGTGTCCACTATCTGAGGTGCTATTTTTTTGGATGAGACATTAAACCAATGCTCCACCCATTCTCTCTGATGGACATAAATAATCACTTAGGTCAAAATGAACTGATGAGCGCAAGATGCTTTCCACCATGTCCAATCCATATCTCAAACAAGAGAAAATCTGCAGATGCTGGCAATCCAAGCAACATACACAAAATGCTGGAGTAACTCAGCAGGCCAGACAGCGTCGAAGGAAAAGAGTAAACAGTTGATGTTTTGGGCTGAGACCCTTCATTAGGATTGGAGAAAAAGATGAATATTCAGAGTAAGAGGGTGGGGAGAGGAGAGGAAGATATGCAAGGTAGTAGGTGATAGGTGAAACTGGAAGAGGGGGAGGGATGAAGTAAAGAGCTCGGAAGTCAATTGGTGAAAGAGATGAAGATTTGGAAAATGATTACCAATCCGCTTCCCAGCTCTTTACTTCATCATTCATCCTCTCCCAGTTTCACCTATCACCTACTACCTTGTAGTTCTTCTTCCTCCTCTCCCCTCACCTTCTTACTCTGACTTTTCATCCTTTTTCTCCAGTCCTGATGAAGCATCTCGGCCTGAAACATTGACTGTTTACTTTTTTCCATAGATGCTGCCTGGCCTGCTGAGATCCTCCAGCATTTTGTGTGTGTTGCTCTGATCTATATCTTATCCCTTATGTTAATAAACAGATGATGATTTTATTATCCTTTTGTTATAGGAGACCCCTTCAGAGGAATGAGGACCCCTTTACCCAGCATCTTGTTAGCAAATATGCAGTCGCTGGAGAACAAATTTGAGGACCTGAGGGTAAGATTTGTAAATTGAAGGGAAATGAGAAATGTTGTTTTCTGTACTTTACTGAGATGCGGCTTACCCAGAGTATGCTAGATATGGTGATTGCACCCAAAGGCTTTTGAATGCACAGGATAGGCTGAACTACTAATTCAGAAAAGGCCAAAGGTGGAGGTGTGTTTTTCACAATAAACTCTCTGTAGTGCTCCAATGTGGCAGTTTTTTGTACTTGTGTTCCCCTGACCTTGAACTCCAAATGATCAACTGTCAGCCGTTCTACTTCCCAAGAAAGTTCATCTCCATAATCATATCCACTGTTTACATACCACCAGCGGCAGAATATAATGATGCGCTTGAGATACTGCATGATGTCATCACCAAACAAGAAATAGTTCACCCTGATGCATTTCATTACATAGTCGGGGATTTCAACCAGGCTTGGTTGAAGAAATCCTTGCCCAATTACTATCAGCATATAACCTGTAGCACCAGAGGTCCTAACTCACAAGACCACTGTTATACAAAAATTAGGAATGCCTACCGTTCCATGCCCAGAGCACATTCTGGGAAATTTGATCACTTAACTCTCCTCCTCCAACCTGCATACAAGCAGAGGCTAATGAACAAGACTCCAGAGATAGGACAATAAAGAGATGATCATGGGAGGCAGGGGAGCAGCTCTGAGATTGCTTCGAGTTGGTGGACTGGGCCGGGACCAAGGACTCATCTTTGATTCTGAATGAACACACTGTGTTTGTCATGGACTTTATGAAATCAGTCATAGATGAGTGTATCACCACTGAATAATTCAGACTCCTCCCCAACCAGAAGTCCTGGACGAACCTCTGCAGTCTGCTGAGGGCCAGATCAGTGGCATTCAAGTCTTGTGACAAAGAAAGTTACAAGAGGTCCAGGTATGATCTCCAGAAAACCATCTCATAGGTGAATTTTGGACTAAACTTGAATCAATAAAGGATGCTCAACAACTGCGGCAGGGCTTGAATACTATCACCCAGTATAAAGATAAATCAAGCGACATAGTAGGGTCTCACTTCCAAATGAGCTCAATGGCTCCTATGCTCACTTTGGCCATCAAAACATGGAGGAACCATCGCAAACTCCCACATCCCCTGGTGATCCTATGATTTCATTCTCTGAAGCTGATGTGTGAGTAGCCTTCAGGAGGGCGAACCCACGGATAGCATCCAGCCCTCCATGGCCAAGTATTAAAGACCTGTGCTATCAACTGGCTAGAGTATTCACTGAGGTCTTCAACCTCTTGCTTTGGCGGCTAGAGGTATCCACCTGCTTCAAGCAGGCTTCAATTATACCAGTGCCTAAAGGGAACATACCAATCTGGCTCAATGACTATCATCCAGTAGCAATTATGTCCATCCACAGTGATGAAGTGTTTTGAGAGGTTGGTGATGAAACATATCAACTCCAGCCTGAGAAGTGACTTGGATCATCTCCAAATTGCCTACCGCACAACAGGTCCACAGCAGATGGCATTTCATTAGCTCTTCACTCAACTCTTGATGGCACCGGAGAGTGACTTCTCCCAGCTCATCAGTGAAACAGTTAAATTCTTCCTATTCTAATGTCTCTATTTTCCTTTTCAGGGTGGCTGAGGTTCTATTGGGATCTTGATCTACAGTGGCATTCAAAAACTGTGGTTCAGCATGAAGGCATTTTCCAGTTCTTGGAGCTTGCTGAACGGCCACATTTTGGTATGACCAGGTTCAGCCTCAAGTCAGGCACCTTCAGGGCCTTGTGCAGCCCCTGAGGACGTGATTTCTCACTAGTGTTGTGAATTGAAGCATAGTGGGAGTCAGAATATCGAAGACAGCATATGTGGCTATCGGAGGGCTCTGCACTTGGTAATCGATTTCTCTCTCTCTTTCTCTCTCTCTCTCTCTCTCGCTCACTCTCCCAATGATGAGGGAGAGTTTGTTGCCAATTCTCAAGTAGGGGAATTCGAAATAAAAAGCAATGCTTCAGACAGACTAACATCGAAATAGTGACTGTTATCTCCCCTCTCACTGTGGACCAAAGGATATCTGTCTCTTCCTTGTTAGTGTGAGAGAGAGTGCCAGTGGAATGTCGAAATGTCAGAGTGAACAGTTCGTTTCAGCCATGGGGCTTTGCTGTTTCTGACATGCAGGGTGGTGGGAATATTGTTGCTTTATACTAGAACAGGGTTCCCCAATTAGTTTTCCACAAGGGCCAAATTACGTCAAGCATGCCAAGCCAAGGGCCAAAATGTCAAGGGTTATTTTTATTGCCCCAGTAAGTTGTTTTATGGGCAGATGTTGTTGTTACTGTTATAACCATTATTATTAATATTATTATTATTATTACTATTAGTAGTAGTGGTAGTAGTAATAATTTAGGCCTGGGATTCTCAAAGCCTGTGTTGTGGGTTACACACGAAAAAGAAATGCACTCTTGAAACAAAATAAGTCCAAAACCAACCATTTAATTATGACTCTAGCTATCACAACTGTCAGCTGTCACATTGAGAACTCATCTGGGACTTAAAATGCACACACACACACACACACACACACACTCACACACACGCACGCACACACACTGCAAATATGGTAGTCTTCACCACTTCTCTTCCTCACAAAGAACACTTCTCTTCCACATCAAGAGTTATAGTAGTACTGCCTTTTCCACTGCCTCTGTTCTCTCATTTAATCTATTTGTTCTTTTTAATTAAGCTATGTAGCATTTGAAGTATGAAGGGTAGCTATAAATGAAATTATCAGTATTATTGTTGTTGTGATATTATTATACCACAATAAGATTGACAAATGGACAAAAATAAGTTGATTCACTCACCAATCAGTGAGAGAAGTGACAGCGACAAGATGAGGCAATCCTTCTGATGTCGGGCCTGTATTCTGTTGTGGCAATCCTGAGGCACTGGCCAAGATGTGCAAACGATGACTCACATATGTATGTGGAGGGGAACAGTGTGAGTAGGAGCATTGCAATAGCTCTCGTGTTTTTGAATTGAGCTTGGGGAACCATGTTAATTCAAAAGTCACTCACCCCAATGTCCTTGTGAAGTGCTTCGAGCAAATTAGATGCTCCCATTTCCAAGACCTCCATCTGAAGAGTAGCCTCATCTATGGAAGGCGCCAGCCTTTTGGCCTCTGCAGTCCACTGGCTGTCAGCTGAAATGGAGAATGGCTGTCTCAGGAAGAGGAGGATGTCACCTGAGAGTTTAGGGGAACTTTCAAATCGTTCCCTGAAGTTTTCTGCCAGGCTTGTCACGAAATCCTTCATCACTGGATCCTCCCACATTTCGTTCTTCTTGCAATGCTCCCACAGATGTGGAAAGTGCAACTTTCTCCCGTGAATGTCTCTCTCCAAAAGGTTCAGCTTTGACCGAAAAGCTTCAATTGCCTCGCACATGTTCGCAACAGTGGGGTTGTTGCCTTGTAATTGCAGAGTAAGTTGATTTAGATGAGACATGATGTCACTCAAAAAAAGAACATGTGCCATCACCTTGTTGTTACTTAAAAACCTCTTAAATCCTTGGGCTTTTTGGCTCTGCAGGTTGGATAAAAATGACACAAGCTCATCGCGCAGGTCGCACACCCTCTCCAACACACGGCCTTTGCTCAGCCAGCAAACATGATTATGAAGCAAAAGATCTTTGTGTTCTGCTGACATTTCCTCCAGCAATGCTCTGAAAAGGTGATGCTGCAGACTAGAATTCTCACAAACGAAATTTACCAGTCTTGTCACAGAGCCTCTTTCATTTCCCCACACAGTTTAGCGCACAACACTGATTTGTGAATAATGCAATGAAATGCCAAGAGTGCTGGGTTAACAGCGGCAAACCTGCTTACCAAGCCCTTGAGTTGTCCCACCATCGACGAAGCCCCATTGGTGACAACGGACACAATTTTGCTCACATTCAATCCATTCTTCTCAAAGAACTGTGTCAAATCATTAAAAATTATTTCCCCAGTTTTGCGCCCAGGCAGAGGAAGCAAACAAGATAGCTGTTCCTGAAAGGTCTTCCCATCAAAAAATCTTGCGAACACAGATAGCTCTTCCATATCGGTTCGGTCACAGGACGAGTCTATGGCTAGTGATATGGCTTCTGCTTTCTCCAAATCGGTGAGTAGATTGGAATAATACTCCTCCACTAAAACTTCTACTCTTCTTGTTGCCGTGTTAGCCGACAATGGCCCTATCTTCAATAACTCCACAACCAGTTTCTTGGTTTTCTCATCATGACTTAAAACCTCGGCAACCATATCAATTGCACACGTTTTAATCAACTCGGCATCGCATGCTCTACAGGGGCGTAGGTCAAGTGTATGGCGTGGGATGAGGTTAAAATAGATCAGAGCAGTGCGCGCTTTATTTAGATGTTATGACAGGTGCGTTCACGTAAGTGCCAATAGGTTGGCACAGACCAGACATTTGGTTCTCGCGGTCCACCTATTGGGGTTGTCTGTACTAGAGTAAGTGGGGGAGAAGGGGAAGGGTAGATGCTGCTTGCTGCAGCTTGTGTGTAGGAGGGGGTGAGGGCTTTGAGGTTCTTTTGTTTTTTTATTGTCATTCTTTGGGAATTTTCTTCTTTTTCAAGGCTGTCTGTGGAGAATAAGAATTTCAGGTTGTATACTGTAAACATTCTCTGATACAAAATGGAACTCTTGAACTATTGAACCTTGGAATACCTGGACAACAAAGATGCATACATCAGGATGCTCTTTATAAGTACAGCTCAGTATTCAGTGCCATCATCCCTTCATAACTAATGAATGAGCTCCAAGACTTTGGCCTCAATGCCTCCTTGTGCAATTGGATCCTCGATTTCCTCACTTGCACACCCAGCAACTTCTTCTCCACAATCTTCATCAGCACATGTGCACTGGGCTTAGCCTCTGCTCTACTCATTTTATACTTATGACTGTGTGGCTAAGCATAGCTCCAATGCCATATTTAAGTTTGCCGATGACACCTCTGTCATAGGCCGAATAAACAGTGAAGATGAATCAGCATATAGAAGAGAGATTGAAAATCTGGCTGAGTGGTGTCACAACAACTACAACCTTTTACTCCATGAGCCAGTCCACAACAGGGGATTAGAGGTGGAGACAGTCAGCAACGTTAAATTCCTTGATGTTATCATTTTCAGAGGACCTGTCCGAGGCTCAGTACATAAAGTGCAATTACAAAGAAAGCACAGCAGTGTCTTTACTTCCTTAGGAATCTGTGGAGATTCAGCATGACATCTGAAACCTTAACAAACTGCTATGGATGTGTGGTGGAGAGTATTTTGACTGGCTGCATCACAGTCTGGTATGGAAACACCAATGCCCTTAAATGGAAAATCCTACTAAATGTAGTGCAGGGGTCCCCAACCTTTTTTGCACTGCGGACCGGTTTAATATTGACAATATTCTTGTGGAACGGCCGACCCAGGATGGGGTTGTCAACGGACAAGAGTAGCAGTCAAATATGTTGTTTACCCAGGGAAAGACTACAAAGACCATGAAGCCTTGCGCGGTACCAGTGCGCATGCGTGACCTGCGCATGGGTGTACCTGCTGATTTTTTTTTCCTGCAAATCGTTTTTGGCAATTCTGTTCGGGGGGGAGGGGGGTGTGGTGTTAATCACGACCGAAATATAGGTGAGAAGTGGTTAATACACTCAATTTCATTTCTAAAAGGGTTTATCTAACGAATTTAATATTAAACACACAGTGCATATTTTCCTCTCATGAATACAGTGATAAGTCAATTATCAGAGGAGGACAGGGGAGCTTGAAGTAAGTGTTGAATGAACTTCCAGTGGAAGTGGTAGAAGCAGGTTCGATGTTGTTTAAAGTTAAATTGGATAGGTATATGGACAGGAAAGGAATGGAGGGTCATGGGCTGAGTGCAGGTTGGTGGGACTAGGTGAGAGTAATGTTCGGTACAGACTAGAAGGGCCAAGATGGCCTGTTTCTGTGCTGTATTTGCTATATGGTTATATAAGTAAGTCAATAGCATCATAACATTTTAAGTAAAGTTTGGATATTAAACACACAGCACATATTTTCCCTGTATGAATATATAAAATCATTGCAACACACCAATATCGCTGAATCAGTGGGAGCCCTGGGTTTGTTTCACTGCAACAAAACAGTCCCGTCGAGGGGTGATGGGAGACAGCAATACTCAAACGGGGTTCCTGATATCCAGTCTATTCCGCAATTTAGTTTCCGTTGCATTCATTGCAGAAAACTCTGCTTTGCAGAAAAATGTTGGAAATGGAAGCAACGTTTTCAGTGCTTTCGTGGCTATCTCAGGATACTTAGCCTTGACTTTGATTCAGGATACTGGCAGAGAAGTTATGTCAAAAATACTTTTCAGCCCGCCGTCATTTGCAAGCTCAAGGAGTTGATCTCCTTCCCACGCTGACACGGATGACGCGTGGGTAATGACCTCGCATGCGTAATGGCTCAACAGTGGGCGTGACAGGGAATGAGGAAAGGTGCAGCTGACTCATATCGCCAAATCATATCGTTTCCTCGCGGCCCGGTAGCACATGCTTTGCGGCCTGGTACCGGTCTGCGGCCCGATGGTTGGGGACAGCTGATGTAGTGGATACAGCCCAGTCCATCATCCACAATTGAGCTTATGTAAGTGGAGTGTTGTCACAGCAGAACGTCACCCATCATCAGGGATCCCCACTACTCAGGTCATTCTCTCTTTCTCACTGTTGCCATCAAGAAGAAGGTACAGGAGTCTCAGGTCTCACAACACCAGGTTCAGGAGCGGTTAATACCCCTCAAACATCCGCCTTGAACCTAAAGGGATAACCACTTAATTTCATTTTATTTCATTTTATTATTATTATTTCATTTTTTTTCTTTTTGTATTTGCAGTTTATTATCTTTTGCACCCAGGCAGTCCTCCCTGTTGTTGTTGTCTTTTATTGATTCTATTTTGGTTATAGGATTTATTGAGTATGCCCGCAAGAAAATGAACCCCAGAGTCATTTGTTGGGGGAAGCAACAATGGTCGCTCCTCTGGCACAGAGTCTGGCCCTGTGGCTCAGAAAGGTAGGAAGAGGAAGAGGATGACAGCAGTGATAGGAGACTCTATAGTTAGGGGGTCAGACAGGCGATTCTGTGGACGCAGGAAAGAAACGAGGATGGTAGTTTGCCTCCCGGGTGCCAGGGTTGGGATGTTTCTGATCGTGTCCACGATATCTTGAAGTGGGAAGGAGAACAGCCAGAGGTCGTGGTACATATTGGTACCAATGACATAGGTAGGAAAAGGGAGGAGGTCCTGAAAACAGGCTACAGGGAGTTAGGAAGGCAGTTGAGAAGCAGAACCTCAAAGGTAGTGATCTTGGGATTACTGCCTGTGCCATGTGACAGTGAGTATAGGAATAGAATAAGGTGGAGGATAAATGCGTGTCTGAGGGATTGGAGCAGGGGGCAGGGATTTAGATTTCTGGATCATTGGGACCTCTTTTGGGGCAGGCGTGACCCGTACAAACAGAACAGGTTGCACTTGAATCCCAGGGGGACCAATATCCTGGTGGGGCGGTTTGTTAAGGCTAATGGGGAGAGTTTAAACTAGAATTGCTTGGGAATGGGAAGGGAACGTCGACTCAGACCATGAGAGGCCTGCGTCGGGGATTTTCATGCCTTACAAGGCACAAATTGGAAGTCTGTGTGGGGCGCCACACCTCGCACAGACGAGAGCAATGTGTGATTAAGTGCCTTGCTCAAGGGCACAAACACGCTGCCACAGCTGAGGCTCGAACTAGTAACCTTCAAATCACTGACGTCTTAACCACTTGGCCACTTGGGGGGTGGGAACCGAACTGAAAAGACAGAGGAAAAGGAGGTTGGCTCACAAATAGAGAAAGCTTGGAGACAGTGCGAAAGGGAGGATAGGCAGGTGATAGAGAAGGAGCACGCTCAGACCAATGGTTTGCGATATGTCTATTTTAATGTGAGGAGTATTATGAACAAAGCGGATGAGCTTACAGTGTGGATCAGCACTTAGAGCTATGATGTTGTGGCCATTGGAGACCTGGATGGTGCAGGGGCAGGAATGGCTACTTCAAGTGCCAGGATTTAGATGTTTCAGAAAGGACAGGGAGGGAGGCAAAAGAGGTGGGGACATGGCACTGCTAATTAGGGATAGTGTCATGGCTGTAGAAAAGGAGGAAGTCATGGAGGGGCTGTCTATGGAGTCTCTGTGGGTGGAAGTTAGGAAAAGAAAGGGGTCAATAACTCTACTGGGTGTTTTTTATAGACCACCCAATTGTATCAGGGACATCGAGGAGCAGATAGGGAGACAGATTCTGCAAAGGTGTAATAATAACAGGTTTGTTGTGATATGAGATTTTAATTTCCCAAATATTGACTGGCATCTCCATAGAGGGGTTTAGATGGGTGGAGTTTGCTAGGTGCATTCAGGAAGGTTTCTTGACACAATATGTAGACAAGCCTACAAGAGGAGAGGCTGTACTTGATCTGGTATTGGGAAAATAACCTGGTTAGGTGGCAGGTCTCTCAGTGGGAAAGCATTTGGAGATAGTGATCACAATTCTATCTCCTTTACCATAGCATTGGAGAGGGATAGGAACAGACAAGTTAGGGAAACATTTAAATGGAGTAAGGCGAAACATGAGGCTATCAGGCAGGAATTTTGAAGCATAAATTGGAAACAGATGTTCTCAGGGAAACGTACGGAAGAAATGTTCAGGGGATATTTGCATGGGGTTCTGCATAGGTACGTTCCAATGAGACAGGGAAAGGATGGTAGGATACAGGAACCGTGGTGTACAAAGGCTGTTGTAAATCTAGTCAAGAAGAAAAGAAGAGCTTATGAAAGGTTCAAAAGACTAGGTAATGATAGAGATCTGAAAGATTATAAGGCTAGCAGGAAGGAGCTTAAGAAAGAAATTAGGAGAGCCAGAAGGGGCCATGAGAAGGCCTTGGTAGACAGAATTCAGGAAAACCTCAAGGCATTTCACAATTACGTGAAGAGCAAAAGGATAAGATGTGAGAGAATAGGACCAATCAAGTGTGGCAGTGGAAAAGGGTGTATGGAACCGAAGGAGATAGCAGAGGTACTTAATAGCCAATAGACAATAGGTGCAGGAGTAGGCCATTTGGCCCTTCGAGCCAGCACCGCCATTCACTGTGATCATGGCTGATCATCCACAATCAGTATCCAGTTCCTGTCTTATCCCCATAACCCTTGATTCCTCTATCTTTAAGAGCTCTATCCATCTCTTTCTTGAAGGCATCCAGAGACTTGGACTCCACAGCCTTCTGGGGCAGAGCATTCCATATATCCACCACTCTCTGGGCGAAAAAGTTTTTCCTCAGCACCGTTCTAAATGGCCTACCCCTTATCCTTAAACTGTGGCCTCTGGTTCTGGACTCACCCATCAGCGGGAACATGTTTCCTGCCTCCAGCATGTCCAATCCCTAAATAATCTTATATGTTTCAATAGGATCCCCTCTCCTCCTTCTAAATTCCAGAGTATACAAGCCCAGTCACTTTGCTTCAGTATTCACTACGGAAAACGATCTTGGTGTTTGTAGGGATGAGTTACAGCGGACTGAAAAGCTTGAGCATGTAGATATTAAGGAAGAGGATGTGCTGGAGCTTTACGAAAGCATCAAGTTGGATAAATCACCGGGACTGGATGAGATGTAGCCCAGGCTACTGTGGAAGGTAAGGGAAGAGATTGCTGAGCCTCTGGCAATAATCTTTGCATCAGCAATGAGGACAGGAGAAGTTCCGGAGGATTGGAGGGTTGCGGATGTTGTTCCCTTATTCAAGAAAGGGAGTAGATATAGCCCAGGAAATTATAGACCAGTGAGTCGTACTTCCATGGTTGGTAAGTTGATGGAGAAGATCCTGAGAGGCAGGATTTATGAACATTTGGAAAGTCATAATAAGGTTAGGGGTAGTCAGCATGGCTTTGTCAAAGGCAGGTTGTGCCTTACGAGCTTGATTGAATTTTTTGAGGATGTGACTAAACACATTGATGCAGGTAAAGCTGTAGATGTAGTGTATATGGATTTCAGCAAGGCATTTGATAAGGTACCCCATGCAAGGCTTACTGAGCAAGTAAGGAGGCATGGGATCCAAGGGGACATTGCTTTGTTGATCCAGAACTGATTTTCCCACTGAAGGCAAAGAGTGGTTGTAGACGAGTCATATTCTTCATGGAGATCGGTGACCTGTGGTGTGCCTCAGGGATCTGTTCTGGGACCCCCGCTCTTCATGATTTTTATAAATAATCTGGATGAAGAAGTGGAGGGATGAGTTAGTAAATTTGCTGATGACACAAAGGTTGGAGGTGTTGTGGATAGTGTGGAGGGCTGTCAGAGGTTACAGCGGGACATTGATAGCATGCAAAACTGGGCTGAGAAGTGGCAAATGGAGTTCAACCCAGATAAGTGTGAGGTGGTTCATTTTGGTCGGTCAAATATGATGGAAGAATATAGCATTAATTTTTTTTTAGATTTTTTTTAGATTATGAGAACACTCAGTCCTCTTTTTATTGTCATTTAGAAATGCGTACATGCATTAAGAAATGATACAATGTTTCTCTGGAGTGATATCACAGAAAACAGGACAAACCAAAGACTAACAGTGACAGAACCACGTAATTATAACATATAGTTACAGCAGTGCAAAGCAATGCCATAATTTGATGAAGAACAAACCATGGGCACGGTAAATGAAATCTCAAAAGTCCCCGAGTCGATCGACTCCCAAGTCCCCGATAGCAAGCGGCAAAAGGGAGAAACTCCCTGCCATAAACCTCCAGGCACCGCCAACTTGCAGATGCCTTGGAAGCAGCCGACCACAGCCGTCACTGAGTCTATCCATCCGAAAACTTCGAGCTTCCGACCAGCCTCTCCGATACAGCCTCCCGAGCGCCATCCTCTGCCGAGCGCCTTCGATCTCGCCCCGGCCGCTGAAACATGCAAAGCCGAGGATTTCAGGGCCTTCTGCTCCGGAGATTCCGGTTACCACACAGTAGCAGCAGCAGCGAAGCGGGCATTTCAGAAGTTTTCCAGATGTTCCTGCGTGCTCTCACATCTGTCTCCATCAAATCAGAATTGTGCACGGTCCCCTACTTGACAGATAACAGATATCACCACCGAAGTGGCCGCGCACGCTGCCATCGCGCCATCATCTTCTCCTTCCTCTGAAGAGTCTTAATGATAAGATTCTTTGCAGCGCGGAGGATCAGAATGATCTTGAGGTCTGAGTCTATAGGACACTCAAAACTGCTGCGCAGGTTGACTGTGTGGTTAAGAAGGCATACAGTGCATTGGCCTTCATCAACCATGGGACTGAGTTTAATAGCCGAGAGGTAATGTTGCAGCTATATAGGACCCTGGTCAGACCACACTTGGAGTACTGTGCTCAATTCTGTTCGCCTCACTACAGGAAGGATGAGAAAACTATAAAAGGGGTGCAGGTGAGATTTACAAGGATGTTGCCTGCATTGGGGAGAATAGGTTGAGTGAGCTCGGGCTTTTCTCCTTGGAGCGACGGAGGATGAGAGTTGACCTGATAGAGGTGTATAAGATGATGAGAGGCATTGATCATGTGGATAGTCAGAGGTTCTTTCCCAGGGCTGAAATGGCTAGCACGAGGGGGCATAGTTCTAAGGTGCTTGGAAGTGGGTACAGAGGAGATGTCAGGGAGTGGTGAATGCATGGAATGGGCTGCCAGCGACGGTGGTGGAGGAGGATACTATCACGTCTTTTAAAAGACTCCTGGATAGGTACATGGAGCTCAGAAATATAGAGGGCTGTGAGTAAGCCTAGGTAGTTCTAAGGTAAGGACATGTTCGGCACAGCTTTGTGGGCCGAAGGGCCTGTATTGTGCTGTAGGTTTTCTATGTTTTCTATTTCTACGTTTCTATTTGTATTTGGTGATGTATATTGGATGTATTTTGATAATAAATTTACTTTCAACTTTGAACTTAGTTGTCGGAGCTTGCTGTGTGAAAATTGGCTGGCACCTTTCCTATATTACGACAGTGACAACAGCTCAGAACTCTTTTTCTTGGAAAAACCTAAGGCATTGAAGTCATCTGGTACTGGTGCCTTTACTCTAAGCTCTCTAATTACCTCCTTTAAATTGTTTCTGAAGACAACATTAGGAATATTATATTTAGTTGTGGTTGTCTCATTGTAGAAAGGATGTGAAAGCTTTAGGGAAGGTTCAGAGAAGATTTATCAGCATGTTCCCTGGACGAAAGAATCAGAATCAGGTTTATTATCTTCGGCATGTGATGTGAAATTTGTTAACTTAGCAGCAGCAGTTCAATGCAATACATAATCTAGAAGAGAAAAATAATAATAATAAAAATGACAAATTAATAATAATAACTATATCAATTACAGTACTGTATACATATATTGAATAGATTTTAAAAATGTGCAAAAATAGAAATACTGTTTATTAAAAAAAGTGAGGTAGTGTCCTAGGGTTCAATGACCATTTAGGAATTGGATGGCAGAGGGGAAGAGGCTGTTCCTGAATCGCTGAGTGTGTGCCTTCGGGCTTCTATATCTCCTACCTGATGGTAACAGTGAGAAAAGGGCATGCCCTGGGTGCTGGAGGTCCTTAATAATGGACGCTGGCTTTCTGAGACACCACTCCTTGAAGATGTCCTGGGTACTTTGAAGGCTAGTACCCAAGATGGAGCTGACTAAATTTACAACCCTCTGCAGTTTTTTTCGGTCCTGTGCAGTGGCACCCCCCACCATACTCCCATACCAGACAGTGATGCAGCCTGTCAGAATGCTCTCTATGGTACATCTGTAGAAGTTTTTAAGTGTATTTGTTGACATGCCAAATCTCTTCAAACTCCTGTTACGTACCCCGTAACTGGGTTGCCAAACCAGCAGAAATGGATCACTCAGTTGGAGTCTGGAGTACTAGAACTAATAAAGTTTTATTAAAGAAACAAGCAACACAGTAATCGAAAGGATAATAAATGCAACAGTTCAACAATGATAACCACACATGTGCACAGAATTAAGATAACAGCATCAATCAAGCTCTATCGTTGTCTAGGGGTAAATGACCAAATTTAAAAGTGACTCAAAGTTCAGTCCAGTTTAGTAGTTCAGTTCGCAGTAATCGTTGCCCTGGCGATGGACAACGTGGGGGGAAGAGAGAGATAGAACGGGAACAACTGATCATTCAGAACGGCTTCACTCACAGACCGGCGAGATGGCTCACAAGAAGCTTTTGGGCGGGTCCTTGGTGATGTCACCTGAGGTCACCGACTGTGACCCCTCCTCCAGATGCGGTCGATCCTCTGCAGTGAACCCGGCACCCAGGCAAGGGCGGACACACACCGGGTTCCCGCTGATCGTACCTTTCCACCCTGGTCGTTGTCTGATACTTCTCACCCACTCGTGAGAGGCACACCGCTTCCAGGGTCTCGTTACCTCGGGTGGCGTGTGTGTCGCCTTAGCGAACCGGTCCCTTTTTATCCCCCTGCTGGGGTATCGCCTGTCCATCACTTCAAACAGTTCAAGGTTCAAAGGGGGGAGCCGCTCCAGACAGCTCTCTCTCCCGTCCCTTCATTACACATCTCCAGACGCTGCTCCATTGTTCCTTATCTCTCCTTCCCCTGAGGGCAGGTGGCAGACCACTTGCTGATGTCACTGATACTAACCCAGGCCAGCAAACATCTTAATTTTATGTGTATTCTCGTCACACTTTCCCCCTTTAAAGGATTTTTACCGGGAGGTAAAAATTACAAACATGAATACATTATTTGATACATACACAAATATACATCTTTAACAGCTATTTGGCTAACACAGCGAGTTTGAAGCTGTCAACACCTTGACAGACAGTCATCACATTTTCTGTTCCTTTTACATGTGTTATTAATAATCCCTTAGACCAGGCTCCAACTCAGCAAACTTCATAGTGGCCAAAAACACTGATGAATTGCGACCAATGTAACCTCTCATTTGGTTTTGTCCCGGACCACAATAACAAGGGTCGTCCCATTCCGACTCAGTTTTCTCTCGCAAGGGCTTAGTAGGAGGGGGACGGGTATTGACCGCAGAGTTATTGCAAAACTTCCTGCAGTACCCCACCATCTCCAAAAGCCTTCTGAGGGCCCTCTTGTCTGTCGGGGTTGGGAGGTCAGCGATAGCCTGCACTGTAGCTTGCATCGCTGCCAGCTGCCCCTGTGTCACCACAATTCCCAGGTAAGTGACCCTCGTGCAGCCGAATTCATTTTTTTCAAGGTTCACTATCAAGCTGGCTTCAGACAGCCGTATTAAATTGCCAATACACACCTCTGTGCTCATCAGCCCTTTAGTCACTGAATTACTCAATATATATGGGTGTTGTTTACTAGGCCGCCCTATTGTAACAGACATCACCCAACGTCCCAGTTCTTTGCATTTCCTCGGGACAATCAAACACACGGGTGCGAGTCGTTTAATTACTTCTAAAGATTCGCTTTGTTCGGGGATTAAGGGAGAGACCTTATCAGTAGACCTGGCCAAAACAATAGCCTTCTCCCATCTGACCGATCCCATACTAATCTTTTCAAAATGTTTTTTTCCTCTTATCAGGGGGCCCCTAGCTTCATTGATTTCCACGCCAACACCGACTAGGTTTGTTAGCATATCAAAAGCCGGTGACCGTCTCAGTTCGCGTCGGTCATGATCAATAACATTTTTCCCCCGGGCAGCCGGTAAATCTCTTTCATGATTCCACCAACTGTTTCCTCCAGTACCGCAAAATGTCCACCGGGGGGTACCTCGTGGGCCATGTTAAAAACCTCATCCCCATAACTCTTTTGCACCACCCCCCACTCCTCATCTGCGGATACTGTACTTGATTTCCCTTTCTTCCTTAGCACTTCCTCCTCCGCACAATAGCTTGTCAAGGCTGTGTCAGAGAGAGCGGTCTCTGCCAAAACCATCAGACCCTTTCGGCTATGATTTATAATATTATTATGAAACTTAGGAAAGCTCCATTTGATAAGATTAGGGTAGATTGGGAACAGGAATTGGGGCTTACCATTTCTGTGGATGATTGGGGGCAGATTTTACAATTAGTTAATACTTCCTCTATTTGTGCTAAACATTCCCTAATTCAATTTAAAGTGGTTCATAGAGCACATATGTCCAAAGATAAGTTAGCGCGTTTTTACTCGCATATTAATCCTTTCTGTGATAGATGTTCGGGGCAGATAGCCTCTTTAACTCATATGTTTTGGTCTTGCCCTACTTTGGAAACTTTTTGGAGAGATATTTTCAATATTATTTCTAAGGTATTAAATATAGATATCTCTCCTCACCCTATTACTGCTATCTTTGGACTACCTAAAATTTCTAGTAATCTTTCCCCTTCAGCCCGTAGAATGATTGCATTTCTTACTTTAATGGCGAAAAGATGTATTTTACAACATTGGAAAGAGCTTAATGCTCCAACTACCTTTTTTTGGTTTTCTCAGACGATTTTATGTTTGAATCTGGAGAAAATTAGAAGTAACCTTTATGATTCTTCATTTAAATTTGAACAGATTTGGGGACCTTTTATTCGATATTTTCATTTAATGTAATATTTACCCTTCTTGTTTTTTTTTCACTGTTTTAATGGAGGTCGGGATTGAGGACGTGATTTTAAGTTTAACTCTGTTTGGTTTCAAGTTAGCCCATTGCTTTGCTTTGCTTTTAGGTAGTTGCACGGTGGGTTTTTTTTTGGGGGGTTTTTTTTTCTTTTTTTTCCATTGATATATATAAAATCTAGTATACTATTATGTTATCTTGGTTTCTTATGCTTAAATTACATTGTTTGTAGTATTTTCTTTTTGGTATTGTTATCTTTTGGAATTTTATTGTACTTTAACATTGTATTAATGTTTATATGGCTTACCTTTTTTGTATACTTACTCAATAAAAAGATTTAAAAGGAAAACCATCAGACCCTCGTCTCGCTCCTGCGTCTGCACAAATTCTTTCCTGGCTACTGCTACGTCTGTCCCAGCTCCCTCACTACCTCTTATCTCACTACACCCTGTCTCATACAAGGTTGGCAGAAATGTTTCAGCTAAATTTACCACCACAGCTAAATTCACTACTGCAGCCCCATGATGAACCTGTGAGTCCATGGGCAGGGCCTCAATGCTGGCAGGCTGACCTGTCAATCTCACGACTGGGAACACGATTCCTCCGGCGATGTCATTACCGAGCAAGACTTCCACGTCTTTCATCAGTAAATCGGACCTCACCCCGATCGTGACTAGTCCAGAGACCAGGTTGCTCTGTAAGTGTATCTGGTGCAAAGGGACTGACTCTGTCCCTTCCCTAACACCTTTGACCTCTACCTCCCCAGTCTGGGTCTCTGAGCTAAACTCTAATACACTCTTCAGTATTAGTGACTGACACGCTCCCGTGTCTCTCCAGATCCGCACTGGAACTGGTTTTAACCTCTCCTTCACTGACACCAATCCGGCCGAGATAAACCTCTCGCGCCCTTCCTGGACTTTTTCAGACCTGTCCTTCCCTAGCGGTTCGCTTAACAGCTCGATACAGCCATTCAAAATTTCCGCTTTTCCTTTCCCCGTCTCCTTCCTTGGGGCAAAGCACCTGGATGCAAAGTGTCCGACTTTCCCACAATTATAACAGACGACCCCAGGAGACTTCCTACCAGACTGCTCCCGGTCTACCTTATCCTTTTCACTAGTCCCCGGCTTACTTTCTGACTTTTCCGGCGGACTCTCCCCGCCGTCCTGACTACCCTTCTGGTAGCCTTTACTCGGGGCAAACTTCATTTTATGTGTCAACGCATACTCATCCGCTAACTTGGCAGTTGCGGCTAACGTGGCTGCCTCTTTCTCATCGAGGTAGGGTCTCATACCCTCAGGGACACAACCTTTAAACTGCTCAATCAGGATCAGTTGTAGCAGTCTGTCATAATCACCCTCTACCCCCTTTGAGGCGCACCAACGCTCACAATATGTCTGCATCTCACGGGCAAACTCCAAATACGTGCGGTCCCACCGCTTCCTCGCATTCCGGAACCTCTGCCGGTATGCCTCCGGGACCAACTCATGAATCCTGAGGATGGCCTCTTTCACCACCTCATACTTCTGGGCATCTTCTGCGGATAAAGCTGAGTAAGCTTGTTGGGCTTTCCCTTTCAGTACACTCTGAAGTAAGACAACCCACTTATCCCTCGGCCAGTCCTGACTTATAGCCACTTTTTCGAAGTGGAGAAAGTACCAATCCACGTCGGTATCGTCAAATGGGGGAACAAGCCTAACCTCCTGGGTCACCCGGAACCCTCCACCTTGGTTCGGCACGAGCCCCTGCTCGGCCCTTATCTTTAACTTCTCGAGCTCAAATTCCCTTTCCCTCTGTTTCTCCTCTCTCTCCAACTGTCTGTCCCTCTCTCTCTCTTCTCTCTCCAACTGTCTCTCTCTCTCTTGCCTTTCTACCTCTTTCTCTTTCTCCCGCCTTTCTAACTGCTTCTCTTCGTGTTCTAACTGCCGTACCCGGAACTCGTGCTCGAGTCTCAGTTTTTCAAGCTGTACCTGTACCGCGTCTCCAGCAGGTTTTTCAATGGACACCACCCCCAGCTCACCTTGGGGAAACACACCTTTAGATACATAGTGCTCTACAATAGCTCTGTGTATCTCCTCTCTCCTCATTGTCGACTTCACCTTAGCAAGATTCAACCATTTGGCCACAGCTACCAATTCCGATTTCCTGGCATCCTCTAATGCCTCCAAGGTCGGCGCCTTTATAAATTCCTCAGCCTCCATTTCTGCTGTTTGTCTTTTCTTTCTTTCGGGAATTTTAACCCAATCAATTTACTCCGTCCCAAATTTAGCGTTCAAAATCCCGGACGAGAACCCCACTTATGTTACGTACCCCGTAACTGGGTTGCCAAACCAGCAGAAATGGATCACTCAGTTGGAGTCTGGAGTACTAGAACTAAGAAAGTTTTATTAAAGAAACAAGCAACACTGTAATCGAAAGGATAATAAATGCAACAGTTCAACAATGATAACCACACATGTGCACAGAATTAGATAACAGCATCAATCAAGCTCCATCGTTGTCTAGGGGTAAATGACCAAATTTCAAAGTGACTCAAAGTTCAGTCCAGTTTAGTAGTTCAGTTCGCAGTAATCGTTGCCCTGGCGATGGACAACGTGGGGGGAAGAGAGAGATAGAACGGGAACAACTGATCATTCAGAACGGCTTCACTCACAGACCGGCGAGATGGCTCACAAGCAGCTTTTGGGCGGGTCCTTGGTGATGTCACCTGAGGTCACCGACTGTGACCCCTCCTCCAGATGCGGTCGATCCTCTGCAGTGAACCCGGCACCCAGGCAAGGGCGGACACACACCGGGTTCCCGCTGATCGTACCTTTCCACCCTGGTCGTTGTCTGATACTTCTCACCCACTCGTGAGAGGCGCACCGCTTCCAGGGTCTCGTTACCTCGGGTGGCGTGTGTGTCGCCTTAGCGAACCGGTCCCTTTTTATCCCCCTGCTGGGGCATCGCCTGTCCATCACTTCAAACAGTTCAGGGTTCAAAGGGGAAGCCGCTCCAGACAGCTCTCTCTCCCCCGTCCCTTCATTACACATCTCCAGACGTTGCTCCATTGTTCCTTATCTCTCCTTCCCCTGAGGGCAGGTGGCAGACCACTCCTGATGTCACTGATGCTAACCCAGGCCAGCAAACATCTTAATTTTATGTGTATTCTCGTCACACTCCTAATAAAGTATAGCCACTGTCTTGCCTTCTTTATAACTACATCGATATATTGGGACCAGGTTAGATCCTCAGAGATCTTGTCACCCAGGAACCGGAAGCTGCTCACTCTCTCCACTTCTGATCCCTCTATGAGGATTGGTATGTTTTCCTTTGTCTTACCCTTCCTGAAGTCCACAATCAACTCTTTTGTCTTACTGACGTTGAGTGCCAGGTTGTTGCTGCGGTACCATTCCACTAGTTGGCATATCTCACTCCTGTACGCCCTTTCATCACAACATGAAATTCTACCAACAATGGTTGTATCATCAGCAAATTTATAGATGGTATTTGAGCTATGCTTAGCCACACAGTGATGTGTATATAGAGAGTAGAGCAGTAGAGCGGTGGGCTAAGTACACACCCCAGAGATGTGCCAGTGTTGATCATCAGCAAGGAGGATATTTATCACCAATCCGCACAAATTGTGATCTTTCGGTTAGAAGGAGGTACAAAGGCCCAGGTTCTGCAACTTCTCTATCAGGACTGTGGGAATGAAAATATTAAATGCTGAGCTATAGTACTGAACAGAATCCTGACATAGGTGTTTGCGTTGTCCAGGTGGTCTAAAGCCACATGGAGAGCCATTGAGATTGCATCTATCGTTTACCTATTAGAAACATAGAAACATAGAAAATAGGTGCAGGAGTAGGCCATTCGGCTCTTCGAGCCTGCACCGCCATTTATTATGATCATGGCTGATCATCCAACTCAGAACCCAGCCTTCCCTCCATACCCCCTGACCCCTGTAGCCACAAGGGCCATATCTAACTTCCTTTTAAACATAGCTAATGAACTGGCCTCAACAGTTTGCTGTGGCAGAGAATTCCACAGATTCACCACTCTCTGTGTGAAGAAGTTTTTCCTAACCTCGGTCCTAAAAGGCTTCCCCTCTATCCTCAAACTGTGACCCCTCGTTCTAGACCTCCCCAACATCGGGAACAATCTTCCTGCATCTAGCCTGTCCAATCCCTTTAGGATCTTATACGTTTCAATCAGATCCCCCCTCAATCTTCTAAATTCCAATGAGTACAAGCCCAGTTCATCCAGTCTTTCTTCATATGAAAGACCTGCCATCCCAGGAATCAATCTGGTGAACCTTCTTTGTACTCCCTCTATGGCAAAGATGTCTTTCCTCAGATTAGGGGACCAAAACTGCACACAATACTCCAGGTGTGGTCTCACCAAGGCCTTGTACAACTGCAGTAGTACCTCCCTGCTCCTGTACTCGAATCCTCTCGCTATAAATGCCAGCATACCATTCGCCTTTTTCACCGCCTGCTGTACCTGCATGCCCACTTTCAATGACTGGTGTATAATGACACCCAGGTCTCATTGCACCTCCCCTTTTCCTAATCGGCCACCATTCAGATAATAATCTGTTTTCCTATTTTTGCCACCAAAGTGGATAACTTCACATTTATCCACATTAAATTGCATCTGCCATGAGTTTGCCCACTCACCCAACCTATCCAAGTCACCCTGCATCCTCTTAGCATCCTCCTCACTGCTAACACTGCCACCCAGCTTTGTGTCATCCGCAAACTTGGAGATGCTGCCTATTGTGGCAATAGGCAAATTGTAATGGGTCCAGGTCCTTGCTGAGGCAGGAGTTCAGTCTAGTCATGATCAACTTCTCAAAGTATTTCATCACTGTAGGTGTGAGTGCTACTAGGTGATAGACATTAATGCAGCTCACATTATTCTTCTTAGGTTCTGGTATAATTGTTGCCTTTTTGAAGCAAGTGGGAACTTCAGCCCGTAGCAGTGAGAGGTTGAAAATGTCCTTAAATACTCCTGCCAGTTGTTAGCACAGGTTTTCAAAGCCTTAGCAGGCACTTCATCAGAACCTTCCACCTTGGGAGGGTTCACTCTCTTTAAAGGCAGCCTAACATTGGCTTCTGAGATGGAGATCACAGGGTTATCAGGTGCAGTAGGGATATTCACAGCTTTAGTTGTGTTCTCCCTTTCAAAGCTGGCATAGAAGGCATTGAGTTCATCTGGTAGTGAAGCTTCACTGCCATTCATGCTATTGTGTTTCGTTTTGTAGGAAGTAATGTCTTGCAGACTCTGCTAGAGTTGCCGTGCATCCAATGTCACCTCCAACCTTGTTTGAAATTGTCTCTTCGTCCTTGAAAAACCCCTCCACAAATCATACCTGGTTTTCTGGCACAGGCCTGGGTCACCAGACTTAAATGCCACAGATCTAGCCATCAGCAGACGACGTACCTCCTAGTTCATCCACAGTTTTTGGTTAGGGAATGTACAGTAAGTCTTTGTAGGCACACACTCATCCATACAGGGTTTAATGAAGTTGGTAACAACTGCAGCATACTCATCCAGGTTTGAGATAAATCCCTGATTCAAAGCAGTCCTGTAGGCGCTCCTGTGCTTTCCTTGTCCATACCTTCTTGGTCCTCACTGCTAGTGCTGCAGTCTTCAGTCTCTGCCTATACAGGGAGTAGAAGTACAGCCAGGTGATCAGACTTCCCGAAGTGAGGCATGTCTTATGAAGATAGGTTAAGTGAGCTAGGGCTTTTCTTTTTGGAGTGAATGAGGATGAAAGGTAACTTGCTAAAGATGCACCAGATAATCAGAGGTGTCAATAGAATGGATAGCCAGAGTCTTTTTCCCAGGGCAGAAATGGCCAATACAAGGGGACATAATTTTAAAGTGATTGAAGGAAACTATGGAGGGGTGATATCAGAGGTAAATTTTTTATACAGCCTGGTGGGTACATGGAATGTCCTGGTGGTAAAGGCAGTTACATTATGGGCTTCTAAGAAACTCTTAGACAGACACATGGATGATAGAAAAATGAAGGGTTATGTAGAACGGAAGGGTGATATTGATCTTAGAGTAGGTAAAAATATTGACATAACATAATGGGCCCAAGTGCCTGTACTGTGCTGTAATGTTCAATGTTCTATATTATATTATGTAGCAACCTGATGATTAACTGTCCTTAATACATCCTTCTGTGGCTCAATTTCATCATCTGTCCGATAATATTCCTCTAAAGTGCTTCGAGATGCGTTATATATTAAAGGTACAATGTAAGTTGGGTGGCAGTGTGAAATGTGAGGAGGATGTTACGAGAATGCAGGGTGACTTGGACAGGCTGGGTGAGTGGGCAGATGCATGGCAGATACAGTTTAATGTGGATAAATGTGAGGTTATCCACTTTGGTGGTAAGAACAGGAAGGCAGATTATTATCTAAATGGAGTCAAGTTAGGAAAAGGGGAAGTACAGTGAGATCTAGGTGTTCTTGTACAGCAGTCACTGAAAGCAAGCATGCAAGTACAGCAGGCTGTGAAGAAAGCTGGCCTTCATAACAAGGGGAATTGAGTACAAGAGCAAAGAGGTCCTTCTGCAGCTGTACAGGGCCCTGATGAGACCACACCTGGAGTACTGTGCGCAGTTTTGGTCTCCAAATTTGAGGAAGGACATTCTTGCTATTGAGGGAGTGCAACGTAGGTTCACAAGGTTAATTCCCGGGATGGCGGGACTGTCATATGTCGAAAGATTGGAGTGACTGGGCTTGTATACTCTGGAATTTAGAAGGCTGAGAGCGGATCTTATTGAAACGTATAAGATTATTAAGGGATTGGACACGCTGGAGGCAGGAAGCATGTTCCCGCTGATGGGTGAGTGCAGAACCAGAGGCCACAGTTTAAGAATAAGGGATAGGCCATTTAGAACGGAGTTGAGGTAAAACTTTTTCACCCAGAGAGTGGTGAATGTATGGAATGCTTTGCCCCAGAAGGCTGTGGAGGCCAAGTCTCTGGATGCTTTCAAGAAAGAGGTGGATAGAGCTCTTAAAGATAGTGGAGTCAAAGGTTATGGGGATTAAGGCAGGAACAGGATACTGATTGTGGATGATCAGCCATGATCACAGTGAATGGCAGAGCTGGCTCGAAGGGCCGAATGACCTACTCCTGCACCTGTTGTCTATTGTCTATTGTCTAAGTGACACGTTGTGCTGTAGTTATTCATCCAGTGCCCACAAACTATGGAACATCTAATCTGAATCTATGGAAGGGAGGGGCAACTCCCAGGAGTTGTGATGTCAAAGAGAGGTCTCAGCTGTCAATATGCCATGTGGAGCTCCCAGATTCCTGGATGGTTAGCCACAACCAGCAGCTGGCAGAACAGAAACAAGATATTGTTACACAAGTTCAGCAGTAGATGCAGCAGACATCTGCTGTGGCTCTTCATGCTCAGTGATGCTACAGGATATTTAGGGTGGAGATATATCCAGCATTTGTGCCTGCAGAACAAGATTTGCAGAAGCAACAGCTGACTTGACTGATTCAGTAGTGGGAATGTATTGAGAAGCATGTGGGCAGAAAAGAATGTACGCATTCCAGAGTAGAGTGGACTGTTCCGTATTCAATTTTGTGGGCTTAAACATTGCTGCCAATTATAGAATCATAGAAAATTTATGATACAGAAGGAGGGTATTTGGTCTTTCATATCCATGCAGATTGAAGATGACACACCAGTTCAATGCTGCATTGCACATTAGCTTTGCAGCCTTATAGGGCATAGTTCTTCACAAACCCATCCAGGCACATTTTAAATCTGTGGATGGTGTTTGCTTCTACCTCTCTTTTGGGCAGTGAGTTGCTTTCTACCAGCCACTGTTTTACGACAAGCACCCAACCATGCCAGCCTCTCACTCTCCAGAATATGTGTAGCTGGTGCAGCCCCTTTAAAGATTCAGGCCCGCCCCTTTAATTGGCAGCCATGTTTTAGCGCCAGGATTTTAATAGTTAAAGAGTACCTGGTGCTCAATCGTGGGCTCAACTTTAGATTCTCACCTAGTTTAAAACTCTGTCTTCATTTCAGTCTTGTATCACGTTTCAATTCTAGTCTCAGATACTCCAGCACTTGGGTCCTAACCATTCCTCGCCCAGGTCTCTCGTCACACACTGAATGACAAATGCTTCCTCATCTCACAATGAATTTTTCCACCAGTTATTTAACCAACTCACCAACCATCAATATTCCGATAGGTACCTATTTTCCCCAAGCAGGATACTAGCAAGAAGGAGCATCTGGGTCAGAAATCAGAATTATTCATTTGCTGGCAATTCATGCACCTTCCCCACCTGTCCCACTCTCAACACAATTAAAGAACACCAGTGAAAAATGAGAGTTAAGGGCACGCTGTTTGACTTTATTAAGGCTATTATTGATGAACATGAACAAGCTAATGAATTGTATCTTCAGCTGATTTTCCTGGGCTCTGTTCCACATTCCAGGGACCCCGTAGAGACAACCTGTAATTTTGATTTTTGGCGAGGACTGATTAATTTTAAACTTATGTCCCCTCTTTTTGTCCCCGCAGTTCAAGTTAAATTGCTTCTTTACTTCATTATCTCTGCCCCTTGGCAGTTTAAAGGTTTGGATCAGGTCTCTGAGCCTCTCTTGAAACTTGAAGCCTCAGAATTATTATTTTAAAGTCATTATTATTACACTCCATCAGATCTTTTCCATTGAAACAGAACATTTTTTTAAAATCTAGGTTGTTCAAAATAGCACAATATAATTTAAGTGCAACATTCAGCTCTGAATCATATGATTAGATTAATTAGTTTCATTTTTAACAGAAAAATGTAAGTCTAAATTTACCTAGCTTGCTCTGGGAAATCTTCATATTTTATTAATAATAATTCCAAAACAGCAGGAAAATTTATTTTTAAAGGCTGCTTATCTCATTTGTTTCACTGCCTGGTCATCTTGAATAGCATTCACAATGACTATACTTTGTGGAGTTTAGAAGAATAAGGTGTTATTTTACCAAAACGCGTAAGATTTTAAGGATTGCTTGACTATTTTTAAAATTCAGAAGTTCAAGGAATTAAGGAAACTGTCTCAATGAAGAGTTGAGGACAGAAGGGGTTAAGTGGCCTACTCCTACTCCTATGCTCAAGTGCTCTTGACTAAGCTAGTATAGTACGTTTTCATTGTGCAGGGGTCTAGGGCTGGATGGCATAGTTACAGGGGATTCCCATTTAACATAGATATGAGAAAGATTATCTGTTCTCATGAATCATGGTCTCTAGCTCAGAAAGCCATGGCGATAGAGTCATTGAATATATTTGCCGACTGTAGGAAAGTCAAAGATAATGGGCAGCATGCAGAGAACTGGAGGTCAGAGCCAGATCTCATTAAGTGGCTGAGGGGATAACATGGCCTCGTTCAAATGTTTTTATGTCTTCATTACATGAGGTTGCATTTACAAATATTGGAGATGGCAGGTGTTCTGGGACAGTCCCTGGTAAAAAAATTGTGAGTATTTGTACCATCATTCCCCCATCATCATAACCCCTCTTTCTGGCTATTGGCAACTTCAGAGTTCAAAGTAAATTTATTATCGAATTACATACAACCTCGACATTCATTTTCCTGAGGGCATACTCAGTAAATCTAAAGATCAGTAACTATAACAGGATCAGTGAAAGATCAACCAGACTGCAGAAGACAACAAACTGTGCAAATGCAAATATAATTAAATAGTAATAAATAACAAGAGCATGAACTATTGAGATGAAGAGTCCCTAAAGTGAGTCATTGGTCATGAGAACATGTTAATTGATTGGCAAGTGAGTGTAGTTATCCTGTTTTATTCAAGAGCCTGATTGATGGTTGACAGGTAGTAACTGTTCTTGAACTTGGTAGTGCAAGTCCTGAGGCTCTTGTACCTTCTCCCTGATGGCAGCAGCGAGAAAAGAGCATGGCCTGGGTGGTGGCAATATCTGATGATGGATGCTGCTTTCCTATGACAGCATTTCATGTAGATGTGCTCAGTGGTTGGGAGGGCTTTACCAGTGATGTACTGGGCTGAATCCATTACCTTCCGTAGGATTTTCCATTCAAAGGGATTGGTGTTTCCACACCAGGCCATGATGCAGCGAGTCAATACACTCTCTGCTACACATCCAGAGTGTGAATGATTTAGTGGGGACATTCTCATCTACAGATGTTTTAATAAAGTCTGTTACAACCAGAATCAGGTTCAGAATCAGAATCAGAATCAGGTTTATTATCACTAGCATGTGTCATGAAATTCGTTAACTTTGCAGCAGCAGTTCAATGCAATACATATTATAGAAGAAAAAAAGTAAAAATAAATAAGTAAATCAAATTACAATTTACGTATATTGAATAGATTAAAATTCATGCAAAAACAGAAATAATATATATTTTAAAAGTGAGGTAGTGTTCATGGGTTCAATGTCCATTTAGGAATTGGATGGCAGAGAGAAGAAGCTGTTCCTGAATCACTGAGTGTGTGCCTTCAAGCTTCTGTACCTCCTATCTGATGGTAACAGTGAGAAAAGGGCATGGTCTGTGTGCTGGAGGTCCTTAATAATGGATGCTGCCTTTCTGAGACACTGCTTCTTGAAGATGTGCTGGCTACTTTGTAGGCTTGTACCCAAGATGGAGCTGACTAAATTTATGACCCTCTGCAGCTTCTTTCAGTCCTGTGCAGTAACCCTCCCTCCCCTATACCAGACAGTGATGCAGCCCGACAGGATGCTTTCCCCGGTACATCTATACAAGCTTTTGAGTGTTTTTGTTGACATACCAAATCTCTTCAAGCCCCTAATGAAGTATAGCTTCTGTCTTGCCTTTTTTTATAGTTGCATCGATATGTTGGGACCAGGTTAAATCCTCAGATATCTTGACACCCAGGAACTTGAAACTGCCCACTCTCTCCACTTCTGATCCCTCTATGAAGATAAGTATGTGTTCCTTCGTCTTGCCCTTTCTGAAGTTCACAATCAGATCTTTCATCTTACTGACACTGAGTGCAAAGTTTTTGCTGCGACAATGCTCCACTAGTTGGTATATCTCACTCCTGTACGCCTTCTCATCTCCATCTGTGATTCTACCAACAATGGTTGTATTACCAGCAAACTTATAGATGATATTTGAGTTATGCCTAGCCACACAGTCATGAGAATAGAGAGAGTAGTGCAGTGGCCTAAGCACACACCCGTGTTAGTCGTCAGCAAGGAGGAGATATTATCACCAATCCGCACAGATTGTGGTCTTCCAGTTAGGAAGTCGAGGATCCAATTGCAGAGGAAGGTAGAGGTGTATGCATTCAGATCTCCAGATGGATGTTTAACCACAGCCCTGCACATTGACTCAAAGCAATCTGTGATTATTCCTCTGCCTCCTGCAACCACCTCTTATTTGTCCTAATCTCTGGAGCCTTGCAGTTGAGGCTCTGCCTGTATGCAGGTAGGAGGAGAGCAGCCAAGTAATCCACTTTACCAAAAGCAGTTTGGGAAAGGAGTAGTAGGCATTAATGTAGTAGTGGTCCAGTACGTTGAGACCTCTGGTGCTGCAGGTTATGTGCTGGTGATAATTGGGGAGGGTTTTCTTCAAACAAGCCTGGTTGAAGTCTCTGAGTATAATTTGAAATGTGTCGGGATGGGCTGTTTCTTGTCTGTAGATGACATCCTGCAGTTTTGTGAGTGCTTGATTATAGTTGGCTACTGGTCGTTTATAATCAGCCCTCAGGATTATCGTTGAGAATGCCCAAGTTAAATAGAATGGTCTGCATTTGATCATTAGGTGTGCCAAGTTGGAGGAGCATGAGTTCGACAGAATTGCCACGTCAGAGCACCAATGAGAATTGACCATAAAACGTACACCTCCTCATTTGCCCTACCCGAGTCTGTAGTTTGATCCATTCCATAACTTATGAATCTTTCTAGTCTGACTACTGCATCCAACATGTTATTGGGTAACCAAGTTTCAATCCAACAAATAATTGAGATGTTTCTCATCTGCCTCTGATACAGCAGTCTTGCCCTCACATCCTCAATTTTATTCTCCAGCAATTGCACATTTGCCTACAAGATGCTGGGTAGAGGAGGCCTTGTTCCTCTGGGTTTGAGCCTGACTTGGATTTCCCCTCTCCTGCTATGCTTTTGGACATGGCAAAAAGTCTTAAAGGTGCCGCACCTGATTGGTCTTGGTTCTTCAGTCAATCGTGAGATTGTGAATCAGGAGAATATATAGCACAGAAACGTATATTTCACATCGTTGATGCTGAATGTGATGCCTGCCATCATGGCATACAACACACTTGGGTTCCTGTTGATGTACACTCTGTCTCATTCATTTTTGTCCACCCTGATGCACGCCAACATCCTCTTACACCCCTTAAGGTGGCCCTTTCCACATTTGGGCACAAAGAGTAAAGACTTCTATCAAAAATAGAAGAAGTAAACTTGAATATATTTCAGAAGATCACCTTAAACCAGCCCACCAAGAGTTGGAGGACCATGCCCCTGGTGTCACGACATGACCATAAGCATGTCAACACACCTCTGGACGAGACAGGGTCACCTGATGTTTCTCCACCCATGGAACGTAGGACCTGAGCTGGGTGGTTCGTCCACGCTCTGGGTAGGCTCACAATCCCGGTTTTGGTGAATTCTGGGGGAACTATGTAGTGTGATGTAAGGCATGCAAACACACGCATAATTCACAATCACTGACATTGAGTGTAGATTCACTTTAAGAGGTTGGTCTGATATGATGATGTAACGACATGAAGTTTTTTACTGAGCTTTATGTTTGGTGTTTGGTTGACAATAAACCGCTGTTTCCGTTTCCTTTAAATGTAAAGCACCTCTGTCATTTTATTTACAAATATCTACAGTATTATATATATACAACACTCCATATCTATGCAAGAGTAAACACATGGCACAAAGATAAAGTTAAACATAATATTTTCTACAAAATATATCTACTAAAGGTTTACCAATATTACCAATCTGAAGACTCACAGATATTGCTGTTTCAAGGACAAATAAAAAGTGGATGGAGATGAAAGTCTTTCCACCATGTGCTTCACATCAGAATGATAAACTGATCCACATAGGAAATGATATAAAAATCAGCTTATGTATAGAAAGTGATGTTCATACAAAATGAGCAGCACCTCTGGAGGCCAAAACACATCCTTCTATTCCAACTCTCATGCTTTTACACCCTTTGTTCTGCCTTCCTACCTGTTCTTTCAACTTCTACTGACAATTGGTCGGCCTATGTACAACCCAATCAAAGTGACCACCTCTTTATTATTCACAAATTCTACCTATGTAGCTTCCTTGGCTGAGCCCCCCAGGATATAGATGTAATGCTGCTCCTGCTGAGTAGCACAACACACTTTTGTCTGCCGTACCCACGACTCCCACCCACCAGCTCTCACTAACACTCTGAACCTTTACATCTTGGAATATTGAGCTGCCAGTCCTGTCCTTGCCTCAGCTGTATTTTTACGGTTGCAACAGTATCATAAATCATCCAGCTCAACCGTCTTCCCCGCAAGTCACCCTGCATGCAAGTCAATGCCATTCAGCTTACCAGCCCTCTTGCTTACTCTTCCCACTGAATTGCCTGTTCTGTTTACTACATCTAAGTCAGTCTCACGACCCACTGCACTCAGTTTAGGTCCCTCCCCTACTTTACTTGTTTAAGTACCCCCACTTCACCCCTCCAAGAAGATGCAAGAATATTAGACCCCTTCAGTTCAGCTGCAACCCATGCTTCTTGTACAACTACACCAGAAGACATCCCAATGATCCAAAAACCCAAAGTCCTCCCTCCTGCATCCCACTCTCTAACCACTCGTGTTATCTCTCTATATCTATACTCACTAATACATGCTGAAATTACAGCCCCAGACGTCCTACTTTTCAACTTTTTACCTGACTCCTTTGCAGGCTCCCATCTCTATTCTTACTAATGTTATTAGTATGAATATAGACTACAATCTCTGGTTGATCACCCTTCCCTTTCAGAGAGTTCTGCACCTGCTCCAAGATATCCCTGACCCCGGCACGATCGAGTCTCGCTTTGCCACAGAAAAACCCGTCTGTCCCCTTGACTACCAAGTATCCTATCACCAACACTACCTGTCTAAACGTTGACCTCCCCTGCCGTACAACAGAGACAATTGTAGTGTCTTTGACTTGGCTGCTGCTGCTTTCTTCTGTGAGGTCCTCCTCCACAACAGTATGCAAAGTGGGGCTGACAGCGCTGTGATTGATATTGTAGCTTCCTGAGAAAACACCATGGTGCTTCTTTCAGTGTACACTCAGCCCCATTCCTTTCATAGAAAGAACATCTCTTTAATGTTAAAAAACAAATAAACCAATTCAAGTTAACTGAAATTCTATTTCTGAAATGATGTCTGGCTTTATTTAAAAATACATTTTAATATAATTTTCCACATACATGGAATCATTTCTAGACTTCAGTGCATGAATTGGAGAAATTGCCCAGAAATCCATTTGGTCAATAGCGCTAATCATGCAATACGGTCAGATAAGCTTATTCTCCATCTCTGAAATATGTGTTTTTGAGGTGAATTTCTAGGGAAAATATTCCCACGTATTAATGACACTGTATACAACTTTACTGTGTTGATGATAGCTTGAACAGCTTCCTTATGAGAGAGGGCAATTGTACTAAAAATTAACAAGATAACCTTCTTTCCCAATGCTAACTATGTGACAATCTATACCATATAAAAATAAAAACATGAAGCAACACACACAAAATGCTGGAACAACTCAGTAGGTCAGGCAACATCTATGGAAATGAATAAACAGCTGACATTCCGGGCTGAGACCCTTCATCAGAACTGGAAAAGAAGGGGGAAGATGCCAGAATAAAAAAACGTGAGAACAGGGGAAGGTGTTACTAGGTTTGGATGTGGCCCAAGTGCGGAGTGAGAAACACTGAAGCAGGTCGATAGTTCACAGACTTTAATACGAACAGTGTAAAAGGGAAAATAAAACAATAAACGCTAGGCCAAACAGGGCCATACGAAGCCTACACTGCGGCTGAAAAGAACATCTAAACATTAAACGAGTACCGCTAGTCTTCAGTGTCAGTTGAATTGAAAGTCTAATATCTCAGGGAAGGCCAAATGAAAACAGCAGCGAAGTTTTGCTGTGCTCTGTCCAAGTCTCAACATGCACTACAACGACAAGTATGGAGTTAAATACTATCACAATGAAATAATAATTAGCTGACACGTGCAAATTCACAAGCGTAATTGCCGTATCTACTGCATTGCTGAATCCGTGGTTGTGACAGAAGGAGGACGAGCCGGATGGTGATAGGTGAAGCCAGGTTGGTGGGTGAGAGGGGCATGAAATACGAAGCTGGGAAGTGATAGGTGGAAAAGGCAAAGGACTGCGAAGAAGGAATCTAATAGGAAAGGAGAGTGGACCATCAGAGAAGAGGAAGGAAATGGGGTACACACAAAATACTCTGCAGATGCTGGGGTCAAAGCAATACTCACAACATGCTGGAGGAACTCAGCAGGTCGGGCAGCATCCATGGAAAAGATCAGTCAATGTTTCAGGCCGGAACCCTTCGTCAGGACTGAAGAGGGAAGGGGCAGAGGCCCTATAAAGAAGGTGGGGAGGAGAAGGCTGGAAAGTTCGAGGTGAAAAACCAGTAAGGGGAAAGATAAAGGGGTGGGGGAGGGGAAACAGGGAGGGGATAGGCAGGAAAGGTGAAGAAGGAATAGGGGAAAACACAATGGGTAATAGAAGGAGGTGGGACCATGAGAGAGGTAGTAGGCAGCTGGGGGAGGGGGCAGAGTGAAATTGGGATGGGGAAGGGAGGTGGAGGGTATTACCGGAAGTTGGAGAATTCAAAGATCATACCAAGGGGCTGGAGACTACCTAGACGGTATATGAGGTGTTGCTCCTCCAATCATGAGCACTGGATACATTGGATGACCTCAAAAGATTTTCAGGTGAAGTGTTGTCTCACTTGAAAGGACTGTTTGGGGCTCTGAATGGAAGTGAGGGAGGAGGTGAATGGGCAGGTGTAGCATTTCTGCCGCTTACAGCACAAATGCTGCGTAACTAACATGGCACAGCTGGCAGAGCTGCCTCCTTGTAGCTCCTGAGATGTAGATTTAATTCTGACCTCAGGCTCTGTCTATGTGGAGTTTGCATGTTGCCCTTCACTCTGAGTGCTGCAGTTTCCTCCTTCATCCCACAGACGTATAGGTCAGTAGGATGATTGGCTTCTGAAAAAGGATGATTAGCAGAATCATGAATTGTTAGTGGGGAAGTGGGTGAATAAGATAAGGTTATAATAATAGGTTTCTTGGTGGTAGCATGGAAACAGTGGGCTGAAGGGCCTGCTTCTACACTCAATGTCTCAGAACGTAAAACATATTCTCCTCATTTCCTTTTTCTCCTCTTTTGAAGACACTAACTCACCAACATCTTCCAGTGCCTTCCCCAAGTAGTCTTTCTATCTGTCAGCTGAGAAAATGACTTTGGCAGCCTCCTAAATCACGTGAAGGAATTTCACTGCTGGGGTCAAATTTCTGACCTCTGGTTTTTAAAGTGCAGCTGATCTCAGCGAGGCAGCAGAGGACAATTTCTGCAATTGCCTTGGTTCCATTTGCTGCCTAGTGACCTCCTCTGTATGTGTAAATGCATTGGGTGCAAAGTTGTGCGGAGCCATATAATTATGACTTGTGCAGCTGTTGTAATACTGAACACATCATTACAAATTCTTCTGTGAAGTCTCTGGAGAGGCAGTTTCCAAGATAATAGTGTACCCTTTCATCATAGGGCGCATTTTGTGAAATTGTACTCCCTGTGCAGAACCTCACTGAAGAGGAGAATAAATAAGGTTCAGAGGGCATGAGCTCAATTTACACCGTTCCCAGTTTTCCACTGATTCTCCTGACCTCTGTGTTTGACTCTTTGATATCAGTCCTGACTGAAAGCACAGTCTTGCAAATTTCTGCTTCCTCATCTTCGTTAACGGTTGGTTCTCTGCCCAAGGGGCATGTGGAGGCTCAGTTGCTGGAAAATTTTCAGGACAGAGATTGATAGGTTTTCAGAAATGAAGAGAATCAAGGGACACAGGATTAGCGCAGGAAAGTGGCCGTGAAATAAAAGATCGGCTGTGAGCCAGTTAGATGCTACAGCAGACATGAAGGGCCAAATGGCCTTCTGTTGTTTCTCATCTGATTATATTCTTTCAGTCCTGCTGCATACATGACACACAATGCCAGCACAGTTAATAACATTCAGCAGCAAAAGCACAGTTTGATAGTCAGCAAGTTAAAAAAATCTAAACGCTTTTAAGGTTATCCAGGTTTCAGGGTTGTGTTAATATATTATTTATGTTGCTGCTAATATGTTATGTACACTCCAGAGGCCCTGGAGAATCAGAGGGGCTACAACCTGCACTCTGCAGGGATTTAGCAGAAATCAAGTATGGGTTTATATATGCTGGGAAGTAGAATATCTGTGTGCCGGGTAACATTTACTCGATCATCACTCTCATGTCTTACTCTAATTAGAAGAACCAACCATGCCACAACACATTGTTGTGAATATCTATTTAGTTCAAGGCAGTGACCCTTGTCTAAAAGGGAATATCGTTTTTCCCTTTGTCTGATATACAAGGAACCAAAAAGAGCTTTGCCATAGGAGAGAAAACACATTGGCACAAGGTGATACTTTACTCAGTGTATTTTTCTTTTTTTAAATGGGAACTTAAAGCTCCTGCAATTCAATTTTCTCAAATCAGCACCTTCCAGATCAGTGAAGTATGAGCAATAACAGGCTCCATCATATTTGCCAATCTCACTTTGAATTATTAATATTGATAATATATTTTGTTTGTGCAGATATGCATCTCACAGAAGGCTTTTCTGAAAGCTTGCAAAAGCAATACCGAGCTGGAGCCTGTATGTGTAAATTGTGAATAAAACAGACATGCTCATGAGCTGGATTAGTATCGATTAGTTGAATATAAACTGGTCAATGTACAAAGATGACCACCAGTTAAGGAAATCAAAAATCAAATAGCTGGACATTACGTCACAAAGCGGAAGCTCTTTGACATTCTCAGCAGTGCCTTCATTCATAATGGAAAGATTTTTGGGTTAATCTTGATGACAATGGGGAAAATTGCACAAAACAAAATCAATTGCTTGCATTTTGTAGATAAAAGTGTGTCTGAATGTGTGTTTACATTACAGAGAAGGGGGACTGTGGAGGATGTTGTAACTGGGAATTTAATAACAACCGTTCGATTAGCTGGTAAACTGAAACAGCACAGCATGAGCACATTAGGGATCATTCACAAGTGAATATAAAAATTTTAAACTTTAATTCCCTGTGCAGCAAGTATAATTTTGTATAAACTAACGAACTGCTGGAAGAATACAGTAACTCAAATAGCAACTGGAGAAGAAAGGGGCTGTTTGATGTTTCCGATCAAGACCTTAAAATCGTTTTGTTATTTGCTCCAGGTCCTAGCATCTGCAGTCTCTTATATTTCCATTGTTATAAGTGAAGTTGCACATCACGAGATACATTTTCATGCAAATTAAAAATCTGTAGGCTGGAGTAGTGAAACTTTTTATTGCTCTGGGAGACATCAAGTGTCACAAGGAATGTGTTGATGAAACAGGCGACATTACAAGGATATGAACTACAGTGGCTCAAGCTAGGCTGGAAACAGGCATGCACCCATTGAAGGAAAGATAATTTCTTAACCACAAAGAAAAGGAATATTTGTAATCTGCACTTCCACAAGTTAACCCAAAGAAAGATCAAGATTTCTATTTTCTTATTAGAAAAGAACAGAAAACCAAATAACGATACAAAATTGCATTCAAACGATTTCATTATACATATAGTGACAAGAGGAGAAAAAGTCCCACTTTAATATTACACTGTCAATCTTCTAAGTTCTGACAATTGCTTTACCATTCTCTCTCTGGTTTCCACCATTAACTTTGTGGTTGTTTGTATGGTGAATTCAATGCTTTATAAATAAGAGAATATCTGCAGATGCTGCAAATCCAAGCAACACATGCAAAATGCTGGAGGAACTCAGCAGGCCAGGCAGCATCGATGGAAAATAGTAAACAGTTGACGTTTCAGGCCAAGATGCCTCTTCTGGACTGGTGAAGGGTCTCAGCCTGAAATGTCGATTGTTTTCATTTTTCCATAGATGCTGCCCGGCCTGTTGAGTTCCTCCAGTATTTCGTGTGCGTTGCTTCAATACTTTATAAGATGTTTTTTCTTGACTATCATTTTGCTTCAGTTTCCTCTGTCCAGCTGGTTTCATTCTCTGAGGCAGCACACTCTCCGATGCCTCCCTCAAGTGACCACTACTTTTTAAAATTTGTCTTTATTTAGCGATACAGCACGGTAGCAGGTACTTCTGCCCTGTGAGCTCACACCACACAGTTACACCTATCTGATTAATTAACCAACTTACCCGTGCATTTCTAGAATGTGCGAGGAAAGCAGAACATCCAGAGGAATCCCATGTGGTCATAGGGCGACCAGTCAAACTCCTTACAGACAGCAAACAAGAGAAAATCTGCAGACATTGGAAATCTGAGCAACACACACAAATGCTGGAGCAACTCAGCGGGCCAGGCAGCATCGATGGAAAAAAGTACAGTTGAGGTTTTGGCCTGAAAGACAGCAATGGAATTGAACCTGGGTCACTGGCACGGTAATAACTGTTATGTTATTACAATGCATTTACCTATGTCTTCTGGCCTTATGGTCTTATGCTAACCACTACACTGCACAGAGAAAGAGAAAGAAACACATCATGCAAGTAACAGAAGGAAGCAAGGTCGATTGTGAGTACTAGGAGACCATTAAGTCTTTTAACAGGAAGGAAGAGTTCTCCTGGAGTCTGATGGTAATTATTACTTATGATGAGCTTAGTTAGCTAAGACTTCAAGAACCCATTGCATTACTAACAAAGGCATAGCAGGTCAACAATTCACTGCCTGGTTCTAATCTGCTGCCCAAAACCCCAGAGTTGGGAAGTTGCATGATACCTGTAGATCACAGTGTCCTAGAGGAAGCAGCTGAAAATTTCCTGTGGAGTCATATCACTGCAGGTGACATTTTGTGAAAAAATGTTCCGTCTTACTGATCATTATAATTGGCATTGTTAGAGAAATGACCTTTTGGGAATATGGTGAACTACACTTTCAATGATATTGGGTCCTGCAGTACAATTATATCAAAATATGAAAGAAATGTAGGCAGACATGGTGGAACATGATATCATTCCACTGTTCTATGTTTTTTCACTGGCAATAATACAGAAGGGTATTGGGCACAAAAAACATTGGCAGATTCCAGGAAATGGACCCTGCTACTCCCTGCCCTTCAGGAATCAACATGTTAATATGGAGCAGCTGTTTAGGACTTAAATGTTATTCTAAATGCATTTTATCCTGTGTGATGCCAAGCTGAAGTTGTTAGGGAATATTATGGAGTTAGGTTATATAGCAAAATATTAACTTCAGCAACCAATCATTACAAATGAACATGGATTGCAGATTAAATTTAAAATGCAGCCCTGAATATTAGTTTCCTGGAGCTGTGGACTTCAGTTAATTGAAAACCAGGCAATGCTGATTAACATTCTTGGAGGTGTGAAAATTGTATTTAATTCAATGGAAGCATTGTAGATACATTATAAATATAGAATTGTCCTTTGATCTTTAGCTTATAAAATGTCATGTAATATTGGGTTGAACAGTCCCCTTCGTCTGAAAGGGTCTCAATATGATGCCTGCTGTTCATGTTTGTTGAATAAAACACTTTTATATCCACTAGCCTCAGTGTCTCTGCAGTGAGTTTGTTCATTTCACAACAAAAGTATACAATTTTTTCATCTGTATTTTATTCTGATATTTACTTTCAGTCCTTTATGCCCTTTATCCCTTTCAATATTGACCGTCACCACACAGAACACATCAAAAATAGTTACTTTCCACAAGCCGTAAGACTAATCAACACCTCTACCCACTAAATCCACCACTACTCGATTATTTCCCATTATGGGCAGCCTAGCATCACTTTATGGACATCACTCTACAGTATGTATATAACCAATCTTATGTATTTATATATACTGTATTATTTTATTATAATTATGTTCTTTATCTTTTGTGTCTCTTTTATTGCATCAGACCTGGAGTAACAATTATTTTGTTCTCCTTCGCGCTTGTGTACAGGAAATGACTTTTAGCAATCTTGAAAATGTGACCATGTTTAATTTAAACTGCAATACAAATATAGCGTACAAAAATCTATTAACTTGAAGCATTACATAGAATGAACCATATCCCTTGTATTCTCAGTGATGGTGTTCATGCAACCTTCAGTGAGAATTCTAATTAAAAAGACATCAGTAAAGTACTTCCAATTTATTTCTGATTTTTCTGGTATTTTTCCAGAATGTTTGTAATACTGACTCATTAATTCACTTCCTGTAGGCCAGAACGAAGAGTTGTCTGTTTGAAAATAACAATGAAATTCAATACAGCACCTCATCAACAATGATTTCCAATTAACTCAGGAATCCTATGATTGGATATGACCCACAGTTGGGCAGGCAATCTGAGGAACATTGGTAAATCTTGTTGCAAAGTAGAAGATAGCATATTATGTATGTATGAAAGATGGAGGATACACTTATAAAGCAGTAATTTAATTGAATGGTTCAACAGAGAGATGTTGTTGTGCTGTATGAGTGCCACTTTAAACTTGTGATTTGATTATTCCTGTCAGTTAATTTAGAAGTACCATTGCTTTTCACAATGTAGTAGTGCATATGTACCCTTACAATAGCAGTTTAACAGTACTTTTGATGTGCAGATTTTACAATGCTAATGATTGTGCAATTTTTAAATCCAAGACCTGAAAAACTTTAAGAAATGGAAGAAGAAATAAGCTGCACAATCCTTTTAGCTTCATCACCATTCAATGAGATTATGGATGATTCTCAATTTCATTCTCCTTCCTGGACACATTATCTGATTCTTACATTGGCCAATAAAGTTCTGATCCCAGCTTGGAATATATACCCAATGATCAAGCCTCCACATACATCTGTGGCAATGAATTCCACAGATTCACCACCTCCTGGCTAAAGAGAGTTCTCTTCTTCTCTGTACTAAATTGGCATCATTTTATTTTGAGGCTGTGTCCTCTGTTCCTAGATTTTCATATTACTAGAAACAATCCTGTCTATATCCACTCTAAGCAGGCCTTTCAATGTTCAGTGGGTATTCAGTATTCTGAAGGTGTCAATGATGTAGGAGAGCAGACATAATCTTGCTGAATAGAAGACTTGTACAAGGAACTGAATGATGGGCACCATTTTCTATCTGCTTTGTCATCCAAGAAGATGTGGCTTTAGTTCCCCTACCCTCCCCTTTTCAGAAAATCTACTTAGTCTGTACCTGAAAAATCTCTCAAAGAGCTCCCATTGTGTTAATAACATTTACTCCCTTTTCTGAAAACTCGCTTTTGACATTTCATTATATTCCCATGCAGTTCCTCATAGAGGGATCAGAAGTGGAGAGAGTGAGCAGCTTCAAGCCCCTGGGAGTCAAGATCTCTGAGGATCTAACCTGGTCCCAACATATCAATGTAGTTATAAAGAAGGCAAGAGAGCAGCTATACTTTATTAGAGGTTTGAAGAGATTTGGCATGTCAACAAATACACTCAAAAATTCTATAGTTGTACCGTGCAGAGCATTCTGACAGGCTGCATCACTGTCTGGTATGGAGGGGCTACTGCACAGGACCGAAAGAAGCTGCAGAAGGTTGTAAATCTAGTCAGCTCCATCTTGGGTGCTAGCCTACAAAGTACCCAGGACATCTTTAGAGAGCGGTGTCTCAGAAAGGCAGCGTCCATTATTTAGGACCTCCAACACCCAGGGCATGCCCTTTTCTCACTGTTACCATCAGGCAGGAAGTACAAAAGCCTGAAGTTGGTGCAGAAGCCTAAATGCACACACTCAGCAATTCAGGAACAGCTTCTTCCCCTCTGCCATTCAATTCCTAAATGGACATTAAATCTTTGAACACTACCTAATTTTTTTTAATATACAGTATTTCTTTTTTTTGCACGTTTTAAAAAAATCTTTTCAATATATGTAATTGATATACTTGTTTATTTATTTTTTTATTATTTTATTTATTATTATTATTATTTTTTCTCTCTGCTAGATTATGTATTGCATTGAACTGCTGCTGCTAAGTTAACAAATTTCACGTCACATGCCAGTGATAATAAACCTGATTCTGAGTTATGGTGTTTACTGAATAACATTGCACCATCACTCCAGTGCAATCAGATTTGGGTCATGGCCCAGGTTTCCTGTGCATGTAAGTACATCATTTGTACAAAGTTTAATTGCAAATGTGTGGCCTGCAACTGGTTTGGGCCAGGCAGATGGTTTGTATAGTTTTAGCTCTTTAAAGTCGATGGCCTTAATTGGTCTGTGGACAATAAGTTTTGGACAATGTAGACAATTACATGCTTTTTCTGGATGGTGGACATTGAAGGTTTTTATCTTATTGTCTACTCCTAATACACACTGCCCCTTCTCAACACTTTATTCTACACAGAACTTGAATACTATGTATCCAAGTGCCTCAAAATAAGCATCAAGGCCCTGATTGTTTTCCCTTTACCTCCATTTCAAATTGCAGCCTTCCACCTTCCCTACCACTTACCAAGCATCAACCCTCTTTCCTTCATCTACTGAGCCTCACTCAATCACTCGTCCCATGATCCATCATCTATTCGGCCAGCATTTGTACCAGTTTGCACCTGCAAAGCCTATTCTATTGCCAGCAGCACCAGTTTGCAGTAGAAACTTGTTAGAGAGGTTTGATGGGGTCTTGCACAAATGAGGTGCAGTTTACTCCCACTCATCACTTCTTAATGTATACCTTGAAATGCAAAGAAATTCCTGGACCACATTGAGCAAGAGGAGATGATGAATAAAGGTCTTCAGCTGGTGAGGGCCCCTTGCCATTGATGGGCATAATGCCACCTAAAACCCTTATTTCTTAATAATTATCTTCCACAATAATTTCTAATTAATTAGTTTAGAGAATCAGAGAACGTGGTTATAATTGGATACTGATCTGCAGACTCAGCATACTTACAACTAGTTTAGGAGAACGTAGGTTTCTTCACAACAGCAATGAAAAATAATGTTATCAAAGTCAAGATTATTGCTATATGCACAAGTTCATGCATGCATTTTAAACGTTACTTACAGCAGCAATGCAGGCACCTCAAAGCACCATATAAGATGCATTTACAAGAAAAACATAAATTAAACATAAGTTATTCGTAGGGAGAGGTACAGTCGACATTTCAGGCCGAGACCCTTCATCAGGACATGACGAAGGGTCTCGGCCTGAAACGTTGACTGTACCTCTTCCTAGAGATGCTGCCTGGCCTGCTGCATTCACCAGCAACTTTGATGTGCGTTGCTTGAATTTCCAGCATCTGCAGAATTCCTGTTGTATAAGTTATTCACACTTTATCTTACAAGAAAAAAGACACAATTAGAATAAAAACAAGTCCATTCTATTGCAAATTGATCAGAGTAGTCATACTGTTGCTAGACTGTTTTGTAGGTTGGTTATAGTTTAGCAGGTTGTTTCAAGAACAGAATGGTTGAAGTGTCACATACCCCGTGACGGGTTAAAGAACCAGCAGAAATGGAAAACACTTTGGAGTACAGTATTGCTATTAACTAATAATATTTATTAGTAACTACGCAATAGAGTAATATAAATGTAGATAAATCAAACAGGTTAGCAATGATTATATATAAGTAAGTGTGGAATATATATGAAAACCAAGCTTCTTCAAGTCGAGGGGTAAATAGATAGTCTTACGACAATGAGTAAAGTTCAGTTCAGTTCGTGGTATTGAGTTGAGTAGTGATGGAAAGAGAGAGAGGGAGAGAGGGAGATTTGAGTCTTCAGATGAGCTGATGCCATCAATCTTCTTGTTGTCCTCCAAAATCCTTTAAAAGTCACCGACTGTGACTTCAACAAAGGGGACCGGTTCTTCTGTGGTGGAGCCATCAACCCAGGCAAGGGTTGGACACATGGACAACTCTCCAACAGTCACTCCTTTTCCTCACTGCAAGAGCCACTGATCGATCCACCTGATCGATCCTCCAAAAACTCACTTTTTCTGTGGGCACAACAAAGCTCATTCAGCATCCAAAAACATGTGCCTGAAGTCTATCATCTCACCTCCTATTTATCTCACCGTACTGAGAACCAACTGTCTCTCAAATAACTCCTCCCATCTCTGTCTGTGTAAGAGTGTACTAGCAGGCAAATGTTCTTGGGAAGTAAAAACACACTCCAGAGAAACTATAACATCGATTGTCCATCAAATAATGCCGCCTTTGATCACCATAGCGACTTACAAGCTGCTCAGTGCTCTCCGTCTCCAACTCAGCAGAAATCCAAAAGTTATTCCCAGTCCCTCCTCATGCCTTAAAGTGACAGTCCAAAAGTTAGTCTTCGTCTCTCTCTCTCTCTCTCTCTCTCTCTCTCTCTCTCTCTCTCTTTCTCGCTCTCTTTTCAAAACAACATGTCGGTGTTAAATAACTCTCTCTCTCTTTTCAAAAGCACAGTTCATAGGGGTAATCGAGCACAGTTCATAGGGGTAATCTAGGACCCTGTCACAGAAGAAAAGAAGTTGCCCTTGAACCTGGTGCTGTGGAACTTCAGGTTTCCGTACCTCCTGCCCAATAGTAGCTATGAAAAATAACACTGCCTGGATGGTGGGGACCTTTGATGATAGATGTTGCCTTCTTGAGGCAATACGTCCTGTAGATACTGCAGGTAGTGAGAATGGATGTGTCCATGGGTCGACCACACTCCTCTGCTTCTCATGTCCCTGTACATTCAAATTGCCTCATGGTTCAATCAGTCAGGATACTTTCAACAATACTTCTGTAGAAGTTTGTTAATTACAGGCTCATCTGGAGTTTCGGGGACTCATGTGGGTGTATTATATTAAAGATTTGTCAAAATTTATTACTTCTGTGACATTTCACAACCTTGTCATATTTTCTTTTATTCTCTATTGCATAAAAGTAATCCAGAACTAAAGAAGTCCAAATCTAATTCCAGTGATTTATTTGCCTAACAGTGTCTGATGTGGTGTTGTTTCTTATCCTTCTATATATCTCCTTCCAGTAAAAAAATTCTCTCCCTTCTTCTCTTCTTCTGTTCCCCACTCTGTCCTCTTACCTCTTCTCACCTGCCTATTGTCGCCCCCTGAGTCCGCTCCTCATTTCCTTTCTCCTATGGTCCACTTTCCTCTCCTCTCAGATTCCTTCCTCTCCAGGTCTTTATCTTTCCCACCCACCTGGTTTCACCCATCACCTTCTAGTATCCTCCTTCCCCTCCAACCACCTTTGAATTATGATGCTGTCCTCCTTCTTTTCTAGACATAAAGAAGGGTCAAGCCCAAAACGCCGACTGTTTATTGATTTCCGTGGATGCTGCCTGACTTGTTGCATTTCTCTAGCATTTTGCGTGCCTTTTCTATTTAATCTTGCGTCCTTTTTAGGTATTATCATTGTAGGTGAAAGAGACAAGATAAGAACAAAAGAACAAAATAAACAGCAGCAGCAATAAACCATAAAATCCCCCAAACCTGTTCTGCCATTCACTGACTATGGTTATCCATCGATCTCCACTTCCTTTATTCCCTTAAGAATCCAAAGACATAGAGATCTTAAACACGAGGAAATCTGCAGATGCTGGAAATTCAAGCAACACACATCAAAGTTGCTGGTGAACACAGCAGGCCAGGCAGCATCTCTAGGAAGAGGTACAGTCAACATTTCAGGCCGAGACCCTTCGTCAGGACTAACTGAAGGAAGAGCTAGTAAGAGATTTGAAAGTTGGAGGGGGAGGAGGAGATCCAAAATGATCGGAGAAGACAGGAGAGGGAGGGATGGAGCCAAGAGCTGGACAGGTGATTGGTAAAAGGGGATATGAGAGGATCATGGGACAGGAGGCCTAGGGAGAAAGAAAAGGGGGAGGAGGGAAAACCCAGAGGATGGGCAAGGGGTATAGTGAGAGGGACAGAGGGAGAAAAAGGAGAGAGAGAAAAAGAAAAAGAATGTGTGTATATAAGTAAATAACGGATGGGGTACGAGGGGGAGGTGGGACATTAGCGGAAGTTTGAGAAGTCAATGTTCATTCGGATCTCAGCTGTGAGTGATTCCTAGGTTACAATGGCTCAGCACTTCTTTCTTAGTGTGACCCTAAAGCTGCTAGTATTGTAACAGCAGCTTGTTGTCTCTTAGATTTTGTTCCATTTTCACCAGTTTTGGTTATTTGAAGGATTGGAAAATAGCATGAATAATGAGGTGCCCCATCCTCATTCCTGCCTATCCCGCAATGCAAGCTACAATTTCATTATGGCTGATCCACTTCTCACTCAATCCCATTCTCCTGCCTTCTCCCCGTAGTCTTTCATACCCTAACTAATCAAGAACCTATCAACCTCTGCTTTAAGTACACCCAGTGATCTGGCCTCCACAACTATCTGTGGCAATGAATTCCACAGATTTACCACCTTCTGACTAAAGAAATTCTTCTTAATCTCTGTTCTAAATGGGCACCCCTCTATTCTGAAGTTGTACCCTCGAGTCCTAGACTCCCACACTATAAGAAACACACCTTCCACAGCCACTCTGTCTCAACATTTCAACAGACAATAACTTTTATTGAGATCCCCCCTCATTCTTCTAAATTCCAGCAAGTACAGGCTCAGAGCCATCAAATTCTCATCATATGATAAGCCTTTCATTTTTGTAAATGTCCTTTGAACCCTCTTGAATGTCAGCATATCCTCTCTTAGATAAGGAGCCCTAAACTGCTCACAGTACTCCAAGTGAGGCCTCACCAATTGCTTATAAAGCCTTAGCATTACACCCTTGTTTTTATATTCTAGTCCCCTTGAAATGAATGTCAATATTGCATTTGGCTTTATCACCACTGTTACGAGAATACACATAAAATTAAGATGTTTGCTGGCCTGGGCTAGCATCAGTGGCATCAGCAGTTGGTCTGCCACCTGCCCTCAGGGGAAGGAGAGATAAGGAACAATGGAGCAGCGTCTGGAGATGTGTAATGAAGGGATGTGGGAGGGAGAGCTGTCTGGAGCGGCTCCCCCCTTTGAACCCTGAACTGTTTGAAGTGATGGACAGGCGATACCCCAGCAGGGGGATAAAAAGGGACAGGTTCGCTAAGACAGACACACACGCCACCCGAGGTAACGAGACCCTGGAAGCGGTGCGCTTCTCACGAGTGGGTGAGAAGTGCCAGACAACGACAAGGGTGGAAAGGTACGATCAGCGGGAACCCGGTGTGTGTCCGCCCTTGCCTGGGTGTCGGGTTCACTGCAGAGGATCGACCGCATCTGGAGGAGGGGTCACAGTCGGTGACCTCAGGTGACATCACCAAGGACCCGCCCAAATGCTGTTTGTGAGCCATCTCGCTGGTCTGTGAGTGAAGCTGTGCTGAATGATGAGTTGTTCCTATTCTATGTCTCTCTTCCCCCACCTTGTCCATCGCCATGGCAACGATTACTGCGAACTGAACTACAAACTGGACTGAACTTTGAGTCATTTTGAAATTGGTCATTTACCCCTAGACAACGATAGAGCTTGATTGATGCTGTTATCTTAATTCTGTGCACATGTGTGGTTATCATTGTTGAATTGTTGCATTTATTATCCTTTCGATTACTGTGTTGCTTGTTTCTTTAATAAAACTTTCTTAGTTCTAGTACTCCAGACTCCAACTGAGTGATCCATTTCTGCTGGTTTGGCAACCCAGTTACGGGGTACGTAACACCACTGATTCAACCTGCAAGTTAACCTTTAGGGTACCCTGCATGAGGATTCCCAAGTACCTTTGCACCTCTGATTTTTTAATATTGTCTCCATTAGAAAATAGTCTATGCTTTTATTTCTTCTACCAAAATGCATGAGGCTGTTTGACAAACCATGACCCCATGGTATTACAGGAAAGATTCTAGCATGGATAAAGCAGTGGGTGATTGGTGGAAGACAAAGAGTGGGAATAAAGGGAGCCTTTTCTGATTAGCTGCCAGTGACTAGAGATAATCTGCAAGGATCAGTGTTGGGATCGCTTCTGATTTGGATGATGGAATTGATTGCTTTGTGACCAAACTTGAGGACGATACGAAGATAGGTGGAGGGGCAGGTAGCATTGAGGAAGCAGAGAGGTTGCAGAAGGATTTAGGCAGATCAGAAGAATGGGAAAGCAAATGACATATAGAACAGTTCATTACCCGTCACCCAATCCAGAATAGTTGATCTCTTAGTGGGCTCAACCACAAGCAGCTCTAAAAGCTATCTCACAGGCAAAGCCTCACTTGGGATCCAGCATCAAACTAAATTTCCCAATCTACTTCCATATTGACGTCCCCCCAAGACTATCGTAACATTGTCCTTTTGACATGCCTTTTCTATGTCCTGTTGTATCTGTAGCCCACATCTTTGCTAATGTTCGAAGGCCTGTATATCACTCCCATCAAGGTCTTTTTACCCTTGCAGTTTCTTAACTCTACTCACAAGGATTCTACATCTTGCAATCCCAAGTCACCTCTTTCTAAGGATTCGATTTCATTTTTTACTAACAGAGCCACCCCTTTTGTTTTCCCACCTGAGATTTCAATACCATGTATAATAAAGATAAAGATTAAAGGTTAGCTTTAATTGGCACAAGTACATCAAAACAGTGAAATAGTAAAATGTTTCATTTGTAACAACAACCTTCACAGTCGAAGGATGTGCTGGGGGTAGCCTGCAAGTGTGGTGATGCTTCTAATGCCATCATAGGATGCCCACATCTCACCAACCATAATACATGTGAGAGGACCCAGAGAATTCAGGGGAAACTCACGCAGTTCGGTCAAAGTTCAAAGTAAACTTATTATTAAGGTATATATATATATGTCACTATATACAACCCTGAGATTCATTTTCTTGCAGGCATACTTAATAAATCCATAATAGAATAATATCCATAATAGAATCAGTGATAAACTGCACCAACTTGGGCATTCAACCAGTGTGTAAAAGACAGCAAACTATGCAAATGAGAAAAGAAATAATAATGATAAATAAGGAAGCAATAAATATCAAGAACAGGAGATGAAGAGTCTTTGAAAGTGAGTCCACAGGTTGCGGGAATATTTCAATAATGGGGCAAGTGAAGTTGAGTGAAGTTATCCCATATGATTCAAGAGCTTGAAGGATGAGGTGTAATAACTGTTCCTGAACCTGCTGGTGTGAGTCCTGAGGCTCTTGTGTATTCTTCCTGATGGCAGCAGGGAGAAGAGAACATGTCCTGGGTAGTGAGATCCCCGTTGATGGATGCTTCTTTCCTGTGATAGTATTTGGTGTAGGTGTGATCAATGGTGGGAAGGGCTTTACCTGTGATAGACAGGGGCCTATCCATTATTTTTTGTAGGATTTTCCATTCAAGGGTATTGGTGTTTCCATACCAGTCAATAAACTCTCCACTAGATATCTATAGAAGTTTGTCAAAGTTTTAGATGTCATGCCGAGTCTTTGCAAATTGCTATTGAAATAGAGGTGTTGCTGAGGTTTCTTCGTAATTGCACTTACGTGCTGGGTCCAGGAAAGGTCGCTAAAGTAATAACACTGAGGAATTTAAAGTTGCCGACCCTCTCCACCTCTGATCCTCCAATGGGAACAGGCTCATGGGCCTTTGGTTTCCTTGTCCTGAAATCAATTATCAACTGCTTGGTCTTGCTGACATTGAGTAAGGGGTTGTTGTTATGGCACCACTCAGCCAGGAGAGGTTTAATTATGTGGAGACAAATGAAACCTGAAGGTACCAGAAGAAAGAAATACTGTAAACACTGGAGATGTGAGATACAAGGACGAGATGGATGATTCTGTCCTCAGTTTCCTCATATTGACTTGACAATGGAAGACACTCCAGTATGGAACTACCCATGACCGAAAATTTCTCTTTAAGGTTGAAAGCTTTGAGTTCCTAAGAGTGAACATGAACAGTAGCCTATCCTGTTCCACATACTAGCCATGACCAGCACAGTGCACTGGTGCCTCAACTTCCTCGGGAGGTTAAAGAAATGATGGAATTCTGTGTGTCTGGCAGCCATTCAGAGGTGGGTGAAGCCATTAAAAAGGAAGCATGTTGATTTGTTCACCGGTGGCTGGATTGTCCATCTACCACAAAATTCAATTATCAGGAGCAACGGGAAACTTACATCACAATATTTTGGTGACCAGATGAACAGGTCAGGCTTCACTCTTAAACACAAAATAATCTGTAGATGCTGGGATCAAAGTAACACTTACAGTACACTGGATGAACTTAGCAGGTCAGGCAGCATCAGTGGAAACGATGAGTCGACGTTTTGGGCTGGAACCCTTCGTCAGGCTTCAACCTTGCTGTGTCTGATATTATCAGAATTCTTTGATTCTATCACAGCCTTATTTTTGTTATCCATTTGTTACCTATTATTATATTACATAAATTAAAAGGGAGTTTACAGCAATAAAGATAAGTCACAGAGCGTAGGTAAACTTTTATGAATTGTTTGACCTTTGCCATTTTGATTTATTCTATGACTAGAATACTATGACTTATCAAATTAGAACTCCCAGGTAGCCATTATTCTATATTTATGTGCTAAGTTAAAGATGCTCTATAAATGGCAATAGAAGTTATATTTCATGCAATATGGTTTAGAAAATAGCAGCACAAGCAAGTCTATTCTTACAAAATAAGAAGATAAATGATCAAATTTTTGTGTTATGGTGAATGCTAAATTTACTTGGTGTGGAAATCACAACTTGCCTTTTCACTTTACACCAGAGCCTGGTATTTGTTATTCTTAGAGCTCTTAGATTTAAATTTTGAACCATCCAAGGAAGAAAAGGTGAGGAATTATGACATTTATTTCATGATCCAGTGATTTCAAATCATTTACAAAAATAAGATGAGAGCTCAATCACTCCCATTATTATTATTTCAAATATTGGTCTGATATTAATTTCAAATCCCTCCCAAACAGCTGCCAAAACGTAGTGATATTATTTTTCTTCCTTGTCACAATAAAGAGAGCAGTCAGGGATAACTTCATATTTGTATGTGTGAGGCTCCTGGCATTGTATCAAGAATATAGGCTCCTTGCAGTGTCTATTCATGGGTTATTCTTGGGTGTCTGTGCTTTATGCCTGGTATGCTGGATACTTTGTTCAAACCTATCTACATTTGGTGCATTTGTTTCTAATCAATGCAATGCATTTGATGAAAATTCAATGTTTATTTAACTTTAATTAGGCATTAACTTAACATACCAAGGTCAGCAATTTTTGAAGAATGGGATTTTCCAGCAGCATTTTAAAATGTGAAATATTGTCAGTGGAAATGTTGGAGGTCGGGTAGTGTCTTATTAACTTTTGCTGTGTGTTTTTCTCATCTGATGAAGAACTGCACTTGCAATGCTGTGAGGCCTTGTCCCTTCAGATTTTCTTTAGCTTACATTTTTCACCACTCAATTAAAATGTAAGTATGCAATTGAATCTGGCTCAAGCATGTAGTGCTCAGCGCATGCTGCACTGTCACGGGTGATTCTTCAGAAGAATCACTTAAACAATTCAAGGTGCCATAATTAGAGAGAAGAGATCTCCCAGATGCATGGATATCATTCATCTCTGAGTGACTCCAAAATGGGTTTCTACCAAATACAAGGCAGAAGTCAAGAGCCTGTTGGACCATCTCCACTTGATCAGAGGAGTCACAGGTTCAACATCACTCATAAATTTCAACACCACAATGGCTTAATCTAGCGTGGCAAGAGAGCAGAATCCACAGCCGTGGGTCAATAGGTGGTAGGATTGAAAACAAGGAAGATGGTATGACAAGTAGGACTGAAAGGAAGGGCATCAAGGAGCAGTCTAGTAAACCAAGTGGCTCTCATGAGCAGAAATATGTTTATTTCAACACTGGGAGTCTTATGGGTAAGGTAGAAGAAATTAGAGACTGAATCAATGCATGTTGTTGTCATTACAGAGACCTGGTTGCATGAGGATGAGTAAAGGCAGCTCAGTGTCCCTGGGTTTTGTTGCTCTAGATGTGACAGAGCAAGGGCCAAAGTGGTGGAGGGGTTTCACTAATCATAAGGGAGAATGTCACAGAAGCACTCAAACTGGGGAACTCATCCAGAGAGGTAATTTGGTTGGAACTCCAAAATAAGAAAGGTGCAATTACCTGATAGGATTAGGCCTCCCAGTAGCCATTGAGAAGAAGAGGAACATATAAGTAGACAGATTATAGAAAAGTGCAGAAACCTCAGGTTTGTCGTAGTGGGGAAATTTAACTTGCCCATATTGACTGGAACTTCTTTAATGCAAGAGATTCAGATTGGGCAGGATTTCTTCATTCTTGAACAGTTTGTGGAGAGTCCAACTAGAGGAGAAAACATATTGGATCTGGTTTTGGAAAACAAGTCAGGCCAGTTGACAGACCTGATAGTGGTGATTTTTTTTTTGGAATAGTGACCACAACTCATTATGTTATGAGAAAGTATAAAATCATACCTTGCAAGAATGTGTCAAATGGGGGGGGGGGGGAATGGAAAATGACAAGATAAGACAACATATTGATTGGGAGCAGCTGCTGTCAGACAAGTCCAAATCGGACTTGTGGAAGTTGTTCAGAAAACAGCTGATCAGAGTTCAGGGTTGGCATGTTCCAGTAAGAAGTAAGGAAAAGAAAGGTAACCAGCAAGCTAAAATCAGACTGGGCTCTTGTAGAATATAAAGATAGTAGGTAAGTGCTGAAGCAGGCAATTAGGAAGGCCAAAAGGGGCCATTTAAATGTCTTTTGTGACCAGGATCAAGAAAAATTCCTTGGTATTTTGTGTCAATGCATTTTTTTGCTGGTGGGGGAGGTGGGATTTATTACCTTGTCTCTGCTTGTGCATGAGTGGGGGGAGCAGGGGGTGGCTTTGGGGTTCTAACATTTAACTGTCATTCATTCTTTTGGGCACTCCTCTGTTTTTGTAGATGCTTGTGAAGAAAAAGAATTTCAGAATGTATGTTGTATATATTTCTCGACATTAAATGTACCTATTGAATCCTTATATTAGGAAAAAGAGGATACCTAAAGAGAGGGCATGTCCACTCAAGAATGAAGCAGGAAAGTTGTGCCTGGAGTCAGAGGAAGTGAATGATGTACTAAGTGAAAATTTTACGTTGGTATTGACCAAGGAAAAAGCTTTGAAGAATAGTAAAGGCAGAGTAGGAAATACTAATGTGCAGAGACATTTTAAGATTGAAGAGGAAGTAGTGATGGTCCTTCTGAAAAATATTGATGTGAATAAGTTCCCAGGTCCTGACAGAACATAACAGAATATAAAACTGTTGCAGTTCCTGGAAGAGAAGTGCCAGCTGCAGTGTGATCTGAGCAAGTGTAAGGTGCTGTACTTAGAAGGTTAAATGAAAGGAGAAAGACCCCTCAATAGCATTGAGGAACTTGGGTCCAAATCCATAATTCAGTGAAAGTGGCCACACAATTGGAAAAGGTGGTAAAGAAGGCATATGCCATGCTTGCCTTCATTGGTAAGAGTGACAAGCATAAAAATAATGAAAACAGACAAAACAAGGAGCATTGTGTGCAATTCTGGTTGCCCCACTGTAGGAAACATGTGAGACTTTGGAGAGGATGCAGAGAAGCTTACTAGGATGCTGTCTGGATTAGAGGGTAGGAGCCACGAGGAAAGGTTGAGCAAACTTGGGTTGTTTTTTCTTCAGTGTCGGAGAGACCTGAGCAAGATTTCTATTAAAACATTATGAGGAACATTGATAGGGTAGACAGTCAGAATCTTTACCCCAGGGTAAAATGTCAAACACCAGAGGACACGCTTTTATGGTTAGAGGGGGAAGATTTAAAGGTGATTTGAGTAACAATTTGTTTTAAACAGATAATAGCTGGTACCTGGAATGGGCTACCAGTCATAGTAGTGGAATCGGGCAGTTTGGTGGGGTTTGAGAGCCTTTTAAATACACACTTGAATAGGGAGGGAATAAAGGGATATGCATGATACACTGATGGAAGACATTTAGTTTAAATTAGCATCAAGTCCATGGGCTGAATGGCCCAGCCAACACTGTATTATTTGTTTAGAGATACGTGGAACAGACCCTCCCAACCCAATGAGCTGTCACGATGACCGCCAAGCAGCCACCTGTTTAACACTAGCCTAGTCAAAGGACAATTTACAATGACCAATGAACCTACTAAATGATATGTCTTTGGACTATGGAAAAAATCCAGAGCACCTGGAGGAATCCCATGCTGTTCCAGGGGAGGACATACAAACTCCTTAGAGAGGCGCCAAAATTGAACTCCAAACCCCGGTACACCCGAGCTGTAATAGCATCTCCCTGACTGCTATGCTACCATGGCACCCATTGCTATCTGATCCATGTCAAGAGCTTCAGATACAGGGGCACACCAACAACTGCAAGGTCTCCTCCAGGTCACATACAATTCTGAATTTGAAGCATATTCCCCGTCATTCATCATCATTGGGTCTAAGCTATGGAACTCCCTACCCAGCAGATCTACAGGAGTAATTTCAGCAGAAAGGCTGTAGCATTTCAGAATCCTTCTCTTCCCTGTTTGACTCCCAGTGTTGTTTTCAGATGTGTTAGACGTCCAGAATTTATCCCTTGTGAACTCATCAGTTTGGATGTTGCAATGTATGGATCTATTTCTCTTAGAGCAATGATCCCCTCCCTTTGCACTACCTAATGATCTTTTGTCTGCACATGTGCATTGTTCTCTCTCTGTCTCTTGCTGCAATATTAAAGGCATCTCCCGCATGCATGCTTTTATTTAATTGATATGTAGTTGTGCACAGATACAACAAGTTGGCGATGAGTACAAACCTGAATGTCACAGAATATTACGAACTGCACGGACAGTTACAGGTAGAAACAGTGAGAGTCAAACAGCACAAGCAAGCCAAAGGACGCATGAATAACTGTGAAAGACATGCTAAATTAAAAGTGAAACTAATGTGACGACGGCTTCAGTCGGGGAAGTCGATGAATTTGATAGCACTGATGAATGCTGAGAGTTGTATATCAAGAGGGTGGAACTGAGGGTGGAACTGTATTGTAACACTAAAAACATGGAGGAGTAAAAGAAAGTCCCTGCACTTCTTAGCTTAATGGGCCCAAGAATGTACAGTCTCTGATGGAACTTAGTAACCCTGTAAAGCCAGCAAGCAAGACGTTCAATGAAATTGTTACAATTTTACAAATCACTTGAGCCCTAAACCGCTGGCAAAAGCTGAAAGATTTAGATTTTACTGAAGAAACCAACCAAAAGATGAAAGCCTTTCTGAATACATTGCAGAACTGCACAAATTTTTCCAGTACTGTGACTTTAGAGATGGACTTTCTGATGCATTAAGGGACAAATTTGTATGTGGCATGCATAGTCAACGCACTCAAAAGAAGCTATTATTGGAAAGAGATTTAATCTTGGAATGGACATTGACCATTGCTATATTATTACAGACTGCAGCAATGGATGTAGCAGAACTACAGAAAAGGAAGTTAGAATGTGAAATGCACAAAATTTTTCTGAATGGTGCAGAAAGCCAAAAATGTTATAGATGTGGCAAATGACTGTTGGTTCAAGGAAAAAGTGTGCAGAAAGTGTCACAGACAAGGTCACATAGAGAGAATGTGCAAGGCAGACAAAAAGCACAACCGAGTGAAAAGTCTCAAACACAAAACTAAGCAAATGCATAAAGTTTCTGAATGTAAAGCAGAACCAGACAACAAAGAGTCTGACAAAGGTTAACTGTCATGACTAGAACTGCATAGTATAACTGAAGCAGATTACAAAGTCATCTGGATCACAATTGATGTGTCTGATGTAAAACTGAAAATGGAGCTGGATACAGGGTCAGTTTTGTTCATAATTCCGGAGGCTGACTACAGCAGACTGTTTTCTAAGATACCATTAGAGAAGACCTCAGTAATGCTAAAGACATACACTGGCAAAAAAGTGTTTCCCAAAGTCAAACTGAAAATAAATGTGACGTATAGAGGCCAAGCTCAACAGTTGGAGTTTTATGTATTGAAAAGTGAAGGGCCAGCAATTTTTGGACTTAAATGGTTGAGAAAAATCCAACTAGACTGTCACTCAGTCAAAGATCTCAGTATGGCATCAACAGCCAACGGCAGTCCAAATTGTAACAGTAACCAGAGGCTGTCACAGCTGCTTAATGCTAACCAGAAGGTGTTTGAGAAGGGAATCGATAAACAGATGGGAGACTCGCCAAAAGCTGTTCAAGATACCAAAAAGTTCACAATTCAGAAGTTCATTGCACCCATGTGAGTGGCCTTTGTCACCATGGCAAAGAGTACATATTGACTTTGCTGAGCCATTCATGGAATCCATGTTCCTGATGGCTGTGGATGCTAATCTGAAGCAGCCAGAGGTTATAACAATGAAGTCAACCACCTCAGCAAAGATTGCCTCCACCCTGAAGACTCTCTTTGCTAGAAACGGCTTATACAAACAAATTGGGAGTGGCAATGGACCACAATACACATCAGAAGGATTCCAACTGTCCACGAAGAAAAATGGCATCAGACATTTCAAGTCAGCACCTTACCGTCCACCAATGAATAGGTTAGCTGAAAGGTTTATCCAAACCTTCAAGAACTCCATTAAAGTGACAGGAGGACAAGGAGCACATTCCTCTACAGCACAAGATGGACAACTTCCTTTTTGTGTACCAGAACTCTGTTCTTGCAATGATAATTCAAACACCTTCAATGCTGTTCATGAGCAGGAATCTGAGGTCTCGAATAGGCCTCCTGAAACCAGACCTCCAGCCAAAAGTACAGAATAAACAGTTCAGCCAGTTGCCAATGAAGCAGCAAGGAGCTTCGAGATTGGGCAAGAAGTCCTAGTGTGTGATTACAGAGAAGACAAGGGAACACCTGGTAGGATAGTTACAGGAACCAAACCACTGATGTACACAGTGGATATTGGAGATCAGACATGGAGACGTCATGTGGACCAGATACTGGACGCGCAACTGAAGAACACACTTGATAGACACATTACATTCACCGGACTTACCTCTCAGAGATGATGTCACTGACAGCAACATGACACAGAAAACCAAGAATGTTGTCTTAGACAATACAGCTACCAAACCTGATACCACTCCACAGGCCCAGATGTGCCATTCTGAAAGAAACAGAGCGATACCCAAAAGACTGAACCTTTAGAACTGTGAAGTTAGTTATGGATTGTTATTGTGAAGGCATGTTTATTAGGAATATGAGTTTATGATAGAGGAATTGAATTTTTTGTACATATACTGATTTATGTTGAATTAATCTAAAGGGGGAGGAAGTGTAATGTATGCATCTATTTCTTTTACAGCAATGGTATCCCCCCCTTTGCACTATGCATTGATTTGTTCTCTGCGCATGCACTGTTGTCTGCAAGTGCACAATGTGCTCTCTCTCTCTCTCTCGCTGCAACGTGAGTGCACCATTTAAAACCATCTCCCACCTGTGTGTTTTTATTTAATTGATATGTAGTTGTGCACAGACACAACAGATGTCTGCTCTTCACCATCTTCTCAAAGCCAAACATGAATTAACATTAAATTTTGGGCTTGTCAGCAATGCCCAGGATTCAAAATAAAGAATAAAAGCAAATCATTCTTAAGTTTGTCATTAAAATGGACATTCCCTCTAAAATTCTTTTACAGCTGCACGGACCAACCATTGCTCTCAGCAGGAGATTTTTACACAGCTTGCAAACTGCATGGCACTTTAATAAAATATTAGATAAAAGAAAATTCCAGCTGCGTGGCAACAAAGGCTACGTGCGTGGGAGCATTTCAGTTACTCTGCGGCCATGCACCCACACAGCTTAGAGGGAACAATGGTTGCTTATCAAGTAGTGAGGTTTGGACATTACCCTGAAGAATGCCCTACATGATCTATATTTCTCACTTCACACTTTCCGTTGAGTATCATCAAACTAAAGCTGCTTTGTGGAGGCTGTGACAATATTATTGTCAATTTTAAAGGCTCTGGTTTCCTCATCATCACATGTTATGTGATTTGGCTCTTTTTTCTTGTGTCTTGCAGTGTCAAAGGTAATTCTCACATTTAAAAGAGAAGGCATCCCACTTCCCCACTCCTACCCCGATAACATAAGAGAATAATGTGTTGCAACACCTCCCAGTCTTTACTGGTTGTGGGGAAGAAACTCTAACTGCTGAAGAGGGAAACCAAAGAATTTGAGAGAGAAACACATGGATATAGGTTAATATGATTTGATGCCTCATTTCTGTTTTATATACTATGTCCTACTTGTCAGCAAATTAAATAGCAAGATTCTCATTTGAGCAGAAGTGTCATGTAAACCCTTTGCATGGTTACCTGTACTGAACACTCCTTTGTGCGCTTTCTCCAGTCCCCCGATTCCTATTCTTCATGTTAATAAAGGAAGTTGATCCATGGTTAAAATGCAGATGGGAATTTTGAAATGCAAACATGGAATATCATAGACAGTAGATTGTATACTTACCAATGAGATGTAGAGTGGTGTCACTACCTGGTGCATAATTCACAAAATGCAAGCAATTAGGAAGGCTAACAGATGGTTGTTGTTTAAATCTATACAAATACCTTAAAAAAGAAGGTTCTGTTTTAGTTATGCAGGGAATTGGTGAGACCACATCAGGAGTATTATGTATAGAATTACAACACTTTCATTTGAGTGACTGCCAGGGCATCACCACAGACAATTCCAACCATGCAAATTTAAGTATATCTTCATTGCATAGAATGGGGTATAAGTAACTAAAAGTCACTTCTTGTTAAGGATATGAGAAGGACATATTTCTATGAAAGATGTGATTAAATGTGTGTATAATCACAGTTCATAGTGTTACAAAGCTGAAAAGGCTTTCTCATTCAAAAATGGATTTGCCAGGAAGGCAGTCTCCTGATTCAAGTAAGGATGTTTTTGTATGGGAACTATTTTACTTAAAATCTTCTATCCTCATATCTGAAGCAAAAACAATAAGATATCCTGCATCATTCCCCATCATGCAACCTAAAGCATTGACCACCTCTGTATCTCCATAGATGCTGGTTGATCTGCCAAGTTCTTCCAACACTTTGATTATTTTTGCTTTAGACTCCAGGATTGGCAGTTTCTTTTATCTTTCATACCTAGGAAGAATGAACTGCCTTATAAAAAAATAAGCTTCAACAGACCAGGTTTGAATCTACTGATGTCTAGAAAGGAGGACAATTGAATTATATAAGATCCTAAAGGTCTTGATACAGTGGGTGAATGTGGAGATGACATTTGCTCTTCTAGGATAACCTAAAATGATGAGTCACTGTACAAAAATAAGGGATTACCTCTGCCAAGAAAGGGATGAGGCAAAATTTGTTCTCTCTGAAGCTTTTGGGTCTTTGAAACTCTCTTCCTCAAAGGGCAGTGTAAGCAGACTATGAATTTTTTTTTAGATAGAAGTGGATAGATAATTGATAAGCAAAGAAATAAAAGGCTACTATGGAATACAGATTACAATCAGATCAGCTACAATCTTAATGAATGGTAGAGCACGTTTGAAAGACCAGGTGTCTTACATCTGCTCTGAATTCACATGTGTGTGTGTAAAAGCAAAGAGATTGTGCTATAAATTTATAAACCACTGTCCAATCCTCAGCTGGAATATTTTGGCTAATTCTGAGCAGAACCTCTAAAGGGAAAATATGAAGGCCTTAGAAAAGGTAAAGTGGAGGTTCATCAGTACAGTAACTGGGTGCATGGATATTAGCTAGGAAAGGTTGTAAAAGTCCTCCTTGGGCCAGATGTTAAGAGATTACTTATTACAAGATTTCAAAGAGACATTTGGATCTAGTAGATAAGGAAACCTACTTTCTCTGCCAAATGGATTCTTAGAGAGAAGATGAGCGAAATATTATTTTTTTATTTTAAGAGCCATCCAGATCTGAAACACTGTACGTGAAAGAGTAATGGACATTGTTTCTATTAGTAATTTCAGAAGGAAATTGTATAATTATCTGAGTGTTACAAAGTGTTACAAGTTATGAGTGTTACAAAGTTATGGACATGGAGTGAAATTAAGCCTGTCTACTTCAACAAAAGCCAGTACCAACATAAAAACTCAAATGGCCTCTTCCTATACTCTTCCTACAATTAATTTATTCAATTTGATGCATATCAATATTCTGTAACCATTTGCACAATGACTCTAGAATGAAGATTTAACAATGATTATTAAAATATTTCTCCAGCTGGAGGTGGTGCTTGAGTAAATTGGCAGTGAGCCATTAGTAGCAAGAAAGAAAATTAAAAGTTAGTGCTTCATGTTTGAAATCAAACATGGTAATTGGTAGTTAGCAAGGAATTATTAAAATAACCTATAGGGATTATTATTTACCAAAGTAGGAGAATGTATCCCAGGTCAGTACTTTATCCAAAGCATTTATTTTTGTAATAACAGGAATTCAGGTTTGAATGTTGCTCAGTTATCAGTAAACTTTCCAACCCATGTTTAACAGGTAGTCAGAGTAACATTAGGGTTTCATGTACTTCTTTGTGAATTGCTCTATTTGACTGGTTGAACTATTTATACAAACAGTACACAATTTAAGTCAGGTGCAAATATTGTATGTCCATGAAATGGGTGGGTTGAAATGTGCAGAGACAGGGGCAAATTGACGCAGTGCATTGCCCATAAGATGTACCGGTGCTAAGCCATTTATGCAAGATCGACTTGCATCATTTCAGCATGACTCAAATGAAATGTTTGATGCCTTTGCACAGCAAGCCATCAGTCCCAAGTTGATTCAATGAATCATGTGCTGTCAATGTACAACTAGAACATGTAGAAGCCTTCTGAGAGATGAGCTCTGAAAATGGTGAACTCAAATGTTGATTTTACTATGGCAGACCAGAAAGATGTAACACCTATACTTGTTGTCTCGTGACCGGCAACAATGAATATAGAACTGAGTCAGGTTCTATAAACAAATAAATATTTATTAACCTCCGCTCAATATTAAAAAAAATAAACAAACGAAAAATCTCAAACGGAAGTAAACTGCTATGCAGCCATTTAACAAACTGCCATTCAGTACTAGTTCTTAAAGCAGTAAATGCCAAAACAGTCTTAAAGTGGTAAATTCAAACACAGTTCTTCGAATGGTAAATTTGAAAGTCCAATATATTTATACAGTCAATTAGGAGAGACTTTCCTGAAGCAAAGGTTTCCTCGAAGACATGACATTACTGTCAATCCCAGCTGCATTCTGCCTTGTCCGCAGGATTCATGACGACGGAACTAAAACGGTTTAAAGGCACTGACCTTTTTCTCTGTAGAATAGACTAGATACTGCACAACCTTTTCTGCTGCTTTTAGCAGAGGTTATCTCATGCAGATCACTCTTTTTTGAACGAATTCTGTAATGGTCGATTCTCTCCAAAACCGCCAAACGACTCCTTCAGGTACATCAACAAATCTGGCAGCTATTGGTGAAACTGCCAGGCCAACACTTCTGTACCTTGCAATAGAAAGTAAAACTCCATTTTAAAACTATACTGTGTCATGAGATTAATAAGCAGTGTAGCAGAGTATCTGACTGACGATTTAACCGAAAACTAACTGCGTCACCAGTGGTCTACACTTATATACCTGGTGAGAACAGGTCATCACGTGACCTCACATCGGCGGGAAAATTACATCATGTGACCTCTGCAGGACCATTACATCATCCTCATAAGACAATCACAAGATATCCATGAAGTATGTAACATTGTAAGTAGAGAAATCCAGCAAATGGGATTGATGAAGGCTATCCATGGTATGTCTCTGACTCCTGCAGAACAGTACTGGTTACAGGCAGCCAACAAACAAGGCTCCCTTTATTCCCACTCTTTGCTTTCTGGAAGTCAGTTTATCTCATGTCCATGCTAGTATCTTTCCTGTAATACTATGAGCTCTTATCTTGTTTTGCAGCCTCATATGCAGCACATTGTCAAGGGCCTTCTGAGAATCCTAACAAACAACATTTACCCTTTGTAAATTTACATCTTGCCCTTTGTCTATCCTGCCTGTTATTTCCTCAGAAGAATTCTAACAGATTTGTTAGGCAAGATGCAAGATTTCTCCTTAAGGAAACCATGCTGATTTTAGCCTATTTTAGTTTGTGCCTCTAAGTACCCTGAAACCTCATCCTTAATAATGGATTCTAACATCTTGCTAACCTCTGAAGTCAGGCTAACTGTCTTATAATTTCCTGTCTTTTGTCTTTTTCTCTTCTTAAAGAGTTGAGTGGCATTTGCAATTTTCCAGTCCTCCAAAATCATTCCAATATCTAGTAGATCTTGAAAGATTACTATGAATGCCTCCACAATCTCTTAAGCTATCTCTTTCAGAATTCTGGGTGTAGTCCATGTGGCCCAGGTGACTTATATTCTCAGATTTTTCAGCTTCGCAAGCAACTTCTCCTTATGAATAGCAATTACACTCACTTCTGTTCCCTGGCTCTCAAATTTTTGGCATGTTGCTGGTGTCACAAAATATTTATGCAGTTCATCTGTTACTTCCTTGACTCCATTGCTACCTCTCCAGCATCATTTTCCAGCAATGTGATGTCCACTCTTGCCTCCCTTTTACTCTTTATAGACCTTAAAATATTTTTGAAATGCTTTTTTACATTATTGGCTGGTTTACCTTCATATTTCATCTTTTATATCCTTCTTAATTTTTATTGGTTGTTTTCTTTTGGCTTTAAAAACTTCCCAATTCTCCAGCTTCTCACTTTTTTTTTGCAATATTTTATGCCCTCTCTTTTCCTTTTATCCTGTCTTGACTTTCCTTATCATCCAAGGTTGACTCATCCTCCCATTAGAATACTTCTTCGTCTTTGGGATGTGACTGAATCCTGAATTATCCCTTATGGACTGTGCCTTTAAAGAGAGAGAGAGAGAGAGAGAGAGAGAGAGAGAGAGAGAGAGAGAGAGAGAGAGAGAGAGAAGAGGCAAAGACTGCTCGCAAAAGACTGCTAACAGTTTGTTTGGAATTTCTGCAAGGACACTGGCAGCTTCTAAGTTCCTACAGAGAAAGAAGGGGGGAGCTACTTGATTGACAGCTGATGTTCAGCACAACAGTATTTAAACCAACATAATGGCTTGTTTCTCAGGACGCGCAGATGCACTAAGGTGTGGTGAAGTTACCACTATTCTATTCAAGTGCCCACGAGTGTGGGACTGAGGATCGATTCTGAGGGATCGGCTTATTCAAACAACAACACCTCTCTCTCTCCATCACTACTCAATACCATGAACTGAACTGAACCTTGCTCATCACCTTAAGACTGTATCCATTTACCCCTAGGCTTGAAGAAGTTTGGTTTTTATATTTCCACACTTATATATATAATCTTTGCTAACCTGTTTGATTTATCTGATTGTATATTACTGTATTGCGTAGTTACTAATAAATACCATTAGTTAATAGCAATACCAGACTCCAAAGGTGTTTTCCATTTCTGCTGGTTCTTTAACCCGTCACGGGGTACGTGACAGGGATATATCTATCTTGTGCCTTCCAAATTGCCCCTAGAAGCTTCACCCATCGCTGTTCTTTTTTCATCCCTGCTTGTGCCCCCTTCTAATCAACTTTGGCCAGCTCTGCTCTCATGTCTCTGTAATTCCCTTTACTCCACTATAATACTAATACATATGATTTTACCTTCTCCTTCTCAAACTGCAGGGTGAATTCCAGCAAATTTTGATCACTGTCTCCTACCAGTTCTTTTACCTTAAGCTCTAATCAAATCTGGTTTGTTACACAACATCTAGAATCCAGAATTGCCTTTTCCCTAGGGTGCCTGACCAGAAGCTTCTCTAAAGTGGCATCTTGTAGGCATTCAACATATTCCTTCTCTTGGTATCCAGCACCAACCTGATTTTCCAAGTCTATCTATATATTGAAATCCTCCATGACCATGATAACAATACCCTTTTTACCTGCCTTTTCTATCTCCCATTGTAATTTGTACTTTATATCCTGGCTACTGTCCTGAGTCTCCCATCAAGATCTTTTTACCCTTGCAGTGTCTTAACTCTACCTGCAAGGATTCTGTACCTTGTGATCCTATATCACTCTTTATACCAACAAAGCCACCCCACCTCTCTGTTGAACTGCCTGTCCCTTTGATACAAGGTGTGTCCTTCCAGGTTAGGCTCCCAGCTGTGACCCTCTTTCAACAATGACTCTGTGATGCCCACAACATCATACCTGCGATTTCTAACTGTGCTGCAAGATCATCTACCTTATTTTGTATACAGCATTCATTAAAATATCAGACCATCAGTCGTGCATTCATCACCCTTCTTTTCAATTTTGTCTCCATCTTGCTTGAAGTTCAATTCTCAAACCTTTCTGAACCTTCTGCCTTATTCTATGTTCTAAAGACTTCCATAACCAATCCTGCACTCTCCTTACCTTTTACTTAATCAATATTTTTCTGAGTTGAAACCATACTTCTACTATTTAGTTTAAAGTCCTAGCCATTGTCCTAGTTATATGGTTCTCCAGGACCCTGGTTCCAGCATCGTTCAGGTGCAGCTTAGAAACATAGAAAACCTACAGCACCATACGGGCCCTTCGGCCCACAAAGCTGTGCTGAACATGTCCTTGCCTTCGAAAGGTAATAGCTTGTCTCATTGTAACAGATCCTTCCTTCCCCAGTATTGTTGCCAAAGTCCCACAAATTCAAACCCACTTCTTCCACACCAATCCCTGAGCCACATATTTTAGTTCTGGATCTTATTAACCCTGTGCCAATTTGCACGTGGCTAGGTAACAATCCGGAGATTATTGCCTTTTTGGTTCTGGATTTTAATTTAGTCCCTAGTTGCACAAATTCCCTCCGCAGAATCCCTATCCCTGTTCCTTCTACTTTGTTGATACCCACCATAACGGTAGATGATCTCTCTGACGGTGGTGTCTGAAAAGAGGATGCTGTCTAAGTTGCATGCTATCTTGGTCACTGTCTCCCATCCACTACATAATGTACTGGTTGGGCACAGGAGTACATTCAGCCAGAGACTCATTCCTCCGAGATGCAGCACAGAGCGTCATAGGAAGTCATTCCTGCCTGTGGCCATCAAACTTTACAACTCCTCCCTTGGAGGGTCAGACACCCTGAGCCAATAGGCTGGTTCTGGACTTACTTCCTGGCATAATTTACATATTACTATTTAATTATTTATGGTTTTATATTGCTATATTTATACTGAATTCTTGGTTGGTGCAACTGTAACAAAAACCAATTTCCCTCTGGATCAATGAAGTATGACCATGACAAATGGATCTTTCCCCTCCAACTCTAAATTCCTCTACTGGGGGCAGGAACATGAATATCTTTTTGCCTAAAGCCATAACAATAGATTCTTTCTTAGACTGTGATGAATAATTTAAATGTATCATACTAGGTTTAGGTATCCAGTATAGTACAACGAATGGCATGTCACAAACTGGCTAAGGATGTCCATTTACAGTATGAGAATATGTGCTGAGTTAAGGACAAGAACTATTAGGAAAGAGCTGCATGCAGACAAACACTATCTCTGAAGCTTTGGGTGTCCAAGCTATGCAAAGAGGAGTCCATGTGCATCCATTGCATTCTCCAGGACACCGGATGTGACGTGGCACTTACACAGTTCAGGGAGAGTTCTACTGCTCATCATGCGGTATGCTAAGAACTCTTCATACTTGCCATCCGGGGAGCCAGAATAAAATGCCCAGTCTTGATTTGTCTCATGCCTATGATAGCAGATTATAATCAATGATTATTGTTGGTCACTTAAGCGAGAAATGTCAAACACTGATTGCAAAAGAAAATAATCAACAAAACATTTTTAGCTCGGTTGAACTATTGCAAAGCGTCAGCACCATTATGCAATTAAACATGTTATATTCAATAAAAGTTAATTTCTTGTTTCTTCAGATTCTGAGATAATGCAAGTAGCATGAATTTATATTATTATTCAGCTTCAAGCACGCTATTCTGGTCACACAAAATTTCTGAGGAAGCAATACCTTCAAAAAAAATTGTTGTCCAATGTATGAAATGTTTGGAAATGCTTGCAGTTCATGCTTATCCTTCAACACATCAAGATGGTGGTGAACTTCTATCTTGAACATCTGCAGTCCATATTGAGAAGATAGTGGTGAAAGTAACCTAACTTTCTTACTGGTGCAACCATGATGGGATGCTTCAGATCCAGGCTTCCAAATTATTACCTAAGTAACTTACCCATTCAGCTTCCACCTCCACAAACTGTACATGACGTCTCAGAAATCGAAACCCCACCTGTGCCGTACAGTCAGAAGTTGGGCTTGGGAGAATTTTTAATGCGATGATGGGTTTCATATGTGCCAGACACCTGCTGATAAGAATATTGCACCTCATATTTAATTTCTAAATTACACTCTGGTTGCTAATGTGGGGAATAAAGGTTTGTGTGAACATCAAGCAGGTTTGTTAATCCCAGTTTTTCTTATCTATTCACGTTTGCAAATGGATGGCAGATGTAAACAATTACTCTTAATTTGTGGAAACAAACTACTGAACTGAAACCACTGAAGCAAGTGGGAGACATGGCAAGGAATCAGTTTACAGAATCCCAAATCCAGGCTTTTAAATTACTGGCAAAGGAGTATAGCCGCTGTCTTTTTCTTTTGGGATCTAAATTTGAATCCAGACCAAACTGTAATAAAATAAAAGAAATCTCTTTCCTTTTTTCTGATAATTGCAGTGATGTAGAGTGATATGAGTTTTGGCATTCAATCAAACTTCTAATGAAGACAAAGTCCCAGAGCAAATATTGTCTTACATTTTTTTAACAGAAGACTTAGGTGTAAAAAAATCAAATAAAAAATGTCATTGTGTATAAGATAAGTTTCTTCAAATATAAACAAGGGAATTGTTGAGAAGAACTAAAAACAAATTGTCACGCATCTCATTATGGTGAAATAGCCTTTGAATGATCATTGGATAATAGAAGAAATTAATTTACTGAAAATTATATTCCTTATCTAAGTTAGCTCAGATGCCACATATGCCACTTAATGAATTTTTACATCAGGACAGAAAATGTTAGAAATATTCAGCAGGTCAAGTAGCATCTGTAGAGGGAGAAACAGAGTTAATGTTTCAGCTTGATAACCATCGTGATGGGTGCCTGTCTGGTGACTTCAGGCTGATGAATTTTCATTGATTATAATAAATGGCCATCAATCTGAAATATTAAATGTCACTCTCTCTATTTCCAAATTCTGCCTGACTATTGAGTATTCCTGGCACATTCTGCTATTAATTCAGATTTTCAGATTTTCCCATGACAGTGGATCTCAGTTTTCCACAAACCATGATGTTCACCACATATCTAGATCTGTGACCTAGATTTGTGATCATTTACTTACTCTGACTTCTCATCTTTTTTCTCCAGTCCTGATGAAGGGTCTCGGCCCGAAGCATCGACTGATTATTCATTTTCATAGATGCTGCTTGGCCTGCTGAGTTCCTCCAGCATTTTGTGTGTGTTGCCGTTTTCTTATTTGTGATGATGACTCCAGAACCATAATAATTTTCCTTTGGGAGTCCTCGTACAGGATTCCCTTAAAGTTAATCTCCAGGCTGAGTCGATAGTGAAGAAGGCGAATGCAATGTTGGCATTCATTTCTAGAGGAATAGAGTATAGGAGCAGGGATGTGATGTTGAGGCTCTATAAGATGCTGGTGAGACCTCACTTGGAGTACTGTGGGCAGTTTTGGTCTCCTTATTTAAGAAAGGATGTGCTGACGTTGGAGAGGGTACAGAGAAGATTCACTAGAATGATTCCGGGAATGAGAGGGTTAACATATGAGGAACGTTTGTCTGCTCTTGGACTGTATTCCTTGGAGTTTAGAAGAATGAGGGGAGAACTCATAGAAACATTTCGAATGTTAAAAGCAATGGACAGAGTGGATGTGGCAAAGTTGTTTCCCATGATGGGGGAGTCTAGTACGAGAGGGCATGACTTCAAGATTGAAGGGTGCCCTTTCAGAACAGAAATGCGAAAAAAATTTTTTAGTCAGAGGGTGGTGAATCTATGGAATTTGTTGCCACGGGCAGCAGTGGAGGCCAAGTCATTGGGTGTCTTTAAGGCAGAGATTGATAGGTATCTGAGTAGCCAGGGCATCAAAGGTTATGGTGAGAAGGCGGGGCAGTGGGACTAAATAGGATAAAATGGATCAGCTCATGATAAAATGGCGGAGCAGACTCGATGGGCTGAATGGCCTACTTCTGCTCCTTTGTCTTATGGTCTTATGGTCTTGTCTGCCTCATTCATATGGTGTTCAGTTTTGTAAGGTTCCTTCTTGTCTTTGACATGAAGGGCATTCACTATCATCTCACCTCTATAATATGATTCAATAAGGTTACCATGTGAGTACTCAGAAACAAGGCTCTGCCATTTCCTAGGCTAATTATTTCATTGTTCTCTTCTAATACTGCATTCTCTGAATTCCTTTGAGTGATGAATCATCCTGTTATTTCCTCACTTTGACCATCCTAATGATTGCAAGTTCAACTACTGAGTGAAAATGAAACGCTAATGTCTGCTGTAAGTGTCAAATGTTGAATGTTCCTATTCAATCTTTGCAGCAATTTTCTCTATGTGGCTTTATGAAAACATGTCACATTTCTAACTGCCCATTTTTCCGCTCAAGGGCGGACTTCTTCAAGGAAGTGTCTTAGAAGTAATTTCCAAATTACATTTTGATCAGTCAGTGCTCTGTGTGTGTGTATGTGTGTGTGTGTGTGTGTGTGTGTGTGTGTGTGTGTGTATGTGCGTGTGTATGTGTGTGCATGTGTGTGTGCGTGTGTGTGTGTGTGTGTGTGTGTGTATGTGTGTGCATGTGTGTGTGTTGTGTGTGTGTGTGTGTGTGTGTGTGTGTGTGTGTGTGTGTGTGTGTGTGTGTGTGTATGACTGTGCGTGTGTGTGATTGAGAATTAGCTGAAGAAGTTCTCAAGGTTTGCTCTGCTCCCACCTGCCATCCGCTTTCTGGAACCATTCTTTTCATGAAATGTGCAATAAAAGTGCCAGAACAAGGAATCATAAGCTTAATTGTCAGTGCTCTCAGCCTACTCCAGTCAATACGATCACAGCTAAACTGCTTCATCTTTGCACCCGAATCCTTAATTTCCTTAATGCCCAAAATCTCTTTCTGACTCAAAAATATAGAATTTGCTAAATGATTGAGCATTGAAAGCTGGCTGGAGCAAAGAATTTCTAATTTTTTTTTCATGTCTTAGTCCAAAATAGTCAACTAATTGTTCTGGGATCATGTTTCCTAGTTCTTTGGCTTCAAGTGTCAAGGAAACAGTTTCAAAATCTATCTCATCTTGCTCACTAAAAGTTGCATATATTTCAATGCTGTCTTCCGCTATTGAATTAATTTCTCCGGAAGGCCCTCTCCACTCAGTGTCTGCTCAGCAGACAAACTAGCACTCAGAAATTAATTTAGCACAATCTCTGGAGCAAGAATATCTGCGTCAGAAAAGAAAATCAGAAGTGTACAGTCGCCTAGCATGGTCTCTCGTGAGGTTTTTGTAATTGCTGATTCATTCATATACTTCAGTTCCTTTGTAATAATGGTGAGCATACTATTTTCTTTCCTGACTGTGATATGGTCAGGGCACCAAGTCATTCTGAATACTAGTTTCTTATCTCCCAGCTAAAAAATGTTTATCTTTCCTTCCTGCAAATTAAACGCGTACATTTCTGACATTATACTATAATTGCCACTTTATTGCCCATTTCTTTGGGCAGCCTCTTCAAAGGTTATTTTCTCCCCGATGAGCATTGCCAGTGTGATGAATTTATGCATTGCACTCAGTCCTTTCATCCAAGTTACTGAAGTTAGGAGCTGAGGCCTAATCACTGATCCTTATAGCTCCCCATTAGTTACAACCTTCATCATGTGTGATGAAGGAATACTCACTGTTGTCCATCACAGAATTCAATTCAAACATTGTAATTTTTTCATATTTTCCGTGTTGGAATTCCCACTGAAGCAGGCATACAGGAACAGCACCTGAAGAAAGCTGCATTGAACTGCCCACGCACGGTTGTGCTTGCTGCCAGACGGGCTGGGCAGTACAAACTCCTTCGACCGAACTGTTGATGGGACTCGGCCCCCGTACCGACTTCACAGCATGGACAGATCCCGACCTGCATACCCAAAGACCTGCAGAACTGTAAGTTTGTATTTGTACGAAGGGGCGCACACCGGGCACCGCTACAGCGGCCTTACGAGGGGCCATTCAAGGTGATTAGGAACAACGGGTCCACGTACGTTCTGGACATTGGGGGGAAGAGGCGGTTTTCATGGTGGACCGACTCAAACCGGCCCATGTGGACTTGGCACAGCCGGTCGAGGTTCAGGCACCGCGGTGCAGGGGCAGACCACCCAAACGGAGACTGATCCAGACTGTGGACATTGGGGGGTGTATCACTGGTTCTGAGGCGGGGGGGGGGGGGGTTATGTGGCGACCCACTTTCTACGCAGGTGAACCGGCTCACAAAATGGTGCACGTGTCAGCAGAGAGTCTAGCCCCAAAATGGCGCTGGGCCTTCTTCTTCACCAGCAAGGGAAGAAAGCCCGCGCGCGGGAAGAGACTTTTGTAATGCACCTCTGACGACATTTCCGCCCAGAGAGGGCGAGAATGGAACTGCGTAAAAGCCAGTGTCACGAAATTTGAATAAACTAGTCTTGAGTGCAACTTACAGACTGCGTGTCGTTATTTCCAGCTCTGTGTGTAGCACATCGCTACATTATCACCATTTACTTCCTTAAGGTTCATTTCCTTGCAGGCATTTACAAGAAATTAAAGGAATACAATAGATGTTTTTGGAAAACTATACATAAAGACTGACAAACAACCAATGTACAAACGAAGACAAATTGTGCAATTAAAAAAGTTGTAGAGTCCTTGAAAGTGAGTCTGTGGTTTGTGAAGTTAATTCAGAGTTGAGGTGAGTGAAGCTGTAAAATCCTTGGGTATTCAAAATCTTTCAGCATCTGATTTGAAGCTATCAGTTTAGGCAGATATAGTGCCAACAGCTCCTGGTCGAAGGCACTGTACTTGAGTTCGGGTGGCCGTAGGTGCCTGCTGAAAAATGCCAGGGGTTGCAAGCGACCCTCAATGAGTTGCTCCAGCACTCCACCGACTGCTGTGTTGGATGCGTCCACTGTGAGGGCGGTTAGCACATCCGTTCTAAGGTGCACCAGTATCACCGCGTCTGCCAAGGCTTCCTTGGCTTTAACGAAAGTGGCCGTGGCCTCCTTGTCCCAAGTAATGTTCTTGCCTTTACCCGACATCAGGGTGAACAAAGGGCGCATGATACGGGCTACTGAGGGGAGGAAGCGGTGGTAGAAGTTCACCATACCAACGAACTCCTGCAGGCCTTTGACTGTGTTGGGCCGGGCGAAGTGGCAGATCGTGTCTACCTTGGTAGGCAGAGGTGTTGCCCTGTCTTTGGTAATCCTGTGGCCCAGGAAGTCGATGGTGTCGAGTCCGAACTGGCATTTGGCTGGGTTGAACATGAGGCCAGCCAAAATCACTCAGGCAGGAGTAGAGCTGGCGGAGGTGGGACAGATGCTCCTGATGACTACTGCTTGCTATGAGGATGTCGTCCAAATAGATGAATGCAAAGTCCAGGTCGCGTCCCACCGCATCCATTAGCTGCTGGAACGTTTGTGCGGCATTCTTCGGCCGAATGGCATTCCGAGGAATTCGAACAGGCTGAACGGGGTGATGAGTGCTGTTTTGGGGAATGTCTTCAGGGTGTACCGGGATTTGATGGTACCTCCGGACGAGGTCTACTTTGGAAAAGATGCCCCATGCAGGTTTGCAGCAAAGTCCTGTATGTGCGGCACGGGGTAGCAGTCTGGAGTTGTAGCCTCGTTCTTTCTGTGCTAGTTGCCGCATGGTCTCCAGCCCCCGGCTGCTTTGGGCACCATGTGCAGGGGGGAGGCCCATGGGCTGTCGGACTGCCGTACGATCCCCAATTCCTCCATCCTCTTGAACTCTTCCTTCGTCAGGCGGAGCCTGTCCGGGTGGGAGCCTTCGTGCGCAGGCGTAGAGGGGTGGTCCCTCGGTCAGAATGTGGTGCTGCACTCCGTGTCTGGGCATGGCTGCCGGGAACTGCAATACCAGAACCGATGGGAAGTCCGCCAGGATGCTGGTGAATTCGTTGTCAGACAGCGTGATGGAGTCCAGGTGTGGAGCCGGCAACTTGTCTTCACCCAGGGAGAACATCTGGAAAGTCTTGGCATGGACCAGTCTTTTCCCTTGTAAGTTGACCAGCAGGCTGTGAGCTCGCAAGAAGTCCACCCCCAGGAGTGGTTGGGCCACGGTGGCCAGTGTGAAGTCCCACGTGAACTGGCTGGCGCCGAACTGTAGCCGCACTGTGAGGCTGCCGTAGGTCCGTATCGTGCTGCTGTTTGCGGCCCTCAGGGTGTGTCTTGGCTCTCTGTTACAGGTGTCATAACCCGTTGGGGGTAAGACGCTGATTCCCGCTCTGGTATTGACCAAGAAGCAGCGTCCTGACTGTTCGTCCCAGACGTACAAGAGTCTGTCCTGGTGGCCAGCCGCCATAGCCATTAGTGGCGGCTGGCCCTGGCGTTTCCCGGGAACTTGCAGGGCGGGCGACAACGGCGGGCTTCTGTGCCCCACCGCTGGTGGTAGAAACACTACTGTTCATTGGCCTCCTCACTCCTGCCTCTGGGTTGTGTGGGCTCCATTGCCAGGCCTGGTCTGGCCTGCTGTTGGGCAAGTGGCTTGGTAATCTGTCCGACGGACACCCTGCTCTTCCTCTTGGCTTTCCACAGCACATCTGCCCACCCCGCCACCTTCTGGGGGGGGGGGTCACTGAAATCTGCGTTGGCCAGCAGCAGATGTATGTCCTTGGGCAGTTGCTCTAGGAACGCCTGCTCAAAAATGAAGCAGGGCTTGTGTCCTTCAGCCAGGGCCAGCATCTCGTTCAGTGATGCTGACAGCGGCCTGTCTCCCAAACCGTCCAGGTGCAGCAAGCGGGCACCTCGCTCATGCCGTGAGAGGCCAGAGCAGCGCTTTGAATGCTGCATATTTGTCTTCTTCCGGGGGTGCGCCTCTAAGTAACCTGAGACTTCATCCTTAATAATAAACTCTAATATCTTCCCAACCACTGAGGTCGGACTAACTGGCTTATAGTTTCCTTTCTTCAGCCTCTCTCCCTTCTTGAAGAGTGGATTGATATTTGCAATTTTTCAGTCTTTCGGAACCATTCCAGAATCTAATGACTCTTGAAAGATCATTCCTAATGCCTCCATAATCTCTTCAGCCACGTCTTTTAGAACCCTGATGTGTACATCATCCGATCTAGGTGACTTATCTACCTTTAGATCATTCAGTTTCCCAAGAACCTTTTCTCTATCAATGGTAACTTCACACACTTCATGACCCGGATACCTGGAAATTCTAATATACTGTTAATGTCTTCCACAGTGAAGACTGATGCAAAATACTTATTCAGTTGATCCATCATTTCCTTGTCGCCCATTACTACTCTCCAGCATTGTTTCCAGCAGTCTGATATCCACTCTTGCCTTTCTTTTACACAATATGTGTTTAAAGAAACTTCTGGTATCCTCTTTAATATTATTAGCTAGCTTACTTTCTTAATGACTTTTTAGTTGCAAGATTTTCTCTAACTAATTTTTGCTCTATTACATGCCCTCTCTTCAGCTTTTATGTTAGATTTGATTTCTCTTGTTAGCCATGGTTGGGTCATCTTTCCTTTCGAATACTTTTTCCATGTTGGGGAGTATATATTCTGTGCCATCTGAATTGCTTCCAGAAATTCCAACCACTGGGTGGCCACTGAGTGTATGTTTACAGCTTATTACAGAATTATTCTGAGGTCCAGTCAATACTAGATTGTATAAGCAACACACACAAAAATACTAGAGAATCTCAGCATGCCAGCTGCATCTATGGAAAAGAGTAAACATTTGATACTTCAGCCAGAGATCCTTCGTCAGAACTGTTCTGGTGGTGTCCTGATGAGGGACCTCAGCCCAAAATGTTGACTGTTTACTCTTTTCCACAGATGTTGCCTGGCCTGCTGAATTCCTTCAGTATTTTGTGTGTTTTGCTTTGGATTTCCAGCACCTGCAGATTGTCTTTCATTTGTTGTACCAGATTGAATAAAGTCATTCTTTAAGAAGTCTGAGATTCTTTTTTCCCTCTATCTTCTTGGTCCACGGTTTGAAACGGCTGGACAGTGATATTGTTCTTAGAGCAATACACAGAAAATTCTGGAGGAACTCAACAGGTCAGGCAGCATCAATGGAAATGACTAAACGTTGACATATAAAGACCCTTCTTCAGGTTTTGAAAGGGTCTTGGCATGGAACGTCAACTTATTATTTACTTCCATTATTGCTGCCTGACCTGCATTTTGTTTGTTTTGCTCTGGGTTTCCTGCAGAATATGTTATGGTTATGATTTGTTCTTGGAGCAGCTTGATTGTAAGACCAGTACTTTGACTTCAGTGGGGTCACAGTCAACCACCTGCTTCCTACCCTGTACATTGCCTCCATGAACTTCTCATGTTTCATGCTAGTGGAGCTAGCAATATTGTCTTGCCAGCAATGTGTGTTTTCTAACCCTAAACTTTAGGTGCAGCTCATCTTCAGCCAATTGGGCAGAATGGAGTCCCAAACTCTAAAACTCTGTGTGTGGGCTTTTTATACAGTAGTATCATTACTCTTCAGTCATATTGTTCAGGTTTATTCTGGATAAGAGTTTTACCTTTCCTCTAATCCCCTCATGGCTGGTTTTCACTTGCTTGGCACATTTCATAATATCATGAGCTGATTAATTGAACTACACATGCTGTACAAGACAGATGTTAAAAAGAGGCAAGGCTACATCAGCAATTACAAGGTAAAACCTGTTACTCCCAGATGTTACAGGGATGCAGAAAATAAAACATTTAAGAGGATAGAAAATGAATGGAATAGGTAAATGAAATCACATTTAGTTCTTCCCTTAAAGTGTTCAATTTGCCCTTTCACAGCTACGGCATGCCCCATTCCATTTCCGGAGAGAGATGGATAGCTATCTTCCAAAATGAAAAATCACTGTGAAATCTTTTAATGACTACAAAGATAATCAATTTCCCTGCAGGATATCAATCTAACATTACAACCTACTTAGTTCAGTCTTAGAAACCTGCATATGCCAAACCAGGTTTTTAGCAGGAGGCAACTTTAGTAAACAGCTGAAATTTATGTCAAATTCCTTTAATTTTTTGCTTTGTCAATGAATGCTGCTTCATTGGGAACAAAATGGGACAGGTATTATGCTGCCTTGGAATCACTGACAAGACAAGATTTCCTGTTACCGTAGTCCTGAATGCCACCTTTCACCGGTGGCCATCTCCTGCATCATCAGTGTGGCCACGGACTCTCCCAGGGAATTTGGTGGCTGCACTTACAGAACTGCAGAATGCACCTGCCCAACAACATTTTAAAAGTTGCAAATGTATCTAGCTTGTACTGAAAAGCTTGAACATATAGATATTAAGAAAGAGGATGTGCTGGAGCTTTTGGAAAGCATCAATTTGGATAAGTCACTGGGACCAGATGAGATATACCCCAGGCTACTGTGGGAAGTAAGGGAGGAGATTGCTGAGCCTCTGGCAATGAGCTTTGCATTATCAATGGGGATGGGAGAGGTTCCGGAGGACTGGAGGGTTGAAGATGTTGTTCCCTTATTCATAAAAGGGAGTAGAGATAGCCCAAGAAATTATAGACCAGTGAGTCTTACTTCAGTGATGGAGAAGATGGAATAAGTTGATGGAGAAGATCCTGAGAGGCAGGATTTATGAGCATTTGGAGAAGCATAATATGATTAGGAGTAGTCAGTATGGCTTGGTCAAAGGTAGGTTGTGCCTTACAAGCCTGACTTAATTTTTTGAGGATCTGACCAAACACATTGATGAAGGCAGAGCAGTAGATGTAGTGTATATGAATTTCAGCAAGACATTTGATAAGGTACCCCATGCAAGGCTTATTGAGAAAGTAAGGAGGCATGGGATCCAAGGGGACCTTGCTTTGTGGATCCAGAACTGGCTTGCACACAGAAGATAAAGAGTGGTTGTAGACGGGTCATATTCTACATGGAAGTCAGTGACCAGTGGTGTGTCTCAGGGATCTGTTCTGGGACCCCTTCGCTTCGTGATTTTTATAAATGACCTGGATGAGGAAGTGAAGGGATGGGTTCGTAAATTTGCTGATGACACAAAGGTTGAGGGTGTTGTGGATAGTGTGGAGGGCTGTCAGAGGTTACAGCGACCCATCGATAGGATGCAAAACTGGGCTGAGAAGTGGCAGATGGAGTTCAACTCAAGAAAGTGTGAGGTGGTTCATTTTGGTAGGTCAAATATTTGGCAGAATGTAGTATTAATGTTAAGACTTTTGGCACTGTGGAGGATCAGAGGGATCTTGGGATCTGAATCCATAGGACACTCAAAGCTGCTGCACAGGTTGACTCTGTGGTTAAGAAGGCATACAATGTACTTGCCTTCATCAACCATGGGATGGAGTTCAAGAGCCAAGAAGTAATGTTACAGTTATATAGGACCCTGGTCAGACCCCACCTGGAGTACTGTGCTCAGTTCTGGTCATCTCACTACAGGAAGGATGTAGAAACCATAGAAAGGGTGCAGAGGAGATTTATAAGGATGTTGCCTGGATTGGGGGGCATGCCTAATGAGAACTGGTTGAGCGAACTTGGCTTTTTCTCCTTGGAGCTACTGAAGATGAGAGGTGACCTGATAAAGGTGGATAAGATGATGAAAAGCATTGATCGTGTGGATAGTCAGAGGCTTTTTCCCCAGGGCTGAAATGACTAACATGAGAGGACATTGTTTTAAGGTGCTTGGAAGTAGGTACAGAGGAGATGTCAGGGGTAAGTTTTTTATGCAGAGAGTGGTGAGTGCGTGGAATGGGCTGCTGGCAACGGTGGTGAGGCGGATGCGATAGGGTCTTTTAAGAAACTCCTGGATAGGTACATGGAGCTTAGAAAAATAGAGGGCTATGGTAACCTTGGTAATTTCTAAAGTAAGTACATTTTTGGCACATCATCGTGGGCTGAAGGGCCTGTATTTTGCTGTAGGTTTTCTATGTTTCTATTTTTCTATTAAGCACTTCCTCTGGCAGTTCATTTCATATAGGTACAACCCACTGTGTAAAGTAAAACAATTCCTCTCAAGTTCCTACTAAATCTTTCTTTTCTCACCTATGTGCTCCAGTTCTTCAATCCCCAACCCTCGGAAAAAGACTGAGTTCATCCACCCTGATATGACCCTCATGATTTTATACTCAACTGAGTTCTCTCATTGCTTTCCACTGTACTTGCATTGGATTTAACCTGGCATGGGTTCAGCAAGTGGATTTCCCAGCCTGAGAGGAACTGCGGAAGTTTGTGCTGTTTGTTGCATTTCACATGGAATCCATCTTTGCAGCAGAAGTGCCTTGTGACAGTCCTACAGAAAGTGAGGCTGCATTTGGGAGGAGCCGAGTTACCTGACAACAGATCTATAGGATCTCAGTAAAATCTTCGCTCCATCTTGTTTTTATTTTGAATGTTGATGCAATATAATTTCTTTATCTACTTAACAATCCAGCTGTTACTTTTCAGCCAATTCATTTGTTGTTGACAGATCCCTCAGAAAGATATACTTCCAACAAAAAAAAGACAGTTGCCTGCATAACAACTCATGAAATTAGTTACATTATTTTAGGTGATCTCCTATATTTGTAAACAATGCTTTGCAATCTCTGGCTGGGAGACTTATGGAATGAAGCAGGCACTGTCCCATACCAAAACTATTCCATTCATTATTACTATTTGGCTGCAGCTGCCGAGTCGCTTTTCATTCCAAGTTCAGATTGAAATTCTTTGGGTTGGCACTTTGTGATTCAGCAACATGCTTTGAATCAGTACCACACAGATCCTTATTAATCGTTGGTTCTGACTGTGCAAAATCTTAAGGCGAATTTATACTTGTGTGTCAAATGTACGCCGTAGATACCGCGTACCCTACGCCATCGTAGGGTAACGTGCACCTCCCCAAAAATGTAACTGACGCATTGTGGCAACGCAGACCGTAACAACTGTGATTGGTCAGTTTGGTAGCATCGCATTTCCTCATATGCATTTCCAGTTGCTTTATTCTGCCATGTTTGTGCACTGATACGAAATAACTGGTGGGAGACGATAAACCAAATCGTCAAATCTACCTGCCGACATCCGAAAATATTTGAAATGCATTTCCTCATCCATATCTCTCACAAAGAAACTCAACACAGTGGCATAGAAACCCTACCACCAACTAGTGTTTTGGCGGTGAATTGCAGAGCGACGCAGACACAACTATGCATGCTCGCTACGGCGTAGGGCTACGCAAAAGTATAAATCAGGCCTAAGGCGTAGCCTGTACGCACAAGTATAAATCAACCTTTAGGCACATAGTAGTAATGTAATGTTTTGCACTGTACTACTGCAAAAAAAAACAAATTTCATGACACATGTGAGTGAAGATAAACCTAATTTTGGTTTGGGTCTCTACTGTGGATTGAGAGTGGGAAGATGGCTGGGGGAGGGGCATCATGGTTGGGAAACAGGGAAGGGAGATGGGAGGGAGTGGGAAGCACTAGGAAGACATTTTGCCTGGTTTCTCAAGGCTGGGTGTGTCTGCACCTGTGCCACCCTCCCCATCCCTGGCACACCTTCTCTGCCACCTGTCTCATACCCCTCCCACAATGCCCCACCTCCACCATTCCCAACATCCTATACTCCCATTAGATTTACGAACTCGTTCTCCACTCCATATTGACAAATACAGTACTGTGTATAATTCTTAGGCACCCTAGTTATATATATGTGCCTAATATTTTTGCACAGAACTGTACCTATGATCTAAAATTACCTGAGGTTTGTACTAATCTGTAGATAATTGCCTTACTACTACAATTATTGCAGTTTCAATCGACAGCTTTTCTGATTTATGGAAACCTTAGGTTGTGGACTGTTCTTGGAGATCCAGAGATTATCCACCCTTAATCAGAACAGTTCTGTTCAGGGGAAGGTAATCTGGGGCATTTTCTGTGGATTTATGAAATGTAACGGGAAGACAAGTTAGATTCTATCTTCTTGGCCCTTGTCCAGTAGATTAGTCGACTGACATTGATTATCTCCAGCAGCTCCCTCTACATAGCTATTACTGTCTCTGAAACCTTGAATGAACAATAGCAGCATCCTATGAAATTGTTCCTGTGGCTCCTCCAATATCGATGGTGCTTTATTGCCAAAACAATCAGAAACAAAGAATCGACAGGAACTCTTGAAAAAAAGGCATCAGAAAATAAGAAACAACGCTGGAAAATGCTGGAAAATACACAGCAGGTTGGCCATCCTCCAGAGTTAACGCTTCAGGTTGACAACCTTTCAGAAAGTAAGATTTCTATTTTAAAGTCATTAATATAGCTTTCAGTTTTCTGGGCCTCGTATTCCCAAATAGAATGGCAACATTAAAGGTAAAGCTTTTCAAGAAATTATAAGAAAATTTTCAATACAGGAGGATATTTAGATAATCCTGTCTGTGCTGGTCAAAAAGAGCTTTCTATCCAGCACCAGATCACAACCCTGCAAGCCACAGTCCTTGTAGTATACATTTCCAAATGTGATAATAGGAATTATTTTCAAGTGTTAAGTTTTCAACCTTTACAACCTCTGGGTAAACAATTATTTTACTGAATTCCACTTCATGCAACCATTTATTTTTAATCTTACTCCCTGATAATTTCGTACACCTCAATTAAATCTCTACGTAAACAGCTTCTTACTTCTTAAAGCAAAGTATTGCACATGTGGTTCAGTTCTAGTACTGTGGGTTCTGAGGTGACTGATAAAGCCAATGAGGGAACCACAGAGTCTTCTATAATTGAGGCAGGCAGGAGGGGTGAGTGATTAGTTTATATGTCAGTGCAATTTTCCTACAATTGCACTGGATTTCTGTGTGCTTGCCATTCTCAACACTACCTGGAAGACCCTTCGCCACTTTGAGTGATCATGGGGGAGGGACTCTCAGAGATGAGTGAGGTGGTTTCTTTCCTTTAAGGAGACTTTGAGTTTGTCCTTAAATCCTTTCTCTTTCCACTGGTAATCCCTTCATGTGACAGAACTCAGAATGGAGTCTTTGTTTCAGAGCTCTGTGTTGGACAAATGAACGATGTGTTCTGCCCAATGAAACCAACTGAAAGTAAATAGGGCCTCAGTGAAAGGGTTACTCGTGTGAGAAAGGATGTTCCTGTTCATTCACATGTCCATCCAATGGAATTGGAGGATTTTCTAAAGACACTGCTGACGGTGTCCTTTCAGTATCTTGAGATCCTTAGTATATGCAGTTCAGGCTGTCGAAGTAAATGGAAAACTATGACAGGGATGGGGGATAAGGATATCACTGCTGCCCAGCAAACATTGAGTTTGGTATCCATTTTGAGACCTTGATCTTCCAAATGGCTTCTCCTTAGAAAGCCAGACTGAACTGCCACTTTGAAGGTAGTGGTGAATTTCATTTCAATGTCTACCTTCATCGCAAGGAGGTTCTTGCCATGTGGGAAGTTCTCAAGAGTTTTCCAGGGTGCACCATGAAATATTAGTGTTGGAGGGCCATATTGTCTACTGGGGACAGATTGAAAGAGGACATCTGTCTCAGAGATATAGAAGAAGGCCCTTCTTCCCATATACTTCAGTCAATGAGTCAACAATAGCTTAGAACTCAGCCTCCAAATGTGCAGAAGCACAAGCATGATCAACATTCAGTGTGCAGATGACCAACAGGATTAAAGTACCTTTGTTCCTAAAGTGGAAGTGATGTAGATTGAATAGTTTCCTATTGACCTTGCAGACTAACTCCACTCCATCAGGAGGCTAGTTGAAAATGAGGTGTAGAATTGAATTTTCATGATGAAAAATGTTGGGGTGATGATGCTCGTCGACTTTTTCACCAAGATTAAAAATACAGGAGAGCCACTGATGAGGGTGGCATGTTTACCATCATTTAGCAGACATAAAATGGTGATGAACTTTTGTAGACTGTCCACATTTGAGAAGGTGCTCCAAAGTTTCTCCCGGCTGATGAAGTAAAAAGCTTTAGTAAGATCAAGGAAGACAACTTTTATAAGGATGTTGCCTGGATTAGGGAGCATACCTTTTGAAAACAGATTGAGTGAATTCGGCCTTTTCTCCTTGGAGCGACAGAGGATGAGAGGTGGCCTGATAGAGGTGTGTAAGAAGATGAGAGGCATTGATCGTGTGGGTAGTCAAAGGCTTTTTCCCAGGGCTGAAATGGTTGCCACAAGAGGACACAGATTTAAGGTGCTGTGGAGCAGGTACAGAGGAGATGTTAGGGGTAAGTTTTTTACGCAAAGAGTGGTGAGTGTGTGGAAAGGGCTGCCAGCAACGGTGGTGGAGGCAGATACGATAGGGCCTTTTTAGATAGGTACATGGAGCTTAGAAAAATAGAGGGCTATGGGTAAACCTAGTAACTTCTAAAGTAGGGACATGTTCAGCACAGCTTTGTGGGCCAAAGGGCCTGTACTGTGCTGTAGGTTTTCTATGTTTCTATGTAACATATAATGGAAGAAGATGACGCCAGCAAACAAGCAACCAGGAGCGACATATTCCAGGTGGTTCAAGAAGCTACTTCATTCACTTCTTTTATACTTCTTTTTCTATCAAATGTGGTCTTGCTACTGTTGGAGCCTGTGATCTACATTTTGACAGTGTGTCTTTGGACTGATCGAGCGATCTGGTGCTTTGCTGTTTCCAAGGGTGTTTTGTGAAGCTTTGAGCGAAGTGTGCAGCCTTGAGGTCAAGAAGCCTGGAAATGGGGCGTGAGCCATGACTGACTCTGTTTCTCACTGATCTTGCTGATTAAGCCACCGAGAAAGATTGAAATCATTGAGGCAAGCAGGTATCAGGCACCACCTACCAGCCTCTTGCTTACTGCTGCCAGAGGAAGATACCTGCATGTGACAATCTCTCTTTCACCCTCTTGCTTCCTGCTCCCGTAGGAAGGTCCATGCATTTGAATGGTCTCTCACTCCCTCTCACTCGATGCCAGGGGATTGTGCTGGAGTCCTGGGTTTTGGGTAAGGTTTAATCAATGCAACTTGTGGATTGGACACTATAGTTCACGTTATGATCTGTTTCTGCTTTCTGGTCGCTCCTCCATTTGTTGCTATTTTGGCCGAGTTTGAGTCAGGGTGACCTGCAGATAACGAACACTGAGTTGAACCGAATATAGCTGAACTATTTTGATTTTGTGTTTTACCTTCTGTGTTTTTCACTCTTTTTTTGTTTGCTGCCAGTTATGTGACCTGTTTTTTTTTTGCAAATGGGAGGATTTGATTTTTTTTTTGAACGGGTTCCATGGTTTTCTTTGTTTCGTGGCTGTCTGTGGAGAAGACAAATCTCAGGGTTTGGTACTGTACATATACTTTGATAATAAATGTACTTTGAATCTTTGAATCTCTGTTGCCTGGGTTTATTTTGGAGTTTTTATTCAACTGTACCTCTGGATGTATGGGATTCAGGAAGCACCTTTACAGTCATCAGCAGGAACAGTTGAAACTGACCCTAGCAGGGAGGACCACAGTTGATTTGATCCCCATCCTTAAAGATGACTACCATTATGTTATCTCTGAAGTTGCCTGCGATACACTCCTTTTTTCAGAAATGCATGATAATGTTGTGGATTTGAGACTTCAGCTTTTCACCACCAAGTTTTTGAATGTGAATAACAATATCCACTTCTATTTAATAATTGGCACCTTGCCTTTCTGATCTTGTTGGTGAGACTGCAGTGAGTCTATAGGCAGGAGTCAAAAGCATTCAAATCAAGGACAGATTCATAGCTGAGATGCTGTCTGAAATGTTCTTTCTAGTGTGCACTGATCCCTGTCCTGTCCTTGATAAACTCATCTCCATTCTTGGCCACCGACATTTAGGTATAAGTCATTAATATATCTTTTTTTTAAATAAGTTAGGCAGTGGCCATTGAATTCTGAAGAAATTCATTGGAAATTGGTCATATTAATGATGGTCAAAATTACTCAACAACCATGATCTTTTCCTTCCTGCTACTAAACCAATTTGTCACTCTCCTATTGGGCTTTTATTTGTTTAAAGTAGTCTGTCACATGGGATCTTACTGACAGTCTTTCAATTACATGTAGACTACATTAACATATTACCCTGTCAACTTTCCTTGTTACCTCCTCAGAGAATTCAATCAAGTTATTCCAACATGCCACCCTTTAATAAATCCACGTTGCTCAGACTTAATTTATTTCTTTCTAAATTATGGTACATGGTCTCCCTTCGAATAGATTTTAATATTTTTCCCATACCCGAAGTTAAACTAATTAGGCTGTAATTACTTTGTTATCTCTTCATCCGGTTAAATAACAGTGCAATGTTGGCAGGCCCTCAATGCTCTGGCATCACACCTATAGACAGGGATGACTGAAAGATGACTTTTCGATCATCTATAATATTTTCCTTGATTCTTTCAACAACTAGTGATATATTTAATCCAAACCTGAAAACGGATCTCTTTTCATACATGCTAAACTCCCTCTGATATTCTGAATTTACTCATATCAACCTACCCACGTAACCTTTCCTAGCCACCTGCTTTCACAATAACATTGATGTTACCTCTCAACCCCTGCGCTGGTTTTGGGAAGATAGCTGCAAAGTCTTCAGAACCTCATTCCACATTCCACCATGACACATAGTCTTTTTTTTACCCCAACTTTTAGTTATCCTTTTGCACTTTATGAAAGGATATTAATGTATATTTTACTTGCCAGTAGCTTCCATTCACATCTTTCCACCCCTTCTTTCTTTAATTATTTTGCCTTATGCTTTCTAGGCTTTTAGGACATAGAACATAGGAATCTACATTACAGGCCCTTCGGCCTACAATGTAACCTACTCTAGAAACTGCCTAGAATTAGCCTAGCACATTGCTTCTAAGTTCCATGTACCTATCGAAGAGTCTCCTAAAAGGCCCTATTATATCCGCCTCCACCACCATCACTGGTAATGCATTCTACACACCCACCACTCTCTGTGTGAAAAACTTACCTCTGACATCCTCTGTACCTGCTTCCAAGCACCTTAAAACTATCCCCCCCTCCAACCTTTGTGTTAGCCATTTCAGCCCTGGGAAAAAGCCTCTGGCTATCCACACAATCAAAGCCTCTTGTCATCTTGTACACCTCTGTCAGGTCAACTCTCATCCTCCATTGTTCCAAGGAGAAAAGGCCAAGTTCACTCAACATATTTTCATAAGGCATGCTCCCCAATCCAGGCAATATCTCATAAATTTCCTCTGCACTCCATCTATAGCATCCACATCCTTCCTTTAGTGAGGTGACCAGAACTGAACACAATACTCCAGTGAGGTCTGACCAAGGTCTTATATAGCTTATACAGCTGCAACATTATTGCCTTTTTGCTGTATTTAGTTCCTATATCTTTGACCTAGCTTATCCTCAATATATTCTGCTGAGTAGGGAACTGTGTTTCACTTACTGAATAAACAAATTAATACATTCATCCCATGGATGAATGGATGAACTGTTTTTGGAACAGCTTCTTCCCCACTGCCATCTGATTTCTGAATGGACAATGAACTCATTTACACTGCCTCATGATTTTTTTTCCTTTTCGTGGGCCATTTTGCACTATTTTAATTATATATTTTTTCTTACTGTAATTTTTTTTTATTATGTATTGCATTGTACCACTGCTGCATATTTCACAATATATGCCAGTGATATTAAACCTGATTCTGATTCCTTCTGTGTCATCTGACTTTCACTTGCTGCCTGTTCGAGGTGTAAGAACTGTCCAATTTATTTCACACCACCTTTAAAATCAGGACACTAGGATGTTGAATTATCTCAAAAATCAGAGTGCTGTCACAATGCAAGATGAAATCTGAGAGACAGAGGTTTTTATTTAGACGTTACTTATTCCAAACATGCTTCCTGCTTTGGGAAAGTGGCTTCAATGCACCCCAGTGAAATGATTGAAATGTGAAATTAACAGCAAGTGCTCTGTAATTACAGCTTTGACTTGTATTGCAAGACAATAGTTTTTGATTACATTCTCCAAAGAATGACTCAAAAGATATGTCACAATGTTTTAATTATAGGAATCATGGGTAATGCACAAAAAGTGTGTAATTAAATCAACCTGAGTCAAATGAATGCATTTCCAACAATCATACTCGATAATACCAGAAGAGTGGTTGCTTTTTCGCTAAAACCAATTTCAGATTTCCTGGTCACATTGAGTGACATAATTTCTGAACTGTCAAGCCTCATCCAATCAATAAGTACAGGCTGCATCACAGAGCAAATGCCGATTGCTATGACTTTGTGTCTTCACAAATTATTGCTCATTAGTGTCACAGTGACCACAGTTTGACTAAGGTCGATAGTTCAGATAATATTTTAGCAAAGAGAGTCTGTCTGGGAGTGCATTGGAATTGTTAGGTGTAGGTGGAACAAAAGCTTTGGTGAGGGACACAGCAGTAGACAACGTGAGGCCAAAGCACAGTCAAGGAATGTTACAGGAGGAAATAGGTGGTCTTTGGAATTGCACAGAAATGAGGTTGGAACATTTTCCAGCAAAAGGTTCAAACCGCAATCAAATCTGATCCCAAACACAGCCAATATAAGCAAGCTGAGCTCAATTTTTTTTTGATACATGACCCAACTCCAGTAGATAGAGTGAAGTCTCATTGGGCTCAGGTCTGGTAGCTGGGCTCCACTGTGAAGATAGCCATTGAGAATTAGGGATTGCTTCTTGTGCAACCTGCACTTTTCCGGTTTATTTTTCATTTATTTATTTTCTGGGATCTGGGGATTGCTGGCAAGGCTGGCATTTATAGTCCACCCACAAGTGCCCTAGAGAAAGTGGTGCTGAGTTGTCTTCTAAAATCACCATGGTCCTTCTAGTGGACGTCCTCCCATAGTGCTGTTGAGTCGAGATTTTTAAAACTTTTAGAACCAGTAGTGATGAAAGAACACAATATAATTCACAGTCAGGATGTTATGGTACTTCGAGGGGAAACTGTGATTGATGGTGGTTCAGTTTGCATGCTATCCCTTGTGCTACTTGGTGGAATAGATCCAACAACTACAAAACACTTTCATCTGAACCAGAATCAGGTTTAATATCACTGGCATATTTTGTGAAATTTGTTGTTTTGCAGCTACAGTACAATGGAATATATAATAAAAAACTATAAATTACAGTAAGTAATATATAAGTTAAATGAAATAGGTAGTTCAAAAAGAGAGGAAGAAGCAGCATTTATAGGTCCACTATTTATTCAGAAATATGATCTGTGTCAAGTAGGTCTCTATCCATTGGCACCAAATGACCATTGATACCACATTCAATGAAAATGTTCTCTTCATATCAAGAATGGTCAAACTCACCTCACTTCTGGAAATCAGCTCTTTGGTCCATGTTGGATTTGGGCTGTGCTGATGTCTGAAGTTAACTGGTTCTGTGAAGCCCAGAATGAACATACTGAGCAAGTTATTGGTGAGTAAGTGATACAGCTGTCGGCAATATCTATCCCCCGCCACTTTGCCAGTCATTGTGAATAGACTGACTGGGTACTAATTAGCTGGATTGGATTTGCCTGGCTTTTTTGAACGGGCCATACCTAGGCAACTATTCCACATGGTTGGGTAGTTACCAGTGCTACAAGAATAGGGGAATAACTTGGCTAGTTCTGGAGAGCTGGCTACAGGTAGAATTTTGTCTGATCATGTAGCCTTGCTACTTCTAGTGCTCTAAGATATTTCCTCATATTGCATGCAGCTAAGCAAATTGGCTGTAAAGTATCCTTTTAAGGATCTGGGCAGCATGACAACAGAGCTAGTACTTGAATTGGTTTATTATTGTTACGTCTACCAAGATGCAGTGAAAAGCTTATCCCACATACTGTTCATACAGATCAATTCATTACACAGTGCATTGAGATAGATAAGACAAAAGAATAACAATGCAGAATAAAGTGTAAAGTACAGTGCAGGTACACCAAAAAGTGTAAGATCATAACAAGCTAGATTGTGAGGTCAAGAATCCATGTTGTTGTACAAGAGGTCCATTCAGGAATCTATGCTGCCTCGTACCTCCAGAGACCAATCCTGGCTTTCTGGATTGACCTGTATGGAATTTACATGTGCTGCCTTGAACTGTGTGCACCTCCTCTGGGCACTACAAAGGGTAGTAGCTTATTATGCCACTGTAAATTGTCCTTAGTGTGTGATGAGTGGTAGAATCCGGAAGAAATTGATGAAAATGAGATTAAAGAGTGGTTGTAGATGGGTCATATTCTGCATGGAGGTCGGTGACCAGTGGTGTGCCTCAGAGATCTGTTCTGGGATCCCTTCTCTTTGTGATTTTTATAAATGACCTGGATGAGGAAGTGGAGGGAAGGGTTAGTAAATTTGCTGATGACACAAAGGTTGGGGTGTTGTGGATAGTGTGGAGGGCTGTCAGAGTTTACAGCGGGACATTGATAGGATGCAAAACTGGGCTGAGAAGTGGCAGATGGAGTTCAACCCAGAGAAGTGTGAGGTGGTTCATTTTGGTAGGTCAAATATGATGGCAGAATACAGTATTAATAGTAAGACTTTTGGCAGTGTGAAGGATCAGAGGGATCTTCGGATCTGAGTCCACAGGACACTCAAAGCTGCTATGCAGGTTGATTGTGTGGTTAACAAGGCATACAATGTATTGGCCTTCATCAACTGTGGGATTGAGTTCAAGAGCTGAGAGGTAATGTTGCAGCTATATAGGACCCTGGTCAGACCCCACTTGGAGTACTGTGCTCAGTTCTGGTCATCTCGCTACAGGAAGGATGTGGAAACTATTGAAAGGGTGCAGAGGAGATTTACACAGATGTTAGCTGGACTGGGGAGCATGCCTTATGAGAATTGGTTGAGTGAATTTGGCTTTTTCTCCTTGGAGCAATGGAGGATGAGAGGTGACCTGATAATGGTGTATAAGATGATGAAAGGCATTGATCATGTGGATAGTCAGAGGCTTTTCCCCAGGGTTGAAATGGCTAACCCGAGACAGCGCATTTTTAAGGTGCTTGGAAGTAGGTACAGAGGAGATGTCAGGGGTAAGTTTTTTACGCAGAGGGTGGTGAGTGTGTGGAATGGGCTGCCGGTGACAGTGATGGAGGTGGATATGATAGGGTCTTTTAAGAGACTCCTGGATAGGGACATGGAGCCTAGAAAAATAGAGGGCTATGGGTAACCCTAGGTAATTTCTAAAATAAGTACATGTTTGGCACAGCATCGTGGGCCGAAGGGCCTGTACTGTGCTGTAGGTTTTCTATGTTTCTAATGTGCAGGCTTAGTGTAAATGAGTTGTGGATGGTCAATGAGGATGTGATGGTCTTGTTTCTCTGCTGTATTTATGACTCACTGACTCTAAAGAAGTTGAGATTAATTATGCATTTGGCAATTTTGGCTAAACATGGGATACTGCATCCCATGGTAATCAGCCTTGATGTTTTTAATTATAGAGAGTTGTCCTGTCCCACTTAAACCCAAGGATGTAAGATTGATTTGACACCCAACCTGACCCTAATCCAACATTTGCAGTGGTGTCCCACTGATTCTATTCTTAGTACAACTTAGGAAGTCAAAGTTTATTCCATTTCGGACACCCGTTAGGAGAAGAAGTTGGTTGGTGAAAGAGGAACAAATTGTATGGCTAGGGATATAGAATCTTCCCAAAGTTTACCTGAGGAAAATGACTGCTCCAGAGGCCAGGTAAGCAACCTGCCAGTTTAGTATTTGAATCGAATAAGATGTGATGAAGGAGAACAGGTTGCTTATGGAGCATGAGTGGAAACTCACATAGTGGCTTTGGATTATGTGCTAAAGTTAATGTTTCAATGAGACATTAAATTAGCCAAGGATTGATGCTTGGAGTCACCTGAGGTAATGTTGGGGAACAGGAAGTGGAGGCAATGCATATTCCTCTCTGCCATTGAATGGATAAGAATTGAAAGAGTAAAGCAAAATAAAGTTGTTGCTAAAAATCTGAAATATAAATAGAAAGTTCTGAAATATTGTAACAGAGGAGGCAGTAAAATTGGAGATCAAAATAAATATACTGCTTAATAATTGCTATCAAAATTTGTAACAGTAATGGATATAACAAGTTTATGTGAGTGCAGAGTAAAGAAAGGGGGTGAAGGAAAAGGGAAGCAGAAAGGAACATTGTTGCTTGATATGAGGAAAGATGAAATGAATGAGATAATGATACAAAATAATATGGAAATGAGAGAAGGTGAGATAACAGAAAGAAAAGTGGCAGACTACAGATAAATGTAAAAAATACAATGATCTTTATCAATGGTTTTTGTTATATCTACTCCTGACTATTCCAACACACACTGAGCAGAACCCTTTTTGCCAAACCATAAACCATCAGCTTTCTCATTTGTGGTTTTATGGTGTTAGTGAGGAAAAACTTGTAACATAGCAAAATAGGGCAAATGTCCCACAGTACAGCTTGACTTTATTAACTGGATGAGCTCAAGGAGATGATCGTCGATTTCAGACGGTCTCAGCCTGACCACACACCCCTCAGCATCAGCGGCTCCATAGTGGAGAGAGTGGAAAACATCAAGTTCCTTGGGGAGCAGATCTCGGACAATCTCACCTGGTCCAGGAACACCACTGGGATTGTGAAACGGGCCCAGCAGAGATTGCACTTTCTGAGGAAGCCTAAACAAGCATCACTCCCCACTAACATCTTAACTACATTCTACAGAGGTGTGGTTGAGAGTGTGCTGACCTTTTGCATCACAACCTGGTACTCCAGCTGCAGTGCTGTCGACAAAAAAGCCTTGCAGATGGTGGTTAGGGGAGCAGAGAAGGTTATTGGGGTCTCCCTACCTTCTGTCCAAGACCTCTTTCAGAGTCGATGCCTCCAGAAGACACGGTACAACATTAAAGACCCCTCACATCCTCTCCATGAACTGTTTGTTCTTCTACCATCAGGCAAACGTTACAGAAGCATCAAAACTAAAACCACAAGGCTACTAAACAGCTTCCTCCCACAGGCAGTCAGACTGCTAAATAGCTGCTCTACCTGACTCTGCTTTTGACACTTTTAACTTGCACTGGACACTTATAACTTGAGTTTAACTGACATGTGGCTGTTGTGTTTTACTACTTATTGTTATGTTTATTATTTAGTGTTGCGTTTGTTATGTTATGATTTCACTGCTCCTGGGAAACGCTGTCTCATTCTGCCCTGCAGAGCTGATGTACGGTTAGAATGACAATAACGTTTTTTGAATCTTGAACTGTTTAAAAACTAAGTTACAGCATTTACCTCGGAAGTCTGCAATAGATTTTAGCAAAATGCATCCACTGTCCTGGTATATTGGAGAAATACATTCATTCACCTCTGGATAATTTAATTAAACATTTCCTATAATTAAACACTTGCAACATATTTTTGAGCCATTTCTGTCAATCACTGACACAGTAACTGATTGGAAAGCCGTGGATGAACCAGGAGGTACGTTGTCTGCTGAAGGCTGGATCTGTGGCAGACATATCTGGCGAACTAGGCCTGTACCCGAAAACCAGGTATGATTTGCAGAGGGCTATTACAAGGGTGAAGAGACAATTTTGAATGTGGTTGGAGGTGACATCGGCTGTACGACAACTCTGGCAGGGTTTGCAAGTCATTACTTCCTACAAGGTGAAACCCAATGGCATGAATGGCAATGATGCTTCACTACCAGAAGAACTCAATGCCTTCTGCACCCGCTTTGAAAGGGAGAATATAGCTACAGCTGTGAAGATTCCTGCTGCACATGATGACCCTGTGACCTCTGTCTCAGAGGCCGATTTTAGGCTGTCTTTAAAAGAGTGAGCCCTTGCAAGGTGGAAGGTCCCGATGGAGTAACTGATAAGGCTCTGAAAACCTGTGCCAACCAACTGGTGGGAGTATTCAAGGACATTTTCAACCTCTCACTGCTACAGGCAGAAGCTCCCACTTGCTTCAAAAAGGCAACAATTATACCAGTGCCTAAGAAGAATAATGTGAGCTGCCTTAATGACTATCGCCCGGTAGCACTCACATCTACAGTGATGAAATGCTTTGAGAGGTTGGTCATGACTAGACTGAACTCCTGCCTCAGCAAGGTCCTGGACCCACTGTAGTTTGCCTATCACCACAATAGGTCAACGGCAGACGCAATCTCAGTGGCTCCTCATACAGCTTTAGACCACCTGGACAACACAAATACCTATGTCAGGATGCTGTTCATCGACTATAGCTCGTCATTTAATACCATCATTCCCACAATCCTGATTGAGAAGTTGCAGAACCTGGGCCTCTGTACCTCCCTCTGCAATTGGATCCTCTACTTCCTAACTGGAAGACCACAATCTGAGCGGATTGGTGATAAAATCTCCTCCTCGCTGACAATCAACACTGGTGCACCTCAGGGATGTGTGCTTAGCCCACTGCTCCACTCTCTAAATACCCGTGACTGTGTGGCTAGGCATAGATCAAATACCATCTATAAATTTGCTGATGATACAACTAATGTTGGTAGAATTTCAGATGGTGAGCAGAGGGCATACAGGAGAGGGATATGCCAACTAGTGGAGTAGTGTCGCAGCAACAGCCTGGCACTCAACGTCAGTAAGATCAAAGAGTTGATTGTGGACTTCGGGAAGAGTAAGACAAAGGCACACAAACCAATCCTCACAGAGAGATCAGAAGTGGAGAGAGTGAACTGCTTCAAGTTCCTGGGTCTCAAGATCTCTGAGGATTTAACCTGGCCTCAACATATCGATGCAGTTATAAAGAAGGCAAGACAGTGGCTATACTTCATTAGGAGTCTGAAGAGATTAGGAATATTACCAAATACATTCAAAAACTTCTATAGATGTACTGTGGAGAGCATTCTGACAGGCTACATCATTGTCTGATTGAGGGGGTTGGAGGAGGCTACTGCACAGGACCAAAAGAAGCTGCAGAGGGTTGTAAATGTAGACGGCTCCATCTTGGGTACTAGCCTTCAAAGTACACAGGACATCTTTAAGGAGCGGTGTCTCAGAAAGGCAGCATCCATTATTAAGGAACTCTAGCAACCAGGGCATGTCCTTTTCTCACAGTTACCATCAGGTAGGAGGTACAGAAGCCTGAAGGCATACACTCAGCAGTTCAAGAACAGCTTCATCCCCTGTGCCATTTGATTCCTAAATGGACATTGAACCCTTGAACACTACCTCACTTTTTAAATATATATAATTTCTGCACAATTTTTAATCTATTAAATATACATATACTGTAATTGATTTACTTATTTAGTTATTATTATTACTATTTTGTTTTTTTTCTTCTATATTATTTATTGCATTGAACTTCTGCTGCTAAGTTAACAAATTTCACTATGCATGCCATGATAATAAACCTGATTCTGATTCTGAACTTTGTTATTACCTCCTATCTGATTCCCATAATCATCAATTCCTTTTCAGAATCAGAATCAGATTTATTATTACTGTTTTACATGATTGGGTGCCAGCATGAACTCAATGGACTGAAGGGCCTGATCCTGTGCTGTGTAACTCAATGTCACTGAGGTTTAGGTTGTTTAAAGTACAAAAATACAAGTACCAAGTACATTTATCATCTATATACATATACGTCACTATAGGTAACCCTGTGATTTGTATTCTTGCAGGCATACTCAGTAAATCCAAGAACAATAATCGAAATAATGAAAAACTAACCACGGAGGATGAACACGAAACCGACGTGTAAAAGAGAGCAAACTGTGCAAATACAAAAGAAAAAAAGAAATAATAATAATAAACAAATAAGCAATAAATATTGTGAACATAAGGCGAAGAGTGCTTGAAAGTGAGTGCATAGGTTGTGGGAACAGTTCGGTAATGGGGTAAGTGAAGTTGCGTGAAGTTTCCCCTCTGATTGAAGAGCCCGATAGTTGAGAGGTAATAATTGTTCCTGAACTTGGTGTTTGAGTCCTGAGGTTTCTGTGCCTTCTTTGTGATGGCAGTAGTAAGGAAAAAACATTGCCTATATGGTGAGAGTCTCAGCTGATTGACGCCGCTTTCCTGTGATGTAGATGTGGTCAACAGTGGTGAAGGCTTTACGCATGATGGACTGCACCACATCCAACACTCTTTGTAGGATATTCCATTCAAGGGCATTGGTGTTTCCGTACCAGGTTGTGATGCAGCCAGTCAATATACTCCCCACCACACATCTATAGAAGTTTATCAAAGTTTTAGATGTCATAACATATCTTCACAAACTGCTAAGGAAACGGTGGCACTGCTGTGCTTTCTCCTTTGTTGCACTTACGTGCCGAGCCCAGGTCAGGTCCCCTGAAATGATAACACTGAGGAATTTAAAGTTGCCGGCCCTCTCCACTTCCGATATCCTGATGAGGACTGGCTTATAACCTCTGGTTTCCCCCTCCTAAAGTCAATAATCAGCTCTTTGGTCTTGCTGACATTGAGTGAGAGGATGCCCTTGTGGTACCACTGAGCCGCAATCATAGTGAACTTATTTGAGCAATGTGGAAAATGAGTGAGGACTGTACTATAATGGCTGCATTGAACAGTTGGCAAAGCTGTGGAACTAAATGAAATAAAAGTAGCATATAACAAGGACATCTTTCAACTCTGCTGAAAATCCAAATGGTTTGTCATAAAATAAACTGTGGTCGCAATTAAAATGTTTTATATTATGTAGCTGTGTTCTCCCCATCTGCACTCAAAAGCCATTTTCATATTGTCTTCCTCTCCTCTTCTAGCTTCATGTTATTAATAAAAAGTTCCTTGCAAAAGAAGGGATCATCACCTGCCATCGTTAGTGCTGAGCAGGATAAGGCAGATGTTGTCTAATGGTTGCATATTGCGATTCAGCCTGGAGCTGATTGGTGTGAAAATACAGTGCTTGTCACCACAGCCTCCTCACAACTTGCCTGAGGCAGGGTTGGAAATTTCAGGAGCTGATTCACTGCCAGATATAGTGAAGATACAATCACAGAAAATGTGATTATTTCCCCACTCCCTAACTCGTAAATTATTCCCCTAGCATCACCGATAGATTCCCCAGTGTTTTATGCAGTGCACTGGTGTGTGTGTGTCATCTAGGTACAATACGCAGCTGGGGGTGATAAATTTGCACTAACAGATATTCCCTAAGAGCAGTCTCATGACATGCACACATTTGTCTGAAGGCATTCAGACTTTGCTGGCCAGATTTGCTTTTGACTGTAAACCATACTGGGTGACTTATGTAATATAAGTCACAGCTTGTGGTAACATAGTGGTTGAGTTAAACAGACTGGCAACAGAGTTCTGGACCATTTGTCCAGACATGAGCTCAAATCACACCACAGCCACTGAGGAATAAGCTTTCAGGAAAGCAAATAAATCCTGATTTTCTTTAGGAAAAAGCTAATTTTAGTTATAGTTATGTTATGGTAGCCAAGAAACTTGTGGATTGCTGTACAAAACAAAATGTGTTTGTTTCATTCAATCCCTCGAGGGGAGGAACTCTGCCATCCTTAAACAACCTGGCCCATATGTCACTCCTGACTGTAAATGTGATTGGCTCTAAACTGCCTTTCATTTGGGGCAGGTTTGGAGGGAGAATAAAGACTGCATTTCCGTGAGCAAATAAGTACAATATTCAGTATCTACAATCATTTAATATGAATAAAACTGTATCCATATCAGCTAAAACAAAGTGATCTGACAAGAGTAATATTATCACAACCCAACCATCAGGAAAGTGCTGAGATGAAGGAGTGGCTGGTTTTGCTTGACTGTTTAAACCTCAAACCCTCAAACCCTGTTCTCCACACATGAAGTGTTCCTGTGTGTCTGTCACCAGCATCTCAAAATAAAATTGCCTTTAAAATCCCAGAATAAAATCAAAAAATGTCTGCCCATTTTTATTTTGTAAGGAGAACGGTAGCCCCACAAATGCACTGTTCTTTTATACAACAGCAAACCCAGACTTGCAAAAGAGTGTCAATGAGTTCATAACCTGCACCTTGGAATAGAGCAACCAGACCAGTTCCCTCTTTCCTACTTGTAAATCCAAAATCAAAGATCAATCCAAAGTTCCCCCAAACCAACCTTAGCTACAGGCATTAGCAAACAAATCAGCTTATTAGTATAATTATTGCACATGTTAATTATCTGTACAAACATAACATAAGCTGACTATTATAATGAACTTTAAGATTATGTGGAAACTGATTTTTAAAAATGAAAACTGAATTAAAGAGATTTGTACAAAAGTATTTATCTATGGCAAGGTTTTGTTTCTCTGTTACCTGATAGAGAGGCCATGAAGGAGTTGTAGGCCATAGGGAGGTATGCCCTTTTAATTTCAAATATCCTATCAGTCTTATATCCTAATATTAAACATAGAAACATAGAAAATAGGTGCAGGAGTAGGCCATTCGGCCCTTTGAGCCTGCACCGCCATTTATTATGATCATGGCTGATCATCCAACTCAGAACCCCGCCCCAGTCTTCCCTCATACCCCCTGACCCCCGTAGCCACAAGGGCCATATCTAACTCCCTCTTAAATATAGCCAATGAACTGGCCTCAACTGTTTCCTGTGGCAGAGAATTCCACAGATTCACCACTCTCTGTGTGAAGAAATTTTTCCTCATCTCGGTCCTAAAAGGCTTCCCCTCTATCCTCAAACTGTGGCCCCTCATTCTGGACTTCCCCAACATCGGGAACAATCTTTCTGCATCTAGCCTGTCCAATCCCTTTAGGATTTTATACGTTTCAATCAGATCCCCCCTCAATCTTCTAAATTCCAACGAGTACAAGCCCAGTTCATCCAGTCTTTCTTCATATGAAAGTCCTGCCATCCCAGGAATCAATCTGGTGAACCTTCTTTGTACTCTCTCTATGGCAAGGATGTCTTTCCTCAGATTAGGGGACCAAAACTGCACACAATACTCCAGGTGTGGTCTCACCAAGGCCTTGTACAACTGCAGTAGTACCTCCCTGCTCCTGTACTCGAATCCTCTCGCTATAAATGCCAGCATACCATTCGCCTTTTTCACCGCCTGCTGTACCTGCATGCCCACTTTCAATGACTGGTGTATAATGACACCCAGGTCTCATTGCACCTCCCCTTTTCCTAATCGGCCACCATTCAGATAATAATCTGTTTTCCTATTTTTGCCACCAAAGTGGATAACTTCACATTTATCCACATTAAATTGCATCTGCCATGAATTTGCCCACTCACCCAACCTATCCAAGTCACCCTGCATCCTCTTAGCATCCTCCTCACAGCTAACACTGCCACCCAGCTTCGTGTCATCCGCAAACTTGGAGATGCTGCATTTAATTCCCTCATCCAAGTCATTAATATATATTGTAAACAACTGGGGTCCCAGCACTGAGCCTTGCGGTACCCCACTAGTCACCACCTGCCATTCTGAAAAGGTCTCGTTTATTCCCACTCTTTGCTTCCTGTCTGCTAACCAATTCTCCACCCACACCAATACCTTACCCCCAATACCATGTGCTTTAAGTTTGCACACTAATCTCCTTTGTGGGACCTTGTCAAAAGCCTTTTGAAAATCCAAATATACCACATCCACTGGTTCTCCCCTATCCACTCTACTAGTTACATCCTCAAAAAATTCTATGAGATTCGTCAGACATGATTTTCCTTTCACAAATCCATGCTGACTTTGTCCGATGATTTCACCACTTTCCAAATGTGCTGTTATCACATCCTTGATAACTGACTCCAGCAGTTTCCCCACCACCGACGTTAGGCTAACCGGTCTATAGCTCCCCGGTTTCTCTCTCCCTCCTTTTTTAAAAAGTGGGGTTACATTAGCCACCCTCCAATCCTCAGGAACTGGTCCAGAATCTAACGAGTTTTGAAAAATTATCACTAATGCATCCACTATTTCTTGGGCTACTTCCTTAAGCACTCTAGGATGCAGACCATCTGGCCCTGGGGATTTATCTGTCTTCAATCCCTTCAATTTACCTAACACCACTTCCCTACTAACATGTATTTTGCTCAGTTCCTCCATCTCACTGGACCCTCTGTCCCCTACTATTTCTGGAAGATTATTTATGTCCTCCTTAGTGAAGACAGAACCAAAGTAATTATTCAATTGGTCTGCCATGTCCTTGCTCCCCATAATCAATTCACCTGTTTCTGTCTACAGGGGACCTACATTTGTCTTTACCAGTCTTTTCCTTTTTACATATCTATAAAAGCTTTTACAGTCCGTTTTTATGTTCCCTGCCAGTTTTCTCTCATAATCTTTTCTCCCCTTCCTAATTAAGCCCTTTGTCCTCCTCTGCTGATCTCTGAATTTCTCCCAGTCCTCAGGTGAGCCACTTTCTCTGGCTAATTTGTATGCTTCTTCTTTGGAATTGATACTATCCCTAATTTCTCTTGTCAACCACGGGTGCACTACCTTCCTTGATTTATTCTTTTGCCAAACTGGGATGAACAATTGTTGTAGTTCATCCATGCACCCTTTAAATGCTTGCCATTGCATATCCACCGTCAATCCTTTAAGTGTCATTTGCCAGTCTATCTTAGCTAATTCACGTCTCATACCTTCAAAGTTACCCCTCTTTAAGTTCAGAACCTTTGTTTCTGAATTAACTACGTCACTCTCCATCTTAATGAAGAATTCCACCATATTATGGTCACTCTTACCCAAGAGGCCTCTCACGACAAGATCGCTAATTAACCCTTCCTTATTGCTCAAAACCCAGTCCAGAATAGCCTGCTCTCTAGTTGGTTCCTCGACATGTTGGTTCAAAAAACTATCCCGCATACATTCCAAGAAATCCTCTTCCTCAGCACCTTTACCAATTTGGTTCACCCAATCTACATGTAGATTGAAGTCACCCATTATAACTGCTGTTCCTTTATTGCATACATTTCTAATTTCCTGTTTAATACCATCTCCGACCTCACTACTACTGTTAGGTGGCCTGTACACAACTCCCACCAGCGTCTTCTGCCCCTTAGTGTTACGCAGCTCTACCCATATTGTTTCCACATCTTCCCGGCTTATGTCCTTCCTTTCTATTGCGTTAATCTCTTTTTTAACCAGCAACGCCACCCCACCTCCCCTTCCTTCATGTCTATCCCTCCTGAATATTGAATATCCCTGAATGTTGAGCGCCCATCCCTGGTCACCCTGGAGCCATGTCTCTGTGATCCCAACTATATCATAATCATTAATAACAATCTGCACTTTCAATTCATCCACCTTATTACGAATGCTCCTTGCATTGACACACAAAGCCTTCAGGCGCTCTTTTACAACACTCTTAGCCCTTATACAATTATGTTGAAAAGTGGCCCTTTTTAATGCTTGCCCTGGATTTGTCGGCCTGCCACTTTTACTTTTCTCCTTAGTACTTTTTGCTTCTACCCTCACTTTACACCCCTCTGTCTCTCTGCACTGGTTCCCACCCCCCTGTTGTGAACTAACCTCCTCACGCCTACCCTCTTTAATTTGATTCCCACCCCCCAATCATTCTAGTTTAAAGTCACCTCAGTAGCCCCCGCTAATCTCCCTGCCAGGATATTGGTCCCCCTAGGATTCAAGTGTAACCCGTCCTTTTTGTACAGGTCACGCCTGCGCCAAAAGAGGTCCCAATGATCCAAAAACTTGAATCCCTGCCCCCCGCTCCAATCCCTCAGCCACGCATTTATCCTCCACCTCATCGCATTCCTACTCTCACTGTCACGTGGCACAGGCAGTAATCTCGAGATTACTACCTTTGCGGTCCTTTTTCTCAACTCCCTTCCTAGCTCCCTATATTCTCCTTTCAGGACCTCATCCCTTTTCCTACCTATATTGTTTTCTTAATGAACTCAAGGATTGAAGCTGCTCATCCAGCTTTTAGGAATATTACTTTCTTATTTCTGGTTCTTCCTCACCTGAAACTTCAATATCATTCAAAATCATAGTATGATCCACTTTGCTGTGGATAGCATGTCTCCAAGAGAGAAAAACATCATTATTTCTGCTTCGAAGACTTCAAAATTATTAAAGCAATCAGAAAAAATCTCTTACTTATCAATCTCAAATCAAATTCCTTACAAAAAATTCAAATTGTCTATTCATAGGCCTACAGTACATACAGGAAGACATCAACGAATCATCTCAAGAAGGTTATTTTAACACAGCTGTTTGCCTCAGGAAGGCATCTTTCCTCAGAGTGATAAAGTGTTTGAGGTTTTGTCTGCTTTCTGATATATTAAGCTATGTTCTTACTGAAGGTGCTTCTCCACAATGACTATACCTTAGTGAAGGGAATAGCTGAGCTGAGGTCATCTGACCTTGCAAAAAGAAAGTGGTTCATATTCATCCCAGAGGGAGTATTTTGTCTGTCCTGGCTCCCATCATGTGCTAAACACTTGATTTGGAAGATCTTGAATTGCCTTTTTCTGAGCTCACTGCATTACTTGACTAATTTTTGGAGCAAAACCACATCCTCATTGACTGGCAGTCTTCGTGGAGTTCTGCATTTGCCTGAGAGTTGCACTATTGGTGAAAATATCAATGTCTCATCCAGGTAGGTTGAGATTTCTTTTTCACAAAATGATTAATTTGATCATCCTTTCATTATTTCAATTTTCTCCACACAGATGGGAATAACTCACTATTCTGAGCATTTAAAATACAGAAATGTATCAGATGTTATAAATTATCTAATTAATATTTTCCACACTAACTTATACTCTGTGAATATTTTCAGTGGAAGCTGTATGCTCCAGGATGGTCTTGGCTAAATCTCATATACAATCCAATAATCTTATCTAGAGGAAATGGTAAATTATAGATAAAGACATGTCCATGTACTGCAGAACCCAAGAACACATTATATAACTCACTACAGAATGACCCCTTTGTCATTTTTCAAATATAAACCTACCTAATTCAAAATGTCAGGCTTGGCATCATGAAGGGATAGAGATGTAAGCAAATCAGATGAATTTTCAGTGAGGACCCGGCCAATAGCATAATGGGTTGAAAGGTGTTTTTCCTAAGCTTTAGATTTATCTGCTTAAAAAATGGAATTATCTGCAGAGACTGCTTGACTGCGTGCATTTATGACACTATGATAATCTTATTCACATGTAATCTTTATTGGTTTTGTATCTTCAATTCCAATCAGTCAACAGTTTTACACCTATGTTGTGGATAAAATTTCCCAGAGCCTTCTATCAATTTTTTTTCTATTTTCTGGCCTGGCAATCAGGATTCAGATTCATTTAGAGGGTCACTGAGCAAGGTTGCTCCACCTAGTGGGCACGGGCACTAATACGCCTGATCATATTTACTTGCTCATCTCAGTCTTTGTGTACCCTTGATTCAATGAGACAGCATAAGCTTAGCTCTTGATGAAGAAGTTTAATGGCACAGCAGTAGAATTTCAATGTCCTTATTTTGATATTTTCTCGGTTGATTTATAAAGCTGGTCTCCATGAAGAGGGTTGTGTGGAGCAAGCTGCTACAAGCTCAGTTCCTTAATCATTCATATTTGGGTACAAGAGATAAACCAAGGTGTTCTTCTTCCTCTCATAATGGGCATTATTAATTATAAAATACATAGCCTTTAGGAATATGTTCTTACTTTTCTCATACAGTCAAATTAAAAATTAAGAACTTAACTTGAAGTGAATTATGACTGGGAATCAATCTAAATCTCTGGCACAGAATTCTTATTTCCCAAAACTGACTTCAAATGTTTCATATTGTTTCTCTATCTATTTCTGCTAATAATACATTTCAAATAGGTACTGACTGCGATAAAGATGTGGAGGCAATACCCAGTTATTTTGGTAGAAGTCGCTTTATCATATTGCCTAGTTAACAGAATAATAATTAATGCTCTTCTTATTATGCGATCATATATAAAATTCTATAAGCAGTTTTACAAGGGGAAAAATAGCATTCATTATGGTAGGGCTTGCGGACAGAAGGTGTACAAGACTGATAAGAAAAGTCAAGCAGGATTGTGTTTCCCTAAAGCAAAGTTTAATGAAATTACAGTTAGGAAGATTACCTACGAAGGATCCCCAAAAGGACTAGAGTTAATGGTATAATGGTAATAATTTATATTGGAGAGAGCTTTAAATAATAAAAGGAGAAAGCCGTATGTTAAACTGGTAGCTGTGTAATAATGGATCCAAAGTGATTACCTACAGTAGGGTATACAAGTGGCCTATGTCTTCAGTATGCCCCTATGTTCACACATCACCGGTGCCTCCCATTGGCCTCAAGGCTTCACTGCTACAGCTGAGTCTGTGAGAAGTGACAAGGCTTCTTCTGGTAGCACCACCAAAGAGCCCACCCCCTAGACCACCCTGAAAACCCTCACAGCTTGGGTTGACAAAGCCCCTTTCAAACAATTGAAACACATCTTCATTAATTAAACCCATTTAAATAAATTAAAATTAAAACTGAAAAAGTGAATTTAGTTAAATGCACACTCAACTATTGTAAATTTACTAATGTAAGCACAAAGAGAAATAATGGAAATGGAATATTTAACCAGTTATCAGTTTACTCAAGATTGAAGATCCCATTCAAAGGAATGAGGCTGTGTCAGTACACAAACTGAGAGACCAGCTAAGCAGTGCCTACTGCCCCTCAGCTCAGGCTGCAAAGGAATTATCCCAAGGCTCAATAATGGATTCAGAGATGGAAAAGGAGGTAGATTCATCTCGAGTGTTTGGTGTCTTGTCATCACGATGTGGGAGCATTAGCATAAAGAATGCACTAAGGTAAAGATAAGTATGATTTGGCTTATTATATTGTCATGTAATCTATAAATTGATGGGAATGGGAAAGACTGTTTTGGAGTAATTAATTAGAATATAGCATTGATAGAGGATGTACCTGTAACTTTGCATAAACAGATTATTTTGGAGATAAAAGGATTGCACTACTTGATGCAGTAATCATCAGCTCATTTATGAGTGAAATATCCATTTGTTTTAAGAAGAGGCGATAAATCTGGTAGCTGTGTGGTGGCATAGTGGTTATAAAATTACTGACTGGTAGCGTAGTGGCTTCAGTGCCGGACTTCGGAGCGAAGGCTCCCAAGTTCGAATCCAGCGGCTCCCTTGCATGCTTTCCATCCGTGCTGGGCTGAGCGTCGAGCTGGCAACTCGGCCTCGTAAAAATAAGAAAGCCTGCTAAAAAAAAACGCCATCATGACGGCGTCCCGATGACTCCACTCGGAGTTAAGGGCTTCCTTCTTCATAGTGGTTACAATAATGGAAGAGCATTCAGCGACCTACACTATGATTCATTGATATGAATTTGAATATCAAATTGCAGATGGGAATTTAAAACTAGTTCTATAAATTTCAATAAAATTTAAATTCTATCATTTTAGAATTATGCATGTACAATGTTAAATTGAAATGCTCCAGTGTGAAGTCTTTTTGTATAAACGTTTGCACAATGTCTCTACGATAAATTCTGAGGCTGAAATGTGTTCAATTGAACCAAAGCAAAATACTACAGATATTGAAAATCTGGAATAGAAGCAACAAAGGATGGATGTGCAAAGAGGTCAAGAAATATTTGTGGAAATAACGATTTATACAGAAAAAGGGATCAAAATTTTGGATTCCTTAAGAGATACTGACAATGAATGATTGAAAGATTACAAAACCAAGTAGAAAAAGGAGCAAGACAAGAAAGTGAAAATCTCTGTGTTGGAAGGTGAAAATAAAATCCACATCTGAAAATGCATATACATATATATATATATATACAGAGCATATACATATATTACAGAGCATATAAAATGATGGAAGATGAAGATGAATCAAAAAATTGAGCATAGTCGGAGTAATGTCCTGAGCTGCATATATTTCAATGCGAAGAGTATTGTAGCAAAGACAGATGAGATTCAGGCATGGATCTGCACATGAAATTATGACATTGTACCCATTAGTGAGACTTGAATGCACGAGGGGCAAGACTGGCATCTCAAAGTTCCAGCGTTCCATCGTTTTAGACGTGATACAGCAGGCGGGATTAAAGGAGGAAGGTGGCATTACTTTGGGGCATTGCTCAATCAGGACAGACTGGAAAGCCCATCTAGTGAAGCTTTATGGCAGAAAAGAAGAATAAGAAAGGTATGGCGATGTTAATGATATTATATTATAGACAACCCAAAAGGATTTAGAGGAACAAATTTGTAGAGAGATTGCAGACTGTTGCGAGAAACATAAGGTTGTGATAGCAGGTGATTTTAACTTTCCACATATTGACTGGGATTCCCATACTATAAGAAGACTACATAGGAAAGATTAGTCATATGTGTTCAGAAAAGTTTCCTTAATCAATGCATACAAGTCCCAACTAGAGAGACTGCAATATTAGATCTCCTCTTACGGAATGAGACAGAGCAGATGACAGAAGTTTGTGGGGAACATTTTGCATCTAGCAATTTTAATGCCATTAGTTTCAAGGCAATTATGGAAAAGGATAGGTCCGTTCTTCGGGTTGTGTTTCTAAATTGGGGAAAGGCTAATTTTGATGTCATCAAAAAGGATCTGACAAGTGTGAATTCGGACAGGTTGTTCTCTGGCAAAGGTACTTGGTACGTGGGAGACCTTCAAAAGTGAAATGTTGAGAGTACAGAGTTTGTATGTTCCTGTCAGAATAAAAGGTAATGATAACAAGTTTAGGGAACCTTTGTTTTCAAGAGATACTGATGCCTTGTTAAGAACAAGAAAGAGGTGTATAGCAGGTATAGACAGGCAGGAACAAATGAGACACTGGAGGAGTCTAAGGAGTGCAGAGAAAATTTACAAGTATGTTTCTGGGACTTGAGGACATTAGTTATAGGGAAAGGTTGAGTAGGTTAGGATTTTATTCTCTAGAATGCCAAAGATTGAGGGAAGATTTGATAGAGGTATATAAAATTATGAGGGGTATTGATAGGATAAATACAACAGGCTTTTTCCACTAAGGTTGAGTGAGATTAGAACCAGAGGTCATGGGTTAAAGGTGGAAGTTGAAATGTTTAAGGGAAACATGAGGGGGAACTTCTTCACTAAGAGGATGGCAAGAGCATGGAATGAACTGCCAGCACAAGTGGTGGATGCGGTGTTGATTTCAATGCTTAAGACAAATTTAGATAGATACATCGATGAGAGGGGTATGGAGGGCATGGAGGGCTCTGTTCCTGGTGCAGGTCAGTGCAGATAGATGGGCTGAAAGGCCTATTCCTGTGTTGTAATGGCTCTATGAAAGCTTTATGCTGGTAAATGAAAAATAGGTACAATTGCTTCAAGATTATCCTCTGAGTATTTCAGAATCCGAAACAGAATCAGTTTATTTTCATCGGCATGTGTCGTGAATTTGTTAACTTAGCAGCAGCAGTTCAATGCAATATATGATAATATAGAAAGAAAAAATATAAGTAAGTATATATAAATAGATTAAATAGTTAGATTAAAATAGTGCAAAACAGAGATAATATTAAAAAAGTGAGGTAGTATTCATGGGTTCAATGTCCATTTAGGAATTGGATGGCAGAGAGGAAGAAGCTGTTCCTGAATCACTGAACGTGCGCCTGTGATTCAGTGATTCTGTAGCTCCTTCTATACCTTAGGCTTCTGTACCTCCTTCCTGACTTTAAAAATAAGAAGAGGGTATGTCCTGGGTGATGGGGGTCATTAATAATGGACGCTGCTTTCCTGAAGCACTGCTACTTGAAGATGTGTTGAATACTACGGGAGCTATAACCCAAGATGGAGCTGACTAATTTTACAACTTTCTGTAGTTTTTTTCAGTACTGTGCAGCAGCACCCCCATACCAGACACTGATGTAAGAAGGTAATATTTCATAAAATGTAGAAATAAAACATATTCGGGCCGTCCAGGGACAACTCGTGTAACAACAGAACTCTCAATGGATACGATTAAATATTCTGGTTTTATCTTCAGCAAATTTATAGATGGCATAGCTCAAACACTATCTATAAATTTGCTGGTGATACATCCATTGTTGGTAGAATCTCAAAAGGTGATGAGAGAGCGTACAGGAGTGAGATATGCCAACTAGTGGAGTGGTGTCGCAGCAACAGCCTGGCACTCAATGTCAGTAAAACAAAAGAGCTGATTGTGGACTTCAGGAAGGGTAAGATGAAGGAACACATACCAATCTTCATAGAGGGATCAGAAGTGGAGAGAGTGAGCAGTTTCATTTCCTGGGTGTCAAGATCTCTGAGGATCTAACCTGGTCCCAATATATTGATGCAGTTATAAAGAAGGCAAGACAGTGGCTATACTTCATTAGGAGTCTGAATATATTTGGTATGTCAACAAATACACTCAAAAAATTCTATAGTTGTACCATGGAAAGAATTCTGACAGGCTGCATCACTGTCTGGTATGGAGGGGTTGGGTGGGGGAAGGGCTACTGCACAGGACCGAAAGAAGCTGCAGAAGGTTGTAAATTTAGTCAGCTCCATCTTGGGTACTAGCCGACAAAGTACCCAGGATATCTTCAGGGAGCAGTGTCTCAGAAAGGCAGTGTCCATTATGAAGGACATCCAGCACCCAGGGCATGCCCTTTTCTCACTGTTACCATCAGGTAGGAGGTACAGAAGCCTGAAGGCACACACTCAGCAATTCAGGAACAGCTTCTTCTCCTCCGCCATCTGATTCCTAAATGGACATTGAACCCATGAACACGAACTCACTTTTTAATATATATAATTTCCAGTTTTTGCATGATTTTTAATCTATTCAATATACATATACTGTAATTGATTTACTTCTTTTTCCTTCTATATTATGTTTCGCATTGAACTGCTGCTGCTAAGTTAACAAATTTCACGACATATACCAGTGATAATAAACTCGATTCTGATTCTATCACAGCTCTATTGCTTAAAGATTTAAGCCACAAAGTGGCCCAGACACAGTCCAGTTGGTTATCATAAAGAATGGCAGAGACTACAACATTTATGTCATAGAAAGAGAAGAGTGGTAAGGAATTCTACAGTTGCAAAATAAAGCTGTGTATTAACAATTGTCAGAATAGTGGATTGTAAATCCAGATAAAGCAGTGTATGGTGTTCATGTCCCTGTACTTCCCCATGTGATGTGCAAGCCATTGAACCATTTAAAGCCCCCCACACAAAAGGAAATGTGATCTTAACATTCCTTGAATGCGTAAAAATGGAACATTTATTGTCACAACCCAGGAAAAACCATATTACATCTTATATTTTGCAGCTATTTGCCTTGACTCCAAAGATAATATTTCATAATAGTTGAAATAAAAGCAGTGTTCTACATGTGGGAAATGACAGGGCTTTCTGGAATTGTATGATCCGATTCTGGCTTTGCGTGTAACAAGAGCATTTGAGCTGCAGCCTCAGTGAATGGAGCACTGTGCTGAGTGATGCAGCTGTCTTCTTATTCTATTGATTCTTTTAGTCACAGGCCAGACCTTCAGAGCTCTTTGCTCCCCATCATTGACGAGTGTGAAAGAGGAATGGAAACATTGTGTCAATGACAGAGACCCTGTGTTAGTACCTGTAGCTTGGTTAACGTGTTACTCATATGCGCGTGTTCAGGTATGGAATCTGAGTCCCACTGCAAATACATAATTCCATAATCTATCAGAGAAACAGGCCTAGGAGCGGGATCCCAACAGACTGATTTCTGCAGCACAACCAGAAACAAGGTTGGACAGTAACAGATAAACTAGCAGCTGCAATATTTGTTGTCCTGTTTAATGCTGTGCTTGCATTTCACTGAGTATTGATGGTTGTGTTTTATCCAAGCCAGGATATATGCTGATGCCATTTTGGAAGTAACATTTGCTTTTTGATAGCTAAGTGATAAAATAGATTTCAGCAATAATTCACAGTTAGTTGTCACTCCAAAAACATCAATGCTTTATTGTTGCTTTGCTGGGAGGGATCCTGATTTAGAGTATCAAATCTTGTTTCTGTTGCATAGACCTTGTCCCAGCACTCCAAGGATTCTGATAATGTCTTTGGGATTTGTATTCAAAAGCAAATATAAGTAGCTGGCAATACACATATCTCGACTATCCATCATTCACACTATTAGCCCAAGCTCTCGATCCTAATCCCCAATTATATTTCTGATCACCATCCCAACTCCAGGTCACAATCATATCTCCCCATCATGCTCCCAGTCCTGAATCCCGCTCAGACTTCTGATCCTAATTCTCGATTGCAAACGAGATCTCGAGTCCCATTCACAGTCACTCCTAATCACATTCTAAGCAGGCGTCACAACCAGATCTGGGCGCAAGTGGGCAGCCAACACAGCTGTGGAGGAGGCAGTGTGTTCTTCGAAGCTGCAAGATATCATCGGCAACCCCTGCGTCGGGCGGCAAGGCCTCGGCTCAGTTCACTTCCAGCAGTGGGGAAATGCAAGCATAAGGAACAGGCGAGACATGGTACAGGCAGAAGTACGGATCCGTGAGGAAGAGAAGCAGATGTCAAAGGCAGTGGAACAAGGGTCCCAGGGTGCCTGGACAAAATGTGATCTGCTCAAGCGCAAGATCTCATGGGCGGAGTTATGGAGACTGGAGCCCTTCCTTATTTCCTTTCTCTTCTGATCCGTGAATGACATCCTTCCTTCACCATTACATCTGTACACATGGGGGATGAGAGAGGACCCAAACTGTAAGCTCTGTGGTCAAGAGGGGACACTGGCTCATATACTGTCTGGGTGTAAAACAGCTCTAACTCAAGGACAGTATAGGTGGCGCCATGATAAGGTACTTCTGGCTCTTGTTGACACACTAGAGCGGGAGAGATGCGAGAAGAGAACAGCTGGCACAGATTTGAGGAAGGCCATCACCTTCATCAAAGAGGGAGCCAGGCCTTTTGTAACCAAACAACCAAAGCCCAATGTGCTGCTAACGGCCAGGTCCTGGGAGATGAGGGTGGATGTGGGAAGGAGGTTGCAGTTCTCGGATGTGGTGCACACAACCCTATGCCTGGACATTGTACTGTGGTCAACTGAAGACAGGAAAATAATTCTGGTTGAGCTGACTGTGCCATGGGAGGAGGGATGGGAAGAGGCCCACAAGAGAAAGACCTTGAAGTACCAGCCCTTAGTGCAGGAGTGTAAAGACAAGGGATGGCAGGCATGGTTGTTCCCTGTGGAGATCGGCTGCAGAGGTTTCCCAGCCAAATCAGCATGGCGGTTGTTGTCAGATCTGTGCCTGGACGAAAGGAGCAAACAATAAGCTTGTAGGATGCGGGAAGAGGCAGAATGAGCCTCTTGTTGGATTTGGAGTAGGCAAGGGGAAGGAAGAATGGAAGTCAGGAGCAGATGGGCAGTGATTTGGCCACCACTGCTGGCCCACCAACTGGAGAGTGTCGTGGTTAAGGGTTGAAACACTCTGTGAAGGTTGGGAACCACCTGATGACATCTGCTCCTGGCTGAAGGCTACGGTTACCTTATAAGGTACCTGGAGAATGCACCCTTACAAGTGTATGTAACAAGTAATCCCATCCCCAAGCAATCTCCAAATTCTGATTCCTGTTGACAAACTCCATCTTGTCTCTCAATCACAATCCCAATTGTGACTCTTGATCACGCTCCTAATCACAATCCCTGATTACCTTTTCTGGTTTCAATTCCTGATCACAATCCCAATCACAGCTCCTGATCGCAATTCTGGCTTCGACTCCCAATTATACTCCTAGCCCCAACATCCTGCTCACAATCCTGATCCCAAATCCCGATCAGAAAAATCTAGCCCCAATCCCAACTCTTAACTACATTTCTGATCCTGCTCCTTGGACCCTAGACCCAACTCCCCTTGACTTCCATCTCTTCTCTATCAGCTTTTGATGATTTTCCCTGTTCCAGTTTCATTACAAACCACAGCCCCCCCCTACATTTGAGACTCTCTTGGACAGTCAGTTGAAGCTGACCTCACACTGTACTGCATTTGTCTCTTAATACCATGTCCATGTTTCATCCAAACATTCTGTCACTCTCCAACAGTCATTGCAGGAGCCACATTCTTGACCCTGAAAATTTGCAACATGTTTTAGGTCACGCTAAAGATCGGGGTTTTCATTACTTCCTAATATGGACAACAACCTTCACGATCACCACTCCATTTTTTAAGTTTATATATGTTTGTCATAGCATTCTCCAATATCTTTGCTGCTATCTTTAGGATGAAATCAGATTCACAGTCAGGTTTGTTATCAACAACGTACAACATAAAATCTGTTTTGCAGCAGAAGAACAGGGTGAAAGCATAAAAATAAATAACTTACAAAAATAAATAATGCAACAAAAAAGGATTATGAGGCAGTGTTCTTGGAGCATTCAGAAAGCGGACAGTGGAGGGGAAGTAGATATTCCAAAATCATTGCCTGTGTCTTCAGGCTCCCCAATGGCAGCAATGAGAAGATACCATGTCCCAGATGGCGATGCTCCTTAATGATGGATTCTGCCTTTCTGATGCACTACTTCTAGCATGAGAATATAAGAACATAAGAAATAGGAGCAGGAGTAGGCCATCTGGCCCTTTAAGTGCCATTCAATAAGATCATGGCTGATCTGGCAATGGACTCATCTCTACCTACCTGCCTTTTCCCCATAACCCTTCATTCCCCTAGTATGCAAAAATCTATCCAACCTTGTCTTAAATATATTTACTCAGGTAGCCTCCACTGCTTCATTGGGCAGAGAATTCCACAGATTCACCACTCGCTGGGAAAAGCAGTTCCTCCTCGCCTCTGTCCTAAATCTACTCCCCTGAATCTTGAGGCTATTTCTCCTAGTTCTAGTCTCACCTACCATTGGAAACAACTTTGCTGCCTCTATCCTATCTATCCCTTTTATAATTTTATATGTTTCTATGTGATCTCTCATTCTTCTGAATACTTCTTGAAGACGTCCTAGGTGATGGGGAGGGTTGTGCCCGTGATGGAGCCTACGTAACCTCTGCAGCATCTTGCAGTCCTGTGCACTGGAGACTCCAGGCTGTCTCACAAAACACTCCATGATATTGCTACATAAAAATGCCATCCCTGGTATCCTGATCAATATTTAACCCACAATCGGCACTCTGAAGATCAGCTTGTTCGATTGGTATTTGTGAGAGATTGCTGTATACAAACCAGCTGTGGTGTTTCCTGCATAATTCAAAAGGAATTCATTAGCTTTAGAAATACTCCAGGACATTCTGTAAAGAACCAGGAAAGTGCTATATAAATGGAGGTCTTTCTTTCATTTAATATTCATCTGTTCAAGTAAAGGATATATTGATGTGATGAAATGTCATTTTATAACTCTACAGTTATAGCCTCCCCATTTTCCTTAATATGTTATCAAAGTGTTAAAAATTTTACTGATACAAATTATTGATACGATTTTGTACATTCCTGTCGATGGCTGAAACTAGAAATGGCAGGTCTATGTAATATTAATTCCGGCAAAGGCTTGAAGTCAATTCATATTGTAATCTGCTACTTATCTTTTCATATACACCCTGACCTCATGTATTTTACATGCTGTGCTTGGAATAGAGTATTTCATTTTGGGTCGAGCTTTCATACAGACACTTTGGCCAGCTTCCTAAATGACATTATGATACACAATACAGAGCAACACTGAATGTTTTATTTTTATTTTGTCAAATTAAATTCAATAGTATGCTTTTGTAATTATGGCATTAAGAATTCACTCACATCACTTGAATTTTACAGTGTATCAGATTATTGCAGTTCATTAGCACCAGAGTCGAGCTGGATGAAAAAGAACCATCAAAAATTTGTAAATGTGGAGGATAAACTGATATTTTAGTAACGTATCGCCGAGAATTTAGTGATACATTTCTTTGCAGACCTGACACAATAGTAGATGTTGCGCTCAGTACAGTGCAGAGCAACCGTCTACCCAAAACCACCACAATAAACTTCACCGCCAACTACCAGGAAACATGACTGCTTCTGCAAAATGGCCTTTTCACCAGGCAGTTAACTCATTAATCAAGACAACTTCTGCCTGGGGACTTCCTTCAAAATGAGTGCTTCTATCTTGGAGTTAAAATCTCACAGTATTCAGGGAGAAAACAAACATCAATGTCTTCTGACTGTAGGCCCAAATCTGCAGCTCCTGCTGTGAAATAAGTATCCAAGGTTTTTTCTCCTTGGATGCAATATCACATGTTAAGTGGAACAACACTGTGATGCAGCTGGTACAGCCATTGCCTCACAGCATGAGAGACCTGGGTCCGATCCCAACCTCTGATGCTGTCTGTGTAGAGTTTGCACATACTCCCTGTGACCGGGTGGGTTTTCTCTGGAGCACTCTTCTTCCATCCCACATCCTAAATGTATGGGACTTGGTAGGTTAATTGGAAACTGTTAGTTGTCATTACTGTGTAGGAGTAGTGTAAATGGGTAGCTGACAGTCAGTGTGGACTCAGAGAACCAAAGGACCCCTTCCCATGCTGTAGGTCTCTGTGCTGTATCTCTCCATGAGTAGAGTAACACGGGGACTAAAACTGAGATAACCATTGGTCTTTTCCATGTCCAGTAGATTAAATTGTCCTGATCCAGGATAAGCTTGGATTTTCTCCATTACATATGGGAAACATGTGTCACGGGCAAGGCCAGCATTGACTGCTCAAATACCCTTGAATGGATGTCTGTGTGCCAAATTCTTAAACTGCTGGAGTCCTGCTGGTAAAGTCCACAGTGCCGTAAACAGGTGCCCCAGGATGTAGGGTCAGTAATAATGAGTGATTGACCATGCAATTCCAAGTCAGGACAGTGTGTGATTTGGATGTGAATGAGCAGTTAGTGATATCTTAGTGGTGCAGCTGCTCCTGTTCTTGTTGCAGGTAGAAACCGAGAGTTTGGGAAGTGATGACAGAGCTGATTGAGTGAGTAGCAGTAGTCTGCGTGTTACACACTAAAGTTGGTGAAGCAAAGGAGTGTGTAGGGTATTAAGTAGGGCAAGGAGTGAGTGGGCTGTTCTGTCAGGAATTCAAAGGAGCTTCGATAGTGCTATTGAAACTATTTGTGCCTTGAAGATTGTGAAAAGGTTTTGGGGATTCGGAAGTCGAGTTGCTCCACACAGAACATCCAGTCTCTCATAGCAACTGTGTTCACATGGCTGAAAATTCAACAATGTAAACTTCAGAAGTTGAAATCTGAAATAAAAAGAGAAAATGACGGGTGCACTCAGCAGGTCAGATTACATTCGTGTAAGAAAAAGTGTTAACATTTCAGATCAAAACTTCTTTCATCAGAATTGTTCTCTTTCCATATCTATGTGGCTGGATGGTTAGATTTTTAGTTAATGGTGTTTCCATGTGCAGTTGATGGCAGAGATATAGGCAACGGTAACACCAATGAATGTCAAAGATTTATGGTTAGGTGGTTTCCTTTTCTGTCATTGCTTGGCATCTTTTGTGTTGTGAATATTATCTGCAAGTTATGACTAAATACCAGACTAATATTCTGAAGTAATTGCTAAAACAGTTACAGTATATGCTATCTGCAAATTAATTAAAGTCATCTATGGTAATCAATCTAAAGTAGCAAGATATAAATGTACTGATATTCACACACTATTGCTCAAAATACCAGAGGACATCCATTGAAAGTGAGGGGGTGTAGGTCCAAAGGGGATGTGAGAGGTAGGTTGGTTGCTCAGAGAATGGTGGATGCTTGGAAAGCACTGCCTATTATGGTGGTAGAGGCAAATATATTAGAGGCTTTTAAGAGATGGTTAGATAGTTATATGAATGTGAGGAAGATTGTGGAATATGGACATTGTGTAGGTAGGAAGGATTAGTTTTGGGGTGTTTTTGGTTTGCTCTTTAGCTGTTTTGATACAACATTGTGGGCCAAAGGGCCAGTTCCTGTGCTGTAGTCTTCTATGTTCTAAAAGCTGGTAATATAGATCACATACCACTCAAATCTAATTTAGCTATTTTAGCAACTGGAAGGGGTAGTGTAGCTTTTGCCTTATTCACCCTAGTTGTTTAGCACATTTAAGACTTTCTTATGTCCAAAAGTATTTCAAATTACTTTTAGAAATATATTCTTGTTTCAACCTAGGAAGCAAAGTAACTAAATTTCGCAGCAAACTCTCAACAGCAGCTGTCTTATTAGCAAAACTATAATCAGCATTTGGTGTCATTGGTTGAGCAATAAACATTAGTCCGGTCTCCAGAATTCTGTGGAAATGTCAGCATTTCTGTGGCATTTCCTCTGGGAATTCATGACCCATTCATGTTTAATTTTAGAAGCTCCAAGTCTGTTAGCTTGCCTTGTCCCTGTAGCAGAGCTTCAAATGGGGAGGAGTGTCATGGATTTCAGTCTGTTTTCGCCCACAATATGCTGTGCCTACTCCTTCCTTTATTTATCCTTCAAGCACATCAGACATTTTAGTTCCACACTGAGTAAATGCAAGACATCAACAGATAATGGCAGCAAGTCCAAGTGTTAGAATTAAGCTGGCAGAATTCAACCCAGAGTCTCATTGAGAGACATGTTCTCCGAAGACACCAAATATCTCTCAATCCTGTGCTAATAGTTCAGCCCAGATTTCAGGCCACAACTCCAGGGGATTGAAGCCACAACCTCCTGACTGCGAGGGAAGAATGCTACCCATTAAGCCAAGGTGACACCTAGATCCCTAACTGAAACAAAGCATTCTTGTAACATAAATTCATCAATACATTATCCAACAATTTAAATAGCATTGCTGAGACCACAGTGCATCTACATGCGCTACCACCAATGGTGAAGCTGTATTTTTGGCAGTAAAATGTAAAACATGGCATATTTACTGCCAGTTTAATCTTTTCTCCAAAGCACTAATTAGCAATGTTAATGGTTACCACCAGAGTGATTAAAAGTCAATTGAGCTCGTAATTAGTGGGTGGAAAACTTTCAATTATGAATTTCAATGTCAAATCCTGGTGGTGATAAGCTCAGGTTGACAACCAAAACAATAATGATCTAGCCTGAAGTTTTCATATGCTTTTTTTTAAAGTGTAAGATAATAATGAAATTTGAAAGCTAACCATACAGGATGACAGGAGAAGCAGAGAATGAAAGTGGACCAGGTTTAATTGGTGGTACCTAACAATGGTGGGACTGAAAGTTGCAGGAGGAAACATTCAATGTTTTAGGAACAGGTTCTTCCCCTCCACCATCAGGTTTCAGTATGTCAATGAACTCATGAACACTATCTCACTATTTTTGCTCTCTTTTTTAACTAATTCAATTTTTAAAATATATTTTTACTGTACTTTTAGTACATTTTATGTATTGCAATGATCTGCTGCTACAAAACAACAAATTTCATAACATATGTCAGTAATAATAATTATGATTTTGATTTTGAAAGACTGAGCAATGGTTCTCCTGTCTTCAATAATTTGCCCATCTTTCTGAATGCTCCATTTAAGAACGATCATTTTGTTTTTGCTGGGTATCTCCTTATCTACGCAGCTCATTGCTTCATGTTTCAGTCAATGTAATTGAGTCCGAAGAACATCATGGAGAGAGATTGCTTCCTGTCTTTGATAGGAGGCTTGGATGATAATCCAAAGGGCCCAACAAAAAAGGCAACTGTCAGAATAACGGTGAATATGCAGTGGTAAGTTTTGCACTCTCAGTCATTACATCATAATCATAGAGAAATACCACATAGAGACAGGCCCTCGTGTCCACCAAATCTGAGGCAATCATCAACCAATCATTTACACGAATCCTGCATTAATCCCATTCTCCCTACATTCTATCCACTCTGACATGATCTGACCCCCTATATACTGAGGGTAATTTCCAGTGGCTAATTAACCTACTGAACCCTATGTATTCGGGGGGATGTGGGAGAAAACCAAAGAAAACCCAAGTGGTGATGGGATGAACTTTCAAGCTCCCCAAAGACAGCACCCAAGGTCAGGATGAACTCTGGGCTTTGACGCAGGCTTGAAAGAGAAGAAACTCATGCCTTTACAGCAGTACACTTGAAAACAACATGGGAATAAATTGTGTAGAAGTATGGAACATTGACATTGCAATTGAGTTAAACTGAAGGCAAGCACTGCTGGAGGGTTTTGTCCCTCATTCGCTAAGTTAGCACCACACACAAAATGCTGGAGGAACTCATCAGGCCAGGCAACATCTATGGAAATGAATAAACAGTCGTCATTTTGGGCCGAGACCCTTTATCCGGACTAATGAAGGGTCTTGGCCCAAAACATCGACTGTTTGTTCATTTCCATAGATATTGCCTGGCCTGCTGAATTCCTCCAGCATTTTGTGTGTGTTGCCTTGCGTATCCAGCATCTGCAGATTTTCTTGTGTTTGTGGTAATGTAGTAGGCTAGTTTATTACTGTCACATGTACCGAGATACAGTGAAAATTTTGTTTTTGCATGCAATTCATGGATATCGTTTCATCAGACCAGTATATTGAGGCGATACAAGGAATAAAGTGTTACAGTTACAGAGAAAGAGCTGTGCAGATGGACAGCAAGGCGCAAGCCCACGGTGAGGTAGATTGTGAGGTCAAGAGTTGCTTTTGTCATACCATGGGACCATTCAATAGTTTGAAAACAGTGGCATTGATGCTGTCCTTCAGCCTGGCCGTATATGCTTCCAGGTTTTTGCGTCTCCTGCCTGATGGGAGGAAGAGCAGTGAGAATGTCTGGGGAGTGAGGGGCCTTTGTATGTTATCTGCTTCACCAAAGCAGCAAGAAGTATAGACAGACTCCATGGAGAGCAGGCTGGCTTCCGCAATGTGCTGAGCCGAATCCACAACTCTCTGCAGTTTTTTGCCGTTATCGGCAGAGCAGTTGCTCTAGCAAGACATGATGCATCTGGATAGACACTATTCTCTGACTCAAGCATTGAGTATCCAGTAGGCTATGTTGTTTGCCTGGTCTCCAGGTTTGAGACATCTTAACTGACCTGTGGAGGAATCTGGAGTCAGAGGGCAAGTATCTAATTGCCACAGCACATTTAGGTCCCCTTGACAGAGGCAGAAAAAGGAAAAAATTTCAGCTGAGAGAATTTGACCAGCTGGAGACTGAATTAAAAGGCAAAACTGAGAAGGTAATGATCTCAGGATTGTTACCTGATCATGTGTAAATTAGCACATTTCAAAGTTCAAAGTAAATTTATTATCGAAGTATGTATATGTCACCATATGCTACCCTGAGATTCATTTTCTTGCAGGCATACATAGTAGGACAAAGAAATAAAATGGAATAAATGAAAAACCACACACAAATACTGACAAACAATTAGTGTGCAAAAGGAGAAATAAGTAAATATATAACCCTGATGGATGAGTTGTAGAGTCCTTGGGTATGAGCCCATAGGTTGTGTTCACTCATCAATTCAGTGTTAAGGTGAGTGAAGTTATCCACACTGGTTCAAGTGCCTGATGGTTGAAGGGTAATAACTGTTCCTGAACCTGGTTGTACAGGATCTAAGGCTCCTGTATCTCCTTCCTAATGACAGCAGTGAGAAGAGAGCGTGGACTGGACAGTTGGAGTTACAGATGATTGATGTTGCTTTCTTGTGACAATGCTCCTGGTAGATGTGATCAATGATGAGGGTGGCTTTTCCTGCAATGGAATGGGTTATATTCACCACATTTTGTAGGCATTTCGGTTCTTGGGTATTGGTGTTTACATACAAGGCCAATATTATGCAACCAGTCAGGATATCCTCCACTGTGCATCTAAAGAAGACAGTCAAAGTTTGAGATGATATGCCAAATCTGCACAAACTTCTAAGTAAGTAGAGGCAATGCTGTGCCTTCTTTGTAGTGGCACTTCAGTGCTGGTCTCTGGACAGATCCATTAATATGATAATTGCCAAGAACTGAAAGTTACTGACACTCTTCACCTCTGATCCCCTAATGGGAACTGGCTCTTGGACTTTGTGGTTTCCTCCTCCTGAAGTACATAATCAGCTGTTTGGTGTTGCTGACATTGAGTGAGAGATTTCTGTCACAGCACCTTTCAAACAGATTTTCAATCCTTTGCTATAGGCTGATTAGTCATCATCTTTGATTCGACCAACAACGGTAGGTGTTGTCAGCAAACTTAAATATGGCAATGGAGTGTACTTAACCTCAGAGTCATAAGTACAAAACGAGTAGTGCAAAGTGATAAGCACACAGCTAATATGATAAGCACACAGCTAATATGAGTGTCAAGAAGATTAGAGAGTTAAGCGCATGGCTCAGAAGATTGGTGCGGGAGAAGTGGGTTTGAATTTGACGGACATTGGAATCTGTATTCAGGAAGGAGGGAATAGTTCTGATGGGACGTGCTGCACTCAAATTATGCTGGGACCAGGGGTTCTAAAAAATTGCATAATTAGGGTTATGAATATGGCTAAAATAAATACTAAAGGTGGGGGGGTTGGATTCAACATATTGGAAAAGTATTGATAAAGTAAAGTGTGAAGAGAGCTCAGGATATCAAAGTCTCCACAATAACAAAATAAGACTAAAGTTTAAAAAGGGATAAGAATTTAACTTCAAGTAATATAAAGGCAAAATTGAAAAAAATGTGTTATACTTAAATGTGCACAATATAGGAAATAAGACAGATGAGTTTATAGCACAGGAATTGGCTTTGTGGTAGAAAATCATAAATATTACCTTACTCTGTAAGAAGAGAGGGTAAAAGACAGGAAATTATAGGCCTGTTAGCTTGACTTCAGTGCTGGCAAGATTATTATTCAGGATTCAGCCCATTCTTAGGATGAAGTTTCGTAGGTCATGGAAATTCTTGATAAAATAGATTCACTATGTTTTCCTTAAGGGGAGATCCTGTCTGACACACCGGCAGAATAGACAAACTAGAGTCAGTGGACATTGTTTACTTGGAATTTCAGAAGGCCTTTGACAAGGTGCTGTAGAAGATGCTGCCAAACAAGATGCAAACCCAAGAAAGGTACTAGCATAGAGGATAGAAGATTTGCTGACTGACAAAAGGCAAAGAGGAGGAATAAAGGGAGCCTTTTTTGGTTGGTTGACAGTGATCTGTGGTGTTGTCCATGAGTTTTTATACCATTAGCAGCTTAATCAAATCTGGTTCATTGGACAACACCAAATTCAAAAGTGCTTTTCCTAGTGGGCTTGACCATGAGTATGTGTCTGGATGAGTAATCTGGATGATGGAACTGATGACTTTGTGGTCAGTTTTGGAGATAATAGAAGAAAGATGGAGGGGCAGGTAGTGTTGAAGAAGCAGGGAGTCTGTAGAAGGACTTAGACAGATCAGGAGAATGGTGCTAAATGAAATATGGCATAGAGAATTGTATGGTATATGGTCATGCATTTGGTAGAAGGAGTAAAGAGGTAGACTATTTTCTAAGTGGTGAGAAAAATCAGAAATCAGAAGAGCAAAGAAACTTGGGAGTCCTAATACAGAAGTCCCTAAAGCTTAACTTGCTGATTGATTAAGTAAGGTAAATGCAATATTAGCATTCATTTTGAGAAGAATGTAAAATTAAAGCAATGCAATGCCAAGGCTTTATAAGGCATTGGGTCAGACCATATTTGGAGAGTTGTGAGGTTTTCGACCCCATATCTGAGAGAAGGTGTGCTGGCACGGGAGAAGGTCCAGAAAATGATCTCAGGAATGAAAGGGTTAATGTATGAGAAGTGTTGGATTGCTCTGAGTCGGCTCATGCTGGAATTTTAAAGGATGGGGGTGGGGGCTGTTCACTTTGAAACCTACTAAATGTTGAAAGGTCTGGACAGAATGAGTGTAGTGAGAATGTTTCTGGTTTTTGAAGAGTCTAAGATCAGAGGGTACAGCCTCAGGAAAAAAGCAACACATCCTGTTAGAAATGTGATGAGGAGGAATTTCTTCAGTCAGATGGTGGTGAATCTGTGGAATTCATTAGCAGAAGCTGCCATGAAGTCCGAGTCATTGGGTATATTTAAAGCAGAAGTTGTTAGGTTTTGGATTAGTAAGGGTGTCAATTACTGAATGTTGAAAGGACTAGATAGGATAGATGAAGAGAGGATGCTTCCTATGGTGGGGCATCCAGAACTAGAGAGCACAGCCTCAAAATTGAGGGGCGACCTTTTAGAACGGAGGTAAGCAGGATTTTTTTTAGTCGGAGAGTAGTGAATCTGTGGAATGCTCTGCCACGGACTGTGGTGGAGGCCAAGTCTGTGGGTATATTTAAGGCAGAAGTTGATAGTTTCCTGATTGGTCAGGGAATCAAAGGATATGGCAAGATGGCAGGTGTATGAGTTGAGTGGGATCTGAGATTAGCTATGATGAAATGAGGAGTAGGCTTGATGGGCTGAATGGCCTAATTCTGCTCCTATGCCTTATGGTCTTATGGTTATGGGGAGAAGGCATGGGAATGGGTTTGAGGAAGAAAAAATAATCAACCATGATCAAATGACAGAGCAGTCTTGAGGGGCCAAATGGACTAATTCTGATCTTATGAATTATTATCTTATGGAGATGATGTTGTCAATGGTGTATCACCAAATATTGATGAGAGACAAAGAGGACATGCCAAATTTTTTTAATCTGCCAAGGAATTGAAAGCTCTGGTGAACTTTCATGGTTGTGCAATCTGTGCAGTTAGATCAGGAAAGGTTATTGATGATTTTCACTTCTAAGAACTTGAAGCTTTTAGCCCACTCTCCTGAACACCAGTGACGTAAACAGGAAAGTTCCCTTCCTGAAGTCAATGACCAGCTCTTTTGTTTTGCTATTGTTATGCGAAAGGTTGTTGTCATGACACCATGCCACTAGACTCTTTATCTCCTTCCTGTACTCTGACACATTGTTATTGGTGATTCACACATTGTGTTGATGTCATCAGAAACTTGTAAATGGAGTTAGATCAGAACCTCTCCATGCAGTTGTGAGTATACAAGGAAGTCCAGAGAATGGTGAATTATTGATCTGAGGTTTAGACCAGGTACTTACCTTGCAGTTTACATACCAGAAGATAAGTCTCCATTCCCGTGGAGGAAATTGGAACACTCCAGCAATGAATTGTAACTTAGTCACCCGGCAGAATCTGGGAGGGCTCAGTACACGAACACAAGTAGTTTACTCACCCATTGCAATCGCAAACATTACCAATGTCATTCCGACCCTTTTGCAGGCCCAAAATCTCATTTAAAAAGGAACTTCATTGAATTAATACAAACAGAGATGCATCATGGCTTGATCTGGCAGTTATTCTGCCCAAAACTGTGAAAACAAAAATTCAGGGAGTTGTGGAGCACATCACAGAAACCAGCCTCTTCTCCATGGACTCAGTCTACGTCTTTTTAAAGCAGCCAACATAACTCATGCTGAAGAAGGGTCAGCGCGAAACGTTAACTGGTTATTCACTTCCACAGATACTGCCTTACCTGCTGAGTTGCCCCAACATTTTGTGTGTGTCGCAACCTAACTAAAGATCCCTCCCATCCCGGATATTCTCTCTGCTCCTCCACTCCCATTGAGCTGAGGATACAAAAGCCTGGATACACATACCACCAGTTGCAATGGCAACTTCTATCCTACTGATATAACAATACTGAATGGAGATCTTGTCATAAGAGCTCCATTCAATAGTCTTACACAGCAGGATAAAATGGATACTCAACTTTGTCATGGCCTTGCACCTTATACTCTACTTGCTCTGTATTTCCTATCAATATAACACTATATTTTTCAATCTGCAAGCACTTTTCACTTGTACTTCCTCAATGTACTGATGGTATGGAATGATCTGTATGGAACCCATATAAGGATCCTTCTCAATCTATCCCGGCAGCTGATGCAGATCTGTGTTTTGCTGATGGCTTGTTTGCTTTCAAACTTTATGGTGATATTACTTTGAATATTTTACTTCTGGATCTCATTGTAATCTTTTTGCCAAAGACTCACAGAGAAGTGTCTGAGTAGCCATACTGTCGCCATTGAGGAAGATATATGATTTAACACTAAACCAAATTGCCGGTCACCCACTCCAAACATCTGTGAGCTCAGGCAGGACCCTGGGGTGCAGCAGAGCCTTTGATGACCACTGGTAGATCATCAGGAAGCAGCAGGTCTTCATCCGGGGAGCTGTGAGTGTCACAACATCCCAAACCTCCTAAAATACTGGCTCTAGGCCATGTGAATGTGGTTGAGGGATACTGTGTGGAAGCTCACAGAAGTGAGCCTTTCTGTGAGCTTCACTTCACTTCTGACATGCCAGGCCAATGAAACTGCAGCTTACTGATACCACATCAGCTGTTGGCACGCCTCACCCCAGCCCTCGGCTATTGTCCAACCTAAGTCTGCCTAAGCAGAAGGCATGACTTCAGGCTTCAAGCGTAGAACAAAGCCCTTCTGCAACAAATCTTTCCCCGAGCATCTGTCAGTATTGAGTACCTATTGGCATTGTAATGACTTCAGCCCCCTCAGTTGCTGCTGGTTTCTTAAGTAGAGCAAGTTGTTGTGAGCCAAAGACACATACTATTATGTCAGTGAATGAGTGATTAACAGAGTACGTTCAATGGACATGTCTTCTCTGAGGAGATTGTTTGTTCATGGACTACTACATTACAGAAATACTTGGTTTCCTAATAAATCTTTAACTTCACTGTTTTAACATCCACCTACCCCAAACTCTGTGCTCTTGCCAATTAAAGTTCCTTGAAGAGTCTAAAAGATATAGACATACACTTAAGAAGGAAACTGGGACATCAAAAAGGGGGCATGAGATATCCCTGGAAGATAAGGTAAAAGAGAATTCTAAAAGTGCTCTAAGAGTATGATGCTGAGATACATCCTAGGATGTGCTGGGACACACCATCAGTGATGTAACCTGGAGTCTATGGGTGTTTTGGATCTTTCAACAACAGACAGCCTCACCCAGGTGACCCAGCCGGGGTTGATAAGGCCCCGGCTTCTGCCCAGCCACTTTGGTTCATGCACCACACCTCTTGATCCATAACCATCTGGAGGCTCACTCAGCAGCCTCTGTGACCATCCTGATTGCTCTTTTCTTTGCAGCCCCCACAATACCAGGGAGAGAGTAAGTTCTGCAGAGCCAGCAGCCAGCTAAAACTTGACACCTTACCTCTACAGGCTTGCATCATGCCCTCCACCCCTGTCTCTGGCATTGTTCTACTAACTCCAGGTATCTGGCTATCTGACTTTCGAACGGCTCCTCAATCCAGTCTTCCCAAGGCACTGTCAGTTCTACCATGACCATCTGCAGTGGAGAGAGAGTAGATTCCCTTCACAGTCAACTTGGTAATCCATGTGTTGAACCACAGGAATTGGACAAGGTCTGAAATGAATATTTCTCATCTGCCTTTACTATGGAGGAGAATGTGAAAGGTGGGGAATTCAAAAGAGGGAACAGTGATGACTGGGGGTTATTGACATTATGAAGGAGGAAGTTTTGGGTGTCCTGAAATGCATAAAGGAGAATAAATCTCTAGAGTCTGACCAGGTCTTTCCTTCGATATAATAGGAAGCAAGTGAGGAGATTGCTGGGGCCCTGCTGGAATTTTTAATATCTTCATTAGCCACAGATGAGGAACTGGAAGCTGGAGGATAGCTACGCTTGTGACTTCGGTTACAAAGGGCTGCAGGGATAAGCCAGTATACAACGCACCAGTGAGACTGACATCAGTGGTGGGAAAATGACAAGAAGGGATTCTAAGAGACAGGATTTATTTGCATTTGGAAAGGCAAGAACTGACAGAACTGAAGATAGACAGCATGGCTTCATGCATGAGACCTCATATCTCATGAAGTTACCTGGGATTCTTTGAGGGATTGAAAAGCGCAGGGCAGTAGATGTACTTTCAGATTTCATCAAAGCTATTTACAAGGTAGATTGGTCCAGAAGGTGAGATCACATGGGATCCAGGGTGGGCTGGGTGATTTGATACAAAACTGGCTTGGTTGTAGGAGGCAGAGAGTGGTGGTGGAGGGTTGTTTTTCAGATTGGAAGACAGTGGCTGGTGATGTGCACAAGGGTCCTCTGCTGCTGGTGATATGTATTAGCAACTTGGATGAGAATGTAGGTGCCACGACTAGTAAACTTGCGGTTGATTCCAAAATTGATGGCATTATGGGTAGTGAAGAAGGTTGTCTAAGGTTAAGTTAACTAAAAGGCAGGTTATGCTCTGTAAATGGTGGGACCCTTGTGAATGTTATAGTACAGAGAGACTAAGGGTTAAAATGACAGGTACATGAGCAAGTAGGATGCAAAAGGATCCAGAATGAAAGGCGATGTAGGATTAATATAGATAGGCATAAAGTTCTGCATGGACTGTTTCTATGTTGTACAGCTCTATGACGCTAAAAGCTAGCCCAATATTTTAAGGTCAGTGACACTTCATCAACCTTGCAAATTACAAGTAGAGGAGCAAGACAGCGAGTAATAGGATGGAAGGGGGAATGATTAAATAATGATGGGGCAAAAGACAAATGAGGACAGAGGTGGGACTAATAAAGGATTGAAAGATGGATCTAGGAGAATTGTAAATGCCTAATAGAGAGTCAATACATGCAGTTTGGAAAGATAGGAACAGTTGTAATGATGTGAAACACTGAGAGCAAATAGCTGCTATGGGGCTTCACTGTGCAGTTCAACCACTGATTTCCCCAATGTAACAATAGGGAAGGCACACCAAACGCAACTCATTAGCTATAAAGTGCTTTGGGAGGTCTTTAGGAAGTGATGCATAACATATATTTTCCACTCACAAGGCAATTGGACAGAGAACTGTAAGGAAACGAAATATTGAGGGGAACAATTTGATGGGAGAAGAGAAGTGGCACATGAATAATTGAACAGCTCTTCCAAAGTCTCGGTAATGATAACCACATAATTCCTGGATTGTTGTTCAAAGCCCCATATGGTTTATTAATTGACCTCAGGGGAGGAAAATCTCCCGTCCTTACCTTTCCTGTCTTGTATGTGACTCCAAACCAAATGTGAATTACTTTTAATTGCCTCCTTAGTTTTAGAAGCAATTAGCAATGAGCGCAAGTGCCAGCACTGTCCATTTCCTGTGAACGATTAAAAAGAACCAAGGGATTACACCAGACAATTCACTCACCTTCAGTTTAGCAGAAATATAAGAAAGAGATAAACTGCACATTGGCTCACACAGGCTTCTCAGTTAAACATCCAGCCAATGAAATTTCCTGTGAACAAGTGTTTCTACAAGTAGGCGCTAATGACATATTGACTTTTTTACAGTTTCAATTGTTATAAAGTTCTTCATACAATGCAGAGAGCACAGCTCAAGTCTTGGACAATCTGTTCTTTATGAAAAATTAATATAGTCTAGGTGCACAGAAGTCTTTGGCATAAAAGATAAACAGTGTGGGGACAATGGGTCATAGAACATGAGACTGAAGAATTAATAATGGAAAATGGAATGAGTAGAGACACAAGAGATTGCAGCTGCTGGAATATGAAGCCATAAACAATCTGTTGGAGGAATTCGCAGACACGAGGAAATCTGCAGATGCTGGAAATTCAAGCAACACACACAAAAAATGCCGGTGAACGCAGCAGGCCAGGCAGCATCTATAGGAAGGGGGTCCTGACGAAAGGTCCCGGCCCGATACATTGGCTGTACCTCTTCCTATAGATGCTATCTGGCCTCCTGCGTTCACCAGCATTTTTTGTGTATGTTGTTGGAAGAATTCAGGGGTTGAGCAGCATCTGCAGAGAAAGGATACAAAGGGAAACTTGTTGTTTCATGTTAAAATCATGAATCAGAACTGAGAGGGGAGATGGAGAGGGGGATTGGTGAGACTGCAGAATAATTGGAGGTCTAATTGGAGTGACACAGCAGAGAGACATGGGCATCCTCACACATGAAAACACAAGGAGGTGGTAAGCTGAAGCAACATGTAATTTGGAAGCCAAATCGAGATTCCTTGCAAGAAGAATAGAATGAAGGAATAGGGTAGATTTATTACCTCTATCCAGAGACATAGCTGACAGCCCAGAGGAGACTGAACATGGCCCCTTCTGGTGCACTTATCGGTCAATGCTACTAATAAGGAATCTTCCCACTGACCCGACATACAAAGCTTGCATATGATGATAGAACCAATAGAAGCAACTAACCTACGAAAATGTGCACAGAGGAGATTCACTTTGAAAGTGAAGTAATGAGTCTGGGTGCAACTTTACTTCAGCAAACCAGTATAGTTTTTGCCAGAATGCTCATACCTTCCAAAGCAGAACCTTTACCCTCGGGAGTCAGGTATACAACCACAGAGTAATGCTGCATGGAAACAGGCCCTTGGCACAACCCATCCATGCCGACTTGCCCGCATTTGGTACATATCCCTTTGTATCTCTTTTAAACATGCACTTATCCAAATGGTTTGCATTCACCCAATGTTACTTTCTCTTGCAGCTTGTTCCATTGACATGAAGAATTGGCCTCTCAGGTCCCTATTTGATTGTTTTTTTCTCAGCGTAAATCTATGCCTTCTAGCTTTTAGTTCACCTTCTTTGAGCTAAAGGCAATGTGTGTTCACCCCATCTATACCCATCACCCTATCTCCTACCCTACTTTAAGATCATGCTTCCAGTCTCCAAGGTGGCAATTCAATATCTTTCAGCTTGTAAAAGAGATCATAATATGACAGCATAACATCTGAGAAACAAAATATTAAGATATTTGAGAATCAGCAAACAATTCCTGTAAGACCTTGCAAGGAAGAAGTAAGCCATATATATTTTTTTACGGTATTTCCAATCGTTATTAAAGTGACAGTATTAAAACTCATATTTCTGGATCCTTTCAAATATCTTCTGCTGATTGAGTAAAATTGTGAAGTTCACAGTCTGCAGCTATAAATGGCGTAAATGATATCCGTTAATTATAATAATCAAACCTCTCAAGCACCATGTACCTGAGAGCACCTCAGTGTCTTTGCATGCTTTTGATATGAATTAGGAATAGAAATAATTTTACACAAAAAATAAATTATATTTTATTTGACATTGAGGCAAATAGATAGCTAAAAAGATTATCGTCATTGAAGCATAATTTCGGCTAAAGAAAGAGACAGGTTTTGGAAAAATTTCTCCATGGTAAGCAGATATGTCTATGACAGCTACTTATCAATATAGCGACATTAGGTATTAGGTCATAGCTGAAGGAAACACAGCTATTAATTAGTACGTTGCTCGATTCGAATGAATACATGTAGATCATCCAGCCCCATGAGCCTGCTTGACAACTGAATTAGATCACAATCCACAGGTTCATTATCTGGCTTGGTTTCATCACTATGAATACATTCACCTCACTTGTCAAACAAATGCAAAAATAAAATATTGCAGATAGCAGAAATCCAAAATTAAAAAATATATAAATATTAGAAGTACAGTGAACTGTATGTTAGTGAAAGAAATGAAAATTAAATTTTCAGCACATTGGTACCATTTAAACTATGGATCCAAGTTTTGAAACTTTCATTTAGTTTACCCTGAACATAATACTGGAAAAGCTTTGAAGCTATGGGGAATTATGTAATTGAGGGAGGTCTGATTACAATGTTATTAGGCAGAATCATGGGAGTGCAAATTGGAAAAGATGTTCTCAGGGAAGTGCACAGCAGAAGTGTGGAGGTGCTTAGACAGCAATTGCATGAGGTTCTGGATAGCCTTGACGGGGAAAGGATGGTAGTGTAGCGGTGTGCTACACACAGCGCTAAAATAACCACACGTAGTCAGTGAGTTGGAGTTGTGATAAAAGAAATTTATTCAAACTTCACGGCCTCCTTTAAAGCCTTCCCGTCCCCACCCTCCCTGGGCAGGACTGCTGTGGGGAATCCATAATCGCAGACCCTTCCCGCGTGCGGGATTTTCCCCCGCTGGTGAAGATGGCCTGGCGCCCTTTTTGGGGCCGGCCTCTCTGCCGGCGCGTGCCGGTTCGTGTGTGCTAGCAAGTGGGTCGCCACATAACCACCCCCCCAGAGCCGGTGATACCTCCCCCAATGTCCACAGTCTGGATCGGCCTTTGTTTGGGAGGTCTGCCCCTGCGCCGCGGTGCCTGAGCCTGGACCGGCTGCGCCAAGTCCACATGGGCCGGTTTGAGTCGGTCCACCGTGAAAACCTCCTCTCTCCCCCCAATGTCCAGCACGAACGTGGACCCGTTGTTCCTGATCTCCTTAAACAGCCCCTTGTAGGGCCACTGTAGCAGTGCCCGGTGTCCGCCCCGTCGTACAAAAAGAAACTTACAGTTCTGCAGGTCTTTGGGTACGCAGGTCGGGCTCTGTCCGTGCTGTGAAGTGGGTATGGGGGCCAGGTTACCGAGCCTCTCACGTAGTCTGTCCAGGACTGCTGTGGGTTCTTCCTCTTGCCCCCTTGGGGCTGGTATGAACTCTCCTGGGACTACCAGGGGTGCGCCGTACACCAACTCGGCCGAAGAGATGTGCAGATCCTCCTTGGGCGCCGTGCGGATTCCGAGCAGGACCCAGGGAAGTTCGTGCACCCAGTTAGGCCCCTCCAGGCAGGCTATGAGAGCCGATTTCAGGTGACGGTGGAAGCGCTCCACTAGTCCGTTCGACTGTGGGTGGTAGGCAGTTGTGTGGTGTAGCTGTGATCCTAAAAGGTTGGCCATAGCCGACCACAGGCTGGAGGTGAACTGGGCGCCCCTGTCGGTGGTAATGTGGGCTGGTACCCCGAAGTGTGCTACCCAGGTTGCGATCAGTGCTCGGGCGCAGGATTCGGAGGTGGTGTCGCTGAGCGGGACTGCCTCTGGCCATCTGGTGAACCGGTCTATCATAGTTAGAAGGTACCACGCTCCTTGCGACACTGGCAGGGGCCCCACGATATCCACATGGATGTGGTCGAACCTCCGGCGGGTGGGTTCGACCCGCTGCGGCTGAGCCTTGGTGTGCCGCTGCACCTTGGCCGTTTGGCACTGCATACACGTTTTGGCCCATTCACTGACCTGTTTACGAAGTCCATGCCACACGAACCTGTTGGAGACCAGCCGGACAGTTGTCCTGATGGAGGGGTGCGCTAAATTGGGAATGGATTGGAAAACTCGCCGCCGCCAGGCTGCTGTGACGATGGGGCGGAGTTGGCTGGTAGCTACGTCACACAGTAGGGCCCTCTCACCTGGGCCTACGGGGAGGTTTTGGAGCTGCAAACCGGAGACTGCAGTCCTGTAACTGGGGATCTCAGCGTCTGCCTGCTGTGCCTCCACCAGCGCTGCATAGTCCACCCCCTGGGACAGGGCCTGTATGGTCGGTCTGGAAAGTGCGTCCGCCATGATGTTGTCCTTTCCCGAGACATGCCGGATGTCCGTCGTGTACTCGGAGATGTAGGACAGATGTCGCTGCTGGCGGGACGACCAGGGGTCGGACACCTTCCTGAACGCAAAGGTAAGCGGCTTGTGGTCCGTGAATGGGGTGAAGGGCCTACTTTCTAAGAAGTACCTGAAATGCCGGATTGCCAGGTATAGTGCCAATAGCTCCCGGTCGAAAGCACTGTATTTGAGTTCGGGTGGTTGTAGGTGTTTGCTGAAGAACGCTAGGGGTTGCCAGCGACCCTCGATGAGTTGTTCCAGCACTCCACCGACTGCTGTGTTGGATGCGTCCACCGTGAGGGCAGTAGGAAAGTCCATTCTGGGGTGCACTAGCATCGCGGCATTTGCCAAGGCTTCTTTGGTTTCAACGAAAGCGGCTGCAGCCTCTTCGTTCCAGGTAATGTCCTTGCCCTTACCTGACATCAGGGTGAACAGGAGGTGCATGATTCGGGCTGCTGAGGGGAGGAAACGGTGGTAGAAATTCACCATACCCACGAATTCCTGCAGGCCTTTGATTGTGTTGGGTCAGGGGAAGTTGCGGACCGTGTCTACCTTGGTGGGCAGCGGGGTTGCCCCGTCTTTAGTAATCCTGTGGCTCAGGAAGTTGATAGCGTCGAGTCCAAACTGGCATTTGGCTGGGTTGATTGTAAAGCCGAATTCACTCAGGCGAGAGTAGAGCTGGCGGAGGTGGGACAGATGCTCCTGACAACTACTGCTGGCTATGAGGATGTCGTCCAAATAGATGAATGCAAAGTCCAGGTCACGTCCCACCACGTCCATTAACCGCTGGAACGTCTGTGCGGCATTCTTTAGGCCGATCGACATTCGGAGGAATTCGAAAAGGCCGAACGGGGTGATGAGTGCTGTTTTGGGGATGTCGTCCGGATGTACTGGGATTTGATGGTATCCCCAGACGAGGTCTACCTTGGAAAAGATCCTTGCACCGTGTAGGTTTGCTGTGAAGTCTTGAATGTGTGGCACAGGGTAGCAGTCTGGCATTGTAGCCTCGTTCAGTCTGCGGTAGTCACCGCATGGTCTCCAGCCTCCTGTTGCCTTGGGCACCATGTGAAGGGGGAGGCCCATGGGCTGTTGGACCGTCGTATGATCCCCAATTCCTCCATCTTCTTGAACTCCTCCTTCGCCAGTCAGAGCTTGTCCAGGGGAAGCCTTCGAGCACAGGCGTGGAGGGGTGGTCCCTGGGTCAGGATGTGGTGCTGTACTCCATGTCTGGGCATGGCTGCCGTGAACTGCGGTGTCAGTACTGATGGGAAATCCGCCAGGACCCTGGTGAATTCGTCGTCGGACAGCGTGATGGAGTCCAGGTGTGGGGCTGGCAACTGTGCTTCACCCAGGGAGAACGTTTGAAAAATCTTGGCATGGACTAATCGCTTCCCTTGCAGGTCGACCAGCAGGCTGTGGGCTCGTAGAAAATCTGCCCCCAGGAGTGGTTGGGCCACGGCGGCCAGTGTGAAGTCGCACGTGAACCAGCTGGAGCAGAACTGTAGCCACACCGTGCGTGTGCTGTAGGTCTGTATTGTGCTGCCATTTGCGGCCCTCAGGGTGGGTCCCGGTTCTCTGTTTTGGGTGTCGTAACTCATTGGAGGTAAGACGCTGATCTCCGCTCCGGTGTCGACGAAAAAACGGCGTCCCGACTGCTTGTCCCAGACATATAGGAGGCTGTCCTGATGGCCAGCCGCCGTAGCCATCAGCGGCGGCTAGCCCTGGCATTTCCCGGGAATTTGCAGGGTGGTCTGCAGCAGCGGGCCTCTGTGCCCCACCGCTGGTGGTAGAAGCACCATTGTTCGTTGGGCTCCTCACTCCCGTCGCCGGGTTTTGTAGGCTCTGCTGCCGGGCCTGGTCTGGTCTGTCGTTGGGCACACGGCTTGGTGGTCTGTGCGACGGACGCCCCTCTCTCTTTCCTGGCATTCCACAGCACATCTGCTCGGGCCGCCACCTCCCGGGGGTTGCTGAAATCTGCGTCGGACAGCAGCAGGCATATGTCCTTGGGCAGTTGCTCTAGGAACGCCTGCTCAAACATGAGGCAGGGTTTGTGTCCTTCAGCCAGGGCCAGCATCTCGTTCATTAATGCCGACGGCGGCTTGTCTCCCAAACCATCCAGGTGCATTAAGCGGCGTGCTCATTCGCGCCGTGAGAGTCCGAAAGTCCTTATGAGCAGGGCTTTGAATGCTGTGTATTTGCCGTCCTCCGGGGGCGACTGTATAAACTCCTCAACTTGTGCAGCTGTCTCCTGGTCGAGAGAGCTCAGCACGTAGTAGTAGCGAGTGGACTCCGAGGTTATCTGCCGAATGTGGAAATGTGTTTCTGCTTGTTTGAACCATAAATGAGGTCGCAGCGTCCAGAAGCTTGGCAGTTTTAACGAAACTGCGTGAACAGATGCGGCGTCGGTTATCTCTGGTCCGAGTATCGTTTGGGCTGTCGGGGTCACCAATTGTAGTGGTGTGCTACACACAGCGCTAGAATAACCACACGGAGTCGGTGAGTTAGAGTTGCGATGAAAGAGATTTATTCAAACTTCATGGCCCGCTTTAAAGCCTTCCCGTTCCTGCCCTCCCTGGGCGGGATTACTGTGGGGAATGCATATTCCCAGACCCTTTCTGCGCGCGGGATTTTCCCCCTGCTGGTGAAGATGGCCTGGTGCCCTTTTTGGGGCCGGCCTCTCTGCCAGCGCGCGCCGGTTTGTGCGTGCTAGAAAGCGGGTCGCCACAGTAGGATGATTGACAAGAAAGATAGAACAATTATTCAAGAAGAAGAAGGAAGCATACCTAAGGTTTAGGCAGCAAATGTCAGATAGAACGTTTGATGGTCATGAGGTATCTAGGACGGCATTTAAGGGAGTTAGAAGGGAACATGAGAAGGCATTGGTGAGTAGGATTAATGAAAACCCCAAGATGTTCTAAACGTACGTGAATAACATGAGGACAATAAAACTATGGCTTAGGACTGCTCAGGATAAAGGGGGGAACATATGCTTGGAGACAGAGGAAGTCGGGGAGGTCCTTTAATGGGTACTTCATTTTAGTGTTCATCAGCGAGAGTGAACTTGATAAATGCGAGGTCAGTGTAGGGCAGGCTGATGTGGTGGAACATGTCAAAGTTAAGAAAGAGGCATTGTTGGAGTTTCTGAAAAAAAATAGGATAAATAATTACCTGGGGCCAGACAAGGGTACTGTATACCCCAGCCTACTATGGGAGGTCAGAGAAGACATTGCTGGGTGTTGACAATGATCTTTGCATCTTCCCTAACCATATGACTAGTACCAGAGGATTGGAGGCTGGAAAATATTGTTATTTCATTCAAGAAAGGTAATAAGGATAATCCTGAGAATTATAGACCAGCAAGTCTATAATCTGGGTTGAGTGGGATCAGCCATGATGGATTGGCAGAGAAGACTCGATGGGCTGAATGGCCTAATTCTGTTCCTATGTCTTATGGTCTTATGGGGTCTTATATCAGTGGAGAGCAAACTAATGAAGAGGATTCTTAGGGACAAGACTTATGAGCATTTGGAGAAACACAGACTTATTTGGGATCGTATGGCTTTGTAAGTTGTAGGTCATACCCCACAAGCATGATTAAGCTTTTCAAGGAGGTGATAAAACAATTTAATGAAGGTAGGTAGTGGAAAGTTAAGGGGAGATGTCAGAGGTAGTTGTTTTTTTTACACAGAGAGTGGTACATATTTGGAACACACTTCCAGGAGTGATTTTAGAGGCTGATACAAAAGAGACATTTAAAAGTCTCTTCAATAGACACATGGATGTAAGAAACACAAAGGGTTATGTGCTACGTAGGAGGGAAGAGATAGATTGATCATGGAGTTGTTTTATGTGGGTCAGCACGCACTGTTCTATGTTCGATGTTATCTGCAGCCATTGTTTGAAACGTTGCTCTTTGTGGAGCACTGATGTTATTTAGATGTGCCAACCGCCATCATTACTGTCTGCACTGCCTCCGTTATGTATCACTTCCTTCTTTCCAGGAACAAATGGCCCTTCCTCAACTGTTCCATTTCAAGAGTTTCCATTCTCTATTACCCTATGACTGTTTCAGAGTCTATTCCTTGAATGATGTTTTCTGGATTTGGTACTTTCTCTGTCTATTCTCCAGAATTTACAGCCAAAGAACATTGAAACATCTCAACTCACAAAAGTCATATGACTCATTCTAAGTTTCTAAACTAGGATGCTTTATATAATTTCAACTTGGATGTGACTAGATTTACAGTTGGCAGATTTCCTAACATATATATAAAAAAAGTTGGCACCATCATGGCAATCATTGTGTGGATTTCTGGTAGGCTTACCACCAAAAGGTCTGAAATTAATGATTTTGGACTCAATATTTAATGATCTGGAAATATTAACCATTTCCAATGAATATATGATTGTTCACTGCAAAAGATACAGCAGGTATTTAGAGAAGTACTCAAGAGGATAGATTCTTCTTAGAATCAATCAAAATGAGGGGACAAAGCCAGGAAACTGCCAAGCATTTTCGTTTCAGTTCAGAATAGTGATCTCACTCTGAAACATGCTTAAGGAAAAATTGTAAAGAAAGTATAATTGTTTGCTAAGAACAGTTATTTCCTTTTTAATGTTGATCAATTTTAAAAACTCAGCTTTTATGAAATCAAATAAAGGAATATATAATCATAGGGTAAAATACAAATCGAAGACGCTGGAAATCTGAGATAGAAAAAAGTACGTTGGAAATAGTTAGAAAGTCAGGCAGCATCTATGGAGAAAGGGGCAGAGGTAGTGATTCAGATCAATGACCTTCCATTCCAACTGGGAATATGTGAGCGGACTTCCCAAACTACTTCCAAACCTGCGAGATAGTTTTCTGAAAATATGGCAAGGGTTCAATGTTATAACAGAGCGCTGACAGAAATGAGTGGTCTTATTTGTGGGATGGTGATCTGGTGGTGGTGGACACATTGGGGTGACCACTGGCTACCAGTAACTGAACTGCTTTAATCCAACTTCCAATGCAAACAGCCTCATTCTCAGTACTGACCAGACAATCCAGTCTCATTCAATTTCCACTAGCCTGATCTAACTTTCAATAGCAGTTCCAGTACTGCTGTCAGAATCGGATTCATCTGAACCAACTTAACACATGACAGGTCCCAGACAATCAAGCATAAAATTATTTGCACCGTATCACATTTACTGTCATTCCAACTGCTCTAGCTCAAGTACTAAGTCACAATTAACTCAGAAAATAATGACTGATAAATGCTGCTCATTCTAATTCAATGGGATCAGCTCTGGGACTTTTTGCATGCTGACAGGGAGGTCTAGAAAGTACTAATAGATTTAGAGTAGCCAATCTGTTAGCTTGCTTTGCCATTGGACTCCATAAGGCAACAGGACTCAATCTTAACATGAGCCCCTAGCATTTAAACTGAAGAATCGGTCTTGAAAACTGCATTTGATTAGATCTGGCACAATATCTGCAAGCACAATGAATTCAACAGGGATAATAGAACTACAGCAGAGTGAAATGTCTTCTTGTGATTTTAAGTGCTTTTGGCTAATTTTATTTAATTATTTACGTATCTATTAATAATGCATTTTTACTTGTTTACTTCACTTTTAGTTATTGTGAACATTATTGTATAAAATGTTAAATATGTTCAATAATCTTTATACCTTTCACAATTTGAGTATCTATTTGCTGAAAAGAGCAGCTTCTGTAAATCATTCAAAGCCTTTTAATGCTTACTTAGTTATTTTAAAATGGCACCGTCTATCTTTCAGGAGCTCCAGTTCCAGTTTCAGAACTTCCCATTTTTGAAATGAAAGCCAGGTACTGTATATTCAAGTAGTATTTTGTTGAATTAATTCCCAATTAGTATGAAAACGTATCTATTTATAACTTTATTTGATCATCAGTGTTTTAGACAGAGGAAGTACACCCAGTGGCCACTTTATTAAGTACCTTCCTGTACCTCCTTAATAAAGTGGCCACTGTGTGTATATTTATGGTCTTCTGCTGCTGTAGCCCATCCACGTAAAGGTTCAATATTGCAACATGTGGTTATTTGAGTTACTGTGACCTTCCTGTCAACATGAGCCAGTCTGGCCAGTCTCCTCTGGCCTTTTTCATTAACAAGGCATTTTCGCCCGCAGAACTGCTACTTGCTGGATGACTTTTGTTTTTCACGCCACTCTCTGTAAAGTCTAGAGACTGTTGTGCGGGAAAATCCCAGGAGATCAGCAGTTTCTAGCACCAACAGTCACTCCACAGTCAACGTCACTTACAGCAGATCATATTTCTTCCTCGTTCTGATGATTGGTCTGAACAACAGCTCAACTTCTTCACGATATCTGCGTGTTTTTATGCATTGAGTTGCTGCCACATCATCGGCTGATTAGATACTTGCATTAATGAGCAGGTGTGCATATGCACCTCATGAAGTGACCACTGAGTGTATGTGAAAGTTTTGTTCAAGGGTCAGTATTTTGACTACTGTTTTTTGGACATATATTAATGAGCTAGAATGGAGTAACGAGGTTATAATATCAGGTTTATGCATTAATTTGTAGTAAATAGAGAATATTAACTGACTTCAGGAGATTATACAGTAGATTGGTTGTAAAATGTTCACACACATGGGAGATGAAACCTAACACAGAAGAAATGTAAAGTGATTCATTTTGTGATGGAGACAAGGGGGAGTGGTGTGTGATATGAAGTAAATATCACACCAGCCTCTGGGTCCAAACTACCACCAGCCTCCGGGTCCAACATATAATTCTCTGTAACTTCCACCACATCCAACGGGATCCCACCACCAAGCACATCTTTCCTTCCCACCCTCTTTCTGATTTCCGCAGGGATTGCTCCCTACGTGACTCCCTTATCCATTTGTCCCCCCCATCCCTTCTCACCGATCTCCCTCCCGGCACTTATCCTTGTAAGCGGAACAAGTGCTACACCTGCCCTAACACTTCCTCCCTCACCACCGTTCAGGGCCCCAGACAGTCCTTCCAGGTGGGGTGACACTTCACCTGTGAGTCGGCTGGTGTGATATACTGCATCCAGTGCTCCCAGTGCAGCCTTCTATATATTGGCGAGACCCGATGCAGGCTGGGAGACCATTTCGCTGAACACCTACGCTCTGTCCGCCAGAGAAAGCAGGATCTCCCAGTGGCTACACATTTTAATTCCACGTCCCATTCCCATTCTGGTATGTCTATCCATGGCCTCCTCTACTGTAAAGATGAAGCCACACTCAGGTTGGAGGAACAACACCTTATATTCCGTCTGGGTAGCCTCCAACCTGATGCCATGAATATTGACTTCTCTAACTTCTGTTAATGCCCCTCCTCCACTTCACACCCCATCCCTTAAATTATTTAATATATTTTTTATTTTCCAACATCTTCCCATCCACTGAGGTCAGACTAATTGGCCTATAATTCCGCAAACACGAGGAAATCTGCAGATGCTGGAATAATTTTTTTTCTTTCTCTCTCCTTTTTCTCCCTCTGTCCCCCTCACTATACTCCTTGCCCATCCTCTGGGCTTCCCCCCTCCCCCAAACAGTCCTTCCAGGTGAGGCAACACTTCACTTGTGAGTCTGTTGGGGTCATCTATTGCATCTAGGGCTCCCGGTGCGGCCTCTGCTACATCGGTGAAACCCGATGCAGATTGGAGGACTGCTTAGTCGAGCACCTCTGCTCCATCCGCCAAAACAGACAGGATCTCCCGGTAGCCACCCATTTCAACTCTCTTCCCATTCCCATTCAGATATGTCCATACATGGCCTCTTCTACTGCCACGATGAGGCTAAACTCAGGTTGGAGGAGCAACACCGCATATACCGTCTAGGTAGTCTCCAGCCCCTTGGTATGAACATAGAATTCTCCAACTTCTGGTAATTCCCTCCCCCTCCCTTCCTATTTCCCTATTTCACTCTGCCCCCTCCTCCAGCTGCCTATCACCTCCCTCATGGTTCCACCTCCTTCTACTACCCATTGTTTTCCTGCCTATCACCTCCCTGCTTCCCCTCCCTCACCTCTTTGTCTTTCAAATTACTGGTTTTTCACCTGGAACTGACCAGCCTTCTCCTTCCAACCCTCCCTCACCTTCTTTATAGGGCCTCTGCCCCTTCCATCTTCAGTCCTTTCGAAGGGTTCCGGCCCGAAACGTCGACTCATTGTTTCCACGATGCTGTCCGACCTGCTGAGTTCCTCCAACTTGTTGTGAGTGTTTCCCCCCTCCCCCTTTCTTTCTCCCTGGGTCTCCTGTCCCATGATCCTCTCATATCCCTTTTGCCAATCACCTGTCCAGCTCTTGGCTCCATCCCTCTCCCTCCTGTCTTCTCCTATCATTTCAGATCTCCCCCTCCTCCTCCCACTTTCAAATCTCTTACTAGCTCTTCTTTCAGTTAGTCCTGACGAAGGGTCTCGGCCCAAAACGTTGACTGTACCTCTTCCTATAGATGCTGCCTGGCCTGCTGTGTTCACCAGCATTTTTTGTGTGTATTGCTTAAAGTAAATGATGCTGTTTTAAAGAGTGAGGGAAGAGGGAAAGCTACTAATGAATCTAATATGCACAAATTTTTGAAGGGATGGTGGCAAGTCTGTGATCAAGGAAAATGTGATCTTTGGTGTTATAAATGCAAGTGTAAGTGCAATAGCAAAGAAATGTAAAACAGAGGAGAGAGTAGGTATCGGACAGCTGGAAAATAATGCTGGAGAGTTCGTAATGGGGGACAAGGAAATGGCAGACGAACTATTTTGCATCAGTTTTCACTATGAAAGACACTGGCAGTATGCTGGACATTTGAGAGTGTCAGGAGCAGAAGTGAGTGAAATCACCAATGCTAGGAAGAACACGAGGAAATCTGCAGATGCTGGAATTTCAAGCAACACACATAAAAGTTGCTGGTGAACACAGCAGGCCAGGCAGCATCTCTAGGAAGAGGTACAGTCGACGTTTCGGGCCGAGACCTTTCATCAGGACTAAAGTAAATAAATAATGGATGGGGTACGAGGGGGAGGTGGGGCATTAATTAGTCCTGACGAAGGATCTTGGCCCGAAATGTCGACTGTACCTCTTCCTAGAGATGCTGCCTGGCCTACTGCGTTCACCAGCAACTTTTAAATGCTAGGAAGAAGGTGCTTGGGAAGCTGAAAGGTCTGAAGGTAGATAAGTCACCTGGACCAGATGGTGTACACCCCAGGGTTCTGAAAGAGCTCGCTGAAGAGATTGTGGAGGCATTAGTAATGATCTTTCAAATATCAGTAGATTCCAGAGAACTGGAAAATTGCAACTGTCACTCCACTCTTCAAGAAGGGAGAGATATAGAAGAAAGAATATTATAGGCTAATTAGTCAGACCTCAGTGTTGAGGTTGATTGTAAAGGATGTAGTATCAACATACTTGGAGGCAAATGATAAAATAAGCCAGAGTCAGCATTGTTTCCTTAAAGGAAAGCCTTGCCTGACATATCTGTTGGAATTCTTTGAGGAAATAACGAATAGGATAGACAAAGGAGGATGGGTTGATATTGTGTACTTGGATTTTCAGAAGGCCTTTGACAAGGTGCCATACATGAGACTGCTCCAAGTTAAGAGTCCATGGCATTGCAGGAAAGTTACTGGTATGGATACAGCATTGGCTGTTTGGCAGGAGATAAAGAGTGGGAGCCTTTTCTGTTTGGCTACTGGTGATGAGTGGTGTTTCACAGGGGTCTTTGTTGGGACCACAGATTTTTACGTTATATGTCAATTATTCAGATTACAGAATTGATGACTTCGTAGCCAAGTTTGCAGACCATACAAAGATAGGTGAAGGGCAGGTAGTTTTGAGGAAGTAAAGAGGCTACAGATGAACTCAGACAGATTAGGAGAGAGGGCAAAGAAATGGCAGCTAGAATACAGTGTTGGGAAATGTATGGTCATGCACTTTGGTAGACCAAATCAAGGTGCATTCTTTTTTCTAAATGGAGAGAATATTAAAAAAATCTGAAGTGTAAAAGGACTTGGAAGTCCTTGTGTAGGATTTCCTAAGGGTTAACTTGGAGGTTAAATCAGTGATGAGAAAGGTAAATGCAATGTTCACATTCATTTCAAGAGGACTAGAAAATAAAAGCAAGGATGTAATGTTGAGATTTTATAAAGCACTGGTGAGGCATTACTTGGAGTATGTGAGCAGTTTTGGGCCCCTTATCTAAGAAAGGATATGCTGACATTGGAGAGCGTTTGAAGGAGATTCACGAAAATGATTTTGGGATTGAAAGGCTTGCCATACGAGGAGTGTTTGATGGCTCTGGGCCTGCACTCACTGGAATGCAGAAGAATGAGAGGGGATCTCAGTGAAACCTATCGAATGTTGAAAAACTTCAACAGAATGGATGTGGGGAGGATGTTTCCTATGGTGAGGGTTTCTGAGTCCAAAGGACATAGCCTCAGAATTCAAGAAAGGAGTGGTGGAGGAATTTCTTTAGCCGGAGAGTTGTGAATCTGCGGAATTTGTTGCCACAGATGGCTTTTGAGTCCATAAGACATAGAAGCAGAATTAGGCCATTTGGCCCGTCGAGCCTGTCTGCGATTCAATCATCGCTGATCCTACTTTTTCTCCTCCTCAACCCCATTTCCCAGTCTTCCCCCCGTAACATTTGATGCCATGTCCAATCAAGAACCTATCAATCTCTGCCTTAAATACACCCAATGACCTGGCCCCCACAGCTGCACGTGGCAACAAATTTCACAAATTCACCACCATCGGGCTAAAGAAATTTCTCCACATTTCTGTTTTGAATGGACGCCCCTCTATCCTGAGGCTGTGCTCTCTTGTCCTAGACTCTCCCACCATGAGAAACATCCTTTCCATATCTATTCTGTCCATGCCTTTCAATATTTGAAAGGTTTCAATGAGATCTCCCCTCATCCTTCTAAATTCCAGTGAATACAGACTCAGAGCCATCAAACGTTCCCCTTTCATTCCTGGAATCATCCTTGTGAACCTCCTCTGGACCCTCTCCAATGCCAGCACATCTCTTCTAAGATGAGGAGCCCAAGATTGTACACAATACTCAAGGTGAGGGCTCACCAGTGCCTTATGAAGCCTCAGCATCACATCCTTGCTCTTGTATTCTAAACCTCTTGAAATGAACGCTAAGATTGCATTTGCCTTCCTCACCACCGACTCAATCTGCAAGTTAACCTTTAGGGTGTTCTGCGCAAGGACTCCACAGTCCCCTTACTTCTCAGATTTTCAGATTTTCTCCGTTTAGAAAATAGTCCACACATTTATTTCTACTACAAAAGCGCATGACCATGCATTTTCCAACATTATATTTGGCCAAGTCATTGGGTATATTTAAGGCAGAGGTTAATAGATTTTTGATTAGTCAGGGCATGAAGGGATATGGGGCGAGGGCAGGAGATTGGGGCTGAGAGGGAAATGGATCAGCCATGATGAAATGGCGGAACAGACTCAATGGGCCTAATGGTCTAATTCTGCTCCAATATTTTATGGTCTTCTGGCCTTCTAGAAACTGAATAATAAAGGGAATGAAAGCACAGGAAGATGGAGTATGAACAAGAGACTAATAAATATTTTAAAAGAGAAATATGGGACACAATTGCCTTTTTCTGTGATTTATTTACCCCAGGTTAGTCTTGCTTTCACCAGTTGAGTAGTGACTATAACGGGAACAAGAGAGGTTGGTGACAAGATATCCTGACTTCATCAGTGTATGATCTGAGAGATTCTAATTACAGAGCCTTCATTATATGACATCCTTAACAAATCTAAACCAAAAACAGAAAATTCTGGAAATATTCAGCTGATCAGGCTGCTTCTGTGGGAAGAGAATCAGAGTCAACGTTTCAGGTTAAAGACCCTTTGTCAGAACTGGAAAGGAGATAATAGATGGGGGGGGGCGATGTCTCTGACAGAGTGAAACTATGGTCCCTGTGTGAATGAACTGTAAACACAGTTACCTGGTCAATGAAGCACATTAAATATTGGTTGTAGAAGGATAACTGTGGCTATAAGACTATAACCTAATTGAGAACAGTGCCATGTGATTGACTACTCATTGGATCGCAGCAATTATCTCTAGACGCTGGGCCTACTGTTCTGAAAAAAAGCCCTTAGAATATACAGTTGAGAGAAGTATATGCTGTTCCTTACCCACAAATTTGCACAAAGAACTCAGATTACAAGGATTGAGATCTGAAAGTATGAATGAGTGAGTTGGAACCTCACAGGACCAAAAGAAAAGCACATTAAGCCAAACTAAGTCAAGTATCTGTGAAACATATCTGCAACATAACTCCCCCATTTTCTTCGGCAGTTGAACGGGACACGACTGTGCAAGCGCGTGTAAGTCGAACAGTGAGGCAGCGGGAGTGTGTTTAAAAGAGAGCAGATTAACGGAGTGGGCAACATAGTAGAGGGAGACAGAGTAGGAAGGCTTTGGCTCCTGAGGCTTCAGCAAGCAGAAGCTGAGGAAGAGCTTCACTCCAAGTGAGGTAACGTTGGGTAAGTTCCTTTAATAAATCTAATTACCTTAAGAGCAGGCAATGGAGGCAGCAGTTAGGGCAGTTGAGTGCTCCGTTTGCAAATGTGGGAAGTCAGGGCGAGCACCATCATCCCTGATAACTACACCTGCGATAGGTGCATCCAGCTGCAGCTTCTGACGAACAGAGTTAGGGAACTGGAGCTGGAGCTGGATGAACTTCGGATCATTCGGGACGCAGAGGCAGAAATAGAGAGGAGTTACAGGGAGATAGTCACCCTTAAGAGTCAGGAGACAGGTAGCTGGGTGACTCAGGAAAGGGAAGGAGAATAGACAGAATGAACAGAGCACCCCTGTGGCCATTCCCACCAGTAATAACTACATCGTTTTGGATACTGTTGATGGGGACGACCTACCAGGGACCAGTTGCAGTGGTTGCATCTCTGGCACCGAGACGGGACCCTCAACTCAGAAGGGAAGGAGAGAAAAGAGAAGAGCAGTAGTGATAGGGGATTCGATCATTAAGGGGACAGATAAGAGGTTCTGTGGAAGAGATCGAGAATCCCGGATGGTCTGTTGCCTCCCTGGTGCCAAGGTCCGCGATATCTCGGTTCGAGTTCTCGGTATTCTCAAGAGGGAGGGTGAGCAGCCAGATGTCGTGGTCCATGTAGGGACCAATGATGTGAGTAGGAAGAGTGAGGAGGTCCTGAAAGGTGAGTTTAGGGAGTTAGGCATCAAGTTAAAGGACAGGACCTCCAGGATAGCAATCACAGGATTGCTACCAGTGCCACGTGCAGGCGGGTTTAGAAATAGTAAGATAGTGCAGATCAACACATGGCTGAAGACATGGTGCAGGAGGGAAGGCTTCAGATTTATAGATAATTGGACAGTTTTCCAAGGAAGGTGGGACCTGTTCCAGTGGGACAGTCTACATCTGAACTGGAGGGGGACAAATATTGTTGCAGGTAGGTTTGCTAGAGAGGCTCTGGTAGATTTAAAGTAGATACGAGGTGGGGGAGGGGAACTAAAGTGTAGGACCAGATATAGGGAAGAAGGAAGAAAAAGAAATTAGTAAAGTTGTTTGTACCATTAGTGATAAAGAGAGTAAGAGGTGGAAAATGTCTTAAATGCATTTATTTTAATGCTAGGAGCATTATAAGAAAGGTGGATGAGCTTAAAGCATGGATTGATACCTGGAAGTATGATGTGGTAGCTATTAGTGAAACATGGTTACAGGAGGGGTGTGACTGGCAACTAAATATTCCTGGATTTAATTGTTTCAGGTGTGATAGAATCGGAGGGACAAGAGGGGGAGGTTTTGCATTGCTTGTCAGAGGAAATATTACAGCGGTGCTCTGGCAGGATAGATTAGAGGGCTCATCTAGGGAGGCTATTTGGGTGGAATTGAGGAATGTGAAAGGTGTAGTAACTCTTATGGGGGTGTATTATAGACCACCAAATGGGGAGCGAGAATTGGAGGAGCAAATTTGTAAGGAGATAGCAGATATTTGTAGTAAGCACAAGGTTGTGATTGTGGGAGATTTTAATTTTCCACACCTAGACTGGGAAGCCCATACTGTAAAAGCGCTGGATGGTTTGGAGTTTGTAAAATGTGAGCAGGATAGTTTTTTGCAGCAATACATAGAGGTACCAACTAGAGAAGGGGCAGTGTTGGATCTCCTGTTAGGGAATGAGATAGGTCAGGTGACAGGTTTGTGTTGGGGAGCACTTCGGGTCCAGTAATCACAGTGTTATTAGTTTCAATATAATTATGGAGAAGGATATGTCTGGACCCAGGTTTGAGATTTTTGATTGGAGAAAGGCTAACTTTGAGGAGATGTGAAAGGATTTTGAAGGAGTGGATTGGGACAATTTGTTTTATGGGAAGAATGTAATAGAGAAATGGAGGTCATTTAAAAGTGAAATTTTGAGAGTACAGAATCTTTATGTTCCTGTTAGGTTGAAAAGAAAGGTTAAAAGTTTGAGAGAGCCATGGTTTTCAAGGGATATTGGGAACTTGGTTCAAAAAAAGAGAGATATCTACAATAAATATAGGCAGCATGGAGTAAATGTGGTGCTCGAGGAATATAAAGAATGTAAAAAGAATCTTAAGAAAGAAATTAGAAAAGCTAAAAGAAGATATGAGGTTGCTTTGGCAAGTAAGGTGAAAATAAATCCCAAGGGTTTCTACCATTATATTAATAGCAAAAGGATAATCAGGGATAAAATTGGTCCCTTAGAGAATCAGAGTGGACAGCTATGTGTGGAGCCAAAAGAGATGGGTGAGATTCTGAACAATTTCTTTTCTTCGGTATTCACTAAGGAGAAGAATATTGAATTGTGTAAGATGAGTGAAACAGGTAGGGAAGCTATGGAAACTATGATGATTAAAGAAGAGGAAGTACTGGAGCTTTTAAGGAATATAAAGTGGATAAGTCTCCGGGTCCTGACAGGATATTCCCTAGGACCTTGAGAGAAGTTAGTGTGGAAATAGTAGGGGCTCTGACAGAAATATTTCAAATGTCATTCGAAACGGGGATGGTGCCAGAGGATTGGCGTATTGCTCATGTTGTTCCATTGTTTAAAAAGGGTTCTAAGAGTAAACCTAGCAATTATCGACCTGTGAATTTGAGGTCAGTGGTGGGTAAATTGATGGAAAGTATCCTTAGAGACGGTATATATAATTATCTGGATAGACAGGGTCTGATTAGGAACAGTCAACATGGATTTGTACATGGAAGGTCATGTCTGACAAATCTTATTGAGTTTTTTGAAGAGCTACTAGGAAAGTTGACAAGGGCAAAGCGGTGGATGTTGTCTATATGGACTTCAGTAAGGCCTTTGACAAGGTCCCACACGGAAGGTTGGTTAAGAAGGTTCAATCGTTAGGTATTAATATGGAAGTAGTAAAATGGATTCAGCACTGGCTGGATGGGAGATGCCAGAGAGTGGTGGTGGATAACTGTTTTTCAGATTGGAGGCCAGTGACTAGTGGTGTGCCTCAGGGATCTGTACTGGGTCCAATGTTGTTTGTCATATACATTAATGATCTGGATGATGTGGTGGTAAATTGGATGAGTAAGTATGCAGATTATACTAAGATAGGTGGAGTTGTGGATAATGAAGTAGGTTTTCGAAGCTTGCAGAGAGATTTAGGCCAATTAGAAGAGTGGGCTGAAAGATGGCAGATGGAGTTTAATGCTGATAAATGTGAGGTGCCACATTTTGGTAGGACTAATCAAAATAGGACATACATGGTAAATGGTAGGACATTGAAGAATGCAGTAGAACAGAGGAATCTAGGAATAATGGTGCATAGTTCCCTGAAGGTGGAATCTCATGTGGGTAGGGTGGTGAAGAAAGCTTTTGGTATGCTGGCCTTTATAAATCAGAGCATTAAGTATAGGAGTTGGGATCTAATGTTGAAATTGTACAAAGCATTAGTGAGGCCAAATTTGAAGTATTGCGTACAGTTTTGTTCACCGAATTACAGGAAAGATGTCAACAAAATAGAGAGAGTACAGAGAAGATTTACTAGAATGTTACCTGGGTTTCATCATCTAAGTTACAGAGAAAGGTTGAACAAGTTGGGTCTTTATTCTTTGGAACGTAGAAGGTTGAGGGGGGACTTGATAGAGGTATTTTAAATTATGAGGGGGATAGATAGAGTTGATGTGGATAGGGTTTTTCCATTGAGAGTGGGGGAAATTCAGACAAGAGGACATGAGTTGAGAGTTAAAGGGCAAAAGTTTAGGGGTAGCATGAGGGGGAACTTCTTTACTCAGAAAATGGTAGCTGTGTGGAACGAGCTTCCAGCAGAAGTGGTTGAGGCAGGTTCGATGTTGTCATTTAAAGTTAAATTGGACAGCTATACGGACAGGAAAGGAATGGAGGGTTATGAGCTGAGTGCGGGTCAGTGGGACTAGGTGAGAGTAAGAGTTCGGCACGGACTAGAAGGGCCAAGATGGCCTGTTTCCATGCTGTAATTGTTATATGGTTATATGGTTGTAAATGTAGCTCCAAGAAAAATCGTAGATTGGGCTTCAGAAATTGGACAGATTATAACAGAACACAGGAAGACATTGTTGAGTAAACAGTGATTTTCTTTTTCTCTGCCTTAGTAAAATTGTGTAAGTAGCAGAAGAGAATCAGAGTATTTAAAATATAGATATTAGTGAGCACAAGAAAGCTATCCTGTTAGTGGAAATCGGGTTAGATACCTACATAATGCTGTATAATTTATTAGCGCCTCTGAGGATAATTGATGTCTCATTCAATTAAGTGGTTTAAATATTGCAGAATCTTTAATGCAGTACCCTGAGAAATGTTAATAGCTGTACATATGATATTTTCAGACGAGATTTGGAGAACTGAAGCCAGTTATATCATGGAGTTCAAAAAATTATCACAGCACTGGAATTGGGAGATGTTTTTAAAACAGGCATCGTGGGCTTACTATGCATATATTCTGACTTGTTAATAGTCAGGAGCCCACATTTGCAAAGATGTGTAAGATTGCTTCAGGCATGGAAGAAGTATCAGGAAACACAAGGAAATTTTGAGCAAAACCAGCAACCTGTATGCCAAACTGGCAGATCTTTAACAAGCTGGATTTACGGTACATCATACATACACACAGCCAATGTAGGTCTGGTAAATCAACAGCACATCACCGTTAACAACCACAAAGGCATACATGCATATATTTATGAAACATGTTTGTGTTTCCTAAACAAAACAATAAGGTAAAATCAGCCCCAAAGATCCTTCAGGCAAAGATGGACTAGCTACTATAGGATATACCTCACTGTGTTTGTAACCAAGGCAGCACATAAATTGCTACAGCGACTGAAGATGAAACAATTCTCCATTGCGAAAAGGAGGTTTGTGTCCAGGTCTCAACATAGACAAGCATAAAAGTGAAGATGGCAGCACTATTAGATTTAAAAAGCTGAGCATTATAAGGCCAAACTCTCGTCAGATCTTGCTACAACACTCTACAGACTATTGAAAAGACTTGAAACCTAGCAGCAAGGTTAGAGATCAGAATAGGTTCAAAGTTAGCTTTAGAAGTGAATTACTTTGACATGAAGAGGACACTGTGAAGCTTCTAATGATGGTGTAGGGCCAGTTACTGTTCATATCATGGATACAGTTCTTGAAAGACTAATACTTCAAGAATATTTGACTAAATGTTGTAAATATATTGTTTGATTAAGCATTTTTTGTTTGTTTACGTAATTGCAGTTTAAGATGGTACTGGTGAAGCACAACGACAACTTGCTGTCAGCAAAAGCAATTATTCATTATTTTATTAACTGCACTTTTCCTTGAAAATGATCATTAGTCTGTGAGCTTTCTTTCTGACCTGGGTTCAATTCCCACCACTGCCTGTAAGGAGTTTGTACATAGGTTTCCTCTGATGCACCAGTTTCCTCACACAGTCCAAAGATGTACCCATGGGTAGGTTAATTGGTCATTGTAAGTTGTCCTGTGATTAGGCTAGGATTAAATTGCAGGATTACTTAGCTTCATGGCTCGAAGGATCAGAAGGGCCTATGCTATGCTTTATCTCAACATATAAATAAAAAATATCGAGGTGTGGAATGAGCCAATGTTTAGTTGGTGGAACAGACAGAGGTGATTCGAAGCAGCAGAACCAAGGCGAGGCAGATTCGAGGTGGCAGAACCCAGGCTTTGACCAATTTAAGTGTCAGGCCGACTTGGAAAGCTCAGGCATAGGTCAAATCAAGACAGCGGGTCTCAGGCCCAAGAACATATGGATTCAGCAGGACCCGGGTCTGAGAAGAATGACCTGCAATTTGGCCGATTTAATCATCAGACCAGAGGAGAGGGACAAGCCGGTGTTCAACTTATTGTTCCATGAGGCTTTTGCGTCTCTGTACTGAACTGATGCTGTAGCCTGCAACTAACTGGCTTGTGGATTGGCTGCAGTAGTGGGTGACTTCGTGGCTAGGGAGTCACCTTCATGAATTTCAGTTCTGAATGCTATCTGCTTACTTTTATTGTTTGCACAATTTGTTTTTCTTTCTCTGCACATTGGCTAACTTGCACTTGAGTCAGTGGTGAGGAAGGCAAATGCCATGTTAGCATTCATTTCAAGAGGTCTAGAATACAAGAGCAAGGATGTGATGCTGAGACTTTATAAGGCCCTGGTGAGCCCTCACCTTGAGTATTGTGTACAGTTTTGGGCTCCTCATCTTAGAAGAGATGTTGTGGCATTGGAGAGAGTCCAGAGGAGGTTCACAAGGATGATTCCAGGAATGAAAGGGGAACATTTGATGGCTCAGAGTCTGTACTCACTGGTATTTAGAAGGATGAGGGAGGATCTCATTGAACCCTTTCAAATGTTGAAAGGACTAGACAGAGTAGATGTGGAAAGGATGTTTCCCATGGTGGGAGAGTATAGGACAAGAGGTCACAGCCTCAAGATAGAGTGTTGTCCATTCAAAACAGATACGTGGAGAAATTTATTTATCCAGACGGTGGTAAATTTATAGAATTTGTTGCCACGTGCAGCTGTGGAGGCCAGGTCATTGGGTGTATTTAGGGCAGAGATTGATAGGTTCTTGATTGGACATGACATCAAAGGTTACAGGAAGAAGGCCGGGAAATTGGGTTGAGGAGGAGGGAAAAAAAAGGATCAGCCATAATTGAATAGCGGAGCAGACTTGGTGGGCAAAATGGCCTAATTCTGCTCCTATACCTTATGGTCTTATTGGTGTTTGACGCTTTTCTCTTTTAATGGTTTTTGTTGGGTTTCTTAGTTTTATGGTTGCCTGTAAGGAGACGAATCACAAGGTTGTAGATAGTATACATAATTTGATAAGAAATGAACTTTGAACTTTAATTCATTTTGGGTTATATGTAAGAAGTATGTGAATGGTATACATCATTACATTGTTTCATATGTGAACGCCTCACTAAAGAAAAACTAATTAGGCAAGTATTCCAAACTCCCGTGTTGTTCTTCCAATTAGTTTCTGGAAATACTAAGCATGACAGTGGAGATGAGGAAGCTTTAAAATGAACCAGAACTGACTATCTACCTGTTGAAACACAACATGTTTTTCTTCAGAAGGAGAGAGACATTTGAGTTAATAAAAAAGGCAGAAAACAGACAAAATCAACAGGCAACATGTATAGCTATAGGTTCATAAGCAGTGAGTACCGGGTGATAATAATAATAAACAAATAAAGCAGAAATGGCTGGCTACATTGGAAAGATAGATGTGTTCGATTGCACAACAGAGAATTGGATGATGTATACTGAAGAAATTGAGCAGTATTTTGAAGCAAATGAAATAGCCAATATGAGTGCCAGTGCTACTGAGTTCAATAGGTGGAAAAGCATGCAGTTCGCTTCAAAGTTTAACTGTTTCAATCGAACCAGCCGAAATGACCTTTGCTGATATCATGAAAGTAATACAGAGAGCATTGAGAAGCAAAACTATTGTTGATTTCAGAACACTTTAGGTTTCATAAGTAGATTCAAAAGGAGTATGGAGGGGTCCATTTCTGCCCTCATGACTGAATTAAAGAAATTCTCGCAGCATTGTCAGTTCAGTAATGAGCTTAATTATGCACTGAGCCATTGTTTAGTTTGTGGAACCTTATAAAGCATTCAGAATCAGTTTCTAACTGAAGCACGGCTCACATTTCACTGTACCAATGGAGACAAGAAATAGAGATGCAAATATATTGCAGTCAGAAATGAAAGTGAGAGCGTGAACAAAATTGCATTATCAAAACAGAAACTTGCTTGGCCAGACAAGTGTGTTGCCATTGAGGCAAAGGCTCACATGCACCACACCAATGAAGATTTAAAGGAAAAAGTTGCAGAAAATGCAACAAAACAGGACATGTGCAAAGAGCATGTCAGGCGGACATGCACAGGGAAGAGAAAAATATAAAAAGTCAAGTTGCCGTTTTAAAAACAGCAGTAATATGCATGCTGTTGATGAAAAGTATGATAATCTTGCCAGTGACACAGGACTCCATAGCCCTGAAATTTACAATGTGAAAACTAACAACAGACAAGCAGTACGACTTACACTAGAAGTGAATGGCAAATTAATTAAAATGGAATTGGACACAGGCTCACTTGTTTCAGTCATTCCGCAAAATAAGATTGAAAGGCATTTCAATGATATTTAATTGAAGCCTGCAGATATCCAACAAAGAACTTATACTAGAGAAAAGATAACTCCAATGGGAATGACATTTGTAACTGTGAAATACATCAACGAACAAGCCACATTGGGCTTGATTGTCATAAAAGCAAGAGGGCCAGCATTGTGGGGCCATGATTGGCTGAGACAACTACAACTTGGTTGGAGATCCATCCACCATTTGCATGACACATCCCCTGCAACAGAGCCAACTGAAAGTGAATTAGGAAAGGTACTGGATGACGCAACAACAGTGTTCAAGGATGGCAGTGGAAAACTCAAATGTATCAAGGGTAAAAGTTTCACAAAGCCCGTCCGTGATAAAGTAGCCAGTGAGCTATAATGCATGGAGGCTGAAGGAATCCTCTCCAAGGCTGAATGGAGCCCATGGGTAATGCCAGTGGTCCCAGTAGCCAAGAAGGATGGGACTGTCAGGATCTGTGCTGATCTTAATGTCACCATTAACCAAGTACTGCGCAGGAGAGAGGATATATTTGCTAACTTTTCTGAAGGAAACACCTCAGTAAAGTGAACTTAGGTCAGATTTACCTACAGATGGAGATCGAAGAAGAGTCCAAAATGTTTGTCATCATAAACACTCACAAAGGGCTTTATTACTTATGTTACATACCCCATAACTGGGTTGCCAAACCAGCAGAAATGGACCACTTAGTTGGAGTCTGGATTGCTGGAACTAAGAAAGTTTTATTAAAGAAATAAGCAACATAGTTCTCTAATCAAAAGGATATAAATGCAACAGTTTAGCAATGATAAAACACACATGTACACAGAACTAGGATAGTAGGATCAATCAAGTTCTATCACAGTCTAGGGGTAAATGATCAGTTTCAAGTGACGCAAGGCTCAGTTCAATTTAGTTCAGTTCAGTTTGCAGTAATCGCTGTTGTGCCATTGGGGCGGGGAGAAGAGAGAGAGCGAAAGCGAATGAATACTCAAAACGGATTCCAAACAGACCTTCGATATTCCTCGCAGTTAGCTTTCGGGCGAGCCCTTTGTAATGTCTTCTGAGGTCACCAACTGTGACCCCTCCATTCCAGATACGATCGTTCTTCTGCGGTGAACCCGGCACCCAGGCAAGGGCGGACACAAACACTAGGTTCCCGCCCGACCGTATCTTTCCACCCTGTGCGTCTATGGCTGGTCCCGCGATCAGACCTCCAAAACTCCCACCAACTTGTGGGGTCACACCGCCTCCAGGGTCTCGTTACCTCGTGGTGTCATGTGTCTGTTGCCTTAGCGAACCTGTCCCTTTTTATCCCCCTGCTGGGGTATCACCTGTCCATCAAACTTCAAACAGTTCAGGGTTCAAAGCCACCGGTCTCTGACAATACTCGGAACTGTTTCTCCTTTTTGTTAATCCCTCTCGTCTCTTATTAACATTTCTGAATGTTCCCCCATTGTCCTCTTATCGGCATCAATCTTCTGATAATTTGGTCTGTCGTCACACTTATAATAGACTTATTCTGGAGTAGTATCTCCACCTGCACTCTGGCAGAAAGCTATGGACCAGGTGTGGCAAGACTGCTCAGGCACTCAGTGTTACCTATGTGACATCATTGTCACCAGGGAGAATGACAAGGAGCATCTCCAAAATCTCAATGCAGTGTTAAAAGATTATGGGCTCTGAGCACAACATGACAAATGTAAATTCTTTAAATTTACTATGATCATACCATCATCGCACAAGGATTATTCAAGTGTCCTGAGAAAATTCAAGCAGTGGTGGATGACCCAAGGTCAAAGCACATGTCACATTTATTGTCCTTTTTAGGATTTTTTTACTAGAACGGGTTCCTGCCAAACCTTTTTACTGTACTCTGCCCCTTGAACTCATTATTACAGATCAGGAAGTAATGGCAGTGGACAAAGCAAAGTGAGGGGGCTTTCCAAATGACAAAGGAATTAGAGATGTCGGACACTGTACTCACACATTATGATCCACATCGTCCAGTGAACCTTGCCTGTAGCGCCTTGCCTTATGGTATAAGTGCAGTCATGTGACATGTTATGAGTGACGGAAGTGAATGCCCCAGACTCTTTGCATTATGTTCCCTTACCACTGCAGAGAAGATCACGCACAGATTGACAGAGAGACCATGAGTCTGGTTTGGTGTGTAAAACTTTTCAGCCAGTACCTGTATTGGAGAGGGTTTACCCTCATTGCTGATCATCAACCTCCAGGGTTCAATTTCAAACCACAGATGTTCCACTAATAGCAACAGCATGACTGGAGAGATGGGCTCTGTGTTTTGGAGGTCACAATTACAAGATCAAATTTAAGAGGACAATTAATCATTGAAATGATGAAGGGTTGTTCCCTTTACACTTGGAAAGGAAAATACCTGAAAAATTTACAAAAGGGGATGCTCCTCTTGACGCATTCTCCCTAATGAAAGTCAAAAGTCACCCTATTACAGCAGAGATGATTCAAAGAGAAATCAGAAAAGACCCCACACTGTTTCAGGTCTACACGGCCAATCAATATGTCTGGAATGTGCAACAGAAATTTCAGTTCCCCCATTTTTACCACCGTCGGGATAAAAATGACCTTGACAGGGGTTGACTCATATTCAGATTGAGAGTTGTTTTACTATCTAAGCTGAGAGCTAAAGTGTTGGAGGAGCTACTGTACATGCCGGTAATCTAGACTTGGTCAAAATGGAAGTGTTGGCTCGAAGCTTTGTCTGGGGTGGCCTGGGATCGACCAGCAGATCAAGCAGCTTGCCATGCACCGTTTGGAATGCCAGCATGTCAGAAGATGCCAAGAGCAGAGCCTCCCCATCCCAGGGAATGGCCAGCATTGTCCTGGAAGAGGATTCATGTGGATTTTGCAGGACCACTCATGGGCTCAAATTTCTTGGTACTAGTGGATGCCGCTACAAAGTGGCCAGAAATGTTCCCAATTGCCTCCACTATGGTTTTGCACATTGTTGATGTATTGAGAAGCCTCTTAAGGGCTGGCGTTCCAGGACATGTAGTCAGCGACACTGGACCACAGTTTGTTGCAGAACAGTTTCAGTCATTCCTGAAAATGAATGGAATAAGAACTATTATATCTGCACCATACCGCCCAGCTATAAATGGTTTGTCCAGAGTCTAAAGAATGTCAACAGAACACACAACTCCAACAGTGAATCACAAGCTTGGCAATCTCCTCCTTGCATATGATAATGCAGCAGTTACTCCGCAACAGAACTGGACCGCTCTCCTTCACAGAGGAGTTTGCATCTGATGTTATCTGGAGACAATACGTTGATCAGTTGGGAAAGCAGAGTCAGTAGCTGGAGAAGAAAGGTGACCAGAACTGCTAAAGCCACCTCCAGCAATCGCAGAGTCAGCTCCTACAACCACCACGGAGCAGGCCCCCAGAAGACACGAGTCTCACCTGCCAAGGAGAGTGACCCCCCCCGCCCCATATGAAAAGATTTTATCCCACAAGAGTAAGAAATCCTCCACAGCGATTAAATCTTTAGGCCTGTATGGGACAATTTAAAATTGACTATGCTGTGGATGTCTATATATTTCTTGTATTAAATAGTACACTGTGTGTGAGTGTGCATATATTCATTTCTTGAGATACTGCGTGAAATAGGGCCTTCTGGCACTTCAAGCCTTGCCACCCAGCAGTCCCCTGATTTAATCCTCACTGAATAACAGGACAAATAACAGTGACCATTTAACTTACCAGCCAGTATGTCTTTGGACTGAGGCAGGAAATCACAGCACTCAGGAGAAACCCAAACGGTCACGAGAAGAACGCACAAACTCCCTACAGGCAACAGCGGGAATTGAACCCGGATCACTGGTGCTGTAAAGCTTTGTGCTAATCACTACACTATCATGGCATCCATCTTTTTTATATATATACGTGATGACTAGAGAGCAATACATTACATATTTTTGTTGAGATACGTTCTCTATTGAGTAGGAGTTCATTACAAAGTAGGGAGCAGTGTAGTGTATTTAATACTTCAGTAAAATCTGAGCACGATTGTAAATATATTGTTTGATTAAACATTCTTTGTTTGTTTACATAATTCATTACAGGTTATATGTACAAAGTACTTGAATGGCATACAACATTACACCACCACATCATATGTGGGTGATTCACTGAAGAAAAACTAAGTAGACAAAACATATCTCGGCTCTTATGTTTTTTTCTTTCGATTTATTTCTGGAGTTACCAGACTTAACAAATGCCCTTAAGCTAACAGCATGCAAACAAAAATAATATGTGCAAATCAAAAAGGGTAAATTTGTTATTGCATTGGTTATCAGTCATTTTGTCCATACTTATTTTCGCAGCCCTTCACATTGGTAAAGAATCATGTACCATTTTCAGACCAAATACAAATCACTTTTCTGTTTCGATGATGGGTCTTCAACCTGAAATGTTAGCTCATAGATGGAGCCTGATCTGCTCATTACTTCCAGCATATTCTGTGCCTGTTTAAGATTTCCACCCTCTACACGTTTTTTTTAATGTTCCCGACAAATAGTTGCCACTTAACCAACACTAATGAAATGCAGACGATGTAATTGTTGTCATTTTGTTTTTGGAAGTTTGCTTGAATTCTACACATATCTTCATTTCTTGCTCCTGCACTTTTCAGTTCGACCAACCGACTAATTATGCTACATGTAAGCATGTAGTTGTAGAAGGAATGAAATAACAAAGCTTTCTTTTTCAAATAAATATTATGAATACAGATTTGTCAGGCAAGCTTTCTCCTGAAGGAAACCAAGCTGACTGGCCTATTTATCATGTGCCTCCAAGTACCCCAAAACCTCATCTTTAATAATATATTCCCATACATTCCCAAACATTGTCAGGGTAATTTGCCTATATTTCCTCTCTTCTGCCTCCCTCCCTTCTTAAAAAGTGGAGTCACATTTGCATTTTTCAAGATCTGCAGAATCATCCAGAACCTAGCGATTCTTGAAAGATCATTATTCATCTTTAGCTACCCCTTTCAGAACCCTGGGGTGTAGTCCATCTGAACCAGGTGATCTATCTATCTTCAGTCTTTTCATTTTGCCCAGCACCTTCTCCTTAGTAATGGCAACTACACTCACTTATGCCCTCTAACATTCTCAAATTTCTGGCATGCTGCTAGTGTCTTCCATAGTGAGGACTGATGCCCCATTACTACCTTTCTAGCATCATTTTCCAGTGCTCTAATATCCACTTTCACCTCCCTTTTTATATACACTATTTGAACAAAATCTTTGGTACCCTCTTTTATATAATTGGCTAGCTTCTTTTCTATTTCATCATCTCTCCTTGTGGCTTTATTTAGTTGCCTTCTGTTGGTTTTTAAAAGCTTTCCAATCTAACTTCCCACTAATTTTTTGCTATATGTTATGCTCTCTCCTTTGCTTTTATGCTGTGTTTGAATTCTCTTGTCACCCATGGCTGCTTCATCCTCCTTTAGAATACTACTTCATCTCTCAGATGTATCTAGCCTGCACCTTCTGAACTGACCACAGAAACTCCAAACATTGTTATTCTGCCATCAGCTTTGGAGGCCAAGTTGTTGGGTGTATTTAAGGCAGAGATTGATAGGTTCTTGAACATAAGAACATAAGAGATAGGAGCAGGAGTGGACCATCCAGCCCATTGAGCCTGCCCCGCCATTCAATAAGATCATGGCTGATCTGTCCGTAAACTCAGCTCCATCTACCTGCCTTTTCCCCATAACCCTTAATTCCCTTATTATGTAAAAACCTATCTAACTGTATCTTAAATATATTCAGTGAAGAAGCCGCAACTGCTTCCCTGGGCAGAGAATTCCACAGATTCACCACTCTCTTGGAAAAACAGTTTCTCCTCATCTCCATCCTAAATCTTCTCCCCTGAATCTTGAGGCAATGTCCCCAAGTTCTAGTCTCACCTACCAATGGAAACAAATTTCCTACTTCTATCTTATCTATCCCTTTCAAAATTTTGTACGCTTCTATAAGATCCCCTCTCATTCTTCTGAATTCCAGAGAGTATAGTCCCAGACGACTCAGTCTCTCCTCATAGGTAAACCCTTCATCCCTGGAATCAACCTGGTGATCCTCCTCTGCACTGCCTCCAAAGCTAGTATATCCTTCCTCAAGTATGGAGACAGAACTGCACACAGTACTCCAGGTTACAGGGAGAAGGCTGGGAACTGGATTGTAGAGGAGATAGAAAAAAGGATCAGCCATGATTGAATGGCGGAGCAGACTTGATGGGCCAGATGGCCTAATTCTGCTCCTATGTCTTATGGTCTTATGGTCTATACCTGCTCACATCCCCTTCCAAACAACTTCAGCCAACTCTTCTCTCATGCCTTTGTAATTTCCTTTACTCCACTGTAATACTGGTGCATCTGACTTTATCTTCTCCTTCTCAAACTGCAGAGTGAATTCTATTATATTATGATAACTGCTTCCTAAGGGTTCCTATACCTTTTGCCCCCTAATAAAATTTGTTTCTTTACGCAACATCCAATCCAGAATTATCTTTCCCCTAGTAGGCTCAACCACAAGTTGCTCTAAAAAGCCATCTCGCAAGCATTCTACAAATTCCCTCTCTTGGGATCCAGAACCAATCTGATTTTCCCAATCTACATGCATATTGAAATCCCTATGACTATTGTAAAATTGCCCATTTTACATGCCTTTCGTATCTCCCATTGTAATTTATATCCTACATTCTGTCTACTTGGAGGCCCAAGTACAACTCCCTTAAGGGTCTTTTTATCCTTGCAGTTTCTTAACCCTACCCACAAGGATTCTACATCTTCTGATCCTATGTCATCTTTCTAAAAATTTGATTTCAATTTTACCCACAGAGCCACCCCAGCCTACCTACTTGTCCTTTTGATACAAGGTTTTTCCTTGGATGTAAAGCTCCCAACTATGATCTTCTTTCAGCTATGGCTCAGTATTACCTAATGACCTTTAGTCCTGTATTCATCATTCTTTTCAATTTTTCCTCCATGATACATTTCAACTCATCCTACTGACTGCAATTTTGCCTTATCATCTGCCTGTCCTTCTTGACAGTCTCCCTACACACGGTACCTTCTCCTACTACTACTTGTATATCATCTGCCCACACTCAGCCCTATCACTCTGGTTCCAATTCCGCTAGTTTAAACCCCCTCTCCAAGAGCTCTAGCAAACTTGGCTATTGGTTGTCTTTGGGTTCAGGTATAAACTGCCTTATTATGTTCAGGTCATACCTTCCCTAGAAGAAATCCCAATGATCAAGAAATCTGAAACGCTGCCCCTGTACCAATTCCTTACCCATACATTCATCTGGCAAATCATCCTATTCTTACCCTCAATTGTGTGTGACACAGGCAGCAATCCAGAGATTACTACCCTGGAGATCCTCCTTTTCAACTTTCTACCTAACTCCCCATGTTCCCTCTTCAGGGCCTCCTCAATAAAGAGGCATCATTTCAATAAACTGACCTTTTTGATTATTTTTCAAAAACAATCTGTGGAGAAAAAATCTGTGGGTCATCAATTTTTCAAACGCGACTCTTACCCAATAGCCCCTGCAAGAGGCAGTATGAGTGAGGGATGAAGAGTACAAAAACTTGCGATGACCTCCTGGGTTGAGGAGAATTCCATTTTACCAGCAAGTCAGGTGGGTTGTTGAAATATTCTTGGCCTATTCTCTGGGACAGCAAGTAATTTTTTTACTCTCATTCCTCTACCAAACTATCCAAAACTAAGTCAAATTTAAAATCAGGCTGAGGAGAGGCTTTGTGTCAAGTTTCCTTTCTTCATGCTGGAGGATTTCAATTGCATGTAAAACAACATATTTTGCATCAAATGTATGTTGATAGTAAATCTGATTCTAAAATATCTAAAAGCAAAATGAAGTTCTGACAAATATATTTGAGAACTTTCAATTCAAAAAACTAAACTATTAATTGCAAATTCAGAGGAGGAGTGGGAACTGTACTCAACGTAGATGTAAACACATCATTAACTAAAAAAAATCCAAATCATATCATGTTCTCCTCATGTTGGTGTCTAAAAGCATGAAGGTAACAATTAATGACTTAATTAACAGAGCATGAGGTGATAATTGCAGATATTTGAAACAGATTAATTATAGAACCATTAGTGAAATAATTTTTAAAAAGAAATGTCATAAGAAAGAGCTTGGTCACATGACTGAAGTTGCTCTTTTAATGATTTATCGTTATTCTTCCAGTCACATGTACTTCTAACACCTTTTTCTAACCGTGCAGAATACGTTTATTTTTGTTTGATATGATTTGATCAAAACTGTTTGCTGTTAATATTTAATAGTTGCCTTGAGCTGGCTGAGAGTCACAGTGCTAAAACAGTGCAATTAATGGAGAGCGATCACAGCTTCCAGACCAGTGTGAAATCACTTTTTAACAGGATTATTATTGACTGCCACAGACTAAGTGGTGCACCACATACCCAGGTTTCATTACTGTTATCTCTTTCCTGTAGAGCGTAACGTCAATTAAAGAGGAAAACAAAAGCTATTAGATTACAAAACACCGCCGTTTCCCCATGTTCCACAAATACTATCTCATGGCTCACATCACCTTCTCAATTTTGTTTTACAATAGCTTCAAACTTCATAAGCTACCTGCTCTCTCCATCAAAACAACACTAGCTGCTAAATTAGAACCCTGGGTATAGATCAAAATGGGCCTTCCGCTAATAATCTATCAATTACCGCTTCTAGTTGCATATTATATGAATCAGATGACATAGCCTCAACCACCCCTTGGCTGCACCAGCTGTTGTTCACCCTTAGTGCAAGGAAATATATTCTATTGCCTATCCTGTTCTGCTCTTCCTTTCATATGCACCTGCACCCTCATCTCCTGCTGCCTTGGCTGAAAGCATCCTTCTGGCCTCTTGTTGTGTGTCTTGTTCAGCATTTAGGTGGAAATTTTGCATCACTGTGTCCTCTCTGCAGTGACCCAACTTGACTATCATTTGCAGGCCTCTTGACAAGAGGGCACAGCCTCAGAATAGAGGGGCGCCCTTTCGAAACAGAGATGCGGAGAAATTTCTTTATCCAAAGGGTGGTGATTTTGTGGAATTTGATCGCACATGTAACTCTGGTCGCTAGGTCATTGGGTGTAATTAAGGCAGAGATTGATAGGTTCTTGATTAGACATGGCATCAAAGGTTACGGGGAGATGTCCGGGAACTGTGGTTGAGGAGGAGGAAAAAAAGACCAGCCATGATTGAATGGCGGAGCAGACTCGATGGGCCAGATGGCCTAATTCTGCTCCTACGTCTTATGGACATTTAAATTTCGGAAAGGAGCTTTTTGGAGGCTGTCGTCCTATGCCAATGTGGCTTGGTGTCAGGGGAAGAATAACTATATCACAATACTGAGACTAGTCTAAATGATAAACATTAAAGAATGCATTCAATGTTTTGAGGAAATAGTGATTGCTATCAAGATTCCAGTATTTTTTCCATCTCCAAGAATGGCATTCTTGCCTTCCAGCGTTGGTATACTGAGCTATGAGAACAAATAAGCATCCCCATAGTGACAAAAACTCAGTCCATGGAGGACATGGAGAAAATGACGCTTTGTTGGAGGAACTGGTTCACAGACAGAACACAACCTGCTTGTGTGGGGTGAAGGATTTCATGTCAGCATGAAAAAAGGGACAAAAATCCCCAATAGTTTGCTGGCTAAAATTCTTTCCTCAATTAATGCCACCAGCTTGATTTGGCACAGAAATGATTCTGTTGATTTCTTTTATTGCTGCCTCTGTCTACTTGGAAGAAGTTAATATGAGGCCTTAGGGTGGTGATACAAAATGGGCTATAATGATTCAGCAACTTACATGGTGATACCCCTTTCCATTGACATCACCTTCTCACATCTATTGCCTTTCAGAACTAGACCTTTTTTCAAGTAAGTTTTAAGGGAGAAGATTGAAATTATACACTAACTCTGGAATTATTTTCCTTCCCATATGAAAGAAGTGTAAATTAGAATTCTGAAGCAAGCAAAACCACAGGGACATTGATTAATCTTTCAAAATGTAATGCATTTGATGAAATTTTATTCCTAATATCTTTATTTGTGCACTAAATCAACAATAAGATGTGAAGGAATATCAACCAAGATACAGCAGTGCAAAGACGGGAGTAAGTTGGAATCAAGACTTTTAATTAATCCTTTTAATGCATTGTTTTTTAATATGTAATAAATACCAAAATGATCTCCCTTAACTGTTCTTTTCTGAAAATATGGCTGCACTCTTTGATGATAATTGCAAACTCAAAGGAAAATAACAAGGTAGATCCTATTTCTGTGTTTTCTGCAATCAGAGTGATCATTATGGAGAAGTTACACTTACATTTGCTAACAAAAGTAAATCTAACTTATACACTAATACATAGCAAATCCTTCTATAAAGCTTTTACATTGCTTTTGATCTGACTGCAAATTTCAGTGTGTTAACAGTAAATGGGCAATTTTCTGAAACCAGTTGGTCAGGCAACATCTGTGGAAAGGAATAAAGAGTCAACCTTTCAGGGCAAGGAGCGGCAACTCCTTATTCCTCTTCATAGATGCTGCCTGACTTGCTAAGTTCCTCCAGTATTTTATATGTATTACTCTGGATTTCCCACATCTGCAGAATCTCTTTGGGTTTATAGTTTTCAGAAACCATTGGCCATCATTTGTGAATGTTTATACATTTTAGCGAGCATTCTAAGAGTTAGCCAGTCTCAATCAATGACAAGCTTTTTGATTGTCAGAACATATCCTGACATTTTTCCGCCGTGTGCTCATTGAAGGAACTATATCAGCCTATAGCTGAAACTGAAGAGGAAATTAGAGTAGCTGAAGCTGCCATCATCAGATCTGATGAATCTTCATTTGTCTAGCTCCACTGATATCTCTCACAGTCATTGATCCAATGTCCTGTGCCAGATCTGAATGATTTTCAGTAATCTCTCTCTCTCTCTCCTTTCCCCTTTGTCATTGAGTGATCAAACTCAGAAGTTTTATCTTCCTCTTCAGCAATATGGTGCTGTCAGAAAAAACTGCTGCCTGAAGATTGATGGTTTGCTGCTACCTTTAGAGATTGTGCTCAGAGGTTACCTATTGGAACATTGTGTGTACTTATGCTTGCAACTCAACTGAACAGCGATGCCTGCAAGTAACACTTGCATTTATTTGACACTCTGTGCCTAAGTGAGCAAATGGGGAAAGGTGACCATATCAAGAAGAACTAACAAACTGACCACAAACTCTAATCTTCGGTACCCAATGATCTGTTGATCTCTACTCTTTCTCTCCTGTTGTTTACAGAGAGCTGCTTGTATAGGAAATAGAATGGTCTAATAAGCTGGGGCCACATGCTCAATAGAGAATGGAGCCCAGTTGATACTTTGAGAAAGCATGAAAACCTTATTTTGTTGTACTGACACTTCAGATAGGACAGATGGATTCACAGTACAATATCTGTGAGAAAGCCCATAGCAAAGTGGGTCCCATGGAAGTTTAGTAATGTTAAAGCATTGTCATACTTTTATTCTTTTCTCATCATCAATATCATCACGAACAGATGTTAAACTTCTGAGTCTTTTCACCATACAACATAAATATATGCTTACATCTTTATTACCATCATTTCCCTGTCACTTGTCATCATCAACTTTTCTTAGAGCACATGCATGCTATTTTGCCAACGAGGAAGCATTAACTTTGATTTTTTTACAGGGTATGTTAAGGCCAAAGTTAATACAAGAGCAAATTGCCATTTGTGTACATACAAGCTTAAATTAGAACAAGATACCTGCATGGGTATTGATGGGTCATTTGCAGGTCAGTGACAGAAGAATAAGACAATTTTCTGTTCAATGCAATCATTGCCGTTAATTTGTTGAGAAATGTTATGTTTTGCAATTCCAGAAAATAATTGAAAGAAAAATAGAGGAGCCTGGAATAACTTGTCTATTATTTTTTTTCATGAGGCACTCACATATGACGTGGTGGCATAATGATACATGCTATGCATGCACTTCTTACATATAACCCATAATGAATTATGTAAACAAACAAAGAATGCTTAATCAAACAATATATTTACAATATTACTCAAAAGCTACTGAAATATTAAATACCCTGCAAGAAGTGACAGTGATAGTAAAGCATTTCACTCTTACCACCATAGATCTTGTTTTGATTTTGATGGGAGCTGTGTTTTAATCTAGTTATGTAATGCTTCATTACAGTGTGTCACCAACAAACAGGACAGCTGTGAATGACTATACAGTTTCTCCAACATAGAATGCTCATGTAGAGGTGATGATCTATAGCTAACAGTTTTGTGGAGTGTTCTTTTTTAGATAAACTAAACTTACATAAAAGAAATCAAGTCTCTGTTCTACTTTGGCCACACCTTGTGCCATCGTTCTGGCCTCTGACATGAAAATTCTGCCTATTTCCATCAGTGTCAGTGATATCTTTGTTTGAAAGTCCATGATGTTGCTCAATTTCACTTCATTCAAATTAGATTTTCAACCCTTGATCTTTAAGTGTCACTGCAATTTCTGAGTCCACAATTAGTAGTGGGTCTCATTTCAAATGTTCAGTCCAGGGCGATGAAACACTGCTAGTGTGGGAGGCACCGCTTTTCAGATTCGATACTAAACTTAGACCTAACCTGTGCTAAACTGATTCTTTTTGAAACTATGGAAGCTGTTGCAGATTCGGGATTTACCTGCCATTGGGAGATATTTGGTGGACAGCGGAGTATCTGGGATGGTCTTTCCATTTGTGATCCTGCTACAAAGATGTGTTGTGCCAGGTTTATTACCCTATCATCAAATATTATCTTTAACATCTATATTCTGCTCCGCTTACATCAACCCCAATGTGCTAAGCATGAAGCACACGGACCCTTTCACCAATTCCTTCTTAGGTATTACCTTCTTGCAGACCTCCTGCTCTGGCCTCTAGAGGCACAGTTTATTTTGTATGCTCATCACTTACTGTAGATAAGCTGTTTTTTATATCAGTTCCTGCATGGGTTTATTTTGATTTGGCGGAAATTCATTCATCTCCATCCTGCTTTATTTGTCCTTGAAACAGCAAAATCTGTGAATCTTAAGCTTTTGTTAATATTGGTAAACATTTAGCAGGTATATTTTGGAAGAAGTATTGTTTGTCATTTATCATTATTAAGGTATCCTTGCACCACAAGTTTCCTATTGTTTACACGGCATAATTATGCCGTGTGTGTATTGCCTTCTTTAGCATTGATTACAAGAATAATCAAGAGTATTAGCAATGATTCTGCATTGAATTTAATATGTATTTTATTTAACTTTCTGCAGTTTCACAAGTAAGATCTCATTAAAAACGCTAAAGAAAGTTTCCAACTCAGGTGATATTTGAGGAAGTGTTTAACTTGCTGCATAGCTTTGTACATACACATGGCGAAGTCAATAGAGTGAAAAGGTAATTTACTTTCAAAGGCATTTGTCCACGTGTCTGTACGCATAGATGACAATGTCAGCTTCTGACCTGAGCAACATCAATCGCCAAGACCTGGAAGTGAGGTCAAACATTGGCACATTTATCGTGCCTTCACAATGCTCGGACAAATCCATGATTAGCATAGCTGCAGTACGAGCCGACACCACAGCTGAAGCAGCAAGGTTGAGAGTGGGCTAAGTGGGAAGCTGGAATGCAAATAGAGAAAGCTCCTATAGACATGGAGAAAGTATATATAGACATAGAGAGAGCACATGCAGAGACTAAATTAAGTGCATTCAAGGAATAACGCGAAGTTAAGGCAGCCTCAGCAGAGGTAAAAGTGACTTAGTGCTAAGTCTATGACTAGAATCAATTATGCGTTGTCATCACAACAGCCAATGGATCTTACCAAAGAATATGTCCAAATGCTTTTTGGCTATAAAAGAAACAGTGTCCAGCTCTTCAAGAACAAAGCTGACCGCACCATGCAGCCAACGTGTTTTTCACACAGTCCAAGTATTGACAGTCATGGTCTACAGCAGCAAAGACCCGCAACACACACTTCTGCCATTTCACCGCAACATAAACCTCAGCCAGGGGTTGCTACTGATGCCAATGCCATCTACATGGACATGGACAGGCTGAAGTTCCATCCATCCCAGGACACACATTTGGCAAACCATTCTTCTCAATGTTCTCACTCAGGAGCCGTTACTGTATTAAATCTGACTTGGTATCTGGCTTGTTGAGACCTAGTCACAGGAGAACTAAAAATATTCTACAACCAGTCTGCCATTTACCAGTCCTGGAAGTCAAGCTTTTGCAAAGCCATGTAAAGACCAAGTCTGAAACTTAGCAAAGAACTAGATCTTCTCTGTAAGTGGCTTGGCGGGGAGTCACTTCAACATGCAAGAAGGGTTAGAGCAGTTCACATTAATAATCGCGCTAAGGGTTTTCAAGTCCTGTGGTAGGCACTGAACAAATGCTATGGCTCTTCAGAGGTAATTGAAGAATCTCTCTTCAGCAGACTCATTAATTTTCCAAAGCTCTCACACGATGAACTGTGGATGCTACTGGAGCTCACAGATCTTTAGTTGCAACTGCAAACTGCTAAAAACGGGGGTTACCTACTAGGACTGAGTTTCTTGGATACAGTAAAACGTTAAACTCTAAACACGGGAAACTAATGAACAACATGCAAGAACAGAAGATAACTGAAAGGTTTTAGTATAAAATGAAGCAGCATGCCCCCTATCCATTACTTTCACTCATTGTGGAATTCATCTGCCACCACACAGATGTAAATTGACCCTAGTTTTATGCCCTCAACTTCTTGTAGCATGTCATTCAATGAGAGGTGTCCAGCAAAAGCATGGAGAACCAGAACCACCATCATGGTCAACACAACTGAAGTAAAAAACTCTATCATGAACCCCGATAGACAACGCCCCATTCACAAAAAAAAACTCTCACCCCTTAAGAGAATGCAGAGGATTCAGAGAAAAACCATATGCAGACCAGTGACACTTTCTATAGGAGTTTCAAATGTTGTGCTTTTACAGTACAGTAAGCAAAAGTGATCACTTGACTTTTAGTTTCAGCAGTTAAGTTTGACATCCTGTGGATACCAGGTGGGAGTGTTCTGGCCTCTAGAGGTGCAGTTCAGTTTGTCTGAACATCACTTCCTACACATCAGCAGTTTTTAATATAATTTCCTGTGTGGGTTAATTTGATTTGATTTGAAGCACAAGGTGGAAAGTCATTCATTTCCATCCTCTTTATTTGCCCTTGAAACAGCGAAGCCTTCAGCTCTTGTTAATGTTGCTAAACATGTAGTAGATACTGTATAGTTTGAAGGGAATATTATGTTTGTTGTTTATCCTTTTTAAGATATCCCTGCACCGCAAGTTTACTCTTGTTTACATGGCATAGTTATGGAGTATTACAGATGTGTATTACATTGCTTAACACCGATTATGAGAATAATCAACAATATTAGTGTATTCAGGCGTGTGGTGATCCTGTATTGAATTTAATATGTACTTTACCTAACTATCTGCAATTCCACAGGTAAGATCTCGTTAAAAACCCTGAAGAAAGTTTCTCTCCCGGGTGATATTTGAGAAGGTGTTTAACTCACTGCATAGCTTTGTATATACACACTGCGAGTGCAGTAGACCACCCTTTCTTCAACAATATTTAGCCAATTAATATTTAATTCTGGCTCATCTCCTGACCACTCCTCCCTCTTTGTGTATTCTAATATTTGATCAATTATTTGTAACTTGTGGCATCATTGTCTTTGGACCTTTCTACCTTCCTAATTAATCTCATTTTACTCAAGTGCCTAAAAAAGCTTTAAAATTCTTTGCAGATTTGACATCAGGTAATCGAATCGATCCTTTATTTGGGCACAATGCATTTGGATGTGGTCTATGAAGATGTATAACACAGGAGAATATTGGACTATTGTTTTAAGGCAATTTCAGTTTACTGTATATATTAATAATATACTATTCAATATAGGGTGGGAGAAAAATTGTCCAACAACACTAAAATAGGCAGCATTGTAAAGAGTTTTTGAAAGTAAAGCTGCAAAAGAATGTTGAAATGATCATGAAACATAGTCAAAAATCAATATAAGGACGAGTGAAATAGTACACTTGCTTAAAAACAATAATGACAGTAATTGTACTTGGAATGTCGGATAATTTGGCCCCACTAAAGAGCAGAGATATTTCAAACACCATAAAAATGGACACACCAGAAAATTATGAATTTGCCGGTAGAATATGGGGCTTCATGGCAGATTATAAAATACAAAGGTTGGATGAATTAGTGAGTATATTAAACTTTAGTAACATGACAGTTGCTTGTGTAACTTTGCATAAAAAATTATGAGAAGGTAATAGAATGTGTACAGCACTGATTCATGAGGATGTGTCCTTGTGTACAAAGTATAAATGCTAACACATGAAAAGCTATGACGATTTTTAGTACATTAACAGATTTTATGGAGTTATTTGAGGGAGGGTCTCTATCAAATAACAAGACAATTTCAATAGAAACGGACACTTTCCAGCATAATTTTAAATTAGGAGACATGGATATAAGGATGTTTATGTGATTTAGGGCAAGTAGTAATATTTTTTTTTATCACATAAAAGTTTGTGAAACTGATTCGTAGAATGCTGGATAAAAAGCCACTGACTTGAAGCATTAAGTGTGCTTCTCTTTGTACAGATATTGTCTCCCCTGGTGAGCAATTCCCTTAGTTTCTGCTTACATTAATAGACTACCAAAGTTCCTGATTGAAGTTGTAAGTTCATGGACAGGTAAAAGAAGTTTGATGCAAAACTTCTGTGTAAACAGAACAGATAGGTGGATGTTAATGTAAGGCTAGAGTGGTTAGAGTGGTTAGCACCAACATGATCTGGCTCGGCTGAATGGCGTGTTTTATTGCTGCCCTCTTTTACGAGTTTCATGTTCAGCTTTAAATTCTTTCAATTCTGGGTACCTGATCTCCAATGTTGGCTAGGGATGAAGGATGGGGATGGAGGGCAATCCAAAGTGGAAGCCCAATCACTGCCCCAGAGCGAGGTTTAATTCTTGGGTAAATCAAGTCTCAACCCCAGGGAAGGCTGTGTATGGGAGATGCTTGGAGTGCAGTGTTCTGATGGACAAAGCTTATGGGAACTACTCTTGGCTCACAATCATTTCTGAGAAACCAAATAGGCTTTGGCTGTTTACTTCCTGGGTCTCAAGTCCTAGACTTGACCAGCCTTTGGTATAGGCATTGTCTGTATTCCCTTCATTGTGTCACCACAGAATCTGAAACTGAATGGGCAGCTGGCAGAGTAGAGATAGGATTGAAGAGTGAGCCAGCTCCATCAACGGCCCAACCCTCTCCACCATAAAGGACATTTTAAGAGGAAGTGCCTTAAGAACAATCTATCACTAAGGATCCTCACCATCCTGGAAATGTTCTCTTCTCATTACTACTATCAGGGCAAAGGTACTGGCGCCTGCAGACCCACACTCAATATTGCAGAAACAATTTTTTCCCCTACACAATCAGATTTGCGAATATTCCAAAAACCCATGGACATGACCTCATTACTTCTATTTTGCACCACTTACTTATTTTTGTAAGTTGGAGTAATTTTTATACCTTGTTATGTACAACTGGTGCAAAACAGCAGATTTCATAACCAATGTCAGTGGTAATAAATCAGCTTCTATCCCTGACCGGACAGGGACTTGGACCTGCTGCAAGTTGCCTTTCACTACAACAGATTTACAACAAATGCAATGTCACGGACTTCCCACTCAGTTTTGGAGCACCTAGACAACAGCAAAACATATGTCTGGCTGCTATTTATTGATTACAGCTCAGTGTTCAACATTGTCATCTCTCAGCACTAATTAACAAGTTACAAAACCTGGGCCTCTGCATCTTCCTCTACAACTGAATTCTCATCTTCCTTATTGGGAGACCATAGTTAGTGTAGATTGGTATTAACATCTCCTCCTTGCTGACAATCAACATAGGCACACCTCAAGGATGTATGTTTAGCTAAATGTTCTACGCTCTCTACATTCATGACTTGCACAGCTCAAATGCAATCTATAGTTTCATAGTTGGCACCACAGGTGGCAACAAAGAGGGTAAAGAAGTGTACAAGTGAGGTGGATCAGCTGCTTTTATAGTCTCACAACAACAACCCTGCTCTTAATGTCAACAAGACCAAGGAATTGATTGTGGTCATCAGGAAGGGGAAGTGGAGACAACACACACCTCACTGTCCTCACTGAGGGGTTGGTGTTGGAATGGGTGAGCAGTTAGAAGATTCCGTACATCAACAACTCACAGTGCCTATCCTGGACTCAACACATTGATGTAATCACAGGGAAGGCAGGCCAATGACTACATTATTAGCAATCTGAGGAAATTTGGTATGTCATCAATGAATCTTACAAACCTGATGTATGGTGAAGAACATTCTGACTGGTTGCATCACAGTCTGGAATGGAACCTATGAAGCACAGGGACACAAGGGGCTGCAGATATCTTCAAGAGCTAGTACCTCAAGTAGGAGGCATCAGTTATTAAAGACCTTCAGCAGCCATGACATGCCCTCTGCCTGGTGAAGAGGTAGAGGAGCCTGGAGACCCACACTCAACAGTTTATGAACAGGCTCTTCCACTCCACCATCGGATTTCTGAACAGTCTATGAACCCATGAACACTCTCTCATTATTCATCTTTTCTTTTTTTTTTAATTTTATTTTTATTTGGATAAGGAATTCACAATTATCATGTACTTTTTTCACACATATAACCTTTTCCATTTTTTTATATGTATAAAACTACAATTATTTAAACATTCTTAAGTAAACATTGTGATGATATAAAAGGAAAATAAACATTTAAATAGATAATTATGTACTGTGGTAAATCTAACCTATTAGGCTAAGTAATGAAATTAGTTGTTAAGAAAAATGGTAATAATAGTTTCCATACAACCCTTCTGGACCATTTCCACTGGTCCAAAATGTTGCATACAAGCCTATATACCAACCATTGTAGGTGTTTATATCCCAATTTGTTCATGCTTGTTCCTGCCCGCAGACATAATTATCCAATCCCTATGTACTTACTTAATTTTTGCATTTTTTTTATCCCTTTCCCAAATCTTTCCCTTTACTTGTGTTAATTCTCTATTTTCCAAAAAAAACATTTAGACTAGGGGTGCTTACGTTAACAATATTACTGTGTTGATGAGAAGAGCAATATAAATCATTAGGAGAGTCATCTAAAGTCTGCTCGCATTGGGGTTATATATTCAATCCATTTATTCCAGATTTGATAAAATGTTTCTTTTTGAGTTCTCAGGGAGTAAGTCAACTTTTCCATTTTAAATATTTCCAAGATAATTTCGTACCAATCTTCTAATGTAGGTGGTATTGGATTTAGCCATTTTCTAGTGATTGATTTCTTACTTGCCGCTAAGAGGGCTATTACTCATCTTTTCAAGTTCAAGTTTAAGTTCATTGTCATTCAACCATACACGTATATGCAGTGAAGCAAAGCATTGTTCCTCTGGGTCCAAAGAGCAAAGCACAATACATATAGTGTAGCCACACATAGCATATACAGATACGATCCAGCACGTAGTCGCAAAATCATATTAACGCAATTGACCTGAAGATCGACAGGTTGACATAAAGAGTGCAGTGCATGTTTATGTAAGACAGTATAATGTTACTGGCACTATTATAATAAAACAAGCAGTCATATAAATATGCGAAACAGCGGCAATAAAAGATGAGAAGTGACCAGTGCAGGATGAGAGTGTGCCTGCAATTTGGAAATAGTAGGTGCAGGCAGCAGGGCATTCAGACACTGTGTACATGTGTTCTGGGTGGCAGCAGGGTATTAACAGCCTGGTTCTTGTGCTGTGGTACCTTCTATCTGATGGCAGGTGGTCAAAGAGATTGTGGGGAGGATGGGGGGGGGGCGGTGTCTTTGACAATGCCGGAGGCTCTGTGTTTGCCACGCTTCTGATTCATGTCCTGAACGGGGAGAGGGAGAGACCCTGATGAGGTTGTCAGCAGTTCTCACTATTTGTTGCAGGGTGTTGCGATCTGATGCATCGCAGTTCCCATTCCAGACAGTGATCCAGCCGGCCAGAGCGCTGCTCCTGCAGAAAGTGGTGAGAATAGTGGGGATAGGAGAGCCTTGTGTGCCTCAGTCTCCTCAGGAAGTGGAGGCACTCTGTGTTCTCTTGGCTAAAGAGGTGATGTTGAGACACCAGGTGAGGTCATCAATAACGTGGACAACAAGAAACTTGGTATTCCTGACGATTTATATTTTGGTCCGCTTGCACTATTTATTTATTTTTTTGTAAATCTTATAGCAATTTTATGCCTTGCTGCTGCTGCAAACCAATGCAGTCCATGACGTATGTCAGTGATAATAAACTTGGTTCTGAATCTGATATATTTTGAGCTAAAATCCTCCCATCACTACCACCCGATTTTCCATCAACTTCCGAGTTGCCAGAAAGCAAACTTTGGTGAAATGTGAGAGATCTGATCCAACCAGAAAGGTGTCACTGGGTGCAGTCAAGTCCATGATCGTTTAGAAGTCAAACACAATGATATTTACTGGCAATTTGCTCTGTAAGAATAAAACTGTCACATCGGTGTCAACCAACAAGACGTGATGAGCTGGAGACAGTCCATAGAGGCCGGTGCTGGCTCTGACTATAATCCATCCCAGGAGATGTGAGGAAGACATCTTTCGCAATGGTATTCATCTTGCTTCACTTCACTGTGGAGTTGCTGTGTCTGACAGCCGCAACGTCAGCAGCTGCACACTGTAAGGTTAATGCAGCATATGTGCCGAACAATGAGAAGGAGCTGCATTTACATTTCCAACTGCAGTGCCTCAGTAATCATGTCACTTTGTTGGTATACATTAAATGAGCTCCCACACATACTTGAGGTCAGCACACATTCAAGTCAGTTGCTTCTACAAAATTGTCAGTTGTAAAATAATTATGGAATTAAAAGGAACATCAGCATTTACTCTTGTATGTGCAAAAGACATAAATGTACCGAGGAAATTAATGTTAAAATTGTACATAATTCTTTTGTGATCTTTATTAAAAAGAATAATTTCAGGCAGTACCCTTTGATTAAAAATAGGGCACTTACTGAAACTTAATTACTCTGTGTGCATTTCTTTAAATAAAATCTGGAACATTCTGTGCTAGTGGTGCCTGGATTTTTTGTTTTATGTTGTCATGGGATAATAATCTCATGGGCAGTCAAATTGCCAATCATACCCACAGAACGACATTTTCCAACCTTCACATCAAAGATATGGGTGGGATTTCCCCGTGGCAATGCCTGGATCGCGACTCTCCCTGAATAACAGCAAGCCCACACCAATTGTCATCTGCTGTCACATTATGACTGTATGCATGCTGAGAGATCACAATTAAAACAGAAGGTTGCCACAGCTCCATGATGAAAGGTGAGCCATGAAAAGATAAGTGTTCATAACATTCGAAAGGCAATTTGCTAAGTGGAGGCTTTGATAACAGTACAAGACCATCCTACTACGCAAGACCTTATTTTCACACGATAATTTGTGTGTGTGTGTGTGTGTGTGTGTGTGTGTGTGTGTGTGTGTGTGTGTGTGTGTGTGGAGGTGGAAGACTACTTCATGCTGTGGATGTCTAATGGCAGCAATCCCACTTTTTCTTTGTGAGTAATATGGCTCCACATTTATCAACAATTAACCTTTGTGTTGCCCAGACTGTGTTTGTGGCTGATGAACGGCTCAATAGAAAACCTCCAGTCAGCATGCGTCAGCATGCTCCGGATGTCCTATGTAGTTCGGAGATCAGGAATTCCTAGGAGGCCTCTATCTCAGTTCCTCGACCTGACGTTAGGTCCAACAGCAGTTTTGTGAGGGACTGAGTGTGGGAATTAATCAGGAATTATGGAACTACACAGATTGCAGCCTTTAATTACTCCCTCCCCCCAAAAAAAAAGATGTTTTCGCAATTTATTTTCCACTAACACTCTAGGGCCATCAAAACCAATCATCGGGAGTAGGTCATTCTGATTCTCCACTATTGTAACTAAACAGGGGAAGACAATAAGTAAATGTTTATGTTAATCAACCCTTATTAAAACCTTCATGTGCTTAGGGAAGGCATAGGTGGCCATCTTCTACATTGGTGGTTGTCCATTGTGATTTTTGTATAGTAGAGGAATTAAGGGTTATGGGGAAAAGGCAGGTAGGTGGAGATGGGTCCATAGCCAGATCAGCCATAATCTTATTGAATGGCGGAGCAGGCTCGATGGGTCAATGGCCTACTCCTGCTTCTATTTCATATGTTCTTATGTGTCTGATGATGACAGGAAGCTGAAGCAGGAGAGTTTTTAAAGTGGAGAAACCATTGCACTGGGGCAGTTCCACTCTCTTGAACTCAGAAGTCTGGGTCCAGGGTCCTGCCCTTCGCTCTCCGTGGAGTGTTAAAGTACCACTTTCCTGGCTCTTGGTCCTCACTGTAGATCTCATCCACCCAGTCCGCCAGAGCTGGCTTCACACGCTAGGACAGGCATGTCCCTGTCTCACCAGGCTATGAGGCTGCTGGCTACCTTCACCTGGTTTAGCCCACCTGTCGACGTGGTATACAGCTACTTAAAGACACAGGTGAGAGCTGAGTGTCTATTGGGGTTGAGTGAACTGCCCCTGAATGAACACTGCAAGCTCCTTCACTAGAGGTGCTACACCTCCCTGGACACCCCATATAATCCAATCTCCTGACACTTAATATACAGTCAAGGACATGCCTGTTTTGTCATTCAATTCTTTGGTTGTTTGTATCTTTATCTTGTTCTTCCCTCTCAGAGTTATGAATGTCTCACTGAGTTTACCTCCCCTTCTCTGACATTCTATTCTTGGTGGTGGAGGCATCGGGACTCTTATTCCATGAATAAGTTCTTGTAGGTCACCGTTAGTACTGTGTTTTTGTCATGGTCTGGTCCATGAAGTCTGCGTTCCGGTTCATGGTACGGTCCATGGACTCCGGACTCCGGGTCTTCCAGCTGTGCCTTGTTTCAGTTGGGTTTAAACTTAGGCACCTGATGCTTGTCTTGGGGCTGGGAATATAAATGGCCCTGGGTTCGAGTGTGGTGGCTGGTTTGTCTTGTCAGTATCTCGTCCTCACCTCTGTGAGGTAAGTCAGGCCGACTTTGCTATTACCCTGTGATTGGATCTGCCTTTCCTGTCCTTGCCTCTGTTGGGTAAGCCAGGCCGTCTTTGCTGTTACCCTGAGGCTGGACTGTTCCCTCCCCTTCCTTCTGAAGCCTCACCTACTCTTGCTGTCAAGTTCTACTGTCAGAGCAAGACTGGATCCTTGTTGTGTCTAGATAAGGAACTGTCTTTTGTTGTTTGGAACTGTTCTCTGTCCACGCCTTTGCTAGGTAGGTCTGGCTGTTGGCTGCTACCTTGAGTTGGGAACTGTCTCTGTGTCCATGCCTTTGCTAGGTAGGTCTGGCCGTTTGCCGCTACCTAGTGTTGGGAACCATCTCTGTATCCACGCCTTCACTAGGTAGGTCTGGCTGTTTGCCGCTACCTTGAGTTAGAACTGTCTCTGTGTCCACACCTTTGCTAGGTAGGTCCGGCTGTTTGCCGCGACCTTGTGCTGGGAACCATCTTTCTGTGTTCTGTGGATGAGTCCCGGCCCTACGTCCTGCTTCCTAGGAGGAGTCCTGGCTCTGTGTGGATCCCCAGCCCCAAGTCCTGTTCCCAAGGAGGGGTCCTGGCTCTGTATTCCATGTTCCTTTCTCTCAAGTCCAAGGCTCTGTGTTCCCATGCTCTAGAGCAAGGCTCTGTGTTCCTGTCTTCCCCACGACCAAGTCAAGGCTTCTGGCTTTGTGTTGCGAGGTTCCTGTCTCCCAAGACCACATCATGTTTCACCTAGTTCCAGAGACCGAGCCCGAGTCCAGATCCAGGTTCTGGGTCCTTGTCCAGTCTCTAGCTCCGAGTCCAAGCCCAGGCCCCTAGCTCCCATTTCCTAGTCCTGGTCCTGCTTGCCTAGCCAATGTCCTAGCCCAAGTCAGTGTTCTTGTCCCAGCTCCTAGTCTGCATCCAGTCACGTCCCTAGTTCTAGTCTCCAGTCCTGTCCTGTTCCTACTACTTCAGTGTCTGTGTCTTGCATTTGGGTCCACCATCAATGCCCCCCTTATGACAGTTTTAGCACTTTGACCCCATAGTAAGGCTGTGTCATTTGGCTGTATTCATGAGTATTCATGTATGATTGAATGACAGTTACACTTGAATGTAATTGAGTAGTTAGCAGGCATGAGAGAACATATTTCAAAGAAATAAATGGGCAAATGGGATGAGGGTTGCACTTCGAACTAAAATAGACTCCATGGGCAAAATTGCTTCCTTCTATGTCTGGGAAAATGTAGAAAAACTATCATTTTAGTAATAGACTAAGACTTTAAGTAATAGACTTTAGTGATAGTAACAAACAAATAGTTCTGCTCGAAAGAGCGCTATTGGAGGTAATTTTTACCCTCGGCCATTAGGTTCGATAATGAGTCAACCTATAGTCGGGGAAGTGGTGACCCCCTCCTGTTAGATTGATTTTGAAATAACTTATTTTTGTATTCTTTCTTACTTCTCTTCTAATATTTGTATATCTGTGCACTCATAATGCTACTGTGACAATGTAATTTCCTTTGGCATCAATAAAGTATCCATCTATCTATCTATTTAAACAAAGTGACTCATTATCCCAGATATTGTTGCCAGCAACACTGTTTCAGGTCAGGGTGCTTTTATTGCATTCCTGCCAACCCCTACTTCGAAATATGGATTCATCTCAGAGCTCCAGCATTGCCTCAGAGGTAGCCAGACAGCTGGGCCAGGTAGTTAAACGAGAAAAAGCATTGAGACATCAGAACTTTCAGCAACAGGCCAACTGTTTGGGTCAATTCAGGACCTGAAGTGTTTGTACCCAAAGTGTGATGCTATCTTCCAACTTACCACATAAAGGCTGTGGTAAATTGGAATGATGGGAGGTGACTCTCCTCTGACTGAGGACAATCTGCAAGATCCAGTCCAGAAGCAATGGCTTTGGTCGAAATGGTGAGCAATGAGTGGAATAACAGTAAGAGATAGTGTTCAGAAAGTGAAATAACTCTTCACCCACAGGAATCTTTACTCACCATGAAGTTCCCACATGAAATTACATGATTTCTAACTTGGAATTGCTTTCCTACATCAACCATTTATTTAATTTAAATTTTTAGCTAACACTATTTGCAACTGATGTGAAAAGTAGAAATTTTGTTACAAAGCAGTTTGCTTACTTCCTTGATAGTTGGTAGGATTTTTTTTTGGAACTTCTCTTCTGCAGTTCACAAGATGGCTTTATATTTTCTGTCTTTATCTGTTAACTGATACCTACAATTACAGCAATTATTTTACCAGACAGAGATTGACTATCTTAAACTTTCACACCCAGAGGTGGATTATTCAGTAATTTTCAAGAATCAGACCATTCATTTTCAATGAATTCTGGTCAGATTTCTAACAATGCTGCAGAACCATGAACTTAATAACAAAATAAAATGTCATAACTTCATTATTCTTGGAAACAAATATTTTCAGTGGAAGGGGAATAATTTCCTGTTCATTTTAAGCACAAAGGGGCAACTTTCATTACTGGAATAGAAGGGGCAGGATTGGATTGCAGTGGTGGTGGGGTGGGGGTTGGTGGTGTGGTAGGGAAAAAAAGTAATTTATTTGTTCTGGATGCATCCTGGTTTCAGTGTTGTTTATGGATAGGCCCTTATTGATGCTATTAATGATTTCCACAAGCCACAACTTAAATTCCTCCCTAATCTTAAGGAATTAAACTGGTCCATTTAAATAAATGAGTTGTGATCAACTGTTTGTCAAACCTCAACAGGCGACTTTAATTAACCTGCATTGTCTTTAGGACCTAACAGTGGGGTCATGAACACAAGAGATTCTACCAATGCCAGAAATCTAGTGCAGTACACACAAAATGTTGGTGGAACTCAGGAAGTCAAGCAGCATCTATGGTCCTGATGAAGGGGCTCAGCCTGAAACGTCGACTGTTTATCCTCTCCAAACTGCCTGACTTGTTGAGCTCCTCCAGCATTTTCTGTGTTGCTGTTACTGAGATCAAATTGTCTTATCTACAAGTTTAACACATACTTAAGAGTTGGAGATGTTCCATATGTCCAGGTGTTCTGCATCATCTGCTGGTCATTCTGAGGGTGGTCCACACCCATTCCTCTAGCTTTCCCCAGTGTTTTACATATTCTACCAAAAAAAGGAACTAACCTTTGAGAGAAGGTGAATTATTGGCCCATGGCTACAGTGGTAATCACCAACGATGACTATGAAATAGATGCATTACATTTTATGAGCGCTGGTATGATGATAACAATGGATGGATAAGTAGGTGGCAGGTGTAACAAATGGAAAGTGAAGGCTGGGCATTGATGAGGAATGAGTCAGTGTGAGGATTAATTTGACAGAGTACGTCACATCAATTAAAAAGATATGTGGTGGGCAGGGCTTTAAAAATAGAGAGAATATCCACCATTATCTCAGTGACAGTCCCAGCTTCCATTCACTGAGTAACTCAACACCAGTGTAACTCTCAATGGAGGGATCCAGGGCCCTGAAAAATGGACGTCAGGAGAATTTTTTTCTGACCATTGCTTTCTATAACAATGACGACCAGGGCACAATGCAACTGCTGCTCTGCACCCGAACAATCTCCAATCACGTATTTTTGCTGAGGGCAATAGTTGCTGCTGAGAAGTGTTTTCCTGCAACTCCCACTGGCTTCCACCCAGTATTCCAGTGCTAGGTTGTGGAATCTGAGTCAGACTCGCCTGTATTGTGTTAATAATACACCATTCTGGGCAGGCTGATCTCAGAGCTGATTCTTGAACTGTTCAGCTTTTTTTCCACCACATATTTTGTCCCAGTGTTGCTGGATTCCTGATGCAATTCATTCTGTGGCTCGTATGGCAGGGGGCACAGACAATAATCATGTGTTGGTGGGGTCAGACAGCACCAGGCTTCAATATGGAGCTGAAAACATAAATACAGAAAAGCATAACACTGTTGGCTGGAGTACCACACAAAATGCTGGAGGAACTCAGCAGGTCAGACAGCATCAATGGAGGGGAATAAACTGCCAATAATTTGGGCCAAGACCCTTCATCAGGACTAGAAATGGAGGGGGAAGAAATGTCGACTGTTTAATTCCCCTTATAGATGCTGCCTGACCTGCTGAGTTCCTCCAGAATATATGTGTGTTGCTCTTGATTTCCAATATTTGCAATATCTTTCGTGTTTACAATGCACTACATTTTCCTGTTCTGCACCAGAATGGCCAGGGTGCGCTTCCTTTATTTGCCCCAGTCTGGTCACAGACCCACTGCTATTTAAAGTGCTAGGTATCATCATCGATGCTGGGCTTTCTGACAGCAAACCATGTCCACGACCAAAGGCGCAATAGGGAAATGTGAAGTGGTAACAAGCATCATTTCATCGTCCAGTGAAGGTATTGATCAACGATCAAGCGCTTAGCTCTGGATGCTGAATGGGAAGAAAGGAACTCTTTCTTTGTGTTTGTAGACTGGATATTGAACTTTTTACTGTTGGACTTCAGCCATATTCCACCAAGATACAACACTGGGCGTCACGGGAGGTTGTTCCTGCCTGTGGCCATCAAACTTGCAGCTCCTCCCATGGAGGGTCAGACACCCTGAGCCAATAGACTTGTCCTGGACTTATTTTCCATCTGGCATAGTTTGCATTTTGTTGTTTGATTGTTTGTGGTTTTTGTATTGCTATATTTATGCTATATTCTTGGTTGGTGCGGCTGTAACAAAACCCAATTTCCCTCGGGATCAATAAAGTATATCTATCTATCTATCTATCTTCCCTTTGTTTGATGCAGGTGAAGTCATCCCCGATGTTATCAAAGGTTAGGTCTTCACTTGGCAGCAATGCACAGGGCTGGATGGGAGGGCTTGAAACTTCTATTACCACCAAGAATTGAAATTTGCATATCCTGGGCTAAGGGAAAATTCTGGTTGAATCACTGAGACCACAATGAGTCATGCTACCTAGTTCTGCATCGTCACCCAAAACCAAGCCCACTCTGTCCTCATTTATAGATTCAGAGAGTCTTACTTGCATCCATAAATGTCATGTTTCCTTCCTTGAAATTGTTCTGGAGTGCTGCAGACCCATGATTCTAAGCTGATTCATTTCTAAGGCCAAATGCCCTGCTTGTTGCTTTATTTATAGTCTTCAAGGAAGGTCTCCTTTAAATATCTGATCAGATAGCTCTGTGAAATATTTGGCTATGCAGGAATGAAGAGAACTGCCTTTAGGTTTATTGAGCTATTTTTTCATGCATCATGTATGAAATTCCCTGGGATATACAGTACAACAATTTCCAAGCAGTGGAATGTACAAAGTCCACCCAAATGGTGAATTCACTTCTCTTGGGTTTCTCCTACAGCAGGAGCTTCCTAATTGGCTTACATGACAATGGACCTTTGCCACTCATGGTCTAGAGGCAGAATTAGGAATGAGAATTCTGTTAGACTGGAAAATCTGCTTCTCCCATGGAACAGTAACAGTGAGTGCACCCTTTATGGAACTGAGAATTAGTTTCTTTAATTTAGTTGGATGGATGGAGAAGATCCTGAGAGGCAGGATTTATGAACATTTGGAGAGGCATAATATGATTAGGAATAGTCAGCATGGCTTGTTAAAGGCAGGTCGTGCCATATGAGCCTGGTTGAATTTTTTGAGGATGTGACTAAACACATTAATGAAGGTAGAGCCATAGATGCAGTGTATATGGATTTCAGCAAGGCATTTGATAAGGTACCCCATGCAGGGCTTATTGAGAAAGTATTGGGCAAGCCAGTTCGGGATCCAAGGCGACATTGCTTTGTGGATCCAGAACTGGCTTGCCCACAGAAGGCAAAGAGTGGTTGTAGACAGGTCATATTCTGCATGGAGGCTGGTGACCATTGGTATGTCTCAGGGATCTGTTCTTGGACCCCTACTCTTTGTGATTTTTATAAATGACCTGGATGAGGAAGTGGAGGGACGGGTTAGTAAATTTTCTGATGACACAAAGGTTGGGGGTTTTGTGGATAGTTTGGAGGGCTATCAGAGGTTACAGCGGGGAATTGATAGGATGCAAAATTGGGCTGAGAAGTGGCAGATGGAGTTTAACCCAGATAAGTGTGAGGTGGTTCATTTTGGTAGGTCAAATATGATGACAGAATATAGCATTAATGGTAAGACTCTTGGCAGTGTAGAGGATCAGAAGGATCTTGGGGTCCAAGTCCATAGAACACACAAAGCTGCTACGCAAATTGACTGTAGTTAAGAAGGCATACGGTGCATTGGTCTTCAATTGTGGGATTGAGTTTAAGAGCTGAGAGGTAATGTTGCAGCTATATAGGACCCTGGCAGACCCCACTTGGAGTATTGTGCTCAGTTCTGGTCGCCTCACTACAGGAAGGACGTGGAAACCATGCAAAGGGTGCAGTGGAGACTTACAAGGATGTTGCCTGGATTGGGGAGCATGCCTTATGAAAACATGTTGAGTGAACGCGGCCTTTTCTCCTTGGAACGACGGAGGATGAGAGGTGACCTGATAGAGGTGTTCAAGATAATGAGAGGCATTGATCGTGTGAATATTCAGAGGCTGAACTGGCTAGCACGAGAGGGCATAGTTTTAAGGTGCTTGGAAGTAGGTACAGAGGAGATGTCAGGGGTAAGTTTTTACGCAGAGAGTGGTGAGTGTGTGGAATGGGCTGCAAGCGGCAGTGGTGGAGGGGGAAACGATAGGGTCTTTTAAGAGACTCCTGGATAGCTATATGGAGCTTAGAAAAATAGAGGGCTATAGGTAAAGCCTAGGTAGTTCTAAGGTAAGGATATGTATGGCATAGCTTTGTGGGCTGAAAGGCCTGTATTGTGCTGTAGGTTTTCTGTTTCTAATTTCCTAAACTGGTCCTTTTCTTAATTCACTGCCTAAGAAGGAACACAGAGCATGCAAGAGCTACAGCTATGCCTGAATTGATTGATGCAATGTTCAGCAGGGTTGCTGGAGATGGGGACATAAAAGAAAAATGTGCCCAGCAATAGGTGGGCCTTGATCCGCTGGACCTTTACACTAGGTCAACTGGCATATCAGCTGCTCAAGGAGTCTGAAATGCTCAAAGCATAATTGTGTAGTGGATTTTCAGTCATGTTTGCAAGAGCTTAACACTGAACAAATTTGCCATATAGTGGAGATATGGCAGTACAATAATATACTAATGCACTAACAAAGCAGCTTCTAATGTATTTAGTCAGACGTGATACAGTTACTTAAAATCTGACAGCATGGTTTTGGACTAAATTAGATGAAGCGCGTAGAGAATTTTTTTTACTTTCTAGGATTTGGCTCAGGTTTGAAATATTTCTGTTGTACGTTATATTGAACTGTATCTATTAGCTGAGCTTTTAAATTCCAAAAGTATTATCGATAAGTGACCATTTGATTGCATTTGGAAATAGAAACTATTGCCAGCAGAAACTGACTGAAAACAAAGATGCAATTGATACTACAGTACGTCAGTGTTTTGAAGACCGAGTACTGTATTCAGTTCTGGTTGCTGTCCTCTAGGAAGGAGGTGATTAAGCTGGAGAGAGCTTTGGGGAGAGTGATCAGGACGTGGCCTGGATCAGAGGACATTGTAGGTTAATGTAATTGTGAGAAATGTACACAATTTACAACTACCAACATTGAGTTGGGGTTTTAGTTTAAGAGGCCTGTCTGATGTGATGCCGTTGTTATGTAAGGATTTTTGGCGCACTTTGGTTGTGTAGGTTTTGGAGTTCAATAACACGTGCAATAGGTTTTGTTAATCATGAAATGCCTCGCATTGTTTTACTTGCATAAATAGTTATGGTAAGAGATTGAATAGTCTCAGCTTGTTTTCTCTGGAGCAAAGGATGCTTAGGGAGAGCTAACAGAATTATTATATAAGGTTAGGAGAGGCATAGATAGGGAATGGTGTCAGAATCCTTTTTTCTCATGTTAGGGATGTTAAAAACAAAAGGGTATATGCTTACATGGAGAGAAAGGCGCTTAAAGGATTATCTAAGGAGTGTGCTTTTCTTTCGCGGATAGTGGTAAATATTTAGAAAGTGCTGCCAGAAGAGGTCATGGAATAAGATACAATTTCTAGGTTTAACAGGTAATTTGGACAGACATGGGCAAGACAGAGAAGGATGCAGTCCTAATGTGGGCAAGCAGGATTAGAGTAGATGTCAACAAGAATTTGAATCCATTTCTATGCTGTAAGACTCTATGACTCTCTGATTCAACTTTGAGTCAGATTCTCATAGTTTTGAGTTCAGCTGGAGGGGACCGTGCAACTGTAAATCAATGTACAGTAAAGGAATGATACACCACAGAAGGAAGTTACCTCGCCATCAAGTCTGTACCAACTCCCTTTAAAGAGCACCATACTCGTGTCCTTATGGAGAGAAAGGAATAGTAAAATGATTTTCTCCTTGCTTCCCATCCTGATATAAAACCTTTTTGATTCACTGAAACCATTATCAGGCTCTGGGTGCTGGGAAGAGGACATTATGGAACCAGATTGACAGAGTAACAACATCAGTCTTGTGCTCCTGTGTCATGAAGCTATTTCATTGCATGCCTTAAGCCAACGGTAGTCAAAAAAAATGTTTGATAGAGGGAAGTGAAAAGTAAGATCAATGCGCAAAAGGCTTTGAAGGAAAATGGAGTCCAAATTTATTGAAAACCTGCTGGATGTTTCAGTGCTATGGAAGTAAAGTAGCAAAATCACATTTGTTGCATTTCACAGATCAGGAACCAGCTAAATTGAGCATTATTTCTCATTTAATGAAATACTGTAACAATAGGCTGGTTTTAGCATGCAGGCCCGTGTGGGTTGAGAACAGGTGGGTGGTTAAATTGGCAATGCCTTGCGAAGAAATTCCAACCTGTTCTTCATTAGGCTGCAAGTGAGCAATATCCCCGGGGGAGGCTGGTTATCAACTTCAATATGCTAACTGCTCAGTTACAGCAAAAGTGAGGCCGGCTTTCTTCTTAGACTTTGCACCTGATTGTTTCTCAAGTTGCTTCCTGGTACTAGTTTGTGCAAGGGGAGCAGATTTGATGGGCTGAATGGCATAGTTCTGGTCCTATGCTTTATGGAAAGCAAAAGGAGAAGACATATGTCCGGAGTAAAATGAAGGAAAGATGGCAATAGGTGGTTTGCATTCAATAGCTAATTATCAGTACTGAGCTGTGACGGTAGTTTACAGATTTTGGAGTGGTGTACAGTCGGGTCTGATTTGAAATGCTGATCTATTAGATTAAAATGGCTCCTATACATGCTGTCTCAGATTGGCCACCGGATCAACGACAATGCTATTTACATTTACAATGCCATGAGAGTCCAGATGAAAGGTGTCGATCTGAAAATTCCCTCCATAGATGCTGTTTGACCTATTGAGTTCCTTCAGTTCCCTTGAGGGGTGCTCCAGATTTCAAGCATTTGAAGTCTTTTGAGTCTCCCAGGTGCTATTGACAATGCCTGCGGTAGCAGAACCATCAATATCCTACTGATGCAGGGGTGCCCAACCTGGGGTCTATGGACACTTCGGTCAATGGTAGGGGTCCATGGCATAAAAAAGGTTAGGAATCCCTGTAGTGATGATTCAAAGATAGGTGGGAAACTCTCAGCAAAGGGAAAGTCTAATGTGAAATCTGGGGAGATTTAATGTTATGTGGAAAATGTAAGGTTATCCACTTCAGCAGGAAGAACAGAAAAGCAGAACATGGATGGCACTGAGAGAGCGAGATTTATGTATTCCTGTACATGAATCACAAAGGTAACATACATATGCTGCAATAGTAAGGAAGGGATATGGAAAGCTGGCCTTTATTGAGTTCTAAAGTAAGACTTAAGACATAGGAGCAGAATTAGGCCATTCAGCCCATTGAGTCTCCTCCGCCATTCCATCACGGCTGATCCCAGATCCCACGCAACCCCATACACCCAACTTCTCAACATATCCTTTGGTACTCTGACCGATCAGGAAATGATCAACTTCTGCCTTAAATATGAGGGGTGATTGATAAGATCGTGGCCTAAGGGAGAAGGAGTCAATTTTAGAAAACCTAGCACATTTATTTTTCCTACATTTACACATTTAGTCCAGCGGTCATGGAGCATATGGATCCCTTCTTTGTAGAAGTCAGTGTCTTGCACCTCCAGAAAGTGGCCACAGCATTGGTGATTAATAAGTTTGTGGCCTAAGGAAGAAGGAGATGAGTTATTAACTTCAAACTTCCTGCATTTTCATTCAAAGCTGAACTGCACGTGCATGTAACGAGAGCTGTATAACACATCTCCTTCTACCTTAGGCGACAAACTTATCAATCAGCCTCGTTTACCCATGGACTGTGGCAGAGCATTCTACAGATTCACTACTCTCTGGCTATATAAAAAAAAATTCTCCTTACCTCTGTTCTAAAAGGTAATTTTGTGCCTGGGCTCTAGTTCTAGATGCCCTCACCAGAGGAAGCATCCTCTTCACATTCACCCTATCTAGCCCTTTCAACATTCGGTAGGTTTCAATGAGGTCCCCATGCCTTCTAAATTCCAATGCATACAGGCCCAAAGCTGGCCAACGCTCCTCATATGTTAACCCCTTCATTCCCAGAATCATCCATGTGAACCTCCTGTGGACTCTTTCCAATGACAACTCATCCTTTCTGAGATATGGTACGTAAAACTGTTGACAATACTTCAAGTGCGGCCTGACTAGTATCTTATAAAGCCTCAGCATTATCTTCTTGCTTTTATATTCTTTTCCTCTTGAAGTTAATGCCAGCATTGTTCTTTATCACAGACTCAACCTGTAAATTAACCTTCTGGGTGTCTTTCACGAGGACTCCTAAGTCCCTCTGCAACTCTGATGTTTGAACCTTCTCCCCATTTAGATAACAATCTGCGCTATTGTTCCTTTCACCAAAGTGCATTGTCATACATTTCCCAACACTGTATTCCATCTGCCACTTTTTTGTCCATTCTTCCAATTTGTCTAAGTCCTGCTACAATCACATTGCTTCCTCAGCACTACCTACCCCTGCACCTACCTTTGTATCATCTGCAAACGCTGCCACAAAGCCATCAATTTCATTATCCAAATCACTGATAAACAATGTGGAAAGTAGTGGCCCCAATACTGATCCCTGAAGAACACCACCAGTCACTGGAAGCCAACCAGAAAAGGCCCCCTTTATTTCTGTTCACTGCTTCATGTCTATCAGCCATACCTCTATCCATGCCAATATCTTTTCAGTAACACTATAGGACATTACCTTGTTAAGCAGCCTCAAGCGTGGCACCTTATCAAATGCCTTTTGAAGATCCAAGTTAAATGACATCTACTGTCTCTCCTTTGTCCACCCTGCTTGTTACTTCCCCAAAGAACTCTAACAGATTTGGCAGGCAAGATTTCCCTTTAGAGAAACCATGCTATTTTTGACTTATTTTATCTCGAAAGCTCATCCTTAATAATTGACTCCAATACGTTACCTACCACTGAAGGTAGGCTAACTGGCCTATAATTTCCTTTTTTTTGGCCTTCCTCCCTTCTTAAAGAGTGAAGTGATATCTGGAATCAAGTGATTCTTGAATGATCATGACCGATGCATCCATTTTCTCTTCAGCAACCTCTTTCAAAACTCTAGGATGTAGTCCATCTGGTCCAGGTGCTAGGCTAACCACCTTAAAACCTTTGAGTTAGCCTCGCACTTTTTTCCTTTGTAATAGCAATGACACTCACTCTCGCTCCCTGACATTCACGGACCTCTGGCACACTGCTAGTGGCTTCCACAGTGAATACTCATTAAGTTCATCTGCCATTTCTTTGCTCCCATCACTACCTCACCAGCATCATTTTCCCATGGTCTAATGTCAACTCTCACATCCCTTTTACTCTTTATATAACTGATAAAACTTTTAGTATCCTACTTTATACCATTGGCTCGCTTGCCCTCATATTTCATCTATTCCATTCTTAAAGCTTTTTTAGTTGCCTTTTGTTGATTTTAAAAGCTCTCAATCATCCCATTTCCCACTCACTTTTGCTACCTCATATGCCCTTTTCTTGGCTTTTATGCAGTGCCTAACTTCCCTTGTCAGCCATGGTTACCTACTCCTGCTACTTGAGAACTTCTTTTTCTGTGGGACATATCTATCCTGCGCCTTGTGAACTATTCCCAGAAACTTCAGCCATCTCTGTTCTGCCATCATCCCCGCCAGTATCCTCCTCCAATCCACCTGGGCAAGCTCCTCTCTCATGCCTCTGTAATTCCCTTTTTTCCATTGTGATACTGATATATGTGACTTATGCTTCTCCCTCTCAAATTACAGGATGAGTTACGGGATGTTACTGAAACTTCGGATTATTGCACACAGTTTGGCCCAGAGCAGTACAGTGAAGAAAGAGGAATTATATTGCAATAAATGGATAATCTTCCCCTCAGTCCTAAAGGTGTAAGTCAATTTGGAACATTGACTTACAACTTTTTCCTCCACAGCTGCTCAGTCTCTATGCCACTGATTCATTATATTCATGGAAGAAGACATTGCTATAACCCGAAATGGCTTTTCAATCACAATTGAATGGGGCTTCTCTGATTTTACTGCATAGATGCCAAATGGATGGAATGCTGCCAGTACCCTCTGTTGCTATTTAATTTTATGTTTCCATTCAGCTGAGTAAGGCTGGAGGCTCCTCGTTCTCTGAAAACAGACCTCCACTTGCTATCTCTGCCTCTATCATTGGCTGCTGCAGATCACCGTGTCCTCTGGGGGCACTGTGATATTATCGCTGCACTCGACCAACTCCTGGAAGACACATAGAAGATAAGTAATATGACTGAATATGAAGGTAATGGCTACTTTGTTTAGGGGTGGAAACTCTAGCTGAGAAGACTCAATAAGTACCAACACACACCTCACATGCTTATTTTTCCCATTAAGGAAACATCTAAAAGGTTTAGCTGGAGGTCTTTTGACCCAGATCCTGCCTACCTCCATGTTCCTCTGGTAGACCCAGCAATGTCTAGGTCTGTTGTTACAGACTGCTAAGATCATATCTAGGTCAACATAACATCAACACAGCTCAAAGTCAAGATAGATTTATTATCGAAGTACATGCATGTCACCATGTACAACCCCGAGATTCTTTTTTCTTGCAGGCATACTCAATGAATCTATAATAGCATTATAACCATAATAACTTACAAGAACAAGGATGTGATGCTGAGGCTTTATAAGGCACTGATGAGGTCTCATCTTGAGTATTGTAACCTGTTTTGGGCCCCTCATCTTAGAAAAGATGTGCTGGCATTGCAGAGGGCCCAGAGGAGGTTCACAAGGTTCGAGAAATGAAAGGGTTTTCATATGAGGAATGTTTGATGGCTCTGGGTCTGTACTCACTGGAATTCAGAAGGATGAACGGGGATCTCATTGAAACCTTTTGAATGTTGAAAGGCCTAGACAGTAAGTATGGAAAGGATGTTTCCCATGGTGGGAGAATCTCGGACAAGAGGGCATAGCCTCAGGATAGAGGGGCACCCTTTCAAAACAGATGCAGAGAAGGTTCTGTAGCCAACGGGTGGTGAATTTGTGGAAATTATTGCCATATGCAGCTGCGCAGGCCAGGTCATTGGGTATATTTAAGGCAGAGATTGATAGGTTCTTGAATAGACATGACATCAAAGGTTACTGGGAGAAGGCCGGGAACTGGGGTTCAGCTATGATTGAATGGCAAAGCAGACCCGATGGGCCAGATGACCTAATTCTGCTCCTATATCTTATGGTCTTATGGTCTTATAATAGAATCAATGATAGATCGCATCAACCTGGGCATTCAAACGCTATGCAAAAGACACCAAATGGAGTAAGTACAAAAGGAAGAAATAATAGTAAACAGATAAGCAATAAATATCAAGAACATGAGATGAAGAGTCCTTGAAAATGAGTCCATAGGTTGTGGAACAGTTCAGTGATAAGGCAAGTGAAATAGCGTGAAGTTATCCCCTCTGGTTCAAGAGCCTGATGGTTGAAGGGTAATGACTGTTCCTGAACCTGGTGGTGAATCCTGAGGTTCCTGTACCACCTTCCCAATGGCAGAAGTGAGAAAAGAGCATGAGTTATATGGTGGGGGTCTTTGATTATGGAAATTTGTATATTCATATACACTTTGACACTTTTGACATGGGTATAAATACACCAGCCTTCACCCTATGGGAATAAAAGAGTAATAGTTAAAATGCAGGGAGCAAACATATCAGGAACCCAGCAGAAATTACCCATCTACCATTTTGATATTCATTCTTTCTGTACATGCTGGGTTAAGATCAGGCATTCAATGTTCCTTGTGGCTTAATTGAAATGATTTTTCTTTCAACCAAAGATTCTGTCACAATGCAGAAAAATACAAATTATGACCAAAACCATCAGCTTCCATATATGTGGGATCTATGTTCTTGATTCTCTTCATTGTTAAAAATGCACATTTTCAACTGGCATTTGTTAAGATAACAAATGACCAACCATTTCATTGACTTCAGATATGCCTCTTGCTGTGAATATCTGATCAGCATCGAACGTTTCTGACCTTATTTTCAATGTGTATGAAGTACATTTTTAGACTGCAGAGGGGCTGCTTCTCCAGGGTGTCATTACTCACAGTTCTAGTGACTCTGACACTCTCACTCTGTCTACGCTGCCTTTCTTCATATTGCATCATCAGCATTTGCTTTATTTGTCACTTTCAAATTAGGCTGTACTAGATGCAATCACATGCGAAAGCAATGATGCATTTATAACTTTCTGGAGTTAACTCAGTGGCTGAGTTTCGTGTCACAGGATATTTAAACAAAGGTCAGCCATCAGCTGGAGGAACCTCAGAATATTTGCATTTTCAAGGCATCATTTTTACATTCATCATACTTTTCTGTTGCCTCATTGAAAAAGCAAAGCAATAGTTCAAAATCAATGAAAGCTCAATACTGTCATATCACTTAAAATTCTCAAATAAACTCTGATGCATGAGTGGATCCCTCTAATTGGGCTTAAAGGATCCAGGAAGTTGACAGAGTGTATTGATCATTGTCAACAGTCTGACCTTAATGTTATCTCTTGTCGGGGCATGACCTTATTGTTTAAAATGTGTTGGGTATAACTATCAACTTTCTCTTATGCTATAAGTTATATTGACCCAAACTTCTATTTTTCACTTGGCTCTTAAAGGAGTTTGTTTGCAGTCAGCAATTTCAGCACCAGATTTCATACAAATAGTACAATGTATCCAGTACTTCTTATGTCTGAATGTGTGCAGTGTTTGGAGAATAGCAGCTCTAGTTGTGACTTTGATGAATTAGTGCTGAAAGCATTCGTCCAACTTTTGAAAGTAGATCCATGTTCAAAAGAACCCGATACTTAATTATTGTTTGGCAAACATCTTTGGTCACTCCATGCAGTACCTCTGTCCTGAAAGCTTAAAAATATCTCCTGGATATTTTGTGAGACTGATTGATTGCCCTATTTACTCAGGATGAATAACTGAAATGCTTGTCATGAATATCCATCCCTGAAATATGTAGATATACTAAGGATTTTGTGTCAATCAAGTCTTTGTCTTTAAAATACTATTGTCTCTCACTAAGACTGCTTGGAGCTCTATACTAAGTACATTTTTTGTCATCTAGAGCAGTTGTTATATTGGCCAGATTCCACCTTTGTGACTTCTTATGAGAAAACTGTCCTCTCAGTGCTAGTGCTGCATTGGTATCAGCATCTTATCTATTGCTACTGTTTATGATTACATGATCCTCCCTGTCCTTTCTTTGGGCGTCATTTTCATTAACATTGCTTGGCTGCAGGTCCATTTATAACATTGACTCATACTACTTGTGTCACATGATTCTGTTGTTTCTGTACCAAAGCCTTGTGAGTTACCCCTTGCCTGCTGCTACCATCATTACATTTGTGATCATTGACAGATAGAATTCCCAAGCATTTTTGGCTGCCATCACCATGGAAGCCAAAATGCTGCATGCAAATCAAGTTTGAGGCTCATTTTGTCGATGATCTTGCATTGGAACCTTCTGTGTATTAAAGTGTGCATGGATCCGAAAAACTCAGTGTGATTTTAAGAAATCTCAAACAGCGCATGACACAGTGATGTAACAGCAATGAAATAGTGGGCTGGCGACAAAATTCTGGATCATTGGTCCAAAGTCATGAGTTTGAATCTGACCACGGCAGCTGGAGAATGTATAAGAAGTTACAGTGCCTATAAAAAGTATTCACCCCTCCCCAAAAGTTTTCATGTCTTATTGTTTTACAACATTGAATCACAGTGGATATAATTTTTTCTATTGACACTGACGAACAGAAAAAGACTCTTGTGTCAAAGTGAAAACCTATCTCTACAAAGTAATCTAAATTAATTGCAAGCATAAAACTAAAAAAAAATTGATTGCACAAGTATTCACCCCCGTTAATATGACACACCAAATCACTGGTGTAGCCAATTGGTTTTAGAAGTCACATAACTAGTTAAATGGAGAACTTTTTCTGAAGACTTGTGTGCAGTCAAGGTGATTCAATTGATTGTAGTAACAATACACCGGAATCTGGAAAGTCCAACTGCTGGTGAGTCAGTATCCTGGAAAAACTATACCATGAAGACAAAAGAAAACTCCAAGCAGCTCCACAAAAATATTATTGAAAAGCACAAGTCAGGATATGGATACAAGATAATTCCCAAATCACTGAATATCCCTTGAAGTACAATTAAGCCAATCATCAAGTAATGGATGGAATCTGGCACAGCTATAAATCTGCCTAGAGTAGGCTGTCCTCAAAAACTGACTGACTCATGACGGAGGCCATCAGGAGACCTATGACAACTCTGGAGGAGCTGCAACCTTCAGGCTGAGATGGGAGAGACTGTATACAAATACTGCTGACCAGGTGCTTCACCAGTCACAACTTTATGGGAGAATGGCAAAGAGAAAGCTACTGTTGAAGAAAATACATATGAAATCTCAGCTAGAGTTTGCCAGGAGGCAGGTGGGAGACTCTGAAGTCAGTTGGAAGAAGGTTCTATGGTCTGATGAAACCACAATTGAGCTTTTTAGCCAGCAGACTAAACACTATGTTTGGTGTAAGCCAAATGCTGCACATTATCAAAAACACGCCATCCCTAGCATGAAGCATGTTGGTGGCTGCATCATACTGCAGGGATCCTTCACTGCAGCAGGCCCTGGAAGGCTTGTGAAGGTGGAAGGTAAAATGAATGCAGCAAAATACAGGGAAATTATGGAAGAAAACCAGATGCAGTCTTCAGGAAAACTGAATTGGGAGAAGATTTGTTTACCAGCAAGGCAATAACCCCAAGCATAAAGCCAAAGTTACACAGGAATGGCCTGAAAACAATGAAGTTAATGTCCCAAAGTGGCCAAGTGAGAATTTGTGGCTGGACTTGAAAAGGGCTCTTTGCTCATGATCCCCATGTAAGCTGTCAGAGCTTGAGCAGTTTTGTAAAGAAGAATGTGGAAAAATTGCAGTGTCCAGATGTGCATAGCTGATAGAGACCTATCCACCCAGACACAAGGCTGTAATTGCTGCCAAAGGTACATCTACTAAATACTGACGAAGTGGGTGAACACTTATGCAATCTATTATTTTGTAATTTATATTTGTAATTAACGGATCACTTTATAGAGATTTGTTTTCACTTTGACGCAAAAGAACCTTTTGCTGTTGATCAGTGTCAAAAAATGACAAGTTAAATCCACTGTGATTCAATGTTGTAAAACAATAAAACATGAAATCTTCCAAGGGCGATGAATGCTTTTTATAGGCTCTGTACATGATTCTGCAATTTCAAAGAAAGCTTGAGTAATGATAACCATGAAAATGTGAGATCTTCATAAAATCCCATTCAGTTCACTCCTGTTCTTCAGGGAAAGAAATGTACTATCGTTCCCCAGTCAGGCTTACATGTGACACTACACTCACCAATATGATTGGCTCTTAATTGCCTTTTTTGTTAGGCGGTTACTAATGTCACGTGACCGGAATATATGAATATATAATTGTGTCAGGTTTCATAAACAAACAAACATTTATTAAACCCTGCTCAAGAATAGCAATAAGTATTCTAATGACTAACTTAACCGGAAGTTAACTGCTATACGGCAACTCTGGAACAGTTCTTAACGTGGTAAATTCGAATACAGTCTTAAAGTGGTAAATTCAAACATCGTATTAATGGTAAATTCGAACATTGTATTAATGGTAAATTCGAAAGTCCAAGTGATTTACACAGTCCATAAGGAGAGACTTCTCTGGAAACAGATTCCTTCAAAGACGTGACATTGCTGCTGATCCCATCCAAAGGATTCATGACAAAGGAAATAAAACAGCTTAAAGGAACTGACCTTTTCCCTGGCGAATGAACACTGCACAAACCTTCCTGTTTTTACAGGGGATATCTCAGATGCAGGTCACTATTTCTGAAAGAGACTCAAAAAGATCAATCCTTTATGAAACTGCGGAACGACATCAACTTTACTCAATCCTTCAGGTTCCTGTACTTTAGTAAGGTCTTCACTCTCCAATACTAGACTTTCAATAGAAAGTAAAACCCCACTTTAAAACAAAATTGCGTCATGAGACAAATACGCAGCATAACAGAGTAACTGACGAATTAAGCAATGAATCAACTGCGTAACTATGGGGGGTGGGGTTTCCTGTTATATACCTAATGAGAACATGTCATCACATGACCTCACACTGGCAGGAAAATTACATCACCCTACCATCACAAGACATTATATCATGCTCACAAGATACACAATTACATCATGGTCATAAGACAGTCACAAGATAACCACAAGGTATGTAACACTAAGAATAAATAGTAAATATTATTCTTGCCAGTGACAAATACATCCAGAGAACCACTAAAATAAACTGATCATTTCTCCCATTGTCAGGGCCATTTCATAATCAGGCTATTTCTCTGATCATACTCAGAGGTTTGTTTTAGATTCTGCTTTTAGGCTGATCTAGGAGCTATCCTTTGGAGTTCGAGATCCATCAATGCTAATTTACAATGGTAATGTTAAAGATCCTTGGAGTCATAAAGATAAACAGTACCAAAATCGTCTCTTCAGCTTATTGAGTCTGCATTGACCATCAACCACTCACTCACATTAACACCACATTAATTCTATTTTTGTTCTCTCCACATGATCTTAACAGCCTCCAAGTACATTATCCCTAACAGCCTCGAGTGCACCTGAACTCAATCATCATTGCTCGTGCAAAATTTTTCTTCTAAAGTATGAATACAAATGCATCAGGTCCAGATTATGTCCTGAATAGATCAGCCGGCAAGGGTATCTGCAGGTATTTTTAACCTCTTTGTGAGAGTTCAGTGTGAGATTCCCACCTGCTTTAAGACCGCCACTATCATCCCAGTACTCAAGATATGCAGGATAATATGCCTTACCAACAGCTCCCCATGGGCTCTAACACCTATCATTCCTAAATGCTTTGAGAAGCATGGCACACATTAACACCATGCTTCCAGACAATTCGCCTACAGCCAAACAGGTCTATAGCAAACACCATCTCCCTGGCCCTATACTCATCTCAAAGACACCTACTTCAAACAATTGTTTATTGACTACAGCTCTGCTTTCAAATACTATAATTCAAAGCAAACGCCTCTCTAAGTTTGTGGCTCTGGGAGTCAACGCCTCCCTCTGCAATTAGGTCTTAAACTTTCTGACCAGCAGACTGCAATTGGTAAGGCAGCAACACCTATTCTAAACTCTGGTGCTCCACTGGTTGTGTCCTCAGCTCCCATCTCTACTCCCTATACACTCATGACTACGTGGCCAGATTTTCTTCGAACTCCATCTATACATTCATAGGTGATACCACCTTAATCGGCCTTATCTCAGATAAGGACGAGTCAGAGTACAGAATGAAGATAGAAAGGTTAGTAACATGGTATCATGCCAACAACCTTTCCCTCAGTTTCACCAAACTAAAAGGGCTGGTCATGAAGGGGGCAGGGGTGCGATTCCCATCAACAGTGTTCAGGTTGAGAGAATTGAGAACTTTGTGTTCCTAGTGAACATCACAGTAGCTTGTCCTGGTCCAAACAAGTAGATGTCATGACCAAAAAAGCTCAAATTCCCTTCCTGCCTCAGGAGACTAAAGAAATTTGGCATGTCCCCATTGACTCTTACCAATTTTTATCAATGCAGCAGAGAAAGCATCCTATCTGGAGGCATACTGGCTTAGTATGGCATCTGCTCTGCCTGTGATCACAATAAACTGCAGAGTGTAGACACAGTGCAGCATGGAAACCAACCTCCAGGGACCACACGTATACTTTTTACTGCCTTGGTAAAATAACCAGTATAATCAAAGACCCATTCTCTCTCCTCCCCTCTTCCATTGGCGAGAAGATACAAAAGCCTGAAACCACATCCCACCCATCTCAAGGATAGATTCTACCCCACAAATTTATGGGTGGCCAACAAACCTACCAACCATCACATCTTTGGGATGTGGGAGGAAACTAGAGCACCCAGAGGAAATTGTGGAGCCATGGAATGAACCTGAAAACTCCTCACAGGCAGTAGGCAAGGTCAGGACTGAACATGGGTCTCTGGTGCTGTGAGGCACAGCTCCACTAGCAGAACTAACAAATCTATTTTGGGATGGACCTTGACACACTATAATATTTACAGTACCCCAGGAGCTTCCAAAGAAATGGGCACATGATATTTTCATTGAATGGTATACTGGAAGCAATCAGCAGTAACTTAAGCAAAGCACAAAAAACAGTGCAGATGAGCTGGGACTAACAGCAAGTTTCTGTGCCGCTTATCTATGGGCCTATGGCCCTGGAACAAAATTGGCTGTCCATGAACCTCACTTATTCACAGTTACATTTTCAGATGTAGAAGGCCAAAGAAGCCAAGCTCCTGCACCAAACTGGCCTTCAGTGAGTAGGAATGGGGACTGAGTCTCAAATGGGCCTCAGGCAGTGTATCCTGAATCCCTTCCTGCAAAGCACCACAAATGTCTTCAACAATGCACTCACTTCCAAATGCTATAAAAGGCCTTTTATCAGTTATAAATAATTTAAAAATAAATGTTAAAGATAAATTTAATTAAAAATGTATTAAAGCTCCAACAGGTAATTCATTAATACTAAAATGAATTGAAAATGAATTAAGTAATTGAAGCTCTTGCCTTTTTTCATTTCCTCTACAACCCTTCCCCATACTTGGAGTACTCTGTCCAGTTCTGGTCGCCTCACTATAGGAAGGATGTGGAAGCATTGGAAAGGGTACAGAGGAGATTACCAGGATGCTGCCTGGTTTAGACAGTATGGATTATGATCAGAGATTAAGGGAGCTAGGGCTTTACTCTTTAGAGAGGAGGAGGATGAGAGGAGATATGATAGAGGTGTACAAGATATTAAGAGGAATAGATAGAGTGGATAGCCAGCACCTCTTCTCCAGGGCACCACTGCTCAATACAAGAGGACATGGCTTTAAGGTACGGGGTGGGAAGTTCAAGGGGGATATTAGAGGAAGGTTTTTTACTCAGAGAGTGGTTGGGGCGTGGAATGCACTGCCTGAGTCAGTGGTAGAGGCAGATACACTAGTGAAGTTTAAGAGACTACTAGACAGGTATATGGAGGAATTTAAGGTGGGGGAGCTATATGGGAGGCAGGGTTTGAGGGTCGGCACAACATTGTGGGCCAAAGGGCCTGTACTGTGCTGTACTATTCTATGTTCTATGTTCTATAAAGTAAAAGGTCAGAATGGATGTAAAACAGGACCCACTTTTCAGGATATCACCTCTCCACCTCTGAATGGGACAGTAAGTCCAGTGATGGAGCAGTCAGTCAGATGTACATATGTGCACAGATTTCTGAGGCTTTCTGAGTCATAATAGTTGCATTTCTGAAGCTACCAGTCAATGATTCAGCCTTACATTATCAGCCCTGTCTTTTTAACTAAGATCCAGTCACTGGGATTTTGCTCAGTTAGAACTTCTTCCTTGATAAAACAACTTGTTTCCTCTGAATTAAGAAAAGGTAATTTCAGTCAGATTTTTAGGGATTGTATAGAGTATTAATGAAGAATATACAGTGCCAACACCCTTGGAAGTTTTCACATTTTATTGTTTTACATTATTGAATCAGTGTATTCAGCGTTCTTAACAATGATCAACAGAAAAAGACTCTTTCATGTCAGTGAAAACAGGTCTTTACAAAGTGATCTAAATTAATTACAAATATAAAACACAAAATAATTGATTGCATAGGTACTCACCCCCTTCAAATCAGTATTTAGTGGATGCACCTTTGACAGCAATTACAGCCTTGAGTCTGTGTGGATAGGTCTCTATCAGCTTTGCAGATCAGGACCCTGCAATTTTTTTCCACCTATTCTTCTTTTCAAAACTGATTAACCTCTGTCAGATTGCATGGGGATTATGAACAGCCCATTTTAAGTCCAGCCATAAAGTTTTAGTTGGATTGAGGTCTGGACTCTAACTTGACCACTCCAGGACATTAACTTCATTCTTTTAAGCCATTCCTGTGCAGCTTTGGCTTTATGCTTGGGGTCATAGGCTTGCTGGAAAACAAGCTTTCTCCCCAGTTGCAGTTCTCATGCAGATTGCATCAGGTTTTCCCTGTATTTTTCTGCATTCATTTTACCCTCTACCTTCACAAGCCTTCCAGGGCCTGCTACAGTGAAGCATCCCCACAGCTTGATGCAGCCTCTACCATGTTTCACAGTATGGATGGTGTGTTTGATGCAGTGATGGCCAGAAAGCTCAATTTTGGTTTCATCAGCCCATAGAACATTCTTCCAGCTGACTTCAGAGCCTCCCACATGCCTTTTGGTAAACTCTAGCTGATATTTCATGTGAGTTTTTTCCAACAGTGGCTTTCTCTTTGCCACTCTCCCATAAAGCTGTGACTGGTGACACACCTGGGCAACAGTTGTTGTATGCAGTCTCTCCCATCTCAACCACTGAAGCTTGAATTTCCTCCAGAGCTGTCATAGGTCTCTTGGTGGCCTCTCTCACCAGTCCCCTTCTTGCACGGTCACTCAGTTTTTGAGGACAGCCTGCTCTAGGCAGATTTACAGCTGTGCCATATTCTTTCCATTTCTTGATGATTGACTTAACTGTACCCCAAGGGATATTCAGTGACTTGGAAATTATCCTGGATCCATCTCCTGACTTTTGCTTTTCAATAACCTTTTTTTACAGTTACTTGGAGTGTTCTTTTGTCTTCATAATGTAGCTTTTGCTAGTATACTGACTCACTAGCAGTTGTACCTTTGAGATACAGGAGTATTTATACTACAATTGTTTGAAGCACCTTGACTGCACACTGGTGATCCCATTTAACTAATTATGTATCCTCTAAAACCAATCGGGTACACCAGTGATGATTTGGTGTGTCACATTAAAGGGGATGAATACTTATGCAATCAATTATTTGTTTTTTTTTATTTGTAATTAATTTAGATCACTTTGTAAAGCTCTGTTTTCACTTTGACATGAAAGCATATATTTTTGTTGATCAGTGTCAAAAAAGCCAAATTAACTCTGCTGTGATTCAATGTTGTAAAACAATAAAACATGAAAACTTCTGGGGGCGGCGGGGGGGGGGGGGTGGGGGTGGTGAATACTTTTTACCGGTCCTGTATCGTAACAAATACCGCTAGAAGGCACTGATATTAATAAGGACATTTCAAGTACTAGCAGGATGGAATTTCCAGTGCAATTGTCTCCATTGAAGACTGTTTTGATCACCACACCTACTTGGATCTCAGTTCATTTAAAATCTACAGATTTAAGGACCTCAGGCAAGTAGATTGCTTCCAGAATTTTGGTTACAATAGGAGACAAAATTATTTTTTTCTTCTCAGTGGTTTGTGCTTGAAATTCTGAGATTTTAAAAATGTAATTTCACAGTGATCTGCTCCATATTCTGTTTTCATTTCATAAGTTGCATTCAAAAATTGAATAGCTTTCACTGTTGCATTTTCATTAACATGCTGTGCTTAATATATATGGGTAATGGTTTTTAGGCTTGAAACTTTAACTTCCATGCAATAAAATAACAGCATAAATTCTTCTCAGAGCTTGAATATTATCATTAATGTCTGCTTGTTTCAACTGATTTTTACATCTTCTTCTATGTCAATGAGATGGGTAGAAAGAGCAGGGGTTAATAGGCTTTGGGACAATGAATCCATAATGGATGTAATTCTGGGGATTAACTTCCTGATAATACACAAAGAACCTTCTATCCTAACGTATAAAGCCCTAGATGTGAATGGTGAGTCCATTGGTGGTGAATGTTGAATGCAATGTCCAAATATCAGATAAATGTTCATCCAATATAATTAAAATCTTTTATATATTGGATTCTCTGACAAGTAGGTTTAAATGGATTGTGTGAGAAATATTATTTCTATTTTCTGCAAACATAATGCAACATATCTTTAATCTATACTCTTGTCATATCTTTGGAAACATTATAATCTACGATATCATACTTCCAGAACCACAAGTCAATATTTTATAAGTAAAATATATTTATTAGTACGTATTCAATTGTGTTATCATTTAATAAATTAGGAACAATTTCTTGGATGATCCATTTCTTCACCTCAACCAAAATAATTCTTCTGTGGATTAGTGAAAATAAGAATGATTGGAATTAGTTTAACAGCGTTAAATGATACCATCAATTACCAGCCCAGCAAAATAGCTTTTATTCAACAGATATACACATATCTAATTGTTTGCTGACAGAATTCTCATAACCAGACAAGAGTTTCAGTAAAGAAAAGAATTTAGCCTTTACTGGGAGCTCAGAAGAGTCTCTTGTCAATTCCTGTTTAATTTTTTGTTTGTATTAACCCTGCCCTGAATGTGTTTGCAACAAAGATGAAATGTTTTAAAATTCTGGAACTGAAGCCAAAAAGTTAAGTGTCTTCCTGTCAGTAACACTCTAACGTAAGGTGCTGTGTGATAAACGCTGATATCAATCAATCCCTCACGCTTGTCATCGTGTGGAATAATTTATACGAATGTTGTAATTCCTTAGTGCTCAGTTGAAAATCTGAAACCATGCTATAAATTTTCTGCTCAATGTCTTTCCACTCAAAATGAGCTCTGCATTACTTTACTAATGTCACCATTAGTTGTCAGATTTATAGTCAATCATGACTGCTTCCTTGTACTCACTACTACTTAGCATTTTAGGAAAGTACTTGACTAAATTCAACATCACTTCTTACTATTAGATTGGGAGTGAAAGCTGGAGAGCATCATTAAAAAGCATTATACATGTTGATGACATGCTATGGTCAGCAATTCTGACGATGAACTCTGAATGATACTTTGATCTTCAGCACAGATTTTGAAAGGTCAATCCTTGCTAACATTCACTTGCAGGTCAATTTACAAAAAAATGCATTGTTGCAAAAACAATTTTTTGAAATGTGTAACTTGTTTTTTTATTTATTGAGATATAGGGTGGAATAGGCCCTTCCTGTATTTGAGATGCACCACCCAGCAATCCTGATTTAATCCTAGTCGAGTCACAGGGCAATTTACAATAATTAATTAACCTACCAACCAGTATGTCTTTGGATTGTGGGAAGGAACCAGAGCACCCAGAGGAAACCCACATAGTCATGGGGAGAACATACAAACTCCTTCCAGGCAGTGGCGAGAATTGAACCCAGGCCCCTGTACTGTGAAGTGTTGTACTAACCACTATGATAAATAATTGAAAAGTAAATAATTGAAATTATTTTAACAGGTGTAAAGGTCAATCAATGTGAAACAAACACAAATACAAATACTATCAAAATACCCATCATACAGAGATTATTTTATTATTATTTGCACTCTCGTACCCAACTCTGACAAAATAATCTATGAAATTAACGTGCTATACCTTAAATAAAATGTTAATGATGATGATTCTAAAAAAATCAAGTGCAATAGGAATCGATGTGAAAGGTGAGGGGAGTAATGGATTATAAGTATTATATATGAATGCACAAAGTATAAGAAATAAAGTGGATGAGCTTGAGGCTCAGTTGGAAATTGGCAAGTATGATGTTGTAGGATTAACAGAGACATGGCTGCAAGAGGACCAGGGTTGGGAAATGAATATTCAAGGGTATACGTCCTATCGAAAGGACAGACAGGTGGGCAGAGGGGGTGGGGTGGCTCTGTTGGTGAGGAATGAAATTCAGTCCCTTGCGAGGGGTGACATAGAATCAGGAGATGTAGAGTCAGTATGGATAGAACTGAGAAATTGTAAGGGCAAAAAGATCCTAATGGGAGTTATCTACAGGCCCCCAAACAGTAGCCTGGATGCAGGGTGCAAGTTGAATCAAGAGTTAAAATTGGCTTGTTGCAAAGGTAATGTTACGGTTGTTATGGGGGATTTTAACATGCAGGTAGACTGGGAAAATCAGGTTGGTATTGGACCCCAAGAAAGGGAGTTTGTGGAGTGCCTCTGAGATGGATCCTTAGAGCAGCTTGTACTGGAACCTACCAGGGAGAAGGCAATTCTGGATTTAGTGTTGTGTAATGAACCGGATTTGATTAGGGAACTCGAGGTAAAGGAGCCATTAGGAGGTAGTGACCATAATATGATAAGTTTTAAACCACAATTTGAGAAGGAGAATGGAAAGTCAGAAGTGTCAGTATTGCAGTTGAACAAAGGGGATTATGGAGCCATGAGGGAGGAGCTGGCCAAAGTTGACTGGAAAGATACCCTAGCAGGGATGACAGTGGAACAACAATGGCAGGTATTTCTGGGAATAATACAGAAGGTGCAGGATCAGTTCATTCCAAAGAGGAAGAAAGATTCTAAGGGGAGTAAGGGGTGACCGTGGCTGACAAGGGAAGTCAAGGACAGTATAAAACAAAAAGAGAAGAAGTATAACGTAACAAAGATGAGCAAGAAGCCAGAGGACTGGGAAACTTATAAAGATCAACAGAGGATAACTAAAAAGGCAATATGGGAGAAAAGATGAGATACGAAGGCAAGCTAGCCAAGAATATAAAGGAGGATAGTAAAAGCTTCTTTAGGTATATGAAGAGGAAAAAAATTAGTTAAGACCAAAGTTGGGCCCTTGAAGACAGAAACGGGTGAATTTATTATGGGGAACAAGGAAATGGCAGACGAGTTGAACAGGTACTTTGGATCTGTCTTCACTAGGGAAGACACAAACAACCTCCCAGATGTAACAGTGGCCGGAGGACCTAGGGTAACAGAGGAAATGAAGGAGATTCATATTAGACAGAAAATGGTGTTGGATAGACTAATGGGACTGAAGGCTGATAAATCCCCAGGGCCTAATGGTCTGCACCCCAGGGTACTTAAGGAGGTGGCTCTAGAAATCGTGGATGCATTGGTAATTATTTTCCAATGTTCTATAGATTCAGGATCGGTTCCTGAGGACTGGAGGGTAGCTAATGTTATCCCAGTTTTTAAAAAAGGAGAGAGCGAGAAAACAGGGAATTATAAACCAGTTAGCCTGACATCAGTGGTGGGGAAGATGCTGGAGTCAATTATAAAGTGTGAAATAGTGGCGCATTTGGATAACAGTAACAGGATCGGTCCAAGTCAGCATGGATTTACGAAGTGGAAATCATGCTTGACTAATCTTCTGGAATTTTTTGAGGATGTAACTATGAAAATGGACAAGGGAGAGCCAGTGGATGTAGTGTACCTGGACTTTCAGAAAGCCTTTGATAAGGTCCCACATAGGAAATTAGTGGGCAAAATTAGAGCACATGGTATTAGGGGTAGGGTACTGACATGAATGGTAAATTGGTTGGCAGACAGGAAACAAGGAGTAGGGATTAACGGGTCCCTTTCAGAATGGCAGGCGGTGACTAGTGGGGTACCGCAAGGCTCGGTGCTGGGACCACAGCTATTTACAATATATATTAATGATTTAGATGAAGGGATTAAAAGTAACATTAGCAAATTTGCAGATGAAACAAAGCTGGGTGGCAGTGTAAAATGTGCAGAGGATGTTGAGATAATGCAGGAGGACTTGGGCAGGTTGGGTGAGTGGGCAGATGCAGTTTAATGTGGATAAGTGTGAGGTTATCCACTTTGGTGGCAAGAACAGGAAGGCAGATTACTACAGGTGTCCCCCGCTTTTCGAACGTTCGCTTTACGAAACCTCACTGTTACGAAAGACCTACATTAGTTACCTGTTTTCACTGTTACGAAGAAAGGCAGTACGCAAAAAAAGCAGCACACGATAAAAGGCAGTGCACGAAAGAAAAGCAGCACGTGATAGAAGGCAGCACGCACCCCGAGCAGCTGCTCCTCTCCCGGATTTGGAACTGCATCCTAGCCGGTATTGCTTAAACATGTCCCTGTGAGCATCCGTTTGCAAGATGAGTTCTAAGGCATCGGAAAGGCCTAAAAGAGCTCGTAAGAGTGTTACACTTAGCGTAAACTAGATATAATTAAGCGTTTCGATTGTGGTGAACGAAGTAAGGACATAGTGAATTTGGTTTGTGGAAGTTGACGAAGATGATGTTGAAGAGGTTTTGGCACCCCATGACCAAGAACTGATAGATGAAGAGCTGATGCAATTGGAAGAGAAAAGGATAACAATTGAAACCAAATTCAGTAGCGAACGGACCAAAAGTGAAGTCGTCCAGGAAATGAACGTGAAGCAACTGCGTGAGATTTTTGCTGCAATGATGAAGTATGACTTTAATTTTGAAAGGGTACGTCAGTTTAGGGCATATTTGCAAGATGGTTTGAGTGCTTACAAAGAACTGTATGATAGAAAAATGCACGAGGCTAAGCAATCGAGAAAGCCTTCCAATCAGCCACAGCAGACGACGAACCTCGACCTTCGACATCGAGGTGGGCAGACATAGAAGAAGATGACCTGCCTCCCTGATGGAAACAGACGATGATGAGATGACACCCCAGTGTCTCACCACCCCACCCCCCAGGCTGCGGACTGATACATTGCCACGGAGAATGCAGCGGTAGCCGGGATGCACCCAGCACATCTTTAAGAAAAAAGCCGAAATAAACAAGCTAATTAATTAGGTGGCGCCCAGCACGTAAATGTTGGCACAGATCAGAGCTGATTGCTGATTGCATTGCCTCTGATCTGGGCCGACATTTACGTGCCGGGCGGCACCTAATTAATTAGGTTGTTTATTTCGGCTTTTTTCTTAAAGATGTGCTGGGTGTGTCCCGGCTACCGCTGTACCGCTGCATGCTTCACGGATTGGTATTGGTTCGCTGCCCGGAGGGTGGGAGCCACTGCACCACCCCAACCTCCGACGACTCAGCCTAACACCATCATCGGTGTGCTTGTCTTCCCAATTCCGGTAAGTGATACTACACTGTACATACATTATTTCTACTTTATATAGACTGTGTATTTTTATGCATTATTTGGTATGATTTGGCAGCTTCATAGCTTAAAGGTTACTGGAGAGTGTTTTTGCCGAGAGCGCTTGTGTGAGATTTTCGCTATGGAGAACAGTGCGGCAATGATTGTAGAGAAGTATTTCTACTTTATATAGACTGTGTATTTATCATATCATTCCTGCTTTTACTATATGTTACTGTTATTTTAGGTATTATGTGTAATTTGGCATGATTTGGTAGGTTATTTTTGGGTTGGCGAACGCTCACAAATTTTTCCCATATAAATAAGTGGTAATTGCTTCTTCACTTTACGACATTCCGGCTTACGAACCGTTTCATAGGAATGCTCTACCTTCGAATGGTGGGGGAAACCTGTATTTGAATGGTGTCAAGTTAGGAAAAGGGGAAGTACAACAAGATTTTGGTGTCCTTGTTCATCAGTCACTGAAAGTAAGCATGCAGGTACAGCAGGCAGTGAAGAAAGCTAATGGCATGTTGGCCTTCATAACAAGGGGAGTTGAATGTAGGAGCAAAGTGATCCTTCTGCAGTTGTACAGGGCCCTGGTGAGACCACACCTGGAGTATTTTGTAGAGTTTTGGTCTCCAAATTTGAGGAAGGACATTCTCGCTATTGAGGGAGTGCAGCGGAGGTTCACGAGGTTAATTCCCGGGATGGCGGGACTGTCATATGTTGAAAGACTGGAGCGACTGGGCTTGTATACACTGGAATTTAGAAGGATGAGACGGGATCTGATTGAAACATATAAGATTAATAATGGATTGGACACACCAGAGGCAGGAAACATGTTCCCGATGTTGGGGGAGTCCAGAACCAGAGGCCACAATTTGAGAATAAGAGGTAGGCCATTTAGAATGAAGTTGAGGAAAAACTTTTTCACCCAGACAGTTGTGGATCTGTGGAATGCTCTGCTTCAGAAGGCAGTGGAGGTCAATTCTCTGGATGCTTTCAAGAAAGAGTTAGATAGAGCTCTTAATGATATCGGAGTGAAGGGATATGAGGAGAAGGCAGGAATGGGGTACTGATTGTGGATGATCAGCCATGATCACAGTGAATAGCGATGCCGTCCTGAAGGGCCGAATGGCCTACTCCTGCAGCTATTGTCTATTGTCTAAAATATCATTTAAAAAATTGTGATAAGAGTGGTATGTATTTCAGTAGAATGTGAAAAGATGAAGGAATTATTTGTTTCAGTAGATAATGACTGTTCCAGAGTGAAATCACTATATTTTTAAAATCTGTCTCCTTCTTGGTATACAGCATAACATCCCTTCCAGTGGGGTCAGGGAAAGTAAATCTGATAAGCAGAATATAAGGTGCAGCTGGTGCTATGCTGTGTTATTTCCTGAAAACAAACATGAACAGATTTTTACATCAAATGTTCAAAGGAGTTAATAGTTAGCGATTTTTGAATAATCTCTGACTATGTAAAAACATATGCTATGATTCTGTGGTTGGGCATTTTTTCTATCCACATTTATTCTGCATCATATCTTACCTTGAATAATCTTTGTTTCACCATGGAATGCTTGATTTAAGTGGCTATAAAAAAAGAGAATTATGTCATTTCCATCATTAGAATTGTCTGCATAAAATCTGTGTTTTCGATAGGATTTTTGAAGTTTTTTTATAGGATGTAACACTGTCAGTATTTAATAACCGTTCCCAATTTTTTTTTGAGGAGGTGTTGATGAAGTATTGCAGGGGAATACATACATAAGTGTTGTTACGTCTGGAGTTCTAGGATTGTGGCCCAGTGACAATGAAAGGATAATGATAAAATCAGACTTTTTAAAACCTTGAAAAGGCAACTGCAGGTGCCAACTGCATTTGTCCTCTCGCCAGGAGGACAGTCTGGCAGTGAGCTTACAGAATAGCATTCATTAGAGTAGTGCACATGACTAAGTACTGAAGACCCGTGCTAATTAGCTTTGGGTGTATTTATGGATATCTTCAACCTCTTGTTTCAGCAGTCTGAGGGATCTACCTGCTTCAAGCAGGCATAAGTCACAATGGTGCCCAAGAAGAATGTGATAACCTGCCCCAATGTCTATCATCCAGAAGTACTTACATCCACTGTGATGAGGTGCTTTGAAGGGTTGGTCACGACACATATCAACTCCTACCTGAGGAATGACCTGGATCCCTTTCCATTTTGCCTAACGTCACAACAGGTCAACAGAAAATGCCATTTTATTTAGCCCCAGATTGTTTGGACAATGAAGATGCATGTGTCAGCATTCAACATTATCATCTGCTCAGTACTCACCATTAAGCACCAAGACCTGGATCGTGGTACCTCCCTGTGCAGTTGATTTCATGATATCCCCACTGGCAGGCCTCAATTAGTACAAACTGGCAAAAGACCTCCTCCACACTCACAACAGCACAGGCGCGCCACAAGGCCACGTGCTTAGCCCCCTGCTCTACTCACTTTCTACTTACGATTGTGTGACTTAGCACAGTACCAACGTCGCTGTTTGCTGACAGCATCACTGCTGATAGTCAAATCAAATGATGGTAATGAATTGGCATATAGTACGGAGATTGAAAATCTGTTTGAATGGTGCCACAACAACATCCTCTCACTCAACATCAGGAAAGCCAAAGAACTGATCAACGACAGGAGGAAGAAGCTGGAGGTTCATGAGTCAGTCCTCACTATGGGAATAGAGGTAGATTTGGTCAGTGGTTTTAAATACCCTACAACTATCAGGCTCCGTAACTTCATTTACCTCTATTCTGAACCGATTCTACAACTTACAGATTCACATTCAACAACTCTTGACAACGCACGTTCTCAGTATTACTTTTATTTGCTATTTCCCTTCTTTTGTGGATTAGTTGACAGTCTTTCTCTGTGTATAGATTTTCATAAAATTGTATTGCATTTCTATTTTCCCATAAATGCCTACAGGAACACGAATCTCAGCATAGTCTATGGTAACATTCTGTATATACACTTTAATGATAAATTTGCTGAATTTTGAACTTCATTATGCAATTAGAAGATATTTAATGGAGTGCATTGCTTTCTGCAGAATCCAACCTAAAATGAAAGTAAATGCTGACAAGAAGTTTATGTTAGGATATTCAGCAATTGGAATATCAAGAGGAGGTTAGGCTTTTTCTTACAGGAACTGCCCCTTTTGTTCACACTATGGTGGTTTCAATATTACTTATGGTGCATCACCCCACACTAAAATGCTGGTTTTATTTTGTAGCACAGGCAGCTTTATCAACTGAGTAGCTGCAAATGGAAATGAATATAAGAATCAGCAAATGTACTCTGGCTTTGACATTATAATTAACGATGAAGTAGACAAAGATGGGTTGAATATAACACACTACCCTAATCATATTCTGCAGCCACGTGCTAAGCTAGGATTCAATGTGGTCATGTTTTCATCATTAACATACAAATTTACATAAATTATCAGTTGAGTAATTATCAAAACAAAAGCGGCTAGGCATCATCGGCAAATAGCAAAATATTTAAGCTACCTTTTCTCTGTTATTTTCTGTTAATGCTCCATGCATTCTGTTGTATTCAGAATATCATCCTGTGGTTACTTAGTGTAATTATTTAACACACTCTTTTTCTCTGTGCAGACTATTTTCTAAATGGGGAGAAAATCCAAAAACCTGAGATGCAAAGGGACTTGGGAGTCCTTGTGCAGAACACCCTAAAGGTTAACTTGCAGGTTGAGTTGGTGGTGAGGAAGGCAAATGCAATGTTAGCATTCATTTCAAGAGGTCTAGAATACAAGAGCAGGGACGTGATGCTAAGGCTTTATAAGCCACTGGTGAGGCCTCACCTTGAGTATTATGAACAGTTTTGAGCTCCTCGTCTAAGAAAAGATGTGCTGGCATTGGTGAGGGTTCAGAGGAGATTAATAAGGATGATTCTGGGAATGAAAGGGTTATCATAAGAAGAACGTTTGATGGCTCTGACTCTGTACTCACTAGAATTAAAAAGAATGTGGAGAGATCACATTGAATCCTTTCGAATGTTGAAAGGCGTAGACAGAGTAGATTTGGAAATGATGTTTCCCATGGTAGAGAGTCTAGGACAGGAGGGCGCAGCCTCAGGGTAGAGGGGCTTCCTTTTAAAATCGAGATGCGGAGTAAGTTTTTTAGCCAGAGGGTGGTAGATTTGTTGAATTTGCTACCACAGTCAGCTGTAGAGGTCAGGTCATTGGGTGTATTTAAGTCAAAGCTTGATTCTTGATTGGATAGGCATCAAAGGCTATGGGGAGAAGGCCGGTGAGTGGGGTTAAGGAGGGGAAGAGAAAATCAGCCACGATTGAATGGTGGAGAAGACTCGATGAGGCCAATGGCCTAATTCCACTCCTATGTCTTATGGTCTTTTCCATTTACTGTTCATATGAATACCTACTTGAGTCAGAATCTATTTTGCATCATCACCTTCTTTAGCATAAAAATCTCTTTAGCACAGCATCTGTGTTTGAACAAGAAGTATGAGACTTTATGTTGTGTAATACACAAAAAGACTCTATTAGTACTTGGAATAGGAAATCAACGCAGATCAGAAAGGCTTTCTGGCTTCATATTCTACATATTGAACTCTCTGATGTACTGTTGAATGCCATGTCCTTTTGTATAACACACTTTGCCTCAATCAAAGGCAAATGACATGAAAAATACTACATAGTTTTGACTGCAAAAGCATTTAAGGACAGTCTACTCATGGAGACAGTTGTAATTGCTCTGAAGCCTCAAAGAAGATTTTCTGACAAACCATTTCTAGACCTCTTTAAAGCATACGGTTTTTCAACTATTATCCTCCTGTGCTCTTGTTCCTGGAAATTTCACTATTTGTTAATTATATTTACACTTGAATCACTCATTTGCAATGTCTATGCTTCTGTGCATTAGCATTCTGCGCAGAATGCTAATGCACAGGTGCAGGATCCTGAAGACACACACTCAATGTTTTAAGAACAATTTCTTCATTTTGCCATCAGGTTTCAGAATGAATAATGAACCCATGAACACCTCACTATTTTTGCTCTCTTTTTGTGCTACTTGTTTAATGTTTAATTTATATATACATATTTCTTATTATAACTTATAGTATATTTTACATATTGCAGTGTACTGTCGGTGCAAAACAACAAATTTCACGACCTGTCTGTGATAATAAACTTGATACTGATTCTATTGTTCAGTAGATAAGCATCACATTCTTCAGCCCCATCCAGTTTATATTGAAAAGCTTGTTTTACTTCCAGAACTTTAAAGTAGATTGATTATTAATCATTAATTTCATTACCTTATAAATATACCCAATATACATCTTTCTGAGATGTCAGCACATCCCCACCATTATCAAGCTTATGAAATAAGATATGCAGTACATATGTAAAGGATCAGCAATCTGATCCAAAAGACTGAAAAAATAATAGGCATTGCAACCATTAAAAACACACCATTCACATACTGCATATTTGGGCATTTGTTGACATCTTTTGGGGCGGCACAGCTGCGTAGTTCTTAGCACAACGCTTTATAGTACCAGCAACATGGGTTGAATTCCTGCCGCTGTCTGTAAGGCGTTTGTACGTTCTTCCCATGATCACGTGGGTCTCTCCCAGCTGTTATGGTTTCTTCCCAAAGTCTAAAGATATACCGGTGGGTAGGTTAATTGGTCATTGTAAATTGTCCGATGATTAGGCCAGGGTTAAATCGAGGGTTGCTGGGCAGTGCGGCTCGAAAGGTCCGAAGGGTCTATTCTGTGCTGTATCTCAATAAATAAAATTAGAATTCTTATTTTACATTTTGAAGTAGTAAAAGAGGTAGAAGTAAGCTGAGGAGAAATTACTTCATTCGCCAGAGAATCATCTGGAACCTTTTGGGAACTGACTTACCAACACTTAACAACAAATTTCAAAGGGGATAAATAAATATTTACATTTTAAAAAGAAGCCAAATTTTAGGAATATAGAAAAAGAGGAGGGCCGTGAAGCAGACTGGATAATTGTCAAATTAAAGGCTGCACAGATAGAATGGGAATTGAGGGATATGGAGTTAAAACAGGAACGTGTTACTGAGATAAAAGGTTTATCTGAATAGCGCCAGGTGCTTGAGCAGGCACAAAGGAAGATGGCTTGTTCCTGCTTTTGTCTTTTTTTCTTACTGTCTCATGAATGATATTCTTCAGTGCTGTGCCATTGTGCAATTTTGAGAATTCTAAAAATTATTTTGTAAAATTCCTGTGTCAACTTTTAATAACAAAATTGATCCATTAATTTATAATAAAATGATGGTTCATTGAATTAGCGACCAAAGAGATCTTAACAAATGTACTGAGTATTTATACAAGGACAGTCTCAACTTATTCATGGAATTTGTCCTTCAGATTAACTATCTCCCATTTCTAAGATTAATACCATTAAATCAGATCCTTCAGTATTAATTTTCTATTATTTAATAACTTATTCCCATAAAACAGGATGGAAAAACTGGCCATTCCACTAACCTCCTATTGTAGCATTGTGTGGATCCATGGAGAATGGGCACAAACAAGACCTGTTCCCTTGAGCTCCTCCCACTTTCTCCAAACTCAAGGGGCAGCCATGGACACCTGCGTGTGCCCCAGTTACAGTTCATTGACTATGTTGAACAGTCCATGGTCCATGCCTTCCCTAGTAATGCTCATTAACTCAGTCCGTGCTACATTAATGAATGCATTCATGTTGCTTCATGCAACTTTGCCTCCAGCTTCCAACCTGGTTTCAATACACTTGGTCTATTTCTGACACCTCTCTCTACTTTCTGCCTCCATCTCTGGAGCCAAACTGTCTACCAATATGTTTTAAAAATTATAATTCTACAAATTATAATAGGAGGTAGAAAATGCATGCCAAAAGGGCCATGTAACAATAGTCATGGCGGATTTCAATATGCAATTAGTCTGGAAAAAACAAGTTGATGCTGTATCCCGAGCAGGGGGATTTCTAGATTACCCATGAGATGGCTTTTTAGAGCAACTTATGGTTGAGGCACTAGGGGATCAACTATCCTGGATTGGGTGTTTTGCAATGAATTAAAATTGAATAGAGAACTTAAAGTAAAGGAACCCATGGGGAAAAGTGATCATTACATGATAGAATTCACCTTGAAATTTGAGTTTGAGAAGCTAAAGTCAGATGTAACAATATTACAGTGGAGTAAAGAGAATTACAGAGGCATGAGAAAGGAGTTGGCCGGAACTGTTTGGAAAAGGACTCTGACAGGATGACGGCAGAGCAGCAATGGCTGGAATTTCTGGAAGAAGTTCGGAAGGTGCAGGATATATACATCCCAAAGAGGAAGAAGTATTCTAAAAGGCAAGGTGGCACAACCATGGCGAAGAAGAGAAGTAATACCCCAACATAAAATCCAAAAAGAGGGCATATAGTAGAGTAAAGATTAGTGGGAAGTTAGAGGATTGGGAAACTTTTAAAAACCCAGGGCAACCAAAAAGTTATTAAGAAGGAAAAAGATGGAATCCATGAGTAAGCTAGCCAATAATATTAAAGCGGATACCAAAAGTTTCTTCAGGTACATAAAGCATAAAAGAAAAGTGAGACCAGACATTGGACAACTGGAAAATGATGCAGGAGAGGTAGTACTGGGGGTCAAGGTAATGACAGATGAACTAAATAAGCATATTTCAGCAGTCTTCACTGTGAAAGACTCTATCAGTATGCTTCAAGTTTGAGAGTATCTGGGAGTAGATCTGTGTGAAGTTGCCGTTACTAGGAAGAAGGTTCTTGGGAAGTTGAATAGTCTGAAGGTAGTTAAGTCATAAATAGGCCATTTCCAACAAGGATTCCTCAAGGGAAAATCATGCTTGACAAATCTGTTTGAATTCTTTGAAGAAATAACAAGCAGAATAGACAAAGGAGAATTGGTGAATATTCTGTGCTTGGATTTTTAGAAGGCTTTTGACAAGATGCTATACATTATATGTCAATGACTTGGATGGTGGAATTGATAGTTTTGTGGCAAAGTTTGCAGTCAATATGAAGATAGATGGAGGGACAAGTAATTTTAAGGAAGTAGAGAGGCTACAGAAGGACTTAGACAGATTAGGAGAATGAGCAAAAAATGGTAGATGGAGTACAGTGTTGGTACTCCAGTATGGTCATACACTTTAGTCGGAGAAATAAAAGCATTGACTATTTTCTAAATGGAGAGAAAATTCAAAATCTGAGGTTCAAAGGGGCTTGGGAGTTGACGTGCAGGATTCCCTAAAAGTTCATTGAGTCTGTGGTGAGGAAGGCAAATGCAATGTTAGCATTCATTTCAAGAGGACTAGAATACCAAAGCAAGGAATTTATAAAACACTGGTGAGGCTTCACTTGGGGTGTTGTGAACAGTTTTGGGCCCTTTATCTTAGAAAGGGTGTGCTGAAACTGGAGATGGTTCAAAGGAGGTTCACAAAAATCATTATGGGATTGAGAGGCTTGTCATATGAGGTGTGTTTGATGGCTCTGGGCCTCTATTCACTGGAATTAAGAAAAATGAAGGTGACCTCATTGAATCCTATCAAATGCTGAGAGACCTCAATAGAGTGGATATAGAGAGGATATTTCCTATGTGGGGGAGTCTAAGACCTGAGGATACAGTCTCAGATTAGAGGGGTATCCTTTTATAATAGAGATGAGGAAGAATTTCTTTAGCTAGTGAGTTTTGAATATATGGTATTTGTTGCCACAGGTGGCCGTGGAGGCCAAGTCATTGGGTATATTTAAGGTAGAGGTTGATAGATTCTTGATTAGTCAGGACATAAACGAATACAGGGAGAAGGCAGGAGCTTGAGGCTAAGAGGGAAAATGTATCAGCCATGATGAAACAGCAGAACAGACTTGATAGACCGAATGGCTTAATTCTGCTCCTATATCTTATCGATGATCTGGATGATAGTGTGGTATATTGGATCAGCAAATTTCCTGTTGATACAAAAATTGGAGGTGTAGTGGACAGTGAGGAAGGTTTTCAAAGCTTGCAGAGGGATTTGGACCAGCTGGAAAAATGGCAGATCGAGTTTAATAGAGACAAGTGTGAGGTATTGCACTTTGGAAGGACAAACCAAGGTAGAACATACAAGGTAAATTATAGGGCACTGAGGATGCAGTAGAACAGAGAGATCTGGGAATACAGATACAAAATTCCCTAAATGTTGCATCACAGTTAGATAGGGTTGTAATGAGAGCTTTTGATACATTGGCCTTTATAAATCAAAGTATTGAGTATAAGAGTTGAAATGTTATGGTGAGGTTGTATAAGGCATTGGTGAGGCTGAATTTGGAGTATTGTGTGCAGTTTTGGTCACCAAATTACAGGAAGGATATAAATAAGGTTGAAAGGGTGCAGAGAAGGTTTACAACGATGTTGCCAGGACTTGAGAAACTGAGTTACAGAGAAAGGTTGAATAGGTTAGGACTTTATTCCCTGGAGCGTAGAAGAATGAGGGGAGATTTGATAGTGGTATATAAAATTATATTGGGTATAGATAGAGTGAATGCAAGCAGGCTTTTTCCACTGAGGCTAGGGGAGAAAAAAACCAGAGGACATGGGTTAAGGGTGAAGAGGAAGAAGATTAAAGGGAACATTAGGGGGGCTTCTTCACATGGAGAGTGGTGGGAGTGTGGAATGAGCTGCCAGATGAAGTGGTAAATACGGGCTCACTTTTAACATTTAAGAAAAAATTGGACAGGTACATGGATAAGAGGTGTATGGAGGGATATGGTCCAGGTGCAGGTCAGTGGGACTAGGCAAAAAAATGGTTCTGCACAGCCAAGAACCAAAAGGCCTGTTTCTGTGCTGTAATGTTCTACGGTTATGGTCTTGTGAATCTACTGATTCTCATGGTTATCTTGACTATACCTTTTCACACTCTGGCTCTTGTAAAAATGCTGTTCCCTTTTCTCAGTTCCTTTGTCTCCACCACATCTGCTCTCAGGCATCCTCCATCTTTAAAGAACAGGGATTCCCTTCCTCCACCATTGATGCTGCCCGCACCTGCATTTCCTCGATTCCTTAGACACCGGCACTCACCCTATCTTCCCACCACCCTAATAATGATAAAGTTCCTCTTGTCCTCAGCAACCACTCCATCCAACACATCATCCTCCGCAACTTCTGCAATCTTCAGCGGGATAATACCACTACACACATCTTTACCTGCCCCTTGTTCTCCGCTTTCTGAAGACATTGTTGCCTCTGTGATATCCTTGTCCATTCATCCTTCCCTACTAATCTCCCTCCTGTAAGTGACAGAAATGCTACACCTGGCCATTCACCGCTTCCCTCACCTCCACTCAGGGCCCCAGACAGTCCTTCCAGGTGAAGCAACACTTCACCTGCGAATTTGTTGGGGTTGTCTACAATATCCGATGCTCCAGTCGCGGCCTCCTCCACATTGGTGAGACCAGATGTAAACAGGGGGACTGCTTTGTTGAGCTGCTCTGCTCCATCTGCAAAAAGAGGAATTTCTCAGTGGCCAACCATCTTAATTCCTATCCCCATTTCCGTACCGATACGTTCGTCCATCTTCTGCCATGATAAGGCTACATTCAGGGTGGAGGAACAGCTCCTCATATTCTGTCCAGAAAACCACCAGCCTGATGGCATGGGCATCAATTTCCCTTCCCCCTTCCCTCTTCTTCTATTCCACATGCTGGCCCCTTACCTTTTCTCCTCACCTGCTTACCACCTCCTCCTGGTGCTCCTCTTCCTTTCCTTCCTCCCACAGTCCACTGCCCTCTCGTATCAGATTAAGAAAGAAGAAGAAGAAACTTACCAGATACTTACCTTGACCAAGCCTGTTCCCGCTGAAGCCTGATGAGCCAAAGGCTCCCCACTCTAACACTGGCCTACTCACACACAATGGCTCTCCAAAAATGGCTGCTCAGGTTGCCGCTGTCTTATTTTTATTGTTAATGAATTGTGATTTGATTGGACAACCATTCAGAAAGAAAGAGTAGGGATGTAGCCACACTTCACATTTCTTGTCTTTCTGCTTTCTTTTAGAGCCAACCCAACCTTCCGATGTTTAAAAATTAATTCCCCCAACCATGCTCTCTACCTCCACAAGGAATTACTTTTTGGGTTTAAGTGCACTGCAGAAAGCAGATTCAGCTTCGTAAGTGACAGAGGCAAGCTCATAGAAAATAAATTAATAGAAGTACAGTATATAAACGTTGAAATTTTGTGCTTGTAAGCCATTCTAAGTACCTAAGGCAGTAATGGCTCATGCAAGCAGGCATACCTTTAGGGAGAAAGGAGGAAAGCATAAGGGGAGAGTCAGAGGTATTTTTTCACTTAAAGAGTGATGGGTGCATGTAATGCCCTATGGGAAGCGTTGGTAGAGGAAAGATATTTTACACTGGGGTATTTAAGAAACACTTAGAAAGGCAGGTGGATGATAGGAAAGTGGAGGGCTATGTCGGAGCGAAGGCTTAGATTGATTTGAGTATTGGTTAAAAGGTCAGCACAACATTGTGGGCCGAAGGGCCTGCCCTGTGCTGTAAAGTTCTGTGTTCCATGAGCATAAAGTTTTAACTGCAGTATAAAATCTCAAATAAAGCAAAGCTGTTTATCTGAAATCCCTGCATTGTAATTTTCCTCAAAACAAGAATGAAATCCAAGGCCAATGTATGAGGAAGGAGAGGTTTCAGACACTAATAGCAGTTGAATTTGATGACTAACTACAGTGGCTTCTTTAAATATCTTCAGATGTGATCTGATGCCTCTGCTAAACTAGGTCACCCCTTACCTTTCCTCCCACAAGGTTTGCTGCCCTCATTTATTCAGTCCCATTTTGCAATTAATTTCTGTCAAGGATTAACCTGTGGTTGGGTTTACTCCCAATTTGTGTGACTCTGGCAACAGAAAACCTGAACTGAAATCGGCTTTTTCATTACTCAGCAGATTCTCCTGCCTGATATCTTCCAAATCATCCTTAATCCTAAGCGTTGACTTCTACTGTATAATCTAACATCTAATGTGATTTCACTACTTTTTCTCAAATTGGAATTATGGGTCACCTTAGCCATTTCATTTGAAATGGAAAATAGTTTCTATTTATCTATATTGTAGTATTGTGCTTGTAATAAACGCCAGCAACTTTGATTGCGGTTGGCAGAATATATGCACAATTTGTGAAATTACTATTCCTAAAATCAGTTCAGTGTAATCCCCAGGAAATCTGCTTGCAGTTCAAACACTGTCATAGTTGAAGTATTGACTTAATATTACTTTAGTTGGAAGGACTGCATTGCAGTAGAACAATCAAGAAGAAAATGCATCAATCTGATAATGAAAATGTGTTAGTACAAGGTTGTATTTTATTTTTTAATTTTATTTTATTTAGCTATACAGAGCAGAGTGGGCCCTTCCAGCCCTTCAAGCCACGCTGCCCCAGCAACCCCACAACCCTGATTAACCCTAACCTAATCACAGGATAACTCACAGTCACCAATTAACTGATGTCGTTGGAATGTGAGACGCCACCAGAGCACGCAGGGAAAATCCATGCATGCCACGGGGAGGACAAACAGAGCCTCCTTACTGAACAGTGGCAGAATTGAACTCTGAACTCCGGAAGACCCCCAAGCTGTAAGAGCATCGCGCTAACTGCTACGCTGCTGTGGTACCCACTGTGAGTAGAGACCAAATAAGATTGGCAGAAGAATGGAATGTCGAAGGAGGGGAAGTAATCTCAGTGAGACTTTCAAGGTTCCGAGAGGAAAGGACAGGGTGTAGGCCAACAGCTATTTTCTCAGCCTGGAGAAACTAGAAGAAGAGGCCTGAACAATGTGACAGGTTAAACATTTAGACCTGAATTAATGGTGACCTGATTACAAGAAAGCACATGCTAATTGCAGAAGTGGAGGGAAGTATGTCTATTGTCAGAGTAATAAATCTTTAGAATTCACTGCTACAGAAATATTCTGTCAATGAGCGCATTCAAGACTGACACCAACAGATTTCTTTAAAGCTTCAAGGGGACTGGAGACAGGACAGTGAAGAGAGGTTCAGGATCAACCATGGCCTACTGAATGGTGAACAGGTGCTAGGGTCAAATAACCCTCATTTTGCTTCTGTTTCTATTTCTTATGTTCTCTCTTCGAATGTAAATTAGATTTTGCAATGACTTTGTTCCATCGCTCGAGTCATTTCTTTCCTTGCTTAGATATGATTACTGTTTGCGCATTTCATAGCTGTCAGAAGTATTATTCACAACTAAATATGTCTAAAGCCTGTAATTCCAAAAGATAAATGATTATATAACAATAAAATTAAGACCTTAGGTGTATCTCCAGGGCTTCCAATATCTCTTATTTTTCTTTGTTTGCTTTGAAAAGTAAAATTTGATACAGTCACTGTATTGTTCTGAGTCAGGGGCCAGTGAAAGATAATCCAGTATAAGTGGTCCCTGTGAAAGGCTTCACTTGGAAAATGATTTGGCCTTTTCAGAATAATGGGAATATTCACAAACTTCTGTGGTAACCAATTCAGGGAAAGATTGGGTAATCTGTTTAAATCAGAATCAAGTTTATTATCCCTACCTAAATGATGTGAAATTTATTGTTTTGCAACAACCGTACCGTGTAAAGACATAAAATTACTATGGATTACAGAATAAATAAATAATGAAGTAAAAAGAAAAACAAGGTAGCGTTCATGGACCAGTCAAAAGTATGAAAGTGGAGGGGAAGAAGTTGTTCTTGACTCATTGAATGTGTGTCTTCAAGCCTCTGTACCTCCTCCCTGATGATAACGAGCAGAAAGGCATTTTCCAGGTGTTGAGTGTCTTTAATGTTTGATGCCACCTTCCTGAGGCACCAACTCTTTAATAGTTTACCTGATGGTGGGGCATCTTGTGTCTGCAATAGAAATGGCTGAGTCTATAACCCTCTGCAGCCCTTTGCGATCCTGTACATTGGAAACTCTAAACCAAGCTGTGATGCAACCATTTAGGATGCTCTTCACCACACATCTATAGAACTTGACACGTCTTCGGTGACATATCAAAACTCCTCAAGCTCTACATGCCTTCTTTGTATTTGCATCAATGTGTAGGGCACAGGACAGATCCTCTGAGATGTTGATACACGGGAACTTCAACCTGCTCACTCTTACCACTGCTGACATCTCAAAACTGTTCTGATTTCCCCTTCCTGAAGTCCACAATAATTTCTTTGATCTTGCTGGCCTTGAGTGTGAAGTTGCAGTTGTAACATCACTCAACAGGCTACCTGTCTCACAACTGTATGTCTCCTCGTCAATAACAGCAATGTCATCGGCAAATTTATTGACAACATTTGGGTTAAACAGTAAGCTACAGCAGGTTCAAAGCTGTTTGAAGGAAACAGCTGTGTCATAACAAGAGTCCACAAACAAGGTAAGATGAAACTGGTGCAAGCAAAGCAGAGGGAAAAGATGAGTTCTAGAAATGAGGTTAATGTCCATAAGTCTCTGGCATATTCGGTGTCATGATGAAGTCATATGTTTTTTTTGAGAGAATGTATTACAACATGCAAGCAGCTGAAAGGGCCTGAAGATTCTGTGAAGGTTACCACAGAGAAATAATCTTAATAATGTCAGCCCAACGCGTAACTGTCAAGATGCAGCAAGACAGCTGGAAAACAAATATGGCAAATTTGAAAGCTCTTTGGAATGATCAAGAAAGGGGAAGTTGGATGAGATGACAGTTCAATATGCACAGGTGACCAGGAAGATGCTGCTCATGAATATGTAATAATATACTCATAGTTGTGAAGACAACCATGTTGAATTTCAACAAGTGCAAACAGAATATGAGATGACATACTTCTGAAGAATGTCTTGTGTTCATCAGATACTTCCAAGGACCTTTTGGAAAAGTAACCCAGTGGAATTATCAGTGCTTTGAATGGATATTTCAGAGACATCAAGTGCTTCTTGCCATAAAAAAATCAATGAACAAAAAAAAAATCAAGAGATCAAGTGAATTTATAGTTGAATAAATATAAAATTGAATATCTAGCTATAAATTGCTAAGAACTTCCATAACATTATGAATGTAAATAACTGATTGCTTATATTACACCCTTGTTAGTGAGAGAGAGAGAGCCCCTGAGAGATGGCAGTTTGTTGGAGTGAACAGTTAGTTTTTGATGTATTGTAAACCATGGTCTCTCTCTGAGGGCTTTACTGTTGCTTGCATAGTGAATCCTGAGAATGCTGATGCTTTCTGCTAGAATAAGTAGGGGGAGGGCTGATGCTGCTTGTGTGTGTGCCATTCATTCTTTGGGGTTTTTCTTCCGTTTTGAGAGTCTGAGGAGAGTAAGAATTTCAGTTTGTATCTTGTATACATTCTCTGATATTAAATGGAACCATTGAATCATTGATCATATTGTATGTGTGTAGGTATGACAGTATTGGTTTATTATTGTCACAAGCAATGAGACACAGTGAAAAACCTATTTTGCATGCAATCAAGGCAGATCATACTGCACGTAAGTTCACTGAGGGAGTAAAAAGAAAACAGAAGGCAGAATATAGTGCAGAGAAAACTACAATGAAGGTAAACAAATAAAGTGCAAAGAACGAGGTAAACTGGGAGGTCAAGGATTCAGCATGGGTTTTCTCCAGGTGCTCTGGTTTCCTCCCACGATCCAAAGACATTACTCTTAGTAGGTTAATTGGTCATTGAAAATTGTCCCTTTACATTGTAAGTGACTAGGCTAGGGTTAAATTAAGGGTTGCAGGTGATGTGGCTCCAAGGGGTGGAAAGGCTTACTCCTTGCCATATCTCTAAATAAATAAATAAAAGGTCCACACTTCCATACCATAACATTGCCATACTTCCTACACATATCTGTGTAGGTTTGACTTTAAGAATAAAATGTTGTAGGTGTTATGAGTTTCAATACATTATTGTACTATTACTGCCAGTTATATTGAACTTACTGCCTTTACTGAAGATGGAACAGTATAGCACAACAATAGGTCCTTGACACAGTGCTGAACATGATGCCAAATTCAGTTAATCCCATCCAGCTGCATACAGTCTCTATACCTCTATTCCCAGCCTAAGGACGTAATGTTCATAGCTCTACCTTTGTTATTTATCTAGCTGAAACATAAAGTTTCCCGAAATTTACGGATATGTAAACTAGGGACCAATACCAATGAGAGTAAAATGGAGAAGGGTAAGGTAGAACAGCAAATTACAAAGAACCTACCTGAGCTGTCTTCCCAGCATCAGGTGCGGTCTGTTCAGGAAAGTATCTGCTGCAGAGGAAGCAGCTGGTTGGGATAAGAATCAAAGGATGGGTGCATTCTAGAACCAACTGGACTTAATATCTTCTGTTTACACTGCTAAGGAGTGTTTCATAGGGATTGATGCTAGAATGTTCATGTCTGACACTATAAAGTCCATCATTAATGCAAGTATAGTTCAGAATCTGGAAGAAGATGGTGCCAGTGAACAACGCTACCAAAGATGACATCCTCAAGATGGGTCAAGAAGCAACTCCTTTCACTCCTTTTAGGTCTGCCACCATTGGAGCCTGTTATCTACATTCTGGCGATGTGTGTTCAGGCTGATCGGGCAAACTGACATTTTGCTGTCTCTGAGGGGATTTCAAGAGGCTGTGACCAAAGCATGCAATATGACGGCCCACAAGCCTCGAGTTGGGGTGGGGGCTGTTGATGTTTTTTTCTTTGAATGGGCTCTATGGTTCTTCTTTGTTTCGTGACTGTCTGTGTGGAAGACAAATCTCAGGTTGGAAACTGAATGCATACTTTGATAATAAAGTACTTTAAATCAGGAGTATTTGGTCAAGTTTCTAGATTGATATAGTTCAACACAGAAACCATCAATTCAGCAATATGTGGTTTTTATAGAGTTTTATTGTTGGAATTAGAACCAACTAAAACAAGCCATTACTGAGGCTGTGGTTTCACTCACAAATCTTTTCTTTTGTTTGCACAAAAATGTAATTTATAACTATTGCAGATGAAAAATGTGAAATCTTTAATAATTGATATTCTTGCTATAATTGCATAGATACCAGTTCTAGGCTAATATTAGCAAACTGGAAAAGAATACCATTAAGGATATTACTTAGATAATACCCCTGATCAACATACCAAAGGCTTTTTCTGTTTTCATCAATTCTTATTGACTATTGATTGTTTTTCTTTCACTTAGGAATCACTGAGATTTCTTAAAAATAAAAGTGCACAACATTTTAAATTTTGGGTCATGCTCCTCCCTCTCTCATGCCTGGTTACTCCCTTCAACTACAGACTTAGCAGCATTTTTGTAAAAGATCTCATCTATGACACCTCTGTGGAATGTTAATGTGATACTTTTCCAATACCAATCATTCATATTCTGTATCTCATTATGTCTCCTGAGAAGACAAGATCAAGTATGGGGCCACAGAGGCAGTGGCCTGGATTTCATCCTGGATTCAGATTCTGTGCTAAGGAAGGTTGTTATGTGGTGGAGAAACACCCCAAACACCCTGCAGAATTTAGAATAAGTTGATTTCCATCGGATAGACATGTAGGAAATCTGGTTTACAATGTCTACGGATAGAAGGAAACATCCTTAATTAGTGGCAAACAACAGGCAATTAACAGCAGTGATTTAAAGTCACAGTACATGGTACACATTGCTCTTAAAGATATATATCAAATTATATTACTCAATTTATATCATACACAGTATAATTGTTCTGCACAATTTTAATTACAATTATCACCTCAAAATTAGATTACTTACAGATGGTAGACAAGCGACTGATTAAAATGCTATGACCTTTCTGCATCACCTTCTGCTACCTGCTACATGATGGCATGCAGACCATATTTCTAACTAAAATACATCTGATCCTAATGGTATAGCATTAAGCGAGCCATTGCTCCAACTTTGATTCTTAATTTTTTTTTCACTTCCAGTGTTATACCTCACCTCCAAACGGCTTTCAACTCAACTGGAGCTAATCTACAAAGTACATGGAGAAGTGTTCATCTTAAGTATATCAGAATCAGGCTTATTTTCATTGACCTATGTCGTGTAATTTGTTTTGCAACATCTGTACAGTGCAAAGCATAAAAAATTACAATAAGACAAAATACACAAATACTGCAAAAGGCAAGAAAGAAGGTAGTGTACATAGCTTCATGGACCATTCAGAAATCCAACAGTAGAGGGGAGAAGGTATTCCTAAATACCATTTGTGGGTCTTCAAAGCCTTATACCTCCTCCCTGATCCTAATTATGAGCAGAAGACATGTTGTGCGTGGTGTGCATCCTTAATGATGGATGCCCCTTTCTTAAAGCACTGCCTTCGATGTCCTTGATGGAAGGGAGGGTTGTGCCTATGCTAGATCTGGCTGAGTCTACAACCCTCTGCAGTGTTTTGCAATTCTTTGCACTGGAGTTCCCATATCAGCCAGTGATGCAACCAGTCAGAATTCTCCCCACTGTGCATTGGTAGAAATTTGCAAGAGTCTTTGCTAACATACCAAATCTGCTCAGACACCTAATGAATTAGACCTTCTGGGTGCCTTCTTCATGACTGAGTCAATGTATTGAACCCAGACAACTCTCTGAGATGGTGACACTGTGGAACTTTAAACTGCTCACCCTTTCCATCACGGACTGCTCAATGAAGACCGATGTGTGTTCTCCTGACTTTCCCTTCCTGAGGTCCACAATCAATTTGTTGTTCTTCCTGACACTGGATGGAAAGTTAAGAGTGTGGAATGTGCTGTTAGCACAAGTGGTGGAAGAGACGTTTGGATAGGTACGTAGATGGGAGGGGTATGGAGGGCTATGGTCTGGGTGCAGGCCAATGGGAGTAGGCAGTTCAAATGGATCAACATAGATTAGATGGGCCAAAGGGCCTGTCTGTGTTGTAGTTTCCTATCACTCTATGACCACACCCATCACATCAATCTAATTCACATGTAGGTAGATCTGACATTGGCCTCTCCTGCGAAGGCGCAGAAGGTAGAAGGAGATGAGTTATACAGCTCTCATTACATGCATGTGCAGTTCAACTCTTTGAGTGATTATGCAAAAAGTTTGAAGTTTCTCCTCATCTCCCTCAGGTCACGAACTCATCAATCACTTCTGCTGTGGACCGCTTCTGGAGATCCAAGACATCGACTTCCACAAAGAAGGGATCCTTATGCTCCACGACCACTAGACTAAGTGTGTAAATGTACTCAAAATAAGTGTGCTAGGTTTTCTAAAATTGTCTCCTTCTACCTTAGGCCACGAACTTAATCAATCACCCCTCGTATATATACACACACACAGATATATAATTTAGTGAGCAACTCATTTTCAGCTCCATAGCTCCATTAATTAAATTGCCAGAAACCAGGTTAAATCTGTAGAGGAATACCTTTTAACATAATAAAAAATGAAATGGGTTTTAAAATGTTGTCTGAGTGTACTGGTTCATGAGACACTGCATTCAGTGATGTGCAAGAGTACTTGGGCAACAGGTTGGCATCAAAAAGAATAGGTTTGAGTATAATTTACAGACAGAATTTCTGTCAAATTTCTGAATCCCTCAGCACCCCTTCAGCTCTGAGGGATGCTGTTGGAGCTCTGACCTCATACAATTTATTTTCTGCTCAAAAACTGACCCTGTATTCTAATAATCAGTAGCCCTACTCTAAACTGAAGAATGAGTGAATCAAGATGCACTTCGATGAAATACACTGTTCAATTCATGGCAACAAGAATCAAGGAACTCTTTGTAAGAGTATCACCTTTGTGTTGTACTAAGCCACTGAACCTGGCCTAGCAGCGGAGTATATTGGTGCAAACCATGAAAGGACAAAAGATCTATCTAATGTTTCATCCAAAAATGAAAAATGTGTAAGTGTGGTAAGTGCGATAACCTTTACATGACTCAAATTATTAAATGATACAAACCTGAAGACCTGGTTACCACTTACTGCCAACATCAGTGTTTTTAAATATTCCTAAACAGGCTCACCTCATCTGACAGTGCTCTTTGAATTTCCTCACCTCTGAAATACAGGATCTCAAAGAGCATTGAGGAATATAACTGTAAACATGTTTAGTCTTACATTTTTAATAAGGGAGCAACAACGCTTTCAATATTTGATATTGTGTGTTTGGGGATTTAACCAATAATATTTTCCTATCAAATGGGAGGATTTGTGGACACTACAAGGATTACCATGGGATTAACAGCTCTTCTGACTATAAGCGTCCACAGTAAAATTAGGAAGGACAAAAGACCACTTTCTTTTGCTTCTAAGCCAGTGCAGTTTTGACTGCAATTCGCCGTACTATTTGCTTTTCATCAGATACAAATTTCTACCTCTTTTTGCTGGAGAATCCTCTCCCACCTGAAGGGTGAGCTGGTAGGAACCACAAACATTCCTGTAATCATTCAGGTCCCATTCACTATATATCCAACAGATGTGCTGGGGTCTGAAATAAAGGTTAAGATTTAACTCTCCTCACTCTCTCTTGAGAAGGGGTACTTCTTAGCCTACCAAAACATACCAGTTGCTGGAAGTCATGTTTAAGTAATGGATTATGCCAGGATTTAAACACAGAGTGAAATGCAACAGCTTATCATAAACATAAGAACAATGAATTCTGAGAAGTGCAAAGGCAAAATGCTCTGTGGAAATGTTAAAAAAAATAAAATGTTAGAAAAAATCTAAAAGGTCAGGCAGCATCTGTGGAGAGGGAAACAAACCTGACATTTCATGTTGACATTTTCTCAGAACAAACAAAATTTAGTGTCATTGGCACTGCTCAGGAGGGTCAGATGGAGAGTCAGGCATAAAATTGAAATGGCAAAAATATGGAAGCTTAGGATCTTGTTTCCAAACTGAATGAGCAGTTCAGTAAAGCAATCTCCAATGTAGGATGCACATCATTATGTTTACAATAAAACTCAATCAGCCTTAGGTAATAATTACTTCATACAGCAGCTTCATCATTGGGTTTTCATCAAAACATTGATCAAGGATTAAAAAGCTCAGATGAAAATGACCAATAGGATCTTAAGCTATTAATTATATAGAGATCAGATGTAACAATCAATCAATACAATCAACCATGTTTTTATTCTTGGATATATTGTATTAATAACTCCATTCTCTGCAGACTTATTGATTGAAAATCAAATTATAAATCAGTGCTTCTATTGGGAATGTTCAAATTACAGCAGGACAACATGCTATGAAATGTCAATGTGGAAAACCGCCCTTGTTGGGAAGTGAAATACCGTGAAGACAACAAAGGAAAGATAAAATGGAGAAAAGTTACAATTCAGTTTAAATACAATCTGTCTTTACTAACAGGGTTAGGCAGAGAAAATGTGAAAAAATATTCACGGGAGAATAGGCAATTGAACACATTCTATGTTGCATATTGTCACAACAACACTTCCAATTACATGAAAAGATTTTTAAAAACTTTTTAAAAATTTAACTGAACCATTAGCGAATACATGAGAATAAATCCAAAGGAACATGTCAGCAGGCATTTTTGAACAAAGAACCTACGATATACAAGTTCTTTTCAACAGTTACCTGTGGTTTTGGTAATGGGTGGAAATAAGCCTCGAGCAAAGGAGCTGTAAGGTGCTGCTTACCTCCGCTAACCTGTAGTCACAATTGGGCAGGGTCACCTGAATCCATGGGGGCAGGTAGTGAATAGATGTATCACAAGTTGTGGTTGTCCGACCGCTGATATCAAGCAGACAATCTCTGATAATGGCTGGAGTCACCCATGTTGTAAAGACACTGCCCAGCAGGCAATGGCAAACCACTCTGTAGAGCAATTTGCCAAGAACAGTCATGATCATGGTAAGACTATGATTGCCTACATCATGCAACCATGACATATGATTACAGAATGGACCTATGCTTTTGTTTTCTATCATTTAAAATAGAAAAGAGAAGTCCTGTCTGGGGTATGAAAAGTTTGCAAAAAATTCACAAAAGGAATCTAGAGATGTGAGCAAACAGTCAGGGTTGGTTCTTTGGTGTGATGCTCTTCTCTGCATCAAAGAGCTACATTACGTTCATTCACCAGTTTGAAGGTGAACCAGGCTGTATTACCCTCTTGTAGTACAACTGACTGACCAATGGGTGTTCACAAAATTTTTTTAAGATCCTCAATGTTGATGCCATGTGAAGATTCTGTTCACTGTTCCAGGGAGATGAGGCTGAGTACAGGGCTACGGTAGGAAACTTTGTCACATGGTGTGAGTAGAATTATCTGCAGTTTAATGTGAAAAAGACTAAGGAGCTGGTGGTAGATCTGAGGAGAGCTAAGGTACTGGTGACCCCTGTTTCCATCCAGGGGGTCAGTGTGGAGATGGTGGAGGATTACAAATACCTGGGGATATGAATTGACAATAAACTGGACTGGTCAAAGAACACTGAGGCTGTCTACAAGAAGGGTCAGAGCCGTCTCTATTTCCTGAGGAGACTGAGGTCCTTTAACATCTGCTGGACGATGCTGAGGACGTTCTACGAGTCTGTGCTGGCCAGTGCTATCATGTTTGCTATTGTGTGCTGGGGCCAAGGTAAGTAAACTGGTGCACCACCTCTAATTTCTGTCCTTTGATTGTGATTTTGGTTTCTGTGTACGGTGCATGAGGAGCAGGCTGGTGCATGACTTCGGTCTTTTTGATGTTGATGGTGAGTCCAAAGTTGTCACAAGCCATGGAGAATTTGTCCATACTGACTTGCATTTCTGGCTCTGAACCAGCATATAGGGCGCAGTTATGGGCAAAGGGGAAGTCTCTCAGAACAGTCTCCTTCACTTTGTTAATAGCTTGAAGTCTCCTCAGGTTGAAGAGCTTCCCATTCTCTCTGTACTTGAGGCTGATTCCAGCATCACTGTCCTGGAAGGCATTATTCAGCATGGCAGTAAACATCATGCTGAACAGTGTGGGTGCGAGCACACAGCCCCATTTGACGCCATTGTTGACTGGGAACGCCTTAGAGAATTCTCCGCCGTCCAGCACTCTGGCCATCATACCATCCTGGAACTGGCATACCATCTGAATGAATTTGGTGGCGCTGCCGAACTTTGACATGATTTCCAATAATGTTGTTGATTTCTAATGATTTTCAGAAATGGCCTAAGGGAAATAGGGGAGGGTAATAATTGCCTCTGCTATCAACAGTATCCACATCCTGGCAAAGAATAAATTACAGCATCTGAACATTGTATCTTAAAAATTAGATTAGATTTAGATTAGATTCAACTTTATTGTCATTGTGCCGAGTACAGATACATCGCCAATGAAATGCAGTTAGCATCTAAACAGAAATGCAAAGAATAGTGTTATTTACAAAATAACTGTGAATAAAAAGTAAGTGCTACAGCACACAAATATAAAAGTACTGAGTCAGTACAATATGGTGCAATACTGCTTAGCGCTGTGATGTGAGGTTCAGCAGGGTCACAGCCTCAGGGAGGAAGCTCTTCCTGTGTCTGCTGGTGCAGGAGCGGAGGCTCCTGTAGCGCCTACCAGATAGGAGGAGAGTAAAAGGTCCATGGTTAGGGTGAGATGCATCCTTGATAATGCTTTTCACCCTGCCCAGGCAGTGTTTATGGTAGATGTTCTCAATGGTGGACAATTGGGTGCTGATAATCCGCTGGGTAGTTTTCACCACACACTGGAGTGCTTTGCAGTCTGATACGGGACAATTGTCATATCATACTGAGATACAGTTGGTGAATATGCTCTCAATGGTACAGCGGTAAAAGTCCATCAGTATCCTGGGACAGAGGTGAGCTTTCTTGATGCTCTGCAGGAAATAAAGGCACTGTTGCGCCTTTTTGATCAGGATGGAGGAGTTCAGGGACCAGGTGAGATCCTTGGAAATGTGGACATGAAGGAATTTGAAGCTTGACACACACTCCACTACAGCTCTGTTGATGTAGATGGGGACGTGAGTGTGGCTCCTAGCATGCCTGAAGTCCACAATGATCTCCTTGATCTTCTGGGTGTTAAGGGCCAGGTTGTTGTCAGCACACCACGTGGCCAGGTGCTGGACCTCGTCCCTGTAGGCCGTCTCGTCAGCCCCTCTGATCAGGCCAACCACCGTGGTGTCGTCTGCGAACTTGACTATGGAGTTAGAACCATGTACAGGAACGCAGTCATAGGTGAAAAGGGAGTACAGAAGAGGGCTCAGCACACAGCCTTGAGGCACGCCAGTGTTCAGGGTGAGAGTGGAGGAGGAGAGGTTGTCTGGCTTAACTGATTGGAGTCTGTTAGTCAGAAAGTCAAAGATTGAACTTTGTCACTAAATATTTCCAAGTGAGAAGTTTAGCAAAGTCCTTTTAAGATTTTAGGATAATTAGCTAATTTGTTTGACACTTCCACGAGATCACAGCAGATGTAGTCCAGCACTCTCTTGCCCTTTTTCTCATTCTACTAGTTTTCCAATGCCAGTACACAACGTGTTAAATTTATTGTTTTTCCAGTATTATTGAAATAGAGCATGTATGATATTTCTACTTGATGAATCAAGATCCTGAACATCTTGACAATTCCATTAATGACAAGTTTGCCTTCTACACTTAAAAGCCAGCAAATTATTCAATACAGTACTTAGCCTGTCTCCCTAGGCACAATGAAAAATCTTTAAAAGAACCAAGAGGAAGTATCTATTTGATACTCTGCAAAGTACAGGTTTGAAATGAAAATTTTATTAAATGGATAGCCCCCTTTTACAAAAGTCTTGTTTCTCAGGTTCATACTAATGGATTTCTCTCCAACTATTTCCTGGAAAAAACACTCAATGGTTCTTTTCCACTGGTTTTTCAGTTCTCTACCCCTATTGTGTTTGTACCATTTCCATTCTCACTATCAGATTACTATAATGATAAGATTAATATCTGCACTAATGCTCACTTACCATCTACTTCATTTTACCATGAAACTTTAATGTGATTAAGATGGAAGGCAGTCCAATTTATTTAAATTAAAGATTATTGGAATATTAATAGGCTTCTAATTTCAAGGTATATAGAAAAGCTACCATTAATAGTAGTAATTAAATACATTAATTTATTCAAATCTGGTTTATTTACATAGGAATTAGTAAATGTGTACATCTTTCAGTAAAACAAAAGCATGAATTATATCATGTTATTTAATTATATATTCCGTTGAATTCATAAGTATATTATATGTTAATGTTTACATTGTGCATTTTATTTAGTAAGTGGAAGAACTGAATTTACGTTATTTCAATATGAGACTAGTCTATCATCTGTACATATTTTCACACATAAAAAACAGCTAAACCATTCCTGAATGAGAAGAAGCAATGTTACAAAGAAATTAGCATTCTATAAAGTAAAATATTAAAAAATAAATCAGGTCTAAAGCTGCTCGGGCTTCTTAGAAAAGGATATATGACCTACTGACCCATATTCTAATCCATGATAGAGTAGAGGTTTGTATTCAGTTGAGTCGGAGTAGGTACTCTGCACACCAATCTGTGTCAGGATGAGCCAAATTAGATTCTGAACCTAATTTAAATTTAGTGACAAATTTTAAACATCAAAAAGCTGCTCATTGCATTTTTCTTTTAAATGAACTGGTTTTTCCATGGAGCTGTCTTGTAATGCAGGAAGTTGGAGTGGGAAGGAGGCTCTTTGTACTCTGCCAAAAGAATCAGAATTGGTTTATTATCACCGGCATATGTCATGAAATTTGTTAATTTAGCAGCAGCAGTACACTGCAATACATGATAATAGAAAAAAATAAGTAAATCAATTACAGTAAGCATACATATGTATATTAATTAATTAAATGCAATTTAACTATTTAATATACATATATATAATAGCTGGTTGTGGACTACAGAAGGAATGGAAACAGGCTAACCCCTATTGACATCAATGGATCTGGAGTTGAGAGGATGAACTGCTTTAAGTTCCTAGGCATACACATCACCGAGGACTTCACTTAGTCTTTACACACTGGCTGTGTGGTGAAAAAAAACACAACAGCGCCTCTTTCACCTCAGACGGTTGAAGAACTTTGGCATGAGTCCCCAAATCCTAAGGACTTTGTACAGGGGCACAATTGAGAGCATCCTGACTGATGTATCACTGCCTGGTGTGGGAACTGTACTTCCCTCAATTGCAGGGCTCTGCAGAGAGTGTTGTAGACAGCCCAGTGCATCTGTGGATGTGAACGCCTTAGTATTCAGGACATTTACAGAGACGGGTGTGTAAAAAGGGCCTGAAAGATCATTGAGGACCTGAGACACCCCAACTACAAACTGTTCCAGCTGCTACCATCTGGGAAACGGTACTGCAGCGTAAAAGCCAGGACCAACAGGCTCCAGGACAGCTTCTTCCACCAGGCCATCACTGATTAATTTACACTGACACAATTGTATTTCTAAGTTATACTGGCTGTTCTGTTGCATATCCTACTGCACATACTATTTATTACAAATTACTATAATTTGCACAGTGCAGATTCAGACAGAGATGTAAGATTTTTACTCCTCATGTATGTGAAGGATGTAAGAAATGAGGTCAATTCAATTCAAAATCATACATCATAATAAAAAAGTGAGGTAGTGTTCACAGATTCAATGTCCATTTATGAATCAGATGGCAGTGGGGACGAGGCTGTTCCTGAACCACTGAGTGTGTGACTTTAGGCTTCTGCATCCCCTTGCTGACAGTAACAAAGAGAAGAGGACATGTCCTGGGTGATGGAAGTCCTTAATAATGGACACCACTTTTCTGAGCCACCGCTCTTTGAAGATGTCTTGGATACTACGGAGGCTAGTACCCAAGATGGAGCTGATTAATTTTACAATTTTCTGGAGCCTCTTTCAATCCTGTGCAGTGTTTTAGGTGACAAACCAAATCTCCTCTAACTCCTGATGAAATATAGCCATTGTATTGCCTTCTTTGCCAGGGAAAATTAAGAAAAATCAACCATCTTTGTCATACAAAAATTAGTGCAACCAATAATATTGCTGCATAAATTAACACATCATTAGGTTATGGATAGCTGCTTTCATTTACAGTGCAGTATATTTAAAAAATCATTCTTATAAAAAGTATTGCTTTTACTTTCAGCATTGTGAACATGACTTTTCTGCTTTAAATACTGTCAACACTGAGAAAATATCAGTTACATTTTTGTTTTCCATATGTGTTTTTTTTATTCTAACCAGATGTAGTATTGGGTGTATAATGAGCCATTAATAGACATGGACAAATGAAAAATATGAATCTTGTTTATTCCATATTCTCTCACTTCACTGCACACGTGTATACATCTTAGATACAGCATGCGTTTAGATTCTTGTCCTTTTTGCAAAGAGTCATTCATATTTCAGTATCTCTTGACTCATTTATTTCAATATTCACAGTAAATTTATTACCAAAGTACATATATGTCACCATTTACAACCCAGAGATTCAATTTCCTGTGGGGAGTAGTGGTGGATAACTGTTTGTCAGATTGGAGGCCGGTGACTAGTGGTGTGCCTCAAGGATCTGTACTGGGTCCACTGTTGTTTGTCATATATATTAATGATCTGGATGATGGGGTGGTAAATTGGATTAGTAAGTACGCAGATGATACTAAGATAGGTGGAGTTGTGGATAATGAAGTAGGTTTTCAAAGCTTGCAGAGAGATTTAAGCCAGTTAGAAGAATGGGCTGAAAGATGGCAGATGGAGTTTAGTGCTGATAACTATGAGGTGCTACATTTTGGTAGGACTAATCAAAAGAGGACATACATGGTAAATGGTAGGGCTTTGAAGAATGCAGTAGAACACAGGGATCTAGGAATAATGGTGCATAGTTCCCTGAAGGTGGAATCTCATGTGGATAGGGTGGTGAAGAAAGCTTTTGGTATGCTGGCCTTTATAAATCAGAGCATTGAGTATAGGAGTTGGGCAGTAAGGTTGAAATTGTACAAGGCATTGGTAAGGCCAAATTTGCAGTATTGTGTACAGTTCTGGTCACCGATTTATAGGAAGGTTGTCAACAAAATTGAAAGAGTACAGAGAAGATTTACTAGAATGTTACCTGGGTTTCATCTCCTAAGTTACAGAGAAAGGTTGAACAAATTGGGTCTTCATTCCTTGGAGCGTAGAAGGTTGAGGAGGGGACTTGATAGAGGTATTTAAAATTATGAGAGGGATAGATAGAGTTGATGTGGATAGGCTTTTTCCATTGAGAGTGGGGGAGATTCAAACAAGAGGACATGAGTTGACAGTTAAAGGGCAAAAGTTTAGGGGTAACATGAGGGAGAACTTCTTTACTGAGAGAGTGGTAGCTGTGTGGAATGAGCTTCCAACAGAAGTAGTTGAGGCAGGTTGGATATTATCATTTAAAGTTAAATTGGATAGCTATATGGACAGGAAAGGAATGAAGGATTATGGGCTGAGTGCAGGTCGGTGGGACTAGGTGAGAGTAAGAGATCAGCACAGAGTAGAAGGGCCGAGATGGCCTGTTTCCGTGCTGTAATTGTTATATGGTTATATGGATACTCAGCAAATCTATATAATATTAACTATTAGAGGATCAATGATAGATTAACCAGAGTGTAGAAGACAACAAACTGTACAAATACAAATATAAATAAATAGCAAGAAAAAAATGAGAACATGAGATAATAAGATAAAAGTCCTTAAAGTGAGATTATTGGTTGTGGGAACATTTAAGTGATTAAGGCAAGTGAATGTACTTATCCCTTTTTATTCAAGAACCTATGGGTTGAGGGGGAGAAACTGTTTTTGAATCTGGTGGTGCAAGTCCTGAGGCTTTTGTACCTTTTTCCTGATGGCATCAGCAAGAAGGGAGGATGGCCTGGGTAAAGGGGATCTCATATAATCGATTATGTTTTCCTATGACAGTGATTCATATAGGCGTGCTCAATGGTTGGAAGGACTTTACCCATGATGTACTGGGCCAAACCACTACCTTTTGTAGGATTTTCCATTTAAAGGAATTAGTGTTCCCATACCGGTCCATATTGCAGCCAGTCAGCACACTTTCCACCACACATCTATAGAAGTTTGTCAAATTTTTAGATGTCATGACAAAGCTCCGCAAACTCCTGAAGAAAGAAGAACATGAGATCATAAGATATAGGATCAGAATCAGGCCTTTTGGCCTATAATGGCTGATCTAATTTTCCTCTCATTCCTAAGCTCCTGCCACTCCCCATATCCCTTCGTGCCCTGACCAATCAAGAATTTATCAAACTCTCCCTTAAATAGACATAACGCCGTGGCCTCCACAGCTGCCTGTGCAAAAATATTCCACAGATTCACCACTCTCTGGCTCACGAAATTCCTTTTTATCTGCTTTCCAAAAGGAAGCCCCTCTATTCTGAGGCTGCGTCCTCTGGTCTTGAACTCTCCCACCATAAGAAACATCCTTTCTATATCCACTCTATCAAGGCCTTTCACCATTCGACAGATTTCAATTAGGTCATCCCTCATTCTTCTGAATTCTAGTGAATACCGGCCTAGAGCCATCAAACACTGTTCATATGACTGGACAGTGATAATCCCGGAATAATTTTTTTGAAACTCCTTTGAATCCTCTCCAGTTTCAGCACATCCTTTCTAGGATACTGTAAGGAGCCCGGAACTGCTCACAATACTCCAAGTGGGGCCTCACCATTGCATTATAAAATCTCAACATTACATCCTTGCTTTTATATTCTAGTTCTCTTGAAATGAATGTTCACATTGCATTTGCCTTCCTCACCACAGACTCAACCTGCAAATTAACCTTTAAGGAATTCAGTAAGGACTCCCAAGTCCCTTTGTACCTCAGTTTTTTGTATTTTCTCTCCACTTATACAATAGACAATCCTTTCATTTCTTCTACTAAAGTTTATGATCATACAGTTCCTGACACTGTATTCCATCTGCCATTTCTTTGCCCATTCTCCTAATCCGTCCATGTCCTTCAGTAGTCACTCTACTTCCTCAAAACTATATGTCCTTCCACCTACCTTCATATTGTCTGCAAACTTGTGCAAAAAAGCCATCATCCAAATCATTGACATTTAAATAAAAAGAATCAGTCCCAACACAGACCCCTGAGGAGCACCACTAGTCACTGGCAGCCGAACAAAAGAGGCTCACTTTATTCTCACTCATTTCCTCCTGCCAATCAGCCACTGCTTTATCCATGCTGGAGTATTTACTGTAATTCCATGGGCTCGTAGCTTGTTAAGCAGGTTCATGTGTAACACCTTGTCAAAGGCCGTCTGAAATTCCAAGGGTACGGCCCTGGTTCATATTTTTAATATCATGCTGTGTGTATGTCATTTAGCAGTTCTGAAAGAGCAGTCTGTTCTGCTGTCAGCCAGTTTGGGTTATTGTTGAAGATAAGGGATGATGAGGAATGTGTGCCATCCAATCAGGATGGTAGAACTGAGGGGAGGTTTTTCTGGTAAGGGACACTGTTGGCCTTGTGGCTTTTGCCCAGTGAGAGATGAAGAGAGAAGGTTGTAGGATTCGACCCAGACCGTGATTCAATGAAACTAGGTGTGATGATCAATTGAGGATCGGTGAATATAGTGAAACGTTGAGCTCCAACTTGGGCACATTTGACTGCTTAATTAAAATGGGCCCTTTTTTTTATAGGTTTTCTTTACTAACCCTTTAGTTAAGTTAAGCGTCATAAATATAATTCCTTTAATTGTATGCAGTGTACTGCCCGTCATTTTGTGGCACTAATTTGTAACAGGGTAGCCAATTACACAGCATTCACACAAACCAGGGTTTGTGTTGGGAGAGCAATCTCAATCTCACAAGTTTGGCGGGACCGGAGAGTGTCTTCCCTAGACTTATGCAGCCAAGGAAACCAGGAGGTTTCACAAGTACACAACATCAACCAATTCTGCTTTGTCTATCCTGTTTGTTATTTCAGAAAATTCCAACAGATTTGTCAGGCAATATTATCCCTTGAGGAAACCTTGCTGACTACAGCCTATTTTATTATGTGCCTCCAAGAACCCCTGAGACCTCATACTTCGTAATCAACTTCAACATCATCCCAACCACTGAGGTCAGACTAACTGGCCTATAGTTTCGTTTCTGCTGCCTCTCTCCCTTTTTGATTAGAGATGCTGCTGTGCTTTCTTCACAATTGCACTTACGTGCTGGTTCCAGCACAGCTCCTCTGAAATAGTAACACTCGTGAATTTATTGTTAACCCTCTCCACCTCTGATCTTCCAATGAGGACTGGCTCAGGTACCTCTGATTTCTCACTCCTGAAGTCTATAATCAGTTGTTCCTTGGTCTTGCTTACATTGAGTGAGAGGTTGTTGTCATGACGCCACTCAGTCAAATTTTCAATCTCCCTCCTGTTTGTTGATACATCACCACCTTTGATTCAGCCCACAACAGTGGAGTCATCAGCAATTTATATTGTTGTTCTTGTTACATACCCCGTAACTGGGTTGCCAAACCAGCAGAAATGGACCACTCAGTTGGAGTCTGGATTACTGGAACTAAGAAAGTTTTATTAAAGAAATAAGCCACACAGTACTCTAATAGTAAGGATGTAAATGCAACAGGTTAGGAAGGAATAAACACACATGTACACAGAACTAGGATAATAGGGTCAATCAAGCTCTATCGCAGTCTAGGGGTAAGATGATCAATCACGTGACAGAGTTCAGTTTAGTTCAGTTCGCAGTAACCGCCGTCGTGCCGTTGGAGAGAGAGAGAGAGAGTGAATGCTGATATTCAAATCGGATTCAACAGACCTTTGATATTCCTCGCAGTTAGCTTTCGGGCGACCCCTTTGTAATGTCTTCTGAGGTCACCGACTGTGACCCCTCCATTTCAGATACGATTGTTCCTCTGCAGTGAACCCGGCACCCAGGCAAGGGTGGACACACACACCAGGTTCCCGCCGATCGTTTCTTCTCACCCTGTGCGTCTATGGCTGGTCCCACGTTCAGTCCTCCAAAAACTCCCACCGACTCGTGGGGGCACACCGCTTCCAGGGTCTCGCTACCTCGTGGTGTCGTGTGTGTTGTCTCAGCGAACCTGCCCCTTTTTATCCCCCTGCTGGGGTATTGCCTGTCCATCACACTTCAAACAGTTCAGGGTTCAAAAGGAGCTGATCTTGACAATACTCAGACCAGTGTCTCCTTCCGTTAAACTCTCTCGTCTCTTCATTAACATTTCCAAATGCTGCTCCATTGTCTTACTTATCTCTCTCTCCTGAAGACAGGTGGCAGATCCACTGGTGATCCCACTGGTGCTAGCACAGGACAGTTAACATCTTAGTCTATGTGTACTTTTGTAACCCTCTTTCGTCACATTCTGCAGTATCCATTGGTTCAATCTCTGATGTAGCCACATATATCTCTGATATGGCCTTAGACCACCTGGACAACACAAACATCTATGTCAGGATGCTGTCCATTGACTACAGCTCAGCATTTAATACCATTATTCCCACAATCCTGATTGATAAGCTACAAAACCTGGGTCTCTGTACCTCCCTCTGCAATTGGATCCTCGACTTCCTAACCAGAAGATCACAATCTGTGCGGATTGGTGATAAAACCTCCTCCCCGTTGACGATCAACACTGGTACAAATCAGGTGTGTGTGCTTAGCCCACTGCTCTACTCTCTCTAAACCCATGATTATGTGGCTAGGCATAGCTCAAGTACCATCTATAAATTTGCTGATGATACAACCATTGTTGGTAGAATCTCAGATGGAGACGAGAGGGCGTACAGGAGCGAGATATACCAACTAGTGTAGTGATGTTGCAGCATCAACATTACACTCAATGTCAGTAAGACAAAAGAACTGATTGTGGACTTCAGGAAGAGTAAGACGAAGGAACACATACCAATCCTCATAAAGGGATCAGAAGCGGAGAGAGTGAGCAGTTTCAAGTTCCTGGGTGTCAAGATCTCTGAGGACCTAACCTGGTTCCAACATATCGATGCATCTGTAAAGAAGGCAAGACAGCGACTATACTTCATTAGGAATTTGAAGAGATTTGGTACATCAACAAAAACACTCAAAAGCCACGTCCATTATTAAGGACCCCCAGCGCCTAGGACATGCCCTTTTCTCACTGTTACCATCAGGTAGGAGATACAGAAGCCTCAAGGCACACACTCAGTGATTCAGTAACAGTTTCTTGCTCTCTGCCAACTGAAGCCTAAGTTGACCTTGAACCCATGAACACTACCTCACTTTTTAAATAGATATTATTTCTGTTTTTGCATGATTTTAACCTATTCAATATACATATACTGTAATTGATTTACTTATTTTTTTATTCTATGTGATGTATCGCACCGAACTGCTGCTGCTAAGTTAACAAATTTTATGTCAAATGCCGGTGATAATGAATCTGATTCTGATAATCACATAATTTTTTGATATTTCTTGCAGGAATTAATTGATTGGTATGCATACTTCTTATTTTCCCATTTTCACAAGATATATCTGGTATATCTTTCAGGAAATATCAGATTATTTCTACAGCCTTTCACATTGCATTAAAATTCAGCCCATAATGGTGTTTCCTATAGTTCAGGAGTCTAAGAACAAAGGACACAGCCTCAGAATAGAGAGGCATCCTTTTAGAAGAGACGAGAAGGAATTTTTTTTAGCCAGAATATGGTGAATCTGTGGAATTCTTTGCCACAGGCAGCTGTGGAAGTCAAGTCTTTAGGTATATACAAGGCAGAGGTTGATAGATTCTTGACTGGTAGGGCATGAAGGGATATGGGGAAAAGGCACGAGATTGGGGCTGAGGGGAAAATTGGATCAGCCATGATGAAGTGCAGAGCTGGCTCAATGGGCTGAATGGCCTAATTCTGCTCCCATATCTCATGTTCTTATGCTCTTAAAATCCTAATTCTAAACACAAGATTTCTCAGGCAATGTTAATACACAAATATTTATCACGTTTTTTTAAAAAAGCTCTTGCCGTGGCTTTCTTTCTCAAATGATTCTCATACACTAACCCCTCAAGATTTGACTGTGCCAATCTCAGTTGCCTTCTTACTCTGAGTTCTAATCTCTTTTTTCCAGTCCTGATGAAGGGTCTCAGCTGAAAACTTTGACTGTTTACTCTTTTCAATGAATGCTGCCTGGCCTGCTGATTTCCTCTGGCGTTTTGTGTGTATTACTTTGATTTCCAGCATCTGCAGATTATTCTCTTCTTTGTGTTCTGATTCTTATGCTCACGTAATTTTGCAAATATAACCCAACATGGACATTGATATCTTTCTATTGTTGACTGATCAACATTCAACTTGAAATCCTTTGGAATACCTGCTTTTCAATGCTCCTTTCGACAATCCTAATTGATTTCACTGCTGCAGCATTTGATGTTGGATGAGACGGTGAAATAAATATGCTTATTATTTTATTTCACAAGTGAATGAAACTGAAGGTGCTATCTGCAAATCCGCAAAAGAAAAAAGAAATGAACTGCGGCTCACAAGTATCTTGCAAAAAAATTGTTGTAGTTTAGAACTGGAAGGAAGGGAGAAACTCAGAAGAATTACAGTCAATAGGTTAGAGATATTGAGCAAGATATTGGAACTGTGGGCTGACAAGACTGGCAGTTCCAATGGACTTTATCATAGGATCTTAAACAATGCGGCTTGTGAAATAATTAATTTTAATTTCCAAGATTCAGGGGAGGCTTTATTGGAAAGAAACAAAGCAAATTTTACTTTTATTCAAAAAACTTGGGAAGCAAAAACAAGAAACCTCAGGCCAGCTATCAAATGGAACGTCAATCTTTGTTGGGATCTGCTACGTATTTATTTTTAAAAAAGCAGGCAAATCAGAAAATTTCAAGACAAATCAGACAAACTGCTTTTGTTTTGTGAAGAGAAAATAAGGTTTGATCAACTTGTTGGTGTTTGCTAGGTAAAGAATCTTAATATATTGGAAGGCATTGAAGATTATTGCAGAAAATAAGTCTGTGATGTAGGAGGTAACATAATGGCAAGAATAGAAAATTAGGTGTCTCACAGGAAGCAAAGAGTAAGAATAAATGTATATTTCCTTGGTGGGTAAGATGTAACGCATTGTGTGACATGGAGGTCAGTGGTGGGGCTTCAACTTTTTAACATTTTCTGTAAAACACTTGGATGACAGCATGAAAGAAACATGTTTGCTGGGCTGGCTGATGACATAAAGATAGGTAGGGATGCAAGCTGTGAGGGCAACGTAAGCAACCTACAAAAAGAGATAGAGGGCAGATAGAGATCTAGTAAATAGGGAAGATTTTGACATCAAAAATAGAAAACATTTCAACTCAATGGCTTGAGATTTCAGAGCTCTAAGCTGCAGAGAAATCTGGTTGTTTCAGTGCTTGACTTGTGAAAGATTAATGACGGTAGGGGAGCAAACAAAACATCTTGCATTGCAAGGGGAATTGAATATTTAAATAGCAAGGTTATGTTTCAATTATGTAGGGCATTGGTGAGACCACATCTGGAGAACATATACAGTATTGGTATCCATTAATAGGAAGGGTGTTAATGGATTGGAAGCAGTTCAAAGAAAATGGTTTACCAAACCAATATCGGAATGTGTGGCTATCAAGAGCTCGGCACTACCTGGAGGTTCCAAGCACCACGTCCTGGCTCCGGCGGCATCCAAGTACCACGTCCACGTCCTGGCTCCGCTGGCGTCCAAGTACCATGTCCACGTCCTGGCTCCGGCGGCGTCCAAGTACCACAGTCAAGTCCTGGCTCCGGCGGCGTCCAAGTACCATAGTCAAGTCCTGGTCCTGGCGGCGTTCAAGTACAACAGTCAAATCCTGCCTCCGGCGGCGTTCAAGTACCACATCCACGTCCTGGCTCCGGCAGCGTCCAAGTACAACAGTCAAATCCTGTCTCCGGTGGCGTTCAAGTACCATAGTCAAGTCCTGGTCCTGGTGGCATTCAAGTACCATGTCAAGTCCTGGCCCTGGCGACGTTCAAGTACCATGTCAAGTCCTGGCCCTGGTGGCTTCGCAGTTCTGAGTCTAGTCCTGGCCCTGGCGGTCTGTGATTCCTGTCCTACCCCCTTGTCTGAATCCCTTCTCTGCCCCTCTTGCCTCTAGCCCTCGTCTGCAGCCTCCACCTGCACTTCGGTCTAGTTCCATCACCGGAGCTAGATAGGTACTGTCTGGTGTTCATTCGTGTTGGTCTTGTCTTGTCTTGTCCTTGCCTCCGTGGGGTAAGTCTGACCGTCTTGCCATTGGCCCGCGGGGGTTCATGTTCTGTCTTGTCTTGTCCTCGCCTCTGTGTGGTAAGTCAGGCCGTCTTGCCGTTGCTTCGCGGAGGGTCATGAGTCCTGGCCCTATGTCCTGTACCCAAGGAGGGGTCCCAGCTCTCTGTTCTGTGTTTGAGTCCCGGCCCTATGTCCTGTACCCAAGGAGGGGTTCCGACTCTGTGTTCTGTGTACGTGTCCATAGTTGCATGTACCTGCTCCCCTAGACCGAGGCTCTGTGTTTCCATGTTCCTCCTCTCCCTAGCCCATGTCATGTCCATGCCTGGTTCTGGGCTCCGAGCCCGAGGCAAGACTCAGGTACTGGGTCCTTGCCCAGTCTCTGGCTCGGAGTCCATACCCTAGCCTCTCCATGTCTCCTCTAGTTCTGGGAGCCAATTCCAAGTTCTAGCCCAGACCCTTGGTCCCAGCCTAGTCGTAGTCCTCAGTCCTTGTCCAGTTCACTATTCCTACTCCTGCCTTGCTCTCCTGGTCTCAAACAATAAACTAAATTTAAGTAACCTCACAAGATGTGTCTTGCATTTGGGTCCACCCTTGCTCCCCATGCACCCGCCACCGTGACACTTCCGAGGAAAGGCTAAACAGGCTAAGCTTGTATACAGTGACTTTTACAAAATAGATGAGGATTCCTTCTTGTGGCAGGATTTTGAAATAGGGGTTATTATTGAAAAACTAAAGGTTACCCATTTGCAAGGAGATGAGGCAAAAAAAATGCCTCAGATAATGTCTTTGAAATTCTCTTCTTCAGTGGATGGTAGAAATAAAGTCTTTGAATATTTTTAAGACATCATGTCTCCTGATACGTATGGGGGGAGGGGGATGTGAAAACTAATCATGGGTAGAAAGGAATGTGGATTTGAGGCTACAATTAGATCAACCATGATCTTATCAAACGAGAGAACAGACTTAAAGGTCCCTTCCTTTTCCCAATTCCAGTGTTCATACTTACTTTTATATTAATTTTTACCAACAGTATCACTGAATCTGAGTCTTGGTTTGAGATTTGGAGCTTTCCATAATTTCTGGAAGTTTGGAATTGAAGTGATCTTCAACTCTTGCGTAATCTCTCCAGACAAAACATCTTTCACTTTCTATAACATTGAAAGATTTCTCAATATTCTGTACGTTTCTGAATGCTTATAGTTAACAGCGTTTTCTGTTACTTTTGTATAGATGGATTTTCATCATCACTATTCAAAACATCTGTGTACAGCTGAAAGGATCTCACATGTGAATTTATGCCAGTGTAAACTAATAGATCTGTTTAGCCATTTTGTCCCTCTCTTCTGATGTTGTTCCTAGTCTGCCCTCAGGATACAGGAAGTTTAATGACTAAAGCCCCTGATTCATAAGATCACTCACAGTACTCTCCATAACACATTGTTAAACCATTCAGGAGTTCTGTTAGCCTGGTTCTCATGAGCACCAAAGGATATTCTGTTGGCTTCATTGTAGCTACGATCTTTTCTGCAAGTATGGTGCCAGTACTCACCTAAAGTACTTACTCAGGAATCCCCAAGCCATGTGTTTGCCCCTTCTCATGTAGAGTTTTGACCTTATTCTCTTATTTGCCAATGCTCACATTGGGTTAGTCACCTCTCTGACAGTTTTGCAGCTTGTGATCCAAATTGCCCTTGTGGACAACAGGGCTATCAGCTCACAACTGTCTTGTTTGGGTCTAGTTTATCTACAAAAAAAAAGGACTGCTCTTTGCAATCCAAGTATGGGTTAGTTGTCTTACTGCATGCAGAGCCAGAAGTACAGTATAATGAGACATGGAGAGCCATTAAAACAATGAACATCTTGCTACTCAATTACACATCATGTATGCCCATGCCATTCAAACGATACTGGTTCCCTTATAATAATAACATTTAAGTGTTCTGCTCTTACACAACCATACTGCCACATTTATACCTTAGATCACAGTAAATGTGTCTTCTTTCTTATTTTTGTAGTTTGGTCTAAACAAACAACATTATTCACTTCATACTTTTGGAAGAATCAACAGTTGCTTTGCTCTAAGCAGTATATCCCAGTATGTTTTACTGATTTTAGTTGGAAATTCAGGGTGTGGCGTTTACCAGATAATGAATTTCCAGTTTCTTTTCTCATACGTCACTTGCTGCAGCCCTCATCTATTTAGCCTAGCTTCAATGATGATGCTATTTAATGCATTAAAGGTGACACTTGGACTTTTATTAATATGCTGGTACTCTTAATGGAAATTATGCTAGATGCCATATTTTATGTACAAGCCACTTTATGTAACATCTTTAATTAAAGATCAATAATCCACTCAATGTCCAGTTCACCCTTTATCAACTTGTTTTGATACTAGGTTCTCTAAATGCATAAAGTAACTTCAATTCTTCAAAGATATAGTAGTTCTGTCAGACAGCCAACAAGAATTCTAAACAAATCTTCATCCCAAAGCCTCGTCCATGCCAGCTCTGTGTTTTAAAGCATTGGTGGTGAGTAGGATTGATGAGATGCATCTTTAAAGTATGTGACCTGTCTTCAAACTTCCTTTGCTTCAAGGATCCAGCAGCTAATAGGGGACAGGGACTGCTGTAGGAAGGAACAACATATTTCTAGCACTGCAAACAGACCAGGAAGAGGCATGGTGCAAACCTTTGCAGCTCACCAGCTAAGGCTCCTTCCTCCATCCGATTAATAGCCCATGATACAGTCTCCTAATAAGATCAGGCCGCACGTTCAAGTCATTCTTCCCACTCTTCCTATTCTCCCCATTACCCACTGAGATCTGGAACCCTGTTCTATGATTCCACATACCAACAGCAATAGCCCTTTCTTGAGCCTTCTCTAGAAGATCCATGGATCAAAAGGAAGCCAGACCTGGCAGGTAGTCAGTCTTCTCGTTGGACCAATGAATGAATGAATGAATGAATGAATGAATGAATGAATGAATAAATAAATAAATAAATAAATAAAGGGCAGACAGTGAAATGAAAATTGTGCAGCATATGCAGACTTCAGGATTAATCAATATCTTAATCATAGGTGTTCTACCTCTCAGGCACCACAGCCCCAAGACATGAAAGGGTTATTCATTTATCGCCAGACCTGGCATTGAAAATATTTATAGCTTGGTTTTAGAAGCACACTGTAAAGCAACAGGAGAAATGGCAAGTCATTAAGTTTGATATTCAACATATTAGACTCAAAAAGTAAATCAATGGCTAAGAATGTCCTTAACCTCAAGATCTTCACAGCTTACTCCTTTAAATGTTCTGCTTTCTGTTCTGCATATAATTAGGTGAAATATATTTGTGCAGAAATACATTTTTGACAGATAAACCACTAGCCATTAATTGACTGACAGGCCAACACTTGAAGCTGCCTCATTGTTACTTAACAATAACAAAACAAATAATTGTTAGCTACTCCAGCCAGGTTGAGACAGACCCGACTCTTAATGCACTAACCAAGCTACCTGTGAGTGGTCAGTCTCCTCTGCTACCTGTATCCATGACAGCTTTAATAATCCATTACACTCATTACCTGGTGATTTGCTGTGCATATCACCTGTATGTGTGATCTGTCTCTCATCCTGTTCTCACATGGCCCAGAGATATAAATTGCCCACACTGTTTATGAGTGATTACGGCTCATACTACCTCTGTGATCTACTACCCAGACCACATGTGAGAAACCATCAGGATCAACCATGACTAATCGAATATCTACAGTACACTGTGAAAATGATCCACTACGAGATTATTGAGGCTCTACTACTCAGGCTTTCTGCAAGTCATCTTCCCTTATCACCTGTGACCAGCCTATGATATGCACCCAAGAGCATTCTACTACTTGTGAGAGTTGATCTACCCACATGACACCAGAATAACCTAATAACCCACCCAGCCTGTAAGTGATCCACTGCCAAACTCTCCATGGGTGATCTGCTCATGTTATCTGTGAGTGTGTGTGTATGCATTCATCCATTAAAAAAAATCCCTAAAAGCTAACTATAAGATTCAGCTTTAAATTCTGAAAGTACTTGAAATGGAAAGGTAACAGGTAACTGATTTCTGACTTTTATTTGTACCTTCATAATGCATCTTGCATTCACTGTACAACATAGAGTCTCAGGGCATGGAACACTATAGCACAAAACACGCCCTTCAGCCTGCGCAGAACCATTAATCTGCCTAGTCCCATTCACCTGCACCTCCATACCCCTCTCATCCATGTGCCTGTACCTATCCTAGTTTCTCTTAAACATTGAAATCAACCCCACATCCACAATTGCTCATTCCACACTCTCAACACCCTCTCAGTGAAAAAGCTGCCCCTCTTGGTCCCCTTAAATATTTCGCCCTCAACACATGACCTTTAGTTGTAGTTTCACCCAAAATCAGTGGAAAAAGCCTGCTTGCATTTACTCCATCTATACTCCTCATTATTTTGGACACCTCTATCAAATCTCCCCTCAATCTGCTACATTCTAAGCTGAGTCCTAATCTATTCGACCTTTCCCTATAATTCAGGTCCTTGGGTTCTGGCAACATCCTTGTAAATTTTCTCTCTACTCTTTCAACCTTACTTACATCTTTTCTGTAAGTAGGTGACCAAAACTGCACACAATTCTGCAAATTAGGCATCACCAATTTCGTATACAATTTCAGCATAAGATCCCAACTCCTGAACTCAGTACATTGATTTATGAAGGCCAACTTGCCAAAAGCTTTCCTTATGACCTTATCTACCTGTGACACCGCTTTCAAGGACTTGTGGATCTTTATTTCCAGATCCCTCTGTTCTACCACACTCCTCAGTGCTCCACTGCTCCCCATGTGAGACCTACCCTGATTGATCCTCCCAAAGTGCAACACCTCACTCTTGCCCTTTTTCAGCCCATTGTTCCAGTTAGTAAAGATCATAGGCTGGTCACAGGTGATAAGGGAAGATGACTTGCAGAAATCTTTAATAGTCTTCCCTACTGTCCACTACACCCCCAATCTTGGTGTCATACATAAATTTGCCAATCCAGATTTCCATATAACCATCTAGTTGTCAAGACAATGGAACAGGGATACAATCACAGACCCAGTACAGTGCACACAGTGATATGAATTGAGTAACAAATCCCAAGGTGCAAATAAAGTTGGCATCAAAGTCCAGGCAGAGATCAAAACATTCAGAGAAATCCAAAAACCAGAATCAGGAAACAGGCAGAGTCAATATTCAGACAGACAGAGTACAGGTACAGGTACAGGTACAGATGCTGGAAAGGCTCAGAAAAATTCACTGCCACAATCAGGTGAAAACACAGGACTGAAATACACTGAGCAATAAACAGAGAGGCAAATGATAGGTGGAGCACAATGAGACACAGGTGGCAGCAATACAGGTAACAATGAGAAACAGATGAGAAATGGAGTACTCAGTAATACAGAGGCCGGAGTAGAGCAGGAGCAGGGACAGGAGCACATGGCAATACAAAACCACGGACTGACAGCTAGGGAGAAACACACAAAAAGTCAGAGTTTAACTGGAGGTACTGAGACCGGTTCACTGATACAGATGACAAACAACAATAGACTCAGCACCAATCCCTGCTGCACACAATTAGACACAGGCCTACAGTCAGAGAAGCAACCACCTACTACCACTCTCTGGCTTCTCCCACAAAGCCAATGCCTAATCCAATTTACTATCTTATCTTGAATGCCAAATGACCGAATCTTCTTGACCAACCTCCTATGCAGATCGTTATAGACAACGTCCATTGCCTGCCTTCAAGAACTTTCCTGATGATTTTCTCACAAAACACTATAAGATTGTTTAGACACATCTTACCATGCACAAATGCATGTTAACTATTCCAAATCACACCCTGTCTATTCAAATATTTATATATCTTGTCCCTTAGAATACCTTCCAATGAGTTTACCAGTCCTGATGTCAGGCTCACTGGCCTATTATTTCCTGGCTTATTCTTAGAGCCCTAAACAATTGAACAATATTAGCTATCCTCCAATCCTCCAGCATTTCACCAATGACTAATAATGTTTGAAATATTTCTGCAAGGGCTCCTGCAATTTTTGCACTAGCCTCCCAGGGGGACTGAGGGAACACCTTGTCAGGCCCCAGAGATTTATCCATCCTAATTTGCCTCAAGACAGCAAACACCTCCTCCTCTGTAAACTGTATATGATCCATGACCTCGATGCTCCATTGCCTCACTTCTATAGGCTTTGTGTCTGTCACCCGAGTAAATCCAGATGTCAAAAAAAAGTCCATTTAAGATCTCTTCCATCTCTTACAGACCCACGCCTAGACTACCACTCTGATCCTCTACAGCAGAGGTCCCCAACCTTTTTTGCACCATGGACAGGTTTAATATTGACAATATTCTTGCGGACCGGCTGACGGGGGTGGAGGGGGGGTACGGGTGGAGGTGTTCAAGTTCAAAAGTGTGTGACCGGGAATGAGGAAAGGTGCAGCTGGCTCATATCGTTTTATATCGCCAAATCATATTGTTTCCTTGCGGCCCGGTAGCACATGCTTTGCGGCCCGGTGGTTGGGGACCACTGCTCCAGAGGACCCATTTTGTCCCTTGCTATCCTTTTGCTCTTAATACATCTGCAGAAGCCCTTACATCCTCCCTTACCTGTCTGCTAGAGAAAATTCATACCTGCTAGAGCAAAATCCTTATTGCCATCTCAAGTGTTCTCTTGCATTTATTATACTACTTAAGTACCTCATTTGTTCCTACCTGCCTCAACCTGCTATATATCTCCTTCTTTTTCTTAACCAGGACCTCAATATCTCTCAAAAACTGAGGTTCCCTAAATCTGTTATCTTTGCCTTTTATTCTGACAGGAAAATATAGACTCTGTACTCCCAAAATTTCACTTTTTAAGGCCTCCAGCTTACTAAGTACAACTTTGTCTTAGACAACCAGCCCCAATCCACACTTACCAGTTCCCTTCTAATGTCATCAACATTGGCCTTTCTGCAACTTAGAACTCGAGGTCTGGACTTATCCTTTTCCAAAATTAACTTGAAACTAATGGCATTATGGTCACCTGATGCAAAGTGTTCCCCTAAACAAATCTCTGTCACCTGTTCTACCATTCTGTCATACCTTTCTTATTCGTCATTTCTACCCATAAAACCTCACTGTACAAACTCTCCAGTCTGCCTGATTGAACACTGCCATGACATTGTCTCTTACTAGTAATGCCACCCCTCTCCCTTTAATCCCTCCTGCTTTATCACATCTAAAACAATGGAACCCCTAAACATTGAAATGCCAGTCCTGCCCCTCCTGCAGCCAAATCTCACTAATGGCTACAATGTGTCACAAGGAGGTGGCTGGGAATGGACCCAAGTGCAAGACACAGACACTGAAGTACTAGGGACAGGACTAGGATACAGGTCGATGGCAAGGACATGGACAGGAAAACCGGGAACCCGGAACAGGATTGGACAAGAGAGCTAGGAGCCCAGTCTTGGACTCCGAGCCAGAGAATGGAGAAGGATCCAGTACCTGGGTCTTGCCTCTGGCTCGGACCCCAGAATTTGGCAAGGACGAGGCTTGGCAGGCAGGCAGGACGAGGCTGGAGTCTTCAGGCTTGAGGCTAGAGGCTAGAGACTTGAGGCGAGGCTTGGCAGGAGGAAGGAGGCTAGAGACTTGAGGCGAGGCTTGGCAGGAGGAAGGAGGCTAGAGACTCGAGGCGAGGCTTGGCAGGAGGAAGGAGGCTAGAGACTCGAGGCAAGGCTTGGCAGGAGGAAGGAGGCTAGAGACGAGGCGAGGCTTGGCAGGAGGAAGGAGACTAGAGACGAGGCGAGGCTTGGCAGGAGGAAGGAGGCTAGAGACGAGGCGAGGCTTGGCAGGAGGAAGGAGGCTAGAGACGAGGCGAGGCTTGGCAGGAGGAAGGAGGCTAGAGACGAGGCGAGGCTTGGCAGGAGGAAGGAGGCTAGAGACGAGGCGAGGCTTGGCAGGAGGAAGGAGGCTAGAGACGAGGCGAGGCTTGGCAGGAGGAAGGAGGCTAGAGACTCTAGGCAAGGCTTGGCAGGAGGAAGGAGGCTAGAGACGAGGCGAGGCTTGGCAGGAGGAAGGAGACTAGAGACGAGGCGAGGCTTGGCAGGAGGAAGGAGGCTAGAGACGAGGCGAGGCTTGGCAGGAGGAAGGAGGCTAGAGACGAGGCGAGGCTTGGCAGGAGGAAGGAGGCTAGAGATGAGGCGAGGCTTGGCAGGAGGAAGGAGGCTGGAGACTTGAGGCGAGGCGTGGCAGGAGGCAGGAGGCTGCAGTCTTCAGGCCTGAGGCTAGGCAGGAGGCTGGAGTCTTCAGGCTAGGCAGGAGGCTGCAGGCTTCAGGCTAGGCAGGAGGCTGCAGGCTTCAGGCTAGGCAGGAGGCTGGAGTCTTCAGGCTTCAGGCTAGGCAGGAGGCTGGAGTCTTCAGGCTTCAGGCTAGGCAGGAGGCTGGAGTCTTCAGGCCTGAGGTTAGGCAGGAGGCTGGAGTCTTCAGGCTTCAGGCTAGACAGGAGGCTGTAGTCTTCAGGCTTGAGGCTAGGCAGGAGGCTGGAGCCTTCAGTCTTGAGGCTAGGCAGGAGGCTGGAGTCTTCAGGCTTCAGGCTAGGCAGGAGGCTGGAGTCTTCAGGTTTCAGGCTAGGCAGGAGGCTGGAGTCTTCAGGCTTCAGGCTAGGCAGGAGGCTGGAGTCTCCAGGCTTCAGGCTAGGCAGGCTCCTGCTGGGCAGGGTGCAGTACTCCTGGGCAGGGCACATATCACCACCTGACAGAGGCATGGGACAGGAAGGGACAGAACCAACCGCAGGTAATGGCAAGACGGCCTCTCTTACACGACGGAGGCAAGGGACAGGAAGGGACAGAACCAACCGCAGGTAATGGCAAGACAGCTTGACTTACCTGGGCAGAGGCAAGGGACAGGAAGGGAGCTAGGTACAGGGTGGCTCCAGGACAAGACTGCAGGCAAGGTGAGGCGAGAGTTACCTGCAAGACAAGGCAAGGCTTCTGGTTAAAGCAAGGTGAGACGAGAACTTCAGGCCAGGCGAGAGTTACCGGCAAGACAAGGCAAGGCTTCAGGCAAGGAAACAAAAGGCAGAGGAAGGGATACAAGGAGTAAGGACAAGAATAATCTAGCTGCCACGCCCTGCTCTCTGAAGGTATTTATGCAGCCAGCCTCAATGAGCATCAGCTGACTCAATAGAGCTCAACAAGAACAGAAACAGGGCAGACAGGAAAACCTGGAGCAAGGGTCGATGGACCGGACTCGTGAACCGGAATACGGACTTCACAGACCAGACCATGACACAATGTCAGAAGTCCATGTCCTCCTTTCACATAATACTCCTTGCATTGAAATATATGCAGCTCAGTACATTAGTCGCGTGTTGGCACGTGGCCAAGTGGTTAAGGTGTTCGTCTAGTGATCTGAAGGTCGCTAGGTCGAGCCTTGGCTGAGGCAGCGTGTTGTGTCCTTGAGCAAGGCACTTAACCACACATTGAATGCGACGACACCGGTGCCAAGCTGTATGGGTCCTAATGCCCTTCCCTTGGACAACATCGGTGGCGTGGAGAGGGAAGACTTGCAGCATGGGCAACTGACTGTCTTCCATACAACCTTGCCCAGGCCTGCGCCCTGAAAACCTTCCAAGGAGCAAATCCATGGTTTTACAAGACTAATGGATGCCTATATATATAAACATTCGTCACACCATGCTCACTCTTTTGATTCCTGACCTTGTATGTAAGCATAACTTCTTTCTCTACAACCACTCTGCTATCTGTTCTGGTACACTGGTTCCCATCCCCTTGCAACTCCAGTTTAACCTCCCCACCCACCACCACCAAGATATCAGTCCTCCAGTTCAGATGCAAACCATCCCTTCTGTACAGGTCCCACCTTCTCTGTAATGATCCAAAAATCTGAAGCCTTCCCTCCTGCACCATCTCTTTAACCACATGTTAAACTGTACGATCTTCCTCTTTCTGGCCTCTTTAGTACGTGGCATTGGCAGCAATCCTGAGATCGCTACCCTGGAGGTTCTGTCCTTTAATTTAGCATCGAATGCCCTGAATTCTGCAGGACCTTGTCACCCTTCCTACCCACGTCATTGGTACCGATGTGGACCACTACTTCTGCCAACTCACCCTCACACGTAAGAATGCCATGGATTCGATCCGAGATGTCCCTGACCCTGGCGCTCATGAAGCAACATACCATCTGGGAATCTCATTATCATCCACTGAATCTCCTTTCTATTCCTCTAATCAAGAAATCCCCTATCAATACAACTTGTTTCTTCTCCCACCCCACCGCCACCTTCTCTTCAGAGCCACAGAGCCAGACTCAGTGCCAGAGACCTGACTGCTGCGGCTTTCCTCTCAACAGTATCCAAAGCAATGTACAGTACCTGTTGTTGAGGGGAATGGCCATGGGGGGGTACTCTGCACTGGCTGCCTCTTGCTTTTCACTCTCTTGACAGTCACCCAGTTACCTGTGGCTTGCACCTTGAGTGTAACTACCTCCCTGTATGGCCTGTCTATCAACCCCTCAGTTCATTCAAGTCCAGTTCCAACTCCTTGACACAGTCTGCAGCTGGATGCACTTCTTGCTGTTGTAGACATCAGGGGCACTGGATCTCTCCCTGCCTTCCACATTACACGTATGATCTACACATGAACTCTAAGGTGCCTTTTAAAGCCATCTCCCACTTCTGTGCATTGACTGCATGGTACTCTGGGATGTCCTTAGCAGATGTACCAGGTCACTTGTAATGAGCGGGCTAGAGCACTATGATGTCATTAGTGTGCAGGTAGGACCTTTGTGTTAATTTTACTCTCACAGCTCCCTGTTGGCGGGAAGATGTGGAAAACAGCAACCTAATGTTGTCACAATGGCGGTATGGCAGGGTTAGCGAAATTCCTTTACCGCATTAGCGATCACAGATTGGGGTTTGATTCCCGCCACTGTCTGTAAGCGGTTTTTACTTTCTCCCAATGACCGTGTGGGTTTCCTGTGGATGCTCTGGTTACCTCCCACATTCCAAAAATATATTTGGTTTGGGTTAGTAAGTAGTGGGCATACTATATTAGCATTGGAAGAGTGACGATGCTTGTGGAACCAGCTCAGTCATAGCTGATTCATTTGATTTGACACAAACAATGCATTCCACTGTATCTTTTGATGCACATGCTAATCACAAATGAAGCTAATCTCTCTTAATTACACTAAAGTATCTATGCTGCCATGCGCCATAAATGCTGGAAAATACTGAGCAGGTCAAGTTGCATCTGTGGGAAGAGAATCAGTGTTAATGTTTCAAGTCAAAGACCCTTCATCAGAATTTGTTCATGTAACATTTTGTACTTCTCTACTCTGGTATACACTCCATTAATTTCAAAAGCATATTCCTAAAGCTGATCTACTTTGGGTATTTACAAATCAATTTTGTTGCAGCAAACACAAATGGGGAGAATAAATCACAGTTGTTGCTCTTGGTTCCCAGCTGGTCTTACAGCTCCTGCGTAATAAAGTTTTAGTGTGTTGATAGGCACGTTGCAGTGCCATATAACCACTAATTTTGTTGAGATATTATTCAACTGCCAAAGAATTGTCTTCACAGAGTGAACCAATAGACCATATTAAGCCTGGGATTATGTTTTGCCTTAACCTGTGCCCACATTACTAGCATAACAGCAGTGTTGAAAATACAATAAGCTATTGATATTGGACGAACCAAATACAAGCCATCATACATATCTTGATTTTAAAGGGGCATTGATCACAGTGGACATTGAAAGCAGAATAAATTTAAATGGTTCAAGTTATCTGTCCACTTTGGTTGATGGTATATATTATACATAAAGCTATGGCAGACCCACTGCTTATTTCAATTATAGGCATCCGTTAGTCCCGTGAGACCATGGACTTGCGCCTTGGAAGGTTTCCAGGGCGCAGGCCCGGGCAAGGTTGTATGGAAGACCGGCAGTTGCCCATGCTGCAAGTCTCCTCTCTTCACGCCACCAATATCGTCCCAGGGAAGGACATTAGGACCCATACAGCTTGGCACCAGTGTCGTCGTAGAGCAATGTGTGGTTAAGTGCCTTTGCTCAAGGACACAACATGCTGCCTCAGCCAAGGCTCGAACTAGAGACCTTCAGATCACTGCTTATTATGGGATAACATTCTATTGATATACTTGTTAACTTGATGGAATAAGTAGTCTATTCAGCACTGACCACATTCTTGGAGAAATTTCAGAATTATGCAAAGATTCACACTTAAAAAAAATCTTTAATCTTTAAAATGCTGTTCAAATGATACCCTCTGATGATGGATATGTATCAAGGCATTCTAGTGTGATAATCTGCTGTGCTAAACCTGAGTTAGGAATGACTAAACAGAGAAAAGAAGGGAAATTTTGATTTATTGGGTGTATGGTTCTCACCTCAGCCTAACTTAGTTTTTCTTTTGAATCCCAGATTTAAAATCTCCAGAGCTTTCTTTGCAGTGTATAGTTGAGAATGTATCCTTGGCGACCCCATCACCAGGTAATGTAAGTGCTGCTCTGTCATATAATTGTAAACAAAAGTGTGCTGTGTGCTAAAGAGAGGAAGCTGTGAGAGGATATGGTAGATCTTTCCTGACAAACAGGAACAAATAAAACTCAACGATTCACTCTGGCACTGTGTTCGCCATACGAAAAAGTCACCTGGCTGCAGACTTCAGAAAGGCGGTGAGCTCGGAAAATGAGGCATTCTTGTACAGTTCACGAGGGCATGGCAATCGTCAGAACGCTGCATTCTCCTTGTTGACTGCTGCCCCCCGGACACACGCAGAATCAGAACCAGGTTTATTACCGATGTGTTATATTGACATGAAATTTGTTGTTTTGTCACAGCAATAACATGCAGAAACTTAAAATTACTATAACTTACAAAATAAATAAATAATGCATGAAAAGGAATAATGAAGTAGCGTTCATGCATTGAGGAATCATTCAGAAAGTTGATGGCAGAGGGGAAGATATTTTTCTGAATTATTAAGTGTGATCGGAATGGGGTTTCCCCTTCACCGCCATCAATACTGCCCAGATCCACATCTCCTTCATTGCCCACACACATTCAAGTTCAAGTTTATTGTTGTCTGACTGTACATACATACTTACATACAACCAAATGAAACAACATTCCTCCAGACAACATATGTCATGCCCAACACATAATTGAAAAAATATTATACTATAAATAAATGTAGCCCCCCCGGCCACCCTCAGGGTTGCTCGGCCGCTGTCATCTAGGGAAACAGCCCTTGGCCCCGGCAAACTGGTAATTCGTTTGTGTGGATGCTGTGTGATGTACCCCACCCCGCCCAAATAACAGACAAAATAAAGACCAGATACGATTAAATGATTTACAGTTTATAGATATTACTGGAACTATATAATTAAGAGAGAATAAAATATAAAAGGAAAATAAAAGGCGTCACACTTATCAAAGTTCAATCTCTTCGTGCACAAAACCATTGGAGCTCAAGGACCTTCTTCTTGACCCTGCGACCCCTCGGACCACCTCAACCGGCTGCCTGGGACCAACAACGATGGTCGACCAGACGCTCCACATGAGTCCGTCTCCTTCTCCTCGCCGAACGCCCTCCTCGGGGTCTGACCCCGTTAGCGGACATCACAGCTCATCGTCCATCCTCTGTCTCGCTCTCCCGCCTTCTGCCCCAAAACCTCACGCATACAGTATCTTCAAATAAACCAAAAACATAACAACTATCCCAATTGGTTAATAACATCTTTCTTATCACACTCTAAACCAAAACAAGCTGCTAGAGCAAACTTTCTCAGCGTTTAACACAACAAAGCCGCATTCCCCAGATTAACATAACAAAGATGCCATTTTAATTAGCCTCCACAGTAATATAAAAGTCGAAACCCCCTTACATAAGTTAGTAAAATATAATTGAAAAATGTATGTAGTAAAGTGCAGCACAGTAAATCAGTAAACAGCTCGCTCTCCTCATGACCAGACCTCAGTGGTGGCAGGGTATTCATTAGTCTCACAGCCTGAGGGAAGAATCTGTTACCCAGTCTGACAGTACGAGTCCTGATGATTCTGTACCTCCTTCCTGACGGTAGTGGGTTAAAGAGATCGTAGGATGGATGGTAGGGATCCTCAACAATGCCTCATCTGCAGTGCTCCACACCACACAGTGATGCAGCCTGACAGGACATTCTTGATGGTGCTCCAGTAGATAGTTGTTAGAATGGGAGCAGGGAGCCTTGCCTGCCTCAGTCACCTCAGAAAGTGTAGTTGCTGCCGTGCCTTCTAAAGTGAGGATGTGCTCCAGATCCAGCTTAGATCATCTGTTATGTGCACCGCAAAAAGCTTTCTGCTCTTCACTCTCTCCAGAGAGGAGCCATTGATGTGCAGTGGAGAGTGGTTGATATGTTCCTTCCTGAAATCCATAATCATTACTTTTGACTTCTCTACACTGGGACTCAGCTTGTTGTTCTCACACCATTTGACAAGCCTCTCTACCTCCTCACTGTATGCCCTCATCATTGTTGCTGATGAGGCCAACTACTGTAGTATCATTGGAAAACTTCATCGTGCGGTTTGAGCTGAACCTCCCGTGCAGTCATGAGTTAGTAAATTGAATAGCAGTGGACTGAAGGGAACTAGTGCTCAACGTGATCGAGCTTGAGATGTTGCTGCCAGCTTGGACCGATGCAACAAGACCGAGTGGAGGGCCAAAGCTATGGCATCATTAGTGGATCAGTTTGAATAGTAGCTGAACTGGACAGGGTCCAATGTAGCTGGAAGGTGGAATTTTCTATAATCCATTACCAGCTACTCAAAGCACTTCATGATGAGAGGTGACCTGACGAAGGATGAGAGGTGACCTGATAGAGGTGTATAAGATGACGAAAGGCATTGACTGTGTGGATAGCCAGAGGCTTTTCCCAGGACGTAAATGGGTAATATGAGGGGCCTAGTTTTAAGGTGCTTGGAAGCTTGGTGCTTAAGGTGTTTTAAGGTACAAGATGGATGTCAGAAGTACGTTTTTCACACAGAGAGTGCTGGGTGCATGGAATGCACTGCCAGCAAAGGTGGTAGAGGCAGATACAACAGGGGCTTTTAAGAGATTTTTAGATAGGTACATGGAACTTAGAAAAATAGAGGTCTATGTGGTAGGGAAACTCTAAGTAGCTTCTAGAGCAGACTCGATGGGCCGAATGGCCTACTTCTGTTCCTATATCTTATGGTCTTATGTTCTTACGAACGTTCCTCAATGCCATATCATTCAATTGGTCAAATCGTGCATTAAAAAGCATTCAGCCTGTCAGAAAGGGAGGCATCGCTGCCATTGAAGTGCAGGATAGTCTCGTAATCAGTCATGGTTGTAAACCGTGCCTCATGCGCCGTGTGAGTCTGGATTTTCTGTGTACTCACTCTTCGCCTTTCTGATGGCACAGGACAGCGTGGCTCTTGCTGACTTCAGGGTCATCCTGTCTCCTGATCTGAAGGCAGCGTCCCAATCCCTAAGCAGTGCATGAACCTCAGCAGTCAACCATGGTTTCTGGTTTGCTCCAGCAGTGTAGTGTTTAATCATGGTAATCCCTTCAAAGCGCTTTCCTATGTAGTCAGTCACCAATCGCATATATTTATCAATGTTGACGTGATGATCATAGGTGGCCACCTCCCTGAATATGCTGTAGTCCAAGCTTTCGAAGTGGCCCTGTAGCACTGAGTTAACATCTTCTGGCCCGGTCCTGATCTCCCTGAGAACACATCTGCCCTTAATCTATCTTCCTGCCACCAAAACAAGGATAGGCTTCCCCTTGTCCTTGAGCCTCTGCATCCCGCACTCCATTTTCCATAAATTCCACATCTACAATGGGATCCTACCAATAAACATATTTTTCCCTCTCCCCAACTCTCCTCTTCCCACAGTGATTGCTATCTACATGACTCCCTTATCCACTCGTCCCACCCCACTGATCTCTCTCTTTACACCTATCCCTCCTAGCAGGACAAATACAACACCTGCCCCCTACACCTCCTTCCTCACCACCATTCAGGGCCCCAAACAGTCCTTGCAGGTGAGGCGATACTTCACCTGCGTATCTGTCAGTGTCATCCACTGCATCCAGAGCACCCGTGTGGTCTTCCTTACATCAGTAAAGTCCACCATGTACTGGGGGAGAACTTGGTCAAGCACATTCATTCCTCTACCACTAAAAGCAAAAATTTTCAGTGGCCACATATTTCAACTTGACTTCCGATTCCCATTCTGGCATGTCAGTCCATGGCTTCCTCTACTGCCATGACGAGGACACACTCAGGTTGGAGTAGCAACATTTGATAATCCCATCTGTGTAACTTAATGACATGTACATTAATTTCTCTTACATCCAGTAATATACTCCTCCTTCCCTTTCTCCAATGATCCACTATCCTCTCCTATCAGGTTCCTCCCTCTTCAGCCCTGTACCTTTTGCATCTATCATCACACAGTTTCTTATTTCATCTCCTCACCTTCCCTTCACCTGGTTTCACCTTTCACCTGCTACCCTGTATTCCTACCCCTTCAGCAACCTTCTTATTCTGGTTTATTCTCTCTTCCTTTCCAGTCTTAGCGAAGGGTCTTGTTCTGAAAGATGATATGACCATAAGATACAGGAGCAGAATTAAGGCATTTGGTTCATCAAGTCTGCTTCAACATTTCATCATGGCTGATCCAATTTTCCTCTCAGCTCCAATCTCCTGCCTTCTCACTTTGTTCCTTCATGCCCTAAAAATCCAAGAATCTATCAAACTTTGCCCATTCTCCTAATCTTTCTCAGTCCTTCTGTAGCCTCCCTACTTCCTCAAATCTATCTGCCACTGCACCTATCTTCATATCATCTACAAACTTTGCAACAAAGCCATCAATTCCATCATCCTTATCATTGACATGTAACGTAAAAAGAATCGGCCCCAACACAGACCCCTGTGGAACTCCGCTAGTCACCAGCAGCCAATCAGAAAAGGCTCCCTTTATAGCCTCCTGCCGATCAACTACTGCTTTATCCATGCTAGAATATTTCCTGTAATGCTGTAGGCTTGTAGCCTGTTAAGAAGCCTCATTTGTGGCACCTCGTCAAGTCCTTCTGAAAATCCATATACATAACATCCACCAATTTTTCTTTGTCTCTCCTGCTTGTTGTTTCTTCAAAGAATTCCAACAGATTTGTCACACGAGATTTTCCCTTGAGGACACCTATTTTATCCTGTGCCTCCAAGTACCTGAGACCTCATTCTTAATAATCGACTCCAACATCTTCCCAACTACTGAGGTCAGACTAATTAGCCTATAGCTTCCTTTCTTCTGCCTCCCTCCCTTTTTAAAGAGTGGAGTGATATTTGCATTTTTCCAGTCTTCCGGAACCAATTCAGAATCTAGTGGTTCTTGAAAGATCATTAATAATGCCTCTGCAACCTCTTCAGCCACCTTTTTCAGAACACTGAAGTGTACACCATTTGGTCCAGGTGACTTGTCTACCTTCAGCCCTTTCAGTTTCCCAAGAACCCTCTCTCTAGTAATGGTAACTTCACACACTTCATGACTCTTGACACCTGGAACTTCCACCATACTGCTTGAGCGTTCCATAGTGAATGCTGATACAAAATAATTATTTAGTTCATCGACCATTTCCTTATCCCATATTACTACCTCTCCAGCATCATCTTCCAGTGGTCTGATGTTCAATCTCACCTCTCTTTTACACTTTATGTAACTGAATAACCTTTAGGTATCCTCTTTAATATTATTGGCCAGCTTACTTTTGTATTCCAGTTTTCCCTTCTTAATAATGTCTGTAGTTGCCCTCTGTTGTTTTTTTAAATCTTCCTAATCCTCTAACTTCCCACTAAGTTTTACTCTATTATATGCCCTCTCTTTGGCTTTTATGTTGGCTTTGATTTCTCCTGTTAGCCACAGTTGTGTCATCTTGCCTTTGAAATACTTCTTCCTCTTTGGGATGTATATATCCTGTGCCTTCCAAATCGTATCCAGAAATTCCAGCCATTGGTGCTCTGCTGTCATCCTTGCCAGTGTTCTTTTCCGATCAATTCTGGCCCACTCCTCTCTCATGCCTCTGTAATTTTCTTTACTCCACTCTAATACTGATGCATCTGACTTACGGTCCTGCTTCTGAAATTTCAGGGTGAGTTTAATCATATTATGATTACTCCCCTAAGGGTTCTTTCACCTTCAGCTCTCTAATCAATTCTAGTTCATTGCACAACACCCAATCCGGAAAAGTTGATCCCCTGGTGGGCTTGACCACAAGCTGCTCTAAAAAGCCATCTTGTAGATATTCTAGAAATTTTCCTTTTTGGAATCCAGCACCAACCTAATTTTCCCAATCTGCATGCATATTGAAATCCCCCATGACTATTATAACATTGCTCTTTTGGCATGCATTTTCTATTTCCAGTTGTAATTTGTAGACCATATCCTTACTATTGTTTGTGGGTCTGTATATAGGGTTTTTTTTTTATCCTTGTAGTTCCTTAGCTCTACCCACAAAGATTCAACACCTTCCAACCCTATGTCACCTCTTTCTAATGATTTAATTTCATTTTTTACCAATAGAACAATGCCACCCCCTCTGCTTTCCTGCCTGTCCTTTTGATACAATGTGTATGTTTGGACATTAAGCTCCCAGCTATAATCTTCTTTCAGCCATATTTCAGTGATGCCCACAACATCATACCCGCCAATCTGCAACTGTGCTACAAGTTCATCTACCTTATTCCATATACTGCAACCATTCAATTATCACACCATCAGTCCTCTATTCACTCTTTTCGATTTTGTCTGCCTTTTATATTGTGACACATTCTGCAATTTTGCCCTATCAACAGCCTCTCCTTTCTACACGTTGCCTCTGTTTGTAAACCAGCAACCCTCATCTTCAGCACAATCATCAGCATTTCCTATGATACCCTTCGCAGTTCAGGCCACTAGTCACACTATGCTTAACCTTTTGATTCCTAACTTTGTTAGAGATCTTCCCAATATCTGCATCCAGCGAGCTTCGCACAGGCCGGGGAGAAATGTTTAAAATAGGAGCATTTCGCGGGGCTTGGCGCATCAGCGGCGGACCAATCAATTCAAAGAGACAGTGAGCTTCACCCAGGTTGGGGAGAAGAGCACAGACACAGTAGCTCATCATCGCACGAAGATGCTGAGAAAGCTCCGAAATAAAAGAAAGACATTTTCTAGCGGAGCAGTTGTCAGAGTAGTGTAAGTCAGAGTAGTCGAGCTTTGGCGCATCAGGGTTTCAGCGAGGATGGGCCTAGGCAAGGTAGGTTACTTTTGTTCCCCTATAACTAGAATAGTGGGTATGACTGAGAGGCCAATTTTCTGCTCTGTGTGTGAGATATGGGATGTCCTGGAGACTTCCAGCCTCCCTGATGGCCACATCTGCGCCAGGTGCATCGAGCTGCAGCTCCTTAGAGATCGAGTTAAGGAACTGGAACTGCAGCTCAATGACCTTCGGCTTGTTGGGGAGAGTGAGGAGGTGATAGTCAGGAGTTACAGGCAGGTAGTCACCATGGGGCCACAGGAGACAGATTAAGTGGGTGACCGTCAGGAGAGGGAAGGGAGAGTGTCAGGTAATGGAAAGCACCCCTGATATGTGGCTGTTCCTGTAACAATAAGTACCCCTGTTTCAGTACTGTTGGAGGGGACAACCTACCTGAGGGAAGCAACAGTGGCTGTGTCTCTGGCATTGCATCTGGCCCTGTGGCTCATAAGGGTAGGGAATGGAAGAGGATAGCAGCGATAATAGGGGACCCTATAGAATGGGGGACAGGTAGGTGATTCTGTGGGCATGAAAAAGAAACAAGGATGGTAGTTTGCCCCCAAGGAGCCAGGGTTCATGTTGTTTCTGAGCGCGTCCATAATATCCTGAAATAGGAGGGTGAGCAGCCAGAGGTCATGGTACATATTGGTACCAACGACATAGGTAGAGAAAGGCTGGAGGTCCTAAAAGCATAATACAGGGAGTTAGGAAGGAAGCTGAGAAGCAGGACCTCGAAGGAAGTTATCTTGGGCTTGCTGCCTGTGCCATGCAACAGTGAGGATAAGAATAGAATGAGGTGGAGGATAAATGTGTGACTGAAGGACTGGAGTAGGGGGCAGGAATTCAGATTTTTGTATCATTGGGACCTCTTCTGGGGCAGGTGTGATCTGTACAAAAAAGACTGGTTGCACTTCAATCCAAGGGGGACCAAAATCCTGGCAGGGAGGTTTGCTAATGTTATTGGGGAGGGTTTGAACTAGATTTGCAAGATAGTGGGAACTGAAATGAAGAGGCAGAGGATGGGGAGGTTGGAGCACAGTTTGTATGGAGTTTGTGAGGAAGGACAGGCAGATGCACTCAGCCAGGTGGTTTGAGATGTGTCTATTTTAATGCAAGGAGCACCAGAAACAAGGGGGATAAACTTAGAGTGTGGATCAATAATTGGAACTGTAATGTTGTGTGGCCATTACAGAGACTTGGATGTCTCAGGAACAAGAACGGTTGCTGAATGTGCCAGGCCTTAGGTGTTTCAAAAATAACAGAGAGGGAGGCAAAAGAGGAAGGGATGTGGCATTGCTAATTAAGGATAGTGTCATGGCTGCAGAAAAGGAGGAAGTCATGGAAGGATGGTCTGCTGAGATAGTGTGGGTGGAAGTCGGAAACAGGAAAGGGTCAATAACTTTACCGGGTGTTTCCATAAACTCCCCAGTAGTAATAGGGGAGCAGGTAGGGAGGCAGATTCTAGAACGGTGCAATAATAATACGGTAGTTGTGATGGGAGATTTTAACTTTCCTAATACTGATTGGCATCTTCTTAGTGCAAGGGGTTTAGATGGGGTGGAGTTTGTTAGGTGTGTTCAGGAAGTTTTCCTGACGTAATATGTAGATAAACCAACTAGAGGAGAGGCTGTACTTGATCTGGTATTGGGAAATAAACTTGGTCAGGTGTCAGATCTCTTGGTGGGAGAGCGTTTTGGAAGTAGTGATTACAGCTACTAGTAGTGAGCCGTAGATATAGTGTATATGGATTTTAGCAAGACATTTGATAAGGTATCCCATGCAAGGCTTATTGAGAAAGTAAGGAGGCATGGGATCCAAGGGGACTTTGCTTTGTGGATCCAGAACTGGCTTGCTCACAGAAGGCAAAGAGTGGTTGTAGATGAGTCATATTCTGCATGGAGGCCGGTGACCAGTGGTGTGTCTCAGGGATCTGTTCTGGGACCCCTACTCTTCGTTATTTTTATACAAGACCTGGATGAGGAAGTGGAGGGATGGGTTAGTAAATTTGCGGGTGCCACAAAGATTGGGGGTGTTGTGGATAGTGTGGAGGGCTGCCAGAGGTTACAGTGGGACATTGAAAGGATGCAAAACTGGGCTGAGAAGTGGCAGATGGAGTTCAACCCAGGTAAGTGTGAGGTGGTTCATTTTTGTAGGTCAAATATGATGGCAGAATATAGCATTAATGGCAAGATTTTTGGCAGTGTGGAGGATCAGAGGGATCTTGGGGTCCGAGTCCACAGGACACTCAAAGCTGCTACGCAGGTTGACTCTGTGGTTAAGAAGGCATATGGTGTATTGGCCTTCATCAATTGCAGGATTGAGTTTAAGAGCCGAGAGGTGATGTTGCAGCTATATAGGATCCTGGTCAGACCCCACTTGGAGTATGGTGCTCAATTCTGATCGCATCACTACCGAAAGGACATGGAAACCACAGAAAGGGTGCAGATGTTGCCTGGATTGGGGGCATGCCTTATGAGAATAGGTTGAGTGAACTCGGACTTTTCTCCTTGGAGTGATGGAGGATGAGAGGTGACCTGATAGAGGTGTACAAGATAATGAGAAGCATTGATCGTGTGGATAGTCAGAGCTGACTATCACAAGAGGGCATAGTTTTAAGGTGCTTGGAAGTAGGTACAGAGGAGATGTCAGGGGTAAGTTTTTTACGCAGAGAGTGGTGAGTGCGTGTAAAGGCCTGCCGGTGGCGGTGGTGGAGGTGGAAACATTAGGGTCTTTTAAGAGACTCCTGGATGGATACATGGAGCTTAGAAAAATAGAGGGCTATGGATAAGCCTAGGTAGTTCTATGGTAAGGACATGTTCGGCACAGCTTTGCGGGCTGAAGGGCCTGTATTGTGCTGTAGGCTTTCTATGTTTCTATGTTTCTAACTCTATCTCCTTCACCATAGCGCTGGAATGGGCTAGGAACGAACAATTTGGGAAACATTTAATTGGGGTAAGGGTAGATATGATCCAATTAGGCAGGAACTTGAGAGCATAAATTGGGATCAGATGTTCTCAGGAAAATGCATGGCAGAAATGTGGCAAAAGTTCAAGGAACATTTGCATAGAATTCTGAATAGGTATGTTCCATTGAGGAAGGGAACGGATGGTAGGGTTAAAGAACTATCGTGTATAAAGGTTGTAGAAAATCTAGTTAAGAAGTAAAGAAAAGCTTACAAAAGGTTTAAGTAACTAGGTACTGTTAGAGCTCCAGAAAATTACAAGGTTGCTAGGAAGGAGCTTAAGAATGGAATTAGGAGAGCCAGAAGGGGTTATGAGAAGGCATTGGTGAGTAAGATTAAGGAAAACCCCAAGGCTTTCTACAAGTATGTGAAGAGCAAGAGGATGAGCCATGTGTGAATAGGACCATTCAGGTGTGATAGTGGAAATGCGAGCATGGAGTCAGAGGAGATAGCGTAGGTACTTAATGAACACTTTGCTTTAGCATTCAGCAGGGAAAAAAGAACTTGGCAATTGTGGGGATGACTTACAGCAGACTGAAATGCTTGAGCCTTTAAGAAAGAGGATGTGCTGGAGCTTTTGAAAAGCATTAAGTCAGATAAGTCACTGGGACCGGATGTGATATAGCCCAGGCTACTGTGGGAAGCGAGGGAGGAGATTGCTGAGACTCTTGCAATGATCTTTGTATCATCAATAAGGATGGGAGAAGTACCGTTGGATTGGAGGGTTGCAAATGTTGTTCCCTTGTTCAAAAAGGAGAGTAGAGATAACCCAGGAAATTATAGACCAGTGAGTCTGACTTCAGTGATGGGCAAATTGTTGGAGAAAATTCTGAGAGGCAGGATTTATGAGCATTTGGAGAGACATAATCTGATTAGGAATAGTCAGCATGGCTTTGTCAAGGGCAGGTCATGCCTTATGAGCCTGACTGAATTTTTTGAGGATGTAATAAAACACATTGATGAAAGTAGAGCAGTGGATGTAATGAATATGGATTTCAGTAAGGCATTTGATAAAGTTCTCCATGCAAGGCTCCTTCAGAAATTAATGAGACATGGGATCCAAGGAGAGCTTGCTTTGTGGATCTAGAACTGGCTTGCGCACAGAAGGCAAATGGTGGTTGTAGATGGTCCATATTCTGCATGGAGATCGGTGACCGGGATGTTCCACAGGGATCTGTTCTGGGACCTCTGCTTTTTGTGATTTTTATAAATGATCTGGATGAAGAAATAGAAGGGCAGGTTAGTATGTTTGCTGATGGCACAAAGTTTGACACTGTTATGGATAGACTGGAGGGTTGTCAGAGGTTACAGCAGGACATCGATAGGATGCAGAACCGGACTGAGAAGTGGCAGATGGACTTCAACCCAGGTAAGTGTGAAGTGGTTCATTTTGGTAGGTCCAGCTTGAAGACAAAATATAATATTAATGGTAAGACTCATGGCAGTGCGGTTGATCTGAGAGATCTTTGGGTCCGTGTCCATAGAATATTGAAAGCTGCTGTGCAAGTTGACAGTTTAGTTAAGAAGGCATATGGTGTGTTGGCATTCATCAACTGTTGGATTGTCTTCAGGAGTTGAGAGGCAATGTTACAGCTATATAAGACCTTGATCAGATCCCACTTGGATACTGTGTTCAGTTCTGGTCACTTCACTACATACAGGAAGGATATGGATACTATAAGAGAGTGCAGAGGAGATTTACAAGGATGTTGCCTGGATTGGAGAGTGTACCTTATGAGAATAGGTTAAGTGAACTCAGCCTTTTCTCCTTGGAGCAATGGAGGATGAGAGGTGACCAGATAGAGGTGTAGCCAGGGCATCAAGGGTTATGGTGAGAAGGCATGTGAATGGGACTAAATGGGAGAATGGATCAGCTCATGATAAAATGGCGGAGCAGACTCGATGGGCCAAATGGCCTACTTCTGCGCTCCTTTGTCTTATGGTCTTATGGTCTTATAAGAGGATGAGGGGCATTGTTCATGTGGATAGCCAGAGGCTTTCCTCAGGGCTGAACTGGCTAACATGAGGGGGCATAGCTTTAACGTGCTTAGAAATAGGTACCAAGGGGATGTCAGGGGTAAGTTTTTCAGACAGTCTTTTAAGATCCTCTTAGAAATATTGATGGCTTTGCACTTGGGAAATTCTAGGCAGTCAGCACTACATTGTGGGCCAAAGGGCCTGTAGTGAGCTGTAGATTTCTATGTTCTATGTTCTATGTTCATAACCTCTCCACTAACTTTTTCTGCCACTCTGATTCCCATCTCCCTGCAACTCTAGTTTAAACCACACCATGCAGCATTAACAGTCCCCCTGCAGTTTAGGTGCAAGCCATCTCTTCTGTACAGGTCCCACTTTCCCTAGACAACAGCCCAATCATCCAATAATGTTAAGCCCTCCCTCCTACACCAACTCCTTAGACATATATTAAACTTTTTAACCTTCCTCATTCTGGCCTTACTAGCATGTGGCATGGGAAGCAATCCTGAGATCAGATCCCTGGAAGCTCTGCCCTTTAACTTAGATCTAACTCCCTGTGGTAAACCATGTATATATGTTGTCACTGGGTTAACTGTCTGGACACGCCCCCCCCCCCCCCGCTGACTGCCTCTGTGGCTCCTCCCACAGATTCTGGTATAAAGATGTTTCGTCTTGCCCCTCCCCCTCAGTCCGGGGGCAGACACTCACCATGGAGGTCGTATTGTACAGCGAATAAAAACTTTTCGGTATTTTACCTAACCTCGGGCTTTTGGAGTTATTGAAGGTGCTTCACTCCCTGAACTATCCATGCAGAACCTCATCTTTTATCCTACCCATATCACTGGTCCCTACATGGAGCACAACCCCTGGCTGAAAGGATCACTGGTCATTCTTCTCCTCAGATACTGCCTGACCTGGAGTTGCTCCAGCATTTTGTGTGTGTTGCTCTGAATTTCCAACATTTCAGAATTTCTTTTATCTACCATTGAGAGTTAGTGTCCTGTACTTCCTCCTTGATGGTCGAAATTTGAAGAGGGCACGCCTCAGAAAGAGAGGGAAAGAGAGAAATCTATTGTCTGCCATTATAAGTTTCAGTGAAATACAAAGGAAGTTTACTGTGATAATCTTTCAATAGTTAAGGATTTGTCTCCCATCCACATAGGTTTGGTGAGAAGGTGATTCATTCCTTCACTCTTTTTCAGCTATCTCCAAACAGGCCGAACTGGTGCAGCATCTAATTGCAGTTGTCTCTTAGCTCTTGCAAAGCTTATCACTTCGGAATGGACCTCTCTGTCATCACCTCCAAAGCTACTTCATTAGATAGAGTAGTTCTGAGGAATCATTTTACTCTGCAGCTATTTTTTTTTTAGCTTATCTAGAGTGCAGGACAATTTTAAGGCCTAATATCAGCCTTTTAAGAGTTGCTAGAAGTGAATGTTCCACCTTGTATTCCTACATGTTTTCAGCAGATTATAATTTGTGCACCAATCAAATGATTGACTCAGCAAGTATAGGTTGGACACTGAAGCAGATAACACTGGGATCACATTACTTTCCCTTTCTATATTCTGTCTGAAGCAAGTTTCATAAATTTACACAATTTACCCATTTTCTTATTGAAAATTTATCACTCTTGGACTGGATTTCCCTGTTTTTACTACCATGCAGTTTGCTGCACTGTTTCCATAAATTCTTTCTCTGTACTAAACCTATCAAAGCAATATACACCACTCAATAACATTCAGATCAATATACATTAATTTATAATTACATACATTAAATGAAATTTTTCGTTCGCAATCTGACAACTAAGCATGTCAAATTGATTTGGGCAACCTTTGTTTCCCACGAATATCTGTCAGCACTGAGTACAAAGGAATGGATCAGACTCACTTTAATCTAGCTTGTTGATGATGGTTGTACAAATTGGGGGAAAGGGAAATGGGTCTCAGCTGGATTCCACCAGCTTTTGCTTTACAGTGGGAAAAAAATTGCTTTTCTTCCTTTTCCATGCTTCAGTTAACTCACATAAACAATTTATAATTTTCTCTTGAATTCCATAAGCTACAGTCTTCTACTACAAGCTGCTTGCGTAGATCCCTATGAGATTATTTTAAAAAATTATTGTTACATTAATCTTATCTACACTACATTCAAAAATCGCCTTGAGAACTTGCCAATATACTGTAATTGTTCACTGCTAAAGCCATTTTGATTTTTATCACATGCAATTCAAAATGTATGTTCATGCAATTTATCCTCATAATAGTCTCTACAACTAATCAACCAACAGTAGTTCATGTTCTTGACTACCCCCTATTTTAGCAAAATTGTATACACAAATTATATCATTTTGGAACGAAGAACTAAGTTATTAGATCATGTTTGAGAAACAACATGTTCTGAAATGGATTGATCAGAAATAGGAAAGAGTTCAGGGTGAGTTCTTATTAAGTTAGAGCTCAATACTGAGAAATTCAACATCATGGTAAAATAGGAACTCAAGGGTACATGACATCAGTGACACAGCTGATAAAACCACTGCTTCACAGTGCCGGAGAATCAGATTAAGTGCTGTCCTTATATGGTGTTTTTGGAGTTTGTGTGGCCACATGGGATTCCAGTGTCCTCCCACATCCCAGAAATGTGCTGGTTAGGTAGATTAATTGGCCACTGCAAATGGCACTAGTGTATTGATGCTTGGTAGAATCTGGGGGAATTGATGTAAATGTGGGGAGAATAAAAAATGAGATTAATGTATGGTCATTGTAATTGGATGCTTGATGTATTGCATTTAATTATCAATACCTGAGAGCATGCATTTAAGGTAAAACTGGGTAATTTCAAAGGAGATGTGAAGGACAAGTTTAGTTGGCCATTTGATTCCTAATTTTATTGGTTGAGGACAACGGTGTGGAGCAAAGGACCTTTTCCTGAGCTGTACTGTCCTATGTTCTATGTTCTATGAATTGGTGAGCAGAAAGGCCTACTTGCATGTTGGCAGTGGAAAAGAACTAGGACAGACAGGTCGGTGGGGGAATGGAGCGGGGAGTTGAAATGGCATTGCAACCATCAGCTCAAGTTGGCCATTGTGGACAAAGTGCAGGTGCTTGGCAAGTCAGTCACCTAGTCTTCGTTTGGTGTCAGCAATCAATAAAACCAGCCTCACCTTACTGACCAGTCAACAGAATGGACAAACCCAGAAGACAGTGGCCTGACATTAGCCATTTTCAATGTATGAGATAGTTATAGAGATGGGTCAGGGAGTAAAATGTTAATGAGTGTCAAGATCTAAAAAACAGCCAGATTCTTACTCCCCATTCTGGTACAGATTATGCATGTTGGCTATCGTCCTCATTGGCTTTGCTGGGTGTAGTCAAGGTTCTTCAGTGCTGACCCCCAGGCAGAGGAATCATTGTTTTGGCTTGCTGATGGGGATAATTATACCCTGCTGGACCCTTCCATAAGCTTCTCTCTGCTCAACCAATTGTATGGCAAGATGGGAGGGTCAAAATTAGTCACTTCAGTGCATGATGAGTTTAGGAAAGCTTTGAATGCAACTCTTCAAGTGAAGTAGGATAGGAAACTTTGGCTCCATTCAGCTCGACTCATATTCAATCACAAACTTATGGACCTACATAGTGATTATTAACACCTATTTTAGGCATAGTATTAAATATGGCAGATATATATACTTGACACTCAGTTATCACTCGGATACCTGCTCATTAATGCAACTATCTAATCAGCCAATCATGTGGCAGCAATTCAGTACATAAAAGCATGCATATATGGTCAAGAGATTCTGTTGTTGTTCAGACTAAATATCAGAATGGAAAAGAAATGTGATCTAAGTGACTTTGACTGTGGAATGATTGTTTCTTGCCAGATTGGGTTGTTTGACTATCACAGACACTACTGATTTCCTGGGATTTTCAAGCACAATCGTCTCCAGAGTTTACGGGGTATGGTGTGAAAAAAAAACATCCAGTCAGCAGCAGTTCTATGGGCAAAAATGTCTTGTTAATGAGAGAGGTCAGAGGAGAATGGTCAGACTGGTTCGAACTGACAGGAAAGTGACAGTATCTCAAATAACCACTTGTTAAAACAATGATGTGCAGAAGATCATCTCTGAATGCACATGTCAAAAATTAAAGTGGATGGTCTACAACAGCAGAAGATCATGAACATACATTCAGTGGCCACCTTATTAAGTACAGGAGATACCTAATGTATGTGAGATGAGTCTAGTACAATTAGATTTATAGATTTGGAAATTACACTAGTCTAAGATCAAATTGGCTATTTTTCACAAGGTTCCAAGCTCCCTGTTGTAACCATAATTCTGGATAATAAAACTATTTGGAGAAAGAAACTCAGATAGAGACAGGCACTCACCAGGAAGGTTCTGACTGACTAACATTATCTTTTCCTACAGAAGGCTGCTATATAGCCAACATTAATGTTGTGGAATCTTCTATGATGTTTCCAAGTCAACCATTCCCAAAAAGTCACAACTCTTTCATACCAAGAAGGATAAGCTGCCATGTCCAGATAGATTTATAACCGATCAATCCAACTAACCAAATATTTCTTTTTAAAAGTAACAGAGTAATACCCAGCACATCAGATCACATCTTGTGCTTCATTTTGTATTGTCACAATGATAATAGAGATCACAAAGGAGATTATTGGGTACATGTTGTGAGGATGCCTGATAAGGAACCTTATTGAGTCAGTGATGCTGAAGGAGATGATAATGACCATGGAATTCTTAAGAGTGAGGGTGAGCAGCCAGAGGTCAAGGTGCACATAGGCACCAATGAGATAAGTAGAAAGGGGGAAGGGTTTCTGCATCGCGAGTATAGGGAGTTAGGGAAGAAGCTGAAGACCTCCAAGGTAGTAATCTCTGGATTATTCCTAATGCCACGTGCTAGTCAGGCACTGTGCTAGATGAACGAGTGACTGAGGAATTGGTGCAGTGAGTAGGGTTTCAGGTTCCTTTTCTGTGTCAGGGTTGACCTGAACAGGAGGGGCGGGTTGCAGCTAAACTGGAGAGGAACCAACAACCTGGCTGGAAGGTTTGCTAGCGCTTCTCAAGAGGGTTTAAGCTAGTTGAGCAAGCGAGATGGGAACCAGAGCACCTGCTCAGAAGATGGAGAGATGGAGAGGAAGGTAGATGTCAGAGCCAGTATAACACAGGCGGGAACAAGGTAATATGTATGATGGGACAGACTTGTAATTTGAAGTGTGTCTATCTTAATGCCAGGAGTATTATGGCCAAAGGAGACGAACGTAGAGTATGGATCAGAACATGGATTAATGAAATTGTAGTCATTACAGAGACTGATGAGAGAGGGACAGGAAAGGGTGTTTAACATTCCAGGGTTTTGATATTGTAGAAAAGATAGAGGAGTTAGAAGAACTGTGGGGGGTGGGGGGGTGGCAATACTAATCAGTAACAGCGGCACTGAAAGGGGACATGATGGAGGCCTTGTCCACTGAGTCTATATGGGTAGGACTGAAAAATAGGAAGGGAGCAATCCTTCTGTTGGATTGTACACATGACCTCCCTCCCCTGTAGCCACTGGGACATTGAACCAGAATTCAGTTTAATATCATGTCATGAAATTTGTTAACAGCAGCAGTACAAAGCAATACATAATAATAGAGAGAAGGAAAAACTGTGAAGTACTGTAAGTATATATATGTATATATTCAACAGTTAAACTAAATGAGTAGCGCAAAAAGAAAGTAGTGAGGTGGTGTTCATGGGTTCAATGTCCATTCGTAAATTGGATGGCAGAGGGGAAGATTCCTGAATCATTGAGCATGTGCTTTAGACTTCTGTACCTCCTTCCTGATGGTAGCAATGAGAAGACGGAATGCCCTGGGTGATGGGGGTCCTTAATAATGGACAGTACCTTTTTGAGCCACCACTCCTTGAAGATGTCCTTGATACTACGGAGGCCAGTGCCCATGATGGAGCTGAATAATATTACAATTCTCTCCAGCTTAGTAGAATCCTGTGCAGTAACCCCATGCACCCCCCCCCCATACCAGTCTGTGATGCAGCCAGATAGAATGCTCTCCATTGTACATTTGTAAGAAGTTGCGAGTGTTTTTGGTGACATACCAAATCTCCTCATACTCCAAATAAAATATTACCACTACCCTTTCTTCTTTATGGCTGCATCTATATCCTGGGCCCAGGTTAGACCCTCAGAGATATTGACACACAGGAACTTGAAATTGTTCATTCTCTCCACTTCTGATCCCTCTACGAGGACTTGTGTGTGTTCCTTCATCTTATCCTTTCTAAAGTCAACAATTAGTTCTTTGGTCTTACTGACATTGAGTGCAAGGTTGTTGCTGTGACACCACTCCACTCGCTGGTATATCTCACTCCTCTATGCCCTCTTGTCACCATCTGAAATTTTGCCAACAATGGTTGTACCATCAGCAAATTTATAGATGGCATTTGAGTTGTGCCTAGCTACATAGTCATGGGTGAAGAGCCAGTAGAGCAGTGAGCTAAGTACACATTCCTGAGGTGCACCAGTAAGGAATGTCAACGAGGTGGAGATGTTATTTCCGATCTGCACAGGTTGTAGTCTTCCAGTTAGGAAGCTGAAGATCCAGTGCAGAGGGAGATATGGAGGCCTAGGTTCTGGAGCTTTTCATCAGAACTGTAGGAACGATAGTGTTAAACGCTGAGCTGTAGTCAATAAACAGCATCTTGATATAGTTACTTGAATCGTCCAGGTTTTCCAAGGCTGCATGAAGAGTCAATGAGATCCCATCCACTGTAGACCTATTATGGTGATAGGCAAATTGAAGTGGGTCCAGGTCCTTGCCAAGGCAGGAGTTAATTCTAGCCATAACCAACCTCTGAAAGCACTTCATCACTATAGATGTGAGTGCTTCTGGACAATAGTTGTTAGGGCAGCTCACCTTGCTCTTCTTGGACACTAGTGCAATTGTTGTCCTTTTGAAGCAAGTGGGAACCTCTGGCTGTAGCAATGAAAGACTGAAAATGTCTTTGAACATCACCACCAGTTGTTTGGCATGGGCCTGTCCCCTTGCAAGGGTTCACCCTTTTGAAAGACAGCCTGATATCAACCTCTGAGATCAGGGACCTGCAGGGATCATCATAGCTATGGTTTTATTCTCCCTTTCAAAGTGAGCGTAAAAGGCATTGAGCTCGTCTGGGAGTGAAGCATCGTTGCTATTCAGAATGTTAGGTTTTGCTTTTTAGGAAGGAATGGCCTGCACATTCTGCCAGAGTTGATGTGCATCCATTGTCGCCTCCTACATCACTTGGAATTGCTCCTCAGCTCTTGAAGTAGTCTTCTGCAGGTCATACCTAGTTTCTTATTCAGTCTTGGGTCTCCAGACATGATTGGTACAGGTCTAGTCCTCAGCAGACTACAAACCTCCTGGTTCATCCACAGCTTTTCATTTGGGTATGTACAGTATGTTCTCGAAGGCACACACTCATCCACACAGGAAGAAAAGATATTTAGGAAAGGTGTGAAAACAATAAGGTTGTTGCTTGGGGAACTTCAACTTCCTAATTATAAACTAGAACCTTCTTAGTGCAAGTTGATTAGAGCAGAATTTGTTAGGTGCATCCAGGATGGTTTCTTAAATTAATATGTCCAATGAGAAGAGGGACAGTTCTCGACCTGATGTTGGGTAAGAAGCCCAGCCAGGTGACTGACCTTTCAGTGGGTAAACATTTAGGGAACAGTGACCATGACTCCTTAAGTGTTAAGATCACTGTAGATAAGGATAAGATTGGACCTCATGGGAGAGTATTAAATCGGAGCAGGGCAAATTATGAGAGCAAACAAGAGAAAATCTGCAGATGCTGGAATTCAAAGCAACACATGCAAAATGCTCGAAGAACTCCGCAGGCCAGGCAGCATTGATGGAAAAGAATAAACAGTCAACGCTTCAGGCTGAGGCCCTTCACCAGGAATGGAAAGAGAGATGAGAAGTCAGTGTAAGAAGGTGGGGGGAGGGGAAGTAAAGGTGGTAGGTGATAGGTGAAACTGGGAGAGAGGGAGGGATGAAGTAAAGAGCTGGGAAGTTGATTGGTGAAAGAGATAAAGGGCTGGAGAAGGGGGAATCTGATAGCAGAGGGTAGAAGACCATGGAAGAAAGGGAAGGGGAGGAGCACCAGAGGGAGATAAGAAGACAAGGTGAGAGAGGGAAATTGGCAATAGTAAAATTGTCCTTTGGATTCAGTATTGGCTTGCAAATAGAAGGCAAAGGGTAGTGGTTGAAGGGACCTATTCTAACTGGAGGTCTGTCATTGATGGAGTTCTGCAGGGATCTGTACGGGAACCTCCACTGTTTGTGATGTATGTAAATTACCTGGACAAAAATGTAGATGGGTATGTTAGTAAATCTGCAGATGATACAAAGATTGGTGGTGCTGTGGATAGCATGTATTTTATGGCAAATAATGCATATCAATTGCAGATATGGGCAGAGAAGTGACAGATGTAGATCAATTGCAGATACGGGCAGAGAAGTGGCAGATGGGGTTTAACCCAGTCAAATGTGAAGTGTTACACCTTGGTAGGTCAAATGCAAAGAGACAATACACTGTTACTGTTAAGGGCAAGATCCTTAACAGTGTTGATAAGCAGAGGGATCAGGGAGTCCAAGTTCGTAACTCTCTGAAAGTGGCTACAGGGGTTGCTTGGTTTGTTAAGAAGGTGTAAGGCATGCTTCCCTTTATTCAGGGCATTGAGTTCAAAAGTCAGGAGGTTATGTTGCTGCTTTATAAAACTAGTTAGGTCGCAAATAGAGCATTGCATCCAGATCTAGTTGCCCCATTACAGGAAGGATGTCCAGACTTTTGGAGAGAATGCGGAAGAGGTTTACCAGGATGCTGCCCGAATTCGAGGGCATGTGGAATACAGAACGAGGTTGGACAAACTTGGGTTGTTTTCCCTGGAGCAGTGAAGGTTGAGGGAGAGATCTGAAAGAGGTTTTTAAGATTACGAGAGGCATGGATATAGTAGGCAGACTATATCTTTGTCCAAGGGTTACAATGTCTAATACCAGAAGGCACGCATTTAAAGTAAGTTGGAATAATTTCAAAGGAAATACGAGAGGCAGGATGTTTACACAGAGTGTGATGGGTGCCTGGAGTGCTGGTAGAGGCAGATATGTCAAGGGACTTTTAAGGTAAGTTTAGATAGGCACAGGAACGTGAGAAAAATGGAAGGCAGATGAGATTAGTTTAGTTAGTAATTAGTTCTAATTTAGTTGGTTCGGCACAACATTGTGGGCTGAAGGGACTGTTCCTTTCAATTCCAGGACAAATCCATTTATATTTCCATGATCAAGCCATCTGTACATGCTCTATGTTCTACCCATGTAGGAGCCTACTTTGCCAGGCGCTTATTCCTAGAGGTCGAAGTGTGGTGGCCCTTATTTACCTCCTGCTTTGGATCTTCCTGACTGCTGTCCTTTAACAGGTGGTTCCACTGTTTGGTTGTGTTAGACTGCAACCCTAGAAGCAGGTTATCCTGGCTTGGTGAAACACCCACTTTAGTCCAGGGGTTATTCTTGTTTTTCTTAGGGTCATGCTGACAGGTCCACGGAAAGTGAATTGCTAATTTCAATTTTTTTCATTTATTAACATAAGTGTCAGTAGAGTAATTTTATACTTATAATTATTTCTTATAATTATTGCAAATCTTCTTGTCTAGCCGTATCCCAAATAGTGAACTGAAACTAATATTTCACCTTGCCTTATACAATATATGACTCACTTCTTACCTAGTGCTCTTAACAGCTGCTATGCAGTTTCCTTATCACAGTCTCATGTTTGTCTTCTCCTTTGCTTATGTCAACACTGTGTTCCTCACCTATAAAATATCCTTGGCAGGGATGATAGTCAAATTCACCTGAATGTACATAGATTAGTTGAAAAAACATTTTCCCCCCTCTGCTGACATTGAAACTGTTTCTATGGTAATTTCACACTTCAGAACTGCATTTCTGAACTTTCTGTTGGCTTTACCGGATAAATGGCTCATTAGCTGCTCGAGCGGCATTAGTGGAGCATTGTCATGGCTGCATTGTTATCGGTTTATCTCTTTCTGGAACTGTTAACAACACTCTCAATTCTTATGAATTCCAAATCCAAAACCTCTTGCAACTTTGTAACCAGGTTTCAATCTGACATGTATTTTGAAAAGCTTGGAGCATTCTGATCTTCATATAAAATAAGAAGGCACAGCTTAGGAGGGATAATGGCACCGAATGGCGAATCCTTTGCTTGCATCTTTGGAAACAGCTCTATTTCCACCTTTAATACTTTTATTTTTCTCTTTCCGGGTTCTTTTGAAGACCCTAACCTGGAGTTACACACAGGCTTCGGTTCTTTGTCGGAATGGGACCTGTTCTCGGGGTTCCACGACTGGCCGCTATTCGACATGCCAAGGGTTTGGCCTGAGAGTGTCGATCGTGCCAAAGATATTGAGGCTCTGGAGATGGGTGGATCGAGGGTCGGTGTCACGGCAGGAGACTTGTGTGTCGTCGGGGAGGCTGGAAAATCTTTTGCTGTGGGCTCGAAGACCCGAGATCTTTGCTATCTGCAGACACAGAGCTCAAAAAAAGCAACGAAACGGACTTCTCACATCGTAAACCAGTGGGTTGTTGTTATGTCTCCTGCTCGCTGTGAAAATGGGGGACACCTCCCTCTCCCTTGCCAGAGAGAGACAGAACCTGTGTTTTGTCGAATGTTGGATGAAATGCGAAGCCTTTGGGGTAACTTTGGTCCGTGTCTTTGCTATTGCTTAGTACACGCTTGGGCTCGGTGGCAGTATCGATGCGTTTTTTTGCTGGGGGGGAGGGGGGATCATTGTTTGCTGCCGCTTACGTGCTGGAGGAGGAATGTGGGGGAGGACTTTGGGGTTCTTAAGTTTAACTGTCGTTCATTCTTTGGGATACTTCTCTGTTTTCGTGGATGTTTGCGAAGAAAAAGCATTTCAAGATGTATATTATATACATTCTCTGATATTAAATTCGACCTTTGAACCTTTGAATCTTTGATCCTTTGAAAGTGGAATATACAAAATGAAACATCTACACAAATGAGGACCACTTTTATGTTCTTGTGGAATGTGGACAGGATCTGACTATTCAGTGTCAGGAACAGGACAGGTTGGGTTATATTTTGATAAAGTATTTTCATTCGGGTCAGATCTATCTTGCTCTGCTAGCTGAGATTAATATTTTATTCAGGCACAAACATAAACATTTTGCTACCTCTAAGGTTTTCTGGCACAGAATATCTAACTTTGTGTTCTTTCTCCATTGAAGTTCTTACTTGGTGAGTGACATCTTCTCCCATCCGACTATTGTCAAACATCCACTGTCAAATCTCTAAATAATTTCTTCTTTTTATTCACTGTTGACTTCTCAATGTGATCTTTGGGAAGATGATTCTTTAAGAAATACTAAATGCAGAACCATTATAACCAAATGTCCAACATCAAACTCAAGTTTATTGCCATATTTACAAGTGCATGTATGCACAGGTGCAATGAAAAACTTACCTGCTGCAGGATCACAGGAACAGAGCAAGATTTCAAATTTTGCATGATATTATCCCTCTGCCGACTGCCATGAACACCAGTGACCTTGCTTCTTCTAGTTAAATAAATTAAGCCATCAGTATTTGTCAAAGATTAATGGATTCTTAGTTGTTCCAGCATTCTAAGAGTGTTGTGATCTTTTGCGTAAATAGGTGTGCCTAATATATCAGTGTTTACTATGCTTAGGGCTGCTTGGATTACAAATTATGTGACTTATAGAACAACAAACACAAAATGCGAGAAGGTCAGGCAGCATCTATGGAAATTAATAAACAGTTGATGTTCAGGGAGAAAACTCTTTATCAGGACTTACAGAAAGTTGAATTTCCGTAAGTTCACTTACAGAAATTCAACTTTATGCAAATTCTCCCATACATTTTTCAAGCTGCTAATTATAACTACCACCTTGAAATAATTACCCAGAGTGTTCGGATTGGCAACACTTCTACTCCACTGTCTTCATCAGCAAAGTTGCATCACTAGACTGTATCCTTAGCCCACTGCTCTACTCACTTTATACTTATCACAGATCCAATCCCAAATTCAAGTTTGCTGTGACATCATTGTTGTTGGCTGAATCAAAGGTGGTGACAATTCAGTATATAAGAAGGAGACTGAAAATCTGACTGAATGGTGCCACAACAATAATCTCTCACTCAAGATCAACAACACCGAAGACCTGATTATTGGCTACTGCATGAGGAAACTGGAGGTCCATGAGCCAGCTCTTATCAGGAGAACAGAGATGGAGAGAGTCAGCAACTTTAAGTTCCTTGTTGTTATCGGTTCTGAAGATCTGTCCTGAGTCCAGCTTGTAACTGCGATTACAAAGAAGGCACAAGTAGTGCCCTTAATTTTTCACAAACTTGTGAAGATTCGGCATCTCATCTAAAGCTTTGATAAACTTATATAGATGTGTGGTAGAAAGTATATTGACTGGTTGCATCACTACCTGCTATGGAAACACCAATGCCCTTGAATGGAAACACCTACAAAATGTGGTTAAATCGCAGTGCCTCACAGATAAGCCCTCCCCACCAATAAGCACATTTACAAGGAGTGCCGTCGCAGGAATACTGCATCCATCATAAAGGACCCCCACCATCCAAGCCATACTCTTCTCATTGCTGCCAACAGGAAGCAGGTACAGGAGCCTTAGGTCCCAGACCACCAGGTTCAGGAACAGTTATTACTCATTAACCATCAAGCTTATGAACCATGTGAATAACTTCACTCACCCCAAAACTGAACTGATTCTCAACCTATGGACTCACTTTCAAGGACTTGACACCTTCAGTGCAGGACTGAAGGTGTTATATTTGAATGTACTCAGTATACGGAAAACAGTAGATGATCTTGTAGCACTGTTAGGGATTGGCAGGTATAACGTTGTGGACTTCACAGACTTGCGGCTGAAAGAAAATTATAGTTTGGAGCTTAATGTCCAATGATACACATTCTATCAAAAGGACAGGCAGGTAGAGGGTAGGAGTGGAGTGGTTCTGTTAGTCAAAAATGAAATTAGAAAGAAGTGACATAGGATTGAAAGATGTAGAATCATTGTGAATAGCCTAAAGGAACTGTAAGGGTAAAAATACCCTGATGGGAATTATAAACAGGCCTTCGAACTGTAGCCAGGAGGTGGGCTACAAATTACAATGGAAGATAGAAAATGAATGTCAAAAAGTCAATGTGAACATAATCATGGGAAACTTCAATATGGAAGTAAATTGGGAAACTCAGTTTGCTGCTGGATCCCAAGAGAGGAAATTTCTAGAGTGCCTATGAGATGGATTTTTAGAGCAGCTTGTAGTTCAGCCCACTAGGGGATCAGCTATTCTGGATTGGGTGTTGTGTAATGAGTTGGATTTTATTAAGAAGCTTAAGGTAACGGAACCCTGAGGAAACAATGATCATAATATGATAGAATTCACCCTGCAATTTGAGAGGGAGAAGCTAAAGTCAAATGTATCAGTATTACAGTGGAGTAAAGGGAATTAAAGAAGCATGAGAGGGGAGCTGGCCAAAGCGGATTGGAAGGGGAGACAAGCAGGGATGACAACAGAACAGCAATGGCTTGAGTTTCTGGGAGCAATTCAAAAAGCGCAAGATAGATACATCCCGAAGAAGTGGAACTGTTCTAAAGGTAGGATGATGCAACTGTGTCTGAATAGCAAAGTCAAAGCCCAACATAAAAGCAAAAGAGAGGGCATATAATAGAGCAAAAGTTAGTGGGAAGTTAGAGGATTGGGAAGCTTCTAAAAACCAATAGAAGGCAACTAACTAAAAACACATAAGGATGGAAAAGATGAAATATGAAGGTAAGCTAGCCAATAATATTAAAGGGAATACCAGATGTTTTTCTTTCACATATATAAAGTCTAAAAGAGAGGTGAGAATAAAGACACTGGAGAGGTAGAAATGGGGAACAAGGAAATGGTGGATGGACTGAATAGATATTTTGCATCAGTCTTCACTGTGGAAGACACTGGCAGTATGCTAGAAGTTGGAGAGCGTCGGGGGCAGAAGTGAGTGCAGTTGCTAATAGAAGGAAAAAGGTGCTTGGGAAGCAGAAAGGTCTGAAGATGGATAAATCACCTGGACTAGATGGACTACCCTATGGTTCGGAAAAAGATAACTGAAGAGATTGTGAAGGCATTAGTAATGATCTTTCAAGGATCACTAGATTCTGACTTGGTTGGCTGCCAGTGACTAGAGGTGTTCTACAGGGGTTGGAGCTGGGACCGCTTTTACGTTATATATCAATGACCTGGTGTTGAAAATGATGGCTTTGTGGCCAAACTTGTGGACCATATGAAGATAGGCAGAGGGACAGGTCATGTTGAAGAAGCAGGCAGGTTGCAGAATGACTTAGACAGATTAGGAGAATACGCAAAGAAGAGGTAGATGGAATAGTGTTGGGAGTATGTGATTGTGCACTTTGGAAGAAGGAATAAAAGCATAGACTGTTTTCTAAATAGGGAGAAAATATAAAAACTGAGGTGCAGTGAGTCTTGGGAGTCCTCATGCAGGATCCCCTAAAGGTATACTTGTAGGTTGAGTCAATGGTCAGGAAGACAAATGCAATGCAAGCATTCATTTTGAGAGGACTAGAGTATAAAAACAAAGATGTAATGCTGATGCTTTAGAAAGCACAGGTGAGGCCTCATTTGGAGCATTGTGAGCAGTTTTGGGCCCCTTATCTAAGAAAGGACGCGCTGACATTGGAGAGTGTTCAACAGAAGTTCACAGGTATGATTCTGGGAATGAAGGGTTTATCATATGAGGAGCATTTGATGGCTCTGAGCCTGTACTCACTGGAATTTAGAAGAATGTGAGGGGATCTCATTGAATCCTATCAAATGTTGAAAGGCCTAAATAGTGTGGATGTAAATAGATGTGGATGTTTCTGATGGAGGGGGATTCTAGGTCCAGAGGACACCAGCCTCAGACTAGAGGGACATCATTTAGAACAGAGATGAGGAGGAATTTCTTTAGCCAGAGAGTGGTGAACCTGTGGAATTCATTGCCACTGGCCGCTGTGGAGGCCAGGTCATTGAGTATGTTTAAGGAGGAGGTTGACGGATTCTTGATAAGTCAGGGCATGCATTAGCAGTGGACCATTGAGAGTGGGAGCTTTGTACAGGTCAGGGAGAAGAGATTTAAAAAAGGAGCATTTCATGGGGCTTGGCACATTAGAATAGTGGGTATGACTGCGAGGCCAGTTTTCTGTTCTGGGTGTCAAATGTGGGATGTCCGGGAGACTTCCAGACTCACTGTGCCAGGTACATCAAGCTGCAGCTCCTTAGAGACCGAGTTAGGGAACTGGAGCTGCAGCTCGATGACCTTCAGCTTGTTAGAGAGAGTGAGGAGGAGACTGACTGAAGCTACAGGCAGGTAGTCACCCTGGGGCCACAGGAGACAGAGAAGTGAGTGACCATCAGGAGAGGGAAGGGAGAGTGTCAGGTAGTGGAGAATACCCTTGTGGCTGTCCCCCTTAACAATAAGTACTCCATTTCGTGTGCTGTTGGGGGAACAACCAACTTGGGGGAAGTAACAGTGGCTGTGCCTCTGGTACTGAGTCTAGCCCTGTGGCTAGGAAGGGTAGGGGACGGAAGAGGAGGGCAGCGGTAATAGGGGACTCTATAAGTAACCCTTAGGTTCTGTTGGTTGCATAAGTCGGGGGAAGACAGTCTCTGGCCCCACCAAAGCGTGAAATCTGAGGTGCAAAACCTCTTTTTATGTGAATGTTGTGTGAAATGTTCCCCCATTACAAATCAGTACCAGGAAATAACAGACCCTACACAGTATGCAATTAAACAATTTAGCTTTATAATTATTAATTTGACTAAAGGGTTAGTAAAGTAAAATAAAAAGAAAAGGGCCCATTTTAATGAAACAGTCTAATGTGTGCAAGTTGGAGCTCACGGTTTCCACTCCACCGATCCTCCATCGGTTTCCCTGGGCTTCGTCGACTCCCAGCCCCACTCCAAATCCACTCCTTTCTGGTGTCTATGGCATTCTGGCATTTTCTCTCTTCATTTTCTGCCAAACAAAAGACCCAGATCCCCTCGGACTCAGGCACACAACAAGAAAAACGCTCCCTTCACTGGATGGCGCACATTCCAAAGCCCCCATTACCTCTAGCCATAACCCAAACACTGCTGCTACTGAAAAACCATTACATTTGCAGTGCTCTACAGAAATACCATTACACTCGCAGTGAAACCTTCTCCAGGGTATAACATATTGTTAGGGGGACAGATAAACGATTCTGTAGATGCGGAAAAGAAACAAGGATTGAGTTTGCCTCCCAGGTTCCAGGATTCGTGATGTTTCTGAGCACATCCACAATATCCTGAAATGGGAGGATGAGCAGCCAGCAGTCCTGGTGCATATTGGTACCACCGACATAGGTAGAAAAAGGCTGGAGGTCCTAAAAGCATAATACGGGGAGTTAGGAAGGAAGCTGAGCAACAGGACCTCAAAGGTAGTACTCTTGGGATTGCTGCCTGTGCCACGTGACAGTGAGCATGGGAATAGAATGAGGTGGGGGATAAATGCATAGCTGAAGGATTGGAGCAGGGGGCAGGGATCCAGATGTTTGGATCATTGGGACCTCTTCTGGGGCAGTTATGGCTTGTACAAAAAGGATGAGTTGCACTTGGGGACCAAAATCCTGGCGGGGAGGAGTGCTAATGCTATTGGGGAGAGCTTAAACTAGATTTAAACTGGTGGGGGGGGGGGGAACCGAAGTGAAGAGGCAGAGGATGGGGAGGCTGGAACACAAGTAGAGACAGCTTGTGTGGAGATTGTGAGGAAGGATAGGCAGATGATAGAGCAAAGATGCACTCAGCCTGAGGGTTTGAGATGTGTCTATCTTAATGCAAGGAGTATCATAAACAAGGCAGATGAACTGAGAGCATGGATGAATACGTGAAACTGTGACATGGCCGTTACAGAGACTTGAATGTGTCAGGAGCAGGAATGGTTGCTGAGTGTGCAGGCTTTAGATGTTTCAGAAAGAACAGAGAGGGAGACAAAAGAGGTGGGCTCATGGCATTGCTAATTAGGGATAGTGTGATGGCTGCAGAAAAGGAGGAAGTTATGGCGGGCTGGTCTACTGAGTCAGTGTGGGTGGAAGTCAGAAACAGGAAAGGGGCAATAGCTCTACTGGGTGTTTTTTATAGACCACCAATAGTAAAAGGGATATCAAGGAGCAGATATGGAGGCAGATTCTGGAACGGTGAGATAATAATAGTGTTGTGATGAGAGGTTTTAACTTTACTAATATTGATTGGCATTTCCTTAGCTCAAGGGGTTTAGATGGGGTGGAGTTCGTCAGGTGTGTTCAGGAAGGTTTCCTAACGCAATATGTAGATAAGCTAACTAAAGGAGAGGCTGTACTTGATTTGGTATTGGGAAATGAACCTGGTCAGGTGTCAGATCTCTCAGTGGGAGAGCATTTTAGAAGTAGTGACCACAATTCTGTCTCCTTCATTATAGCACTGGAGAGGGACAGGAGCAGACAATTTGGGAAAACATTTAACTGGGGTAGGGTGAAATATGATGCTATTAGGCAGGAACTTGAGAGTATAAATTGGGAGCAGATGTTCTCAGGGAAATGCATGGCAGAAATATGGCAAATGTTCAGGGAACATTTGCATGGAGTTCTGCATAGGTATGTTCTATTGAGGAAGGGCAAGGATGGTAGGGTTAAAGAACCATGGTGTACAAAGGATGTAGAAAATCTAGTTAAAAAGTAAAGAAAAGGTTACAAAATGTTCAAGAAACTAGGTACTATTAGAGCTCTAGAAAATTAGAAGGTTGCTAGGAAGGAGCTTAAGAATGGAATTAGAAGAGGCAGAAGGGACCATGAGAAGGCATTGGTGAGTAAGATTAAGGCAAACCCCAAGGCATTCTACAAGTATGTGAAGAGCAAGAGGATGAGCCATGCGAGAATAGCATCATTCAGGTGCGATAGTGGAAATGTGTGCAGGAGATAGCGGAGGTGCTTAATGAATACTTTGCTTCAGTACTCACTGGGGAAAAAGACCTTGGCAATTGTGGGAATGACTTACAGTGGACTGAAATGCTTGAGTATATAGTCATTAAGAAAGAGGATATGCTGGAGGTTTTGAAAGGCGTTAAGTTAGATAAGTCACCGGGACTGGATGAGATATACCCTGGGCTACAGTGGGAAGCAACGGAGGAGATTGATGAGCCTCTTGCGATGATCTTTGCATCAGGATTGGAGGTTTGCAAATGTTCTTCCCTTGTTCAAGAAAGAGAGTAGAGATTATAGACCAGGGAGTCTGACTCAGTGATGGGCAAGTTTTTGGAGAAAATCCCAAGAAGCAGGATTTATGAGCATTTGGAGAGACATAATCTGATTCAGGATAGTCAGCATGGCTTTGTCAAGGGCAGGTCTTGCCTTCCGAGCCTTATTGAATTCTTTGAGGATGTAAGAAAACACATTGATGAAGGTAGAGCAGTGGATATAGCAGTGAATTTCAGTGAGGCATTTGATAAGGTTCCCCTTGCAAGGCTCCTTCTGAAAGTAAGAAGGCATGGGATCCAAGGAGACCTTGCTTTGTGGATCCAGAATTGACTTGCCAACAGAAGGCAAACAGTGGTTGTAGAGAGTTCGTATTCTGCATGGAGGACGAAGACCAGTGATGTTTTCCAGGGATCTGTTCTGGGACCCTTCCTCTTCATGATTTTTATAAATGACCTGGATGAAGAAGTAGAAGGGTGGGTTAGTAAGTTTGCTGATGACACAAAGGTTGGGGGTGTTGTGGATAGTGTGGAAGGTTGTCAGAAGTTACAGCGGGACATTGATGGGATGCAGAACTGGGCTGAGAAGTGGCAGATGGACTTCAACCCAGATAAGTGTGAAGTGGTTTATTTTGGTTGGTCCAATTTGAAGACAGAATATACTATAAATGGTAAGACTCTTGGCAGTGTAGAGTCTCCATGTTGATATGACACTCAAAGCTGCTGTGCAAGTTGACAGTGTTGTTAAGAAGGTGTATTGTGTGTTGGCATTCATTAACCATGGGAATGAGTTTAAGAACCGTGAGGTAATGTTATAGCTATATTAGACCTTGGTCAGATCCCACTTGGAGTACTGTGTTCTGCTCTGGTCACCTCACTACAGGAAGGATGTGGATACTATAGAGAGAGTGCAGAGGAGATTTGTGAGGATGTTGCCTGTATTGGAGGGCATACCTTATGAAAATAGGTTAAGTGAATTTGGCCTTTTCTCCTTGGACCGACGGAGGATGAGAAGTGACCTGATAGAGATATATAAGATAATGAGAGGCATTGATCGTGTGGATAGCCAAAGGTATTTTCCAAGGGCTAACATGGCTAACGTGAGGGGGCAATGTTTTAAGGAGCTTGGAAATAAGTACCGAGGGGACAGCAGGGGTAAGTTTTTCACACAGAGAGTGGTAGGTGCGTGGAATGCACTGCTGGCAACGGTGGCAGAGGCGGACACAATTGGGTCTTTTAAGAGCCTCTTAGGTAGGTACACAGAGCATAGGAAAATAGAGGGCTATGTAGTAGGGAAACTCTGGGAAATTTCTGGAGTAGGTTACATGGTTGGCACAACATTGTGGGCAAAGGGCCTGTAATGTGTCATGAATTTCTATGTTCTATGTAACAGGGAGAAGACAGGAGAATGGGTTTGAGAGGGAAATGGATCAGCTATGATCAAATGGCAGAGCAGACTCAATGAGCCAAATAGCCTAATTCTGTTCCTAGGTTTTATGGTCTTGTGGTCTTATGGACACTTCATGTTCTCAATATTTATTATTTACTGCTTTCTTCTTTTCTCATTTGTTTTTTTTTCTTTTCTGTAAGTGCACAATGTTGTTTTTTGTACATTGGTTGTTTGTCCATCTTTGCTGTTTGCAGTTTTTCATTGACTCTATCTTGTGTTTTTTTTAATATTTATGCGCATGTCCACAAGAAAATGAATCTCAGGGTAGTAAGTGGTGACATATATGTACTTTGAAAATCAATTTAATTTGACCTTTGAAATCTTAGCTTTAATAATAAGATATTGTATAGTATTCATGAATGACTGGATACAGTATATATTTCATTAGTCTAATTATGGGAAATGTTAGGATGATTATACAAGTAAATGAAAGATTACAACTTGTGGCTGAAGTGTTCAAGTGTTCGATGATATGGATTACTATAGATATTTGACATTTCTGAGAAGTCACCTTATTGACAAGTCTACGGAACAGAATCTTCACCCAGTGACTGCTGTATATTGGGGACTGCTGTCTTAAATTGGGGGACCACTTTGTCAAGCACCTCCACACCATCTGCCACTTGCAGGACTTCCCGGTGGCTAAACATTTTAATTCTGATTCCCATTCACATTCCAACATGTCAGTCCTTGGCCTTTTCTTCTGCAGAGATGAGCCTACCCTCAGGATGGAGGAGCATTACCTTATATTCTGTCTGGATACCCTCCAAACTGATGGAATGAATATCGATTTCTCCATCCGGCAAACAAATTCCACCCCCGCCCCCATTCCCCACTCTGACCTTTCACTTCTTCTCACCTGCTGTTGCTTACCCCTGGATGCCCTCCTCATTCCCTTTTTCCTATGATACACTCTCCTCTCCCATCAGATTCTTTCTTCTCCAGCCTTTGACCTTTCTCACCCATCTGGCTTCACCTATCACCTTCCATCTAGCCCCCTTCCCCTTCCCCCCACCTTTTTTTATTCTGGCATCTTCCCCCTCCCTTCTCAGTCCTGAAGGAGGGTCTCAGCCCGAAACATTGACTATTTATTCATTTCGATAGATGCTGCTGAGTTTCTCCAGCATTTTGTGTGCACTGCTGTATATATTTGCAACTGCACTAAATTTGTCTGGGGTGTAAGATGAAGAGAACTATATACACGACCATCAGGTTTTTCCCAGAAGGAAAATTCAACAGAACAGTAAGTGGAACACTGCTCACACCCAATATCCTACCCTATGGATTCTAAAATTCTAATCTTAGAGTGTAACTTTGAATATTAGTATTAAATGGGTTTGGTTGAACAGAAATTTGAGTGTAGCCTAATGCCCTATTGGGGACATGGAAGTGGGATCAGAGTGAGGAGTTGAGGGAGACTTGGTGCATGAGGAGCTGGCTAGCAAATGAAAGCCAAATATAGGGTTTAAATCTGTTGTGTTCCCATCAGATCTGCATTATGAAAACCTTGGGCTGGAATTGTTCGTGTCACTCCCAGATCAATATCATCCATTTTCACCCACAGTTCTTCAAAAGAATTGTTGCATGGAGAGTAGTGTATTACAATGGGCAGTAAGACAGTAATCACAATAGGATGCTAGGGCAATTCACACTGGTTAAATCTCCAGACTTATTAAAAAAAATAGCCCAGGTCCAGTGATTTACTTCCTTTTAGGGCATTTTCAAAGTCGCAGCACTGAACTAACATTGCTGTGAATCTACTTTCTAGACTTTTATGTTTTCAGACTTGAATCTACTTTAGAAGCAGAACAAGTTTATTCATGAAATGAATGAACCTAAGAAATCGAAGCAGCAGTAAGCCAAACAGTGCCCTAACCTGCTTTGTCTGTTAATAAACCCATGGCTGATCCTATGCCTCGGCTCCATTTTCACACACAAAGCCCATAATTTGTTGATTCATTAGTGTGCAAGAACCTATCGATATCAGCTTTAAGTATATGGAGCTCTGACCACCCACAGCCTTTGGAGGTTGTGAAATCCAAAGTTTTACACCCCTCAGGTTAAAGAACGCTCCCCTCCTTCTAAAACTACATCCCAGTGTTCTTGCCTTCTCATCTTAAAGAAATGGCCTCGCAGCATCTAGCCTATCAACCCCTCTCAGAATATGACGTCTATCAATGCAGTTCAATAAAGAATATTCCGCAGATAGATGAATGCATCTCAGCTGTACAATACATTGTGAAAATATATTTTAGAGACAATATTAAAACCTTCATGCAAGTTAAATGATCATATACTGTACAGTACAGCATATTAAAAATATTGAATGCAGGCATTGCAGGGTATAAAAGATGCTGCTATATTTAGGAACCATGAGATTATAGATGAGGATTCAGCATATGGTGGATTTAACATTTGATTCTACTGATGAAACAAGCAAACTTCCACTAATAACCTGGCTTCACCCACTGGTGACAATGACAACTTAGCAGCACCATATGAGATTAAACAGTTGGCACCTAACTAAAAACACTAACTGTTTTTATAAAAGTCTTTGTCAGTGTGCAGTAAAACATTTCAGTATCAACAACCACTTACTAAAGGCAAACATGACACATCTTGGCAGATTTTTCATTAGAAATTTGACTGTTTCTATTCGCAGCTTACATCTTTTGTGCAGCCACTATTCATTATTGCCTTTTTATAGAATCGGAATTTGAGGCCAGGCCAGTCCTGAGGGGTAAAAAAAAAACATACTTCTTCCCTGGATTGCTTTTGCTTTTGCCTTCTTGCTTAGAAGTGAAGTGAATCAGAGTAAAGTGGCACTCCATGGTGGGAGGAAGGAACAAAATTGGCCTAAATGGTGGAAGTATTGTGTCTCAGCTCCCTCAATGCAAAGAAAAATTGCTCAGGACATGTAGATGAAAATGAGCAGGTATATTGCAGGGAAGTAATGATATGTGAGGCTAGTTATTTTTATGTATGACCTAGGTCAGTTGAAATACTCTTTGGATTCAATGGAGCACAAGATGTCCTCCAAAGAGAATAATAGTTTGATGATCAACGGAGCGTGTATCCAGCTTCAAATTCCTTGGTGTCCACATTTCCAAGGATCTCACCTGGTCCCTGAACCCCTCCATCCTGATCAAAAAGGCACAACAGTGTCTTTATTTCCTGCGGAGCATCAAGAAAGCTCACCTCTGTCCCAGGATACTGATGGACTTTTACCGCTGTACCATTGAGAGAATGCTCACTAACTGCATCTCAGTGTGGTATGGCAATTGTCCCGTATCAGACCGCAAAGCACTCCAGCATGTGGTGAAAACTGCCCAGCAGATTATCAGCACCCAATTGCCCACCATTGAGAACATCTACCATAAACGCTGCCTGGGCAGGGAAAAAAGCATTATCAAGGATGCATCTCACCCTCACCATGGACTTTTTACTCTCCTCCCATCTGGTAGGCACTACAGGAGCCTCCACTTCCGCACCAGCAGGCACAGGAAGAGCTTCTTCCCTGAGGCTGTGACCCTGCTGAACCTCACATCACAGTGCTAAGCAGTATTGCACCATATTGTACTGTCTCAGTACTTTTATATTTGTGTGCTGTAGCACTTACTTTTTATTCACAGTTATTTTGTAAATAACATTATTCTTTGCATTTCTGGTTAGATGCTAACAGTATTTCATTGGCTTTGTATCTGTACTCAGCACAATGACAATAAAGTTGAATCTAATCTAATCTAATCTAATAATTTGCTGAAGAGTCAGAATCACATTTATTATCACAGATATACAGGTATGTTGTGAAATGTGTTGTTTTGCAGCAACTGTACAATGTAGTACATAAAATATACTACAAATTACAATAAAATATATATTAAAAAATAAATAAGTAGTGTGAAAAGAGAACAAAAATAGTGAGGAGGTGTTCATGGGTTCATTGTCTGTTCAGAAATCTGACTGTGGAGGGGCAGAAACTGTTCCTAAAACAGTGAGTGTGTGTTTTCAAGCTCCTCTACCTATTCTCTGATGGTTATACTGAGAAAGCATGTCTTAGGTTGTGGGGTCCTTAATGAGAGATGCCACCTTTTAGAGGCATAACGTTTTGAAAATATAATTGACGACGGTGAGGCTGGTGGCCATGATGGAGCTAACGGTGTCTATGACCCTCTTCAGCTTGTTTAACAATCCTGTGCTATAGCACATCCATACCTATCCTAGCCATCCCAGAATATTGAAATTGATCCTGGCTTATTATCTCTGAGAACTGTAATTTCTCATAGCTCTGTCCATTAAATATTATAAATATGAAATGTTTTCTTTCAATCTTTCTTTAGTCATTCAGGTGGTTCTGCTTGTCAGGGTGCTTTATTATCATAAATCTCATATAACAGAATTAATGACATATCAAGGCCTCCCAGCAAGTATCTGTCAACTTTGATTTTCCCTGCACTTCCACTTTACATTTTACATGTAATTCATATCCATGTATTCTAATTAATGCAAGTGCATTGATTTCCATTGAGTATAACTCAGTGTTTTATAGTTTTTATAAGATGTCCAGAACAGGCCCTTCTGGCACTGCCCAGCAACCCTTAGCCTTCGCCTAATCACAGAACAATTTACAATGATTAATCCCATTTTCCAGGACTTAGTCCATGGTTCAATATGCCTTGGTAATTCAAGTGTACATCCATGCTTCTTAAGTGCTGTAATAGTCTCCACCACCTTTCCAGGCAGTGTGTAACAGATTCCAACCACCCTCTGGACGAACAATTTCTTCCTCAGATGCAGCACACACAAAATGCTGAAGGAACTTAGTAGGTCAGGCAATTGGTAACAATAAACTAACAAAATGGCTTTTCCTTTTAAAAGGTTACCGGATGTTAAGATAAGGTAAGCAAATGATTATCTGCCACAATTGAAGTTTTTGTTGTCCACAGAATACATGCCCATTCATATAATAAATACATTTAGATATATTATTGGTCCTAGTCCAAGCTTTCACTGATCCCATACATTTTCTGTCTGGTTAAAATATCTAACATTTCAGATGCATTAAATGTTAGAATAAGCAGACACAAGACAAAAATCCAGGAATTTGTTATGGCCCTTTTAAACATTTTAAGTACTTTTCATTGCTGGTACCCTCTTAATGAACACGACTCATTGATTTGCAATTTAGATATATTTACAGATGTTCTTGCTCCCTGGGGATGTTATAATTAGGATCAGGATGATAAATAAACAAGCTATGTTCCTGTAACTGTGCTAAAAATAGTGAACATAATTTAATATCAAAGCATGAATCCATATAAATAAATAGGTAGCAATAAGAATACAGACACTTACCCCTGGATCATCTCACTGCCTGCAGAGCACATGGAGAGAGAGAATCTTCAGACCATCATCTGGAATTGATCTGTTTTTCCTGTGATCTGGTAGTGCAAGAAGGTGACTGCATTCTGTAGTCATAACAACACTGTTGATACTACCAGAGTACCAATCCACTTTCATATTTCTGTGAAGTAATTTAGGACTATTTTGCTAATGGATCATTAGGTGACAGTCTTTCTCTGACGCACCATAACCCATTCCTTTTAGCCAGTATTGGTCTAATGTGAGTATCTGTATCCTTTTCCCATCAGTTTGCTCTCCAGTTTGTCCTGTCTTTTATAACCACTACCATTATTCACCATCATTTACACATTTGCATTTGAATTGTACTGCAGGGTTTCATAACCACTCAAGACGACAGCAAAGAAAATGGGATTTTGAGACATATTCTTTTCAGCCTGGTTGTACTGAATGTTGCATTTTGAATAAAGCATCATGCCCTTGAAGTTTGCCAGCTTATTTTTCATTTATAATTTCATCTATTATCTTTGAAAGTGGCCAGATATTGCGCTAGGACACTTAATAAAGCATATAAAACATTTCATAACAAGAAGCATAGGATGGTAAAAATAGCAAGATTATGCTGCAACCCTATAAAACACTGGCCAGACCATAACCAGAGTATTGTTTTTATTTGTTATTACTGGAAAGGCTGCAGAGAAGATGTGCTGGAGGATTTCCAGAACTGGATGATTACAGTTGGTGAATTTAGAAGTTTTTTCCTTGTAGCAAAGATTTAAGGAAGGCTAAATAAAGGTAGGCAGATATATGGCAGGTGTAGAAAGAGACAAGCTTTTCCTATTAGTAAAATGGTTCAAGCACCAGGGCACATAGATTGAAAGCAACAGTAAAAGCAGCAAGGGATATGTAAGGAATAACATTTCACCACCAGGATTGTTGTAATATGGAGTTCAATGCCTGCAACTGTTGTGGAAGCATATTTAATTTGGATGTTGCGAAGGGTATTGAATTGGCATTTGAAGAAAAAATTAATTTAGAGGATTATGGAGAAAAAGTGGGGAAATGGAAGAGATTAGATTATTCTACAGTGTTCCACCCATATGACATAATGGGCTGAATTGCCTCCTTGTACAGTCAAAAGATCCTGTGATTTTACAAGATACTGCCACATGCCAAACTTGGCTTTATATTTTAAAAAGCCTACCTTTGACCTTCAGTGTATATAAACATGCAGATGGCAAGCTGCCCATCCAAGTGCTTCTTTCTCATGGGATTGGCTGCAGAGATATCAATAGAAGCCATTTCATTGGCTCCCCCATGTACACAGGAAAGTCAGGATTGGAATCCAATTTAGGTTTATTTACAGATGTTCTGAATTCCCTGGTGATGTTATAATTAGAGTCAGTTTGGTAAGTAAGCAGTCTGTGTTCTTGCAGCTGAATACCAAAAACTAAGCATAACTTAATATAAGTTCAAATAACTAAATAGGTATCAATGAGAATGCACACATACCAATTAGCAAATGTAATTTCCAGTTTTCTCTGGCCTTGACCTGATGGCGGTGAAGTACAAGTCCATTTGTCTATCATACCCGAGACTTGTTAGGCAGTTTCTCCCTGACGTAGGGGCTGCTGTTTGCTTTCAGGATTATCAATGTTTAAGCAAATAATGGAGGATGTTTGAAGTCAGTTGTCCTTCAGCACCAGTAACAGGTCTTATCTCTCCGGAATTATGTCGATAGCACATTGAGGCACAGGGATACTTTCAAGTGGCACTGTGCCCTACTAAACTATATTTAAAACCATAGTTTAAGGTCAATTATGATGCCTATAACCAAGTTATTAAAGTTGCTGTTGGCAATTTGACAGGAATAAATACGTGTTTGTGTTGTTGTAATGGTTTTTCATTATCTCCCTCATTTGCCTCCTGTGAGAAAAGGAAGCAATTAAACATCATTTATTTCCATTATGTGACTATCATTAAAAAATGTTATGCTAGCAAGGTGAAGAAAAGCCAATACATATATCAGCATTCTGCCTGAAGCAACTCAAGTATATCACCCCTCCATCCTCACCTGGTGAGAAGCAAAATACAAATACCTGAGATAACTCAGACATCCTTTGAAAATGATAGCTCTCTGAACAATTGTCAAAATGAAGAATTTGTCCGACCTTCCACTTTCCATCTTCTATACGTATATTCAATATTGACTTATATAGTCATACAGTCCTTTCTCTATGCCAGCCATCATGAATCATCTGTATTAATCCCATTTCCAGCACTCGGTCCGTGGTTCAATATGCCTTGGTAATTCAAATGCTCGTCCATGCTTCTTAAGTGCTGTACAAGTACTTGCCTCCACCACCTTCCCAGGCAGTAAGTTCCAGATTCCAACCGCACTCTGGATGAACAATTTCTTCCTTACGATGCAGCACACACAAAATGCTGCAGGAACTCAGCAGGTCAGGCAGTACCCATCGAGGAAAATGAACAGTTGGGATTTTGGGCCTAGAAATTTCATCAAGAACAAGTCTAGGCCCAAAATGCCGATTGTTTATTTTCCTCCATAGATACCGCCTGACCTGTTGGGTTCCTCCAGACTTTTGTGTATTTAGTCCAGGATTTCCAGTATCTGCAGGATCTCTTGTGTGTATGCATCATCTTCCTCAGATTATCCCCGAACCTTTTACTCTTCACTTTAAGTGTAGGTCCTCTAGTCCTAGACACATTATTGCCATAGAGAAATATTTCCTCACATCTAGCCTACCCATCCTTCTTATAATAGTATATATCAGGACCCCCTACAGCTATATTAAGCTCTGAGCAGGATTATACCTACCTTTTTCAGATGCCTTCATAGGGAATGGCTACTTGCCTCCTGCTCAGTCTTCAGTTAATTTAACATTTATGCTTAAATAGTGAAGGGTGGAAATTGGAGAAGAGCTGTATCCCACAGAATCCAGCAATGATAAACAGAAGTATTTTGAATCTATCCCATGTAGTTGCCACTAATATTGACGGTGAGATCATCTTGTATCTGGCACAACCACATGAACTTTCTGCCTGATGTCCACTCAAATACGTTAACATTTTAATAAAATGGAGAACGAACCAAATTCATCTTCAGTATCCTACGACCCTCCTGAGGAGTGAAGCAATCTATAAGCAGTAACTAAAGCAAGTCATACATAGAAATATCACATATTTGAAAACATTTCAACTGTACTAAAATTATTTTACTTAATAGAAATTAAAATAGAAGATACAAAATGGCTTGAAATTGCATAAAGTTAAGATAAAGTAAGTAAATTACTTAGCAGCATTTAAATCAGTGATTCCATTCAAATAATCATGCTTCTAATGTTGGCTATCCTTAGCAAAATATTGAAGGTCACATGCAAAGCATTTATTCCGTTGATGCACATTGACTTCAGCATTACCAGAGTTCCTTAATCACGTGATAAGATGTTACCCTGATGTTGAGGCCAGACATTCTCACCTCCAAAATTCAGCTGTCTGGTCCACATGTGCACAAAGAATGAAATGAAGTCTGCAACGAAGCAGTACCGGCTAAAACTAAACTGGGGATCGGTAAGCAGGTTATTGGCAAATGAGTACCATGACTGCACTATTAAATATACCTTCCTTCGTCATTCTATTGATTGAGAGAATGTTGGGCAATAATTAGTAAAAGTGAATGTTTTCTAATAAACTCTTCTCGTGCTTCCAGCTGGGTACAAGTATCGATTTTAACTGATGTTTTGATGACAAACTCTGCCATCTTCATCAAGCATATTCCCCGTCATCAGTCTCTCCTGATTGCTTATTCCTTATCCAATCAGTTTTCTTCCATCAACCTTCTTTACAATCAAATTCCAGTTCTTACTTTCAGTGAGATTTAGTCTTTGTTAAAATTCTTTTCCTCCTCAAATTGGGGTGACACAGTAGCTTTGTGCTGTCGAAATCAATCCTATGGCCATTGTGAATGCAATGTTCTGCTGCCGCCAATTTCTTCAGGTAGCCCAAAAGGACACACATCCCATGCAAATCGATATGGGTTTCCACCACGTGCGCTGTCTCGCCAATATATATTCCCCATTCATAGGGAATCCTGTAAACTCCAGCCATTCTGAGTCCCAGGTCATCTTTGAACATAGAACATAGAATAATACCACACATTACAGGCCCTTCGGCCCACAATGTTGTGCCGACCCTCAAACCCTGCCTCCCATATAACCCCACACCTTAAATTCCTCCATATACCTGTCTAGTAGTCTCTTAAACTTCACGAGTGTATCTACCTCCACCACTGATTCAGGCAGTGAATTCCACGCACCAACCACTCTCTGAGTAAAAAGCATTCCTCTAATATCCCCCTTGAACTTCCCACCCCCTACCTTAAAGCCATGTCCTCTTGTATTGAGCAGTGGTGCCCTGGGGAAGAGGCACTGGCTATCCACTCTATCTATTCCTCTTATTATCTTGTACACCTCTATCATGTCTCCTCTCATCCGCCTTCTCTCCAAAGAGTAAAGCCCTAGCTCCCTTAATCTCTGATCATAATGCATACTTTCTAAACCAGGCAGCATCCTGGTAAATCTCCTCTGTACCCTGTCCAATGCTTCCACATCCTTCCTATAGTGAGGCGACCAGAACTGGACACAGTACTCCAAGTGTGGCCTAACCAGAGTTTTATAGAGCTGCATCATTACATCGCGACTCTTAAACTCTATCCCTCGACTTATGAAAGATAACACCCCATAAGCTTTCTTAACTACCCTATCCACCTGTGAGGCAACTTTCAGGGATCTGTGGACATGTACCCCCAGATCCCTCTGCTCCTGCACACTACCAAGTATCCTGCCATTTACTTTGTACTCTGCCTTGGAGTTTGTCTTTCCAAAGTGTACCACCTCACACTTCTCCGGGTTGAACTCCATCTGCCACTTCTCAGCCCACTTCTGCATCCTATCAATGTCTCTCTGCATTCTTCAACAATCCTCTACACTATCTACAACACCACTAACCTTTGTGTCATCTGCAAACTTGCCAACCCACCCCTTTTCCCCCACATCCAGGTCGTTAATAAAAATCACAAAAAGTAGAGGTCCCAGAACAGTTCCTTGTGGGACACCACTAGTCACAATCCTCCAATCTGAATCTACTCCCTCCACCACCACCCTCTGCCTTCTGCAGGCAAGCCAATTCTGAATCCACCTGGCCAAACTTCCCTGGATCCCATGCCTTCTGACTTTCTGAATAAGTCTACTGTGTGGAACCTTGTCAAATGCCTTACTAAAATCCATATAGATCACATCCACTGCACTACCCTCATCTATATGCCTGGTCACCTCCTCAAAGAACTCTATCAGGCTTGTTAGAAACGATCTTCCCTTCACAAAGCCATGCTGACTGTCCCTGATCAGACCTTGATTCTCTAAATGCCCATAGATCCTATCTCTAAGAATCTTTTCCAACAGCTTTCCCACCACAGATGTAAGGCTCACTGGTCTATAATTACCCGGACTATCCGTACTACCTTTTTTGAACAAGGGGACAACATTCGCCTCCCTCCAATCCTCCGGTACCATTCCTGTGGACAACGAGGACATAAAAATCCTAGCCAGAGGCTCAGCAATCTCTTCCCTCACCTCATGGAGCAGCCTGGAGAATATTCCGTCAGGCCCCGGGGACTTATCTGTCCTAATGTATTTTAACAACTCCAACACCTCCTCTCCCTTAATATCAACATGCTCCAGAACATCAACCTCACTCATATCGTCTTCACCATCATCAAGTTCCCTCTCATTGGTGAATACCAAAGAGAAGTATTCATTGAGGACTATGTTCACTTCCACAGCTTCCAGGCACATCTTCCCAGCTTTATCTCTAATCGGTCCTACCTTCACTCCTGTCATCCTTTTGTTCTTCACATAATTGAAGAATGCTTTGGGGTTTTCCTTTACCCTACTCACCAAGGCCTTCTGATGCCCCCTTCTTGCTCTTCTCAGCCCTTTCTTAAGCTCCTTTCTTGCTTCCCTATATTCCTCAATAGACCCATCTGATCCTTGCTTCCTAAACCTCATGTATGCTGCCTTCTTCCACCTGACTAGATTTTCCACCTCACTTGTCACCCATGCTTCCTTCACCTTACCATTATTTATCTTCCTCACCGGGACAAATTTATCCCTAACATCCTGCAAGAGATCTCTAAACATCGACCACACGTCCATAGTACATTTCCCTGCAAAAACATCATCCCAATTCACACCCGCAAGTTCTAGCGTTATAGCCTCATAATTTGCCCTTCCCCAATTAAAAATTTTCCTGTCCTCTCTGATTCTATACTTTTCCATGATAATGCTAAAGGCCAGAGAGCGGTGGTCACTATTCCTCCGGATGCTCACCCACTGAGAGATCTGTGACCTGACCCGGTTCATTACCTAATACTAGATCTAGTATGGCATTCTCCCTAGTCGGCCTGTCCACATACTGTGACAGGAATCTGTCCTGGACACACTTAACAAACTCTGCCCCATCTAAACCCTTGGAAGTAATCAGGTGCCAATCAGTATTAGGGAAGTTAAAGTCACCCATGATAACAACCCTGTTATTTTCGCATATTTCCAAAATCTACCTCCCAGTCTGCTCCTCTGTATCTTTGCTGCTACCAGGGGGCCTATAGAATACCCCCAATAGAGTAACTGCTCTCTTCCTGTTCCTGATTTCCACCCATACTGACTCAAAAGAGGATCCTGCTACATTACCCACCCTTTCTGCAGCTGTAATAGTATCCCTGACCAGTAATGCCACCCTCCTCCCCTTTTTCCCCTCTCTCTATCCCTTTTAAAGCACTGAAATCCGGGAATATTGAGAATCCATTCCTGCCCTGGTGCCAGTCAAGTCTCTGTAATAGTCACTACATCATAATTCCATGTATGTATCCAAGCTCTCAGTTCATCACCTTTGTTCTTGATGCTTCTTGCATTGAGGTACACACATTTCAGCCCTTCTGCCTTACTACCTTTACACCGTTTATTCTGCTTCTCTTTCCTCAAAGCCTCTCTATATGTTAGATCTGGCTTTACTCCATGCACTTCTTTCATTGCTCTGTCGCTCCACGTCCCATCCCCCTTGCAATTAGTTTAAACCCTCCCGAACCATGCTAGCAAACCTACCTACAAGGATATTGCTCCCCTTTGGGTTCAGGTGCACCCCATCCAATCTGTAGAGGTCCCACCTTCCCCAGAAGAGATCCCAATGATCCAAAAATCTAAAACCCTGCTCCCTGCACCAACTCCTCAGCCACGCATTCAACTGCCATCTCCTCCAATTCTTACCATCACTGTCACATAGCACTGGCAGCAACCCTGAGAACGCCACCCTTGAGGTCCTGTTCTTCAGCCTTTTGCCTAGGTCCCGAAACTCACACTTCAGGACCTCATCCCTCTTCCTGCCTATGTCGTTGGTCCCAACATGTATCACGACTTCTGGTTGCTTTCCCTCTCGTACCAGGATGTCGTGCATCCGGTCAGAGACATCCCGGACCCTGGCACGCAGGAGGCAACAAACCATGCCGGTGTCCTTCTCACGTCCACAAAATCTTCTGTCTGCTCCCCTGACTATAGAGTCTCCAATGACAACAGCTCTCCACTTCTCCATCCCATCCTTCTGCACCACCGGGTCAGACTCAGTGCCGGAGGCCCTACCACCATGGCTCACACCTGGTCGGTCATCCCCTCCAACACTATCCAGGATGGTAAACTTATTATTCAGGGGAATGGCTACAGGGATGCTCTGCACTACCTGTCTGCGCACCTTCACTTTCCCCCCTCTGACTGTCACCCAACAACCTGCTTCCGACAGCCTAGGTGTGACTACCTCCCTGTAGCTCTCATCTATGACCACCTCATTCTCCCTTATGAGTCGAAGGTCATCCAGCTGCTGCTCCAAATTCCTTACACAGTCTTCCGGATCGCCCAGCCGTATGCACTTCTGGCAGATGTGACTCTGCGGGAGAGGGGCGTTCCCCCAAGACTGCCACATCTCACATGAGAGGCACATCACCGTCTCAGGAGGCATTGTAAAGACTAACTGCGAGCAAGCTTGTCCTCTGCCTCCTCTCGTCGAAGCCTCTCGAGTCAAAGCCTCAAAGCTCCACTCCTTCACTGGTCCACTCACTCACTGGCCGCTCCGCTTGAGCTACCCCTCTATTTATCTGTTTGAGCTTTTCAAAATGCTTGGTCACCTGACCTCAACTGCCCAATCAGCTGCTTTCTGCTGAGTCTGAACTATTCAAATCTTGATTGTCTAATCAACGGCTTTCTGCTGATCTATTCAAATCTTGATTGACTTGATTGCACAGACCAACTGCCAAAACTGCCAGAATCTCTCCAGTCAAAGTCTCAAAGCTCCACTCATTCACCGGCCCACTCACTCACTGGCCGCTTTCCACAGCAGCCACTTTTGACCTGCTTAAGCTGAGATTTCAGCTTTCTGACAGGTTTGTGGGTGATATCAAACCGGGATTTTTTCAGAATCCTGGCACTCATTCCAGAAACTGTGGAAATGCAGGGAAGACAAGTGGTAGCAATGGGTTCCTCCTCGTTAGGTTTTCTGCATTTTTTCCATCAACCCTTTTAAGGGTCCATTGATTTCCTTCACCTTATAGCCATTCTGTAGGAACTTCATGCAAATTCATCTTATTTCCTTGTGAAGACTCTCCATGTTCAGAATAGTTTTCGCACAGTTAATCAAAGTAGAAAGAACTGCTCTACATAGAGAGGCATCATCGTGGCTGTTATTGTTGAGGGATAAGTCCGTGTGAGTGGGTTTCTGATAGATGCCATGTCCGAGGCTACCGTCCAGTTTCCGTTGTATTAGAATGTCAAGAAATGGAAGGTAACCACTCTTCTCCATCTCCATCATAAATTGAATGTTTCGATGTATACTGTTCAGATGGCCATAGAACTGTTGAAATGCCTAGAATCCATGAGGCCATACTTTGAAGGTGTTATCAATGTATCTGCAGAAGCACGTGGGGCATAAGGGTGATGCATGTTTCCTGAATGGGATATACTGTACTTGGGCAATTTTCCATATTATTGGGTAGTATCATAACTTTTCTGCAACAACATGGCTTGAGGTGCAACGCACACAAATTGCTGGAGGAACTCAGCAGGCCAGGCAGCATCTATGGAAAAGAGTACAGTTGACATTTTGGGCCGAGACTGTCAACAGGACTGGAGAAAGAAAGATGAGAAGTAGAGATAAAAGGAGAGGGGAGAGGAGGGAGAATCTCAGGGTGATAGGTGAAACTTGGAGGAGGAGGAGGAGTGAAGGACAGAGCTGGGAGGTTGATTGCTGAAAGAGATACTGGGCTGGAGAAGGGGGAATCTAACAGGAGAGGACAGAAGGCCATGGAAGAAAGAAAAGTGGGGAAGATCACCAAAGGAGTGGTGATGGACAGCCAAGGAGATAAGGTGAGAGAGGGAAAAGGGGATGGGAATGGTGAAGCAGAGGAGGGAGAGGGGGCATTTCCCGGAAGTTCAAGTAATTGAAGTTCATGCCATCAGGTTGGAGGCTGTCCAAACAGGATATAAGGTGTTGTTCCTCCAACCTGAATGTGGCCTCATCGTGACAGTAGAGGAGGCCATGGACTGACATATCAGAATGTGAATGGGAAGTGGAATTAAGATGGGTGGCCACTAGGAGATCCCACTTTTTCTGGCAGGTGGAGCGTAGATGCTCGGTGAAGCAGTCTCCTAATCTACGTCGGGCTTCACCTATATAAAGGAGGCCACACTGGGAGCACTGTACACAGTATATGACCCCAAAAGACTCACAGGTGAAGTGTCACCTCACCTGGAAGAACTGTTTGGGGCCCTGAATGGTAGTGAAGGTGGAGGTGTAGCACTTGTTCTGCCAGGAGGGAGATCAGTGGGAAGGGACATATGGACAAGGACATTGCACAGGGAGTGATCCCTGCGGAAAGCAGGAAGTGGGGTGGGGGGGGGGGAGGAAAGATGTGCTTGGTGGTGGGATCCCGTTAGAGATGGTGGAAGTTGCTGAGAATTATGTGCTGGATGCAGAGGCTGGTGGGGTGGTAGGTGAGGACAGGAGGAACTTTATCCCTGGTAGGGTGGTGGGAGGATGAGGTGAGAGCAGATGTGAGTGAAGTGGAAGAGTTGCAGTAGAGGGCAGCGTTGATGGATGATGAAGAGAAGTCTCTTTCTTTGAAAAAGGAGGACATCTCCTTCATTTTGGAATGAAAATCCAGAGATCAGATGTGGCAGAGGCAAAGGAATTGAGAGAAGGGGTTGGCATTTTTATAAGTAACGGGGTGGGAAGAGGTATAGTCCAGGTAGCTGTGAGATTCTGTGGGTTTATAATAAACATCAGTGGACAAGCTGTCTCCAGAGATAGAGATAGAGAGATTGAGAAAGGGGAGGGAGGTGTCAGAAATAGACCAGGTAAATTTGAGGGCGAGGTGGAAGTTGGAGGCAAAGTGGATGAAGTTGATGAGCTCCATATGAGTGCAGGACGCAGCACCAAAGCAGTCATTGATGTAGCGTAGGAAAAGTGGGGGATGGACACCAGTGTAGGCTTGGAACATAGACTGTTCCGCGTAGCTGACAAACAGACTGGCGTAGCTGGGACCCATATGAGTGCCCATGGCTACACCTTTTGTTTGAAGGAAATGGGAGGCACCAAAAGAGAAATTATTAAGTGTGTGGACACTCCACTAGATGGAGGAGTGTGGTGGTGGAGGGGAACTGGTGGGGTCTGATATCCAGAAAGAAACTGAGAGCTTTGAGGCCTTCCTGCTGGAGGATGGGGGTGTATAGGGATTGGATATCCATAGTAAAACTAAGGTGCAATTTGCTCTGGAGTGAAACTTTTCATTACTACAGCAAGATCTTGTCTGGTCCAGTGTTCGTTATTATTGTCTACTTTCCAGAGTCGTTTTTTCATAGCATATGAAATACTCTGAACTGGCTGAAGACCAGCTTCTGAAATAATGGGGTCTTTGAAAGAAGTTGAGATTTATCATCATTCTGAAGCGAATGTGGTTGTGAATGTTTCAAGCTTTTTTATAGCAGTCGTATTCTGTGCCCTGCCCACCATTCACCATGGTGATATTCCTCCTCCTCCTCCTACTAGCTGTTGGATTGTCCACAACCATACATGACATAAATTTGCCAGGACTGCAGAACTTTGATCTGATCCATTAATTGTGATATCACATAGCTCTGTTCATTACAATGATGCTTTTCCACTTTGTAACACATGCAGCCTTATTTCACCAGGTTAGTAACTCAAAAGGCTTGTATTTGATTATTTACTCATACGTGTGCTTTTTCAAATCTAATCCATTAGAAATCTTTATGACCTCCCAAAGGAGCATACAGAGCAGACTGAATCTAAAGTAAGATGTGATATTAAATTCTAAAATTTCTAAGTACTAAATGAAATTTTACCATTGGTGGAAGTAAAACAATGGAATATTTTTGAGAATGCATTTATTTTCAGAATAACAATTATTCTTCACTGTAGGAATCACAGCACTTGCCTAAAACACAAAGAACAATGTTTTTTTCTTAACGGAAAAAGCAGGCAAGCACGGATCAAATAAATATTAACACATTCTGCCTTTTGCTAAGTTAGCACTGAAATTCTGTTGAGTGAAGTACAGTCCAGGTGTCTCTTTAAAGTGATGGCACAGTCTTCTAATAATACATTCATTCTAATCATCCTCTTCACATCCACATGAACAATGTTAAAGTGCTGAAACTCCTCATTACTAGGATGCTGAGGAACATCAGTTTGCTATTTCAATATATTAACATGGTTCAATTCTTTTAAAGAAATGAATGATAATTGATCTCCATTTGTCTGTGCTGTGCGGTCCCAATTTCTCAAGTCAGAGACATAAAAGACTGATGTTAACATTATCCCTCCACTGGAAGTCAAAGCTCATCTTGATCCTATTCTTCCTTAACGTCCAGACACCATTTCCACCGAGGGCATGGGTTGTGACTTTACCCTCATTCCCATCAAAGCCAGTTATAAAATTGTTTCCCATACCATTAAGGTGTCAAATAGAGCCCTATATTGGTAATGGACTCTTCAGCTATGTTCTTTGGTGGCAATGAAGATTTAGGAAAACAACTTGATTCCAGTATAGAGGGGAAAACAATAAGGCTTTAACACATTTTTAAGGAGAATAAGTCTCATTTGTAAGTTCCCATGATCAAATTCTTATCAATGTCATAATACTGTTACAGATAAGTCATACCCAAGTAAATTTATCAGTGTTATAGGCAGCAAGGACTGACCAAAAAGTCCCATGACAAGCTCAGTCTGCATGAATTGGTAAGTATTTGAATCTTAATAGTATTCCAAAAAGTCATTCAAATTCCATGGCATTCATTTGTAGTTCATCCTCATTAGTTATAACTCAGTTGGTATCATTCTCCCCTAGTGGATATAGGATTCTATAATCCAAGTTGATCCCTGCAAAATAGAGGCCAGGGAATGCTGCTCTGTTTTGAGATGCTTATCCTTAACATGATACACGAAGTGGAAGTTATGTCTGCTCTCCTAAGTGGGATTAAAGGTGAAATGGTATCTTGGGCCTCTCTGAATCCCTTTCACCCTTTCATTATTTACCAAGACTGGCAATCAATGTCCCATGCAATTCTGTTGGAGAGAGTCCTTTCTGTATCTTTGGGCATGCTATTGAATTCATACATGAAACGTTACTTCTAAAAATCACCTCCTTGACTTCAATGAGCTTAAAATTGAGCTCAAAACATGAATTTCATCAGGAATTTTCCTTTCATCCACATCCTGCAGAAAATTCTGTGCTTAGGTTCTAACGTTTTGTCAGAAACCTCACCACCAGCACCAACTGGAGACTCAAACAAACCAATTAAAACAAACCCCGCAGCCCGGTCTTGACAACAATGAGAGGATGTCAAAGGCTGCAGTCAATTTTTTCACTCAAGTAGAAATCCTGAGAAGGATTTAATTTGCAGAAAGATGACGTGTTGCTTGGCAGAAATTACAATGTCCCTATTTCCATGACATTCCTGTCAGCTGTAGGAGCTTTTCTCCACAGCACCCATCTTGAAAGGATGCAAGTTCAGCAGCCAGTGACGACTTCATTCATAATCGAACTTACCCATGAATACTATTTCCAACAAAGGTGGTCAAGATACTGTAGATACACATAGCATCCATATTTGGTAATCATAGTCTGTTTATTGTTGATAATTCTTCACTTGGTCAACACTGCCACAAGAAAGCAGCATCCATCATCAAGGACTCCCACCATACAGGTCGTGCTCTCTTCTTGCTACTATTATCAGGCAGAAGGTACAAGAGCCTTAGGTCCCATGGTACCAGGATCAAGAACAGTTATTACCCCTCAGTCCTGGCTGTTGAACCAGAGTGGAAACTTCAATCACCAGAACTCTGCACCGATTGCACAAACTACAGACTCACTTTCATGTTCTCATGTTCTACCTCTCAAGTTTTCAGTATTATTAACAAGAGAGATTCTGCAGATGCTGGAAATCCGATCAACACACATAAAATGCTGGAGGAACTCAGCAGGCCAAGCAGTGCCTATGGAAAAAAAGTACTTTTAACGTTTCGGGCTGAGATCCTTCTGCAGGACTGGAGAAAAAGTGATAAAAAGGTAAATCTACTCTTCATCTTTTTTCCTTCCAGACCTGCTGAAGAGTCAGCCCGAAATGTCAGCTATACTTTTTTTCCATAGCTGCTACCTGGTCTGTTGATTTCCTCCAGCATTTAGTGTGTGTTTCTCAGTATTATTTATTGTTTTATTTGCATAATTTGCTTCTTTTGCACATTGCTTGTTTGTCAGTCTTTGTTTTTGTAAAGTTTTTCATAAATTCTGTTGCATTTCTCTATTTTTCTATAAAAGCCTGCAAGAAAGTGAATCCCAAGATGGTGTAGGGAAACATATCATCATAAAGGGGGCGTTGATGGCAGACCCAAATGCAAGACACAGACACTGAAGTACTAAGAACAGGACTAGGTGTGTCAAGAAAACATGGGAAGTGGGAAAGAAATGACGCTGGACAAGACACAGGCCCTGGACGAGTCTAGGATACAAGGCCTGGGTTAGGATTAGACTAGGAAAGTGGGACCTGGACGAGGAACAAGGAACTTGGAATCTGGAACCTGGACAAGGACCCTGAGTCAGAGACTGGACAGGGACCCGGAACCTGGGTCTTGAGTCGGGCTCGGATTCCGGATCTAGGTGAGGACAAGACGTGACAAGGCAACAGGACTGGACTTGGCGGCAGGACGCGGTACTCCTGGGTAGGACGCGGGACCAGAACTGGATGAGAACACGAAGCTAAGACTTGGACTTGGGAGACAGGAACGTAGAACACAGAGCCTTGGTAATCTTGGGAGACAGGAACGTAGAACACAGAGCCTTGGTAATGTTGGGAGACAGCAATGCAGAATACAGAGCCTTGGTGGAGGGAGAACAGGAACATGGAACACAGAGCAGGGACTCCTCCTTGGGAACAGGACTTGGGGCCGAGGCTCTACACAGAGTCAGGAGCCCTCCTAGAGAGCAGGACGTATGACCGGGACTCATACACAGAACACTGAGACAGATTCCCACTCAAGGTAGCGGCAAAAGGCCGGACCTACCCAGCAGAGGCAAGGGCACAAAGAGACTGTTCCCAACACAAGGTAGCGGCAAACAGCTAGGACTACCTAGTGAAGGCGTGGACACAGAGACAGTTCCCAACTCAAGGTAGCAGCAAACAGCCAGACCTACCTAATGAAGGTGTGGACACAGAGACAGTTCTCATCTCAAGGTAGCGGCAAACGGCCGGACCTACCTAGCGAAGGCATGGACACAGAGACAGTTCCCAACATAAGGTAGCGGCAAACAGCTGGATATACCTAGCGAAGGCGTGGACACAGAGACAGTTCTCAACACAAGGTAGCAGCAAACGGCCAGACCTACCTAGTAGAGACGTAGACACAAGCGAGGTAGCAGGCAAAGCTTCAGGCAAAGGTAGCAGGTGAAGGAAGGGGAAGGGAAGGGAACAGTCCAGCAACTGAAGATGAACCCAGGAGCTGTTTATGTAGCCAGCCCAAAATGAGAATCATGCGCCTCAATTAAGGCACCAACAGAACAAGGGAAAAACCAGTAAACCTGGAATAAGGATCGATGGACTGGTCCGTGAACTGGAATGCGGACTTCACAGACTGGACCATGACAGTACCCCTCCCCCCTCTATGGGAGCCTCCTGGCGACCGAACAGGATCTCCAGGACTAAGGGCGACACAGGCGGGTGGGGGGGGCATTCAACAGGAGGGAAACCAAGATAGCGAGAATAAAACTACAGTGTCTGTGTCGCTGGGTCTATGCTTGACTGGACTGTTCTGTCTTAGCGGGGGCGCTGAGGGAGACCCAAATTCAAGACACAGACACTGAAGTACTAGGAACAGGACTAGGTGTTTCAAGAAAGCAAAGGAAGTGGGGAAGAAATGAGGCTGGACAAGACACAGGCCCTGGACGAGACTAGGATAGAGGGCCTGGGATAGGACTAGACTAGGAAAGCTGGACCTGGACGAGGAACAAGGAACTTGGAATCTGGAACCTGGACAAGGACTCGGAGCCAGAGACTGGACAGGGATCCAGAACCTTGGTAATCTTGGGAGACAGGAACACAGAACACAGAGCCTTGGTCGAGGGAGACCAGGAACATGGAACACAGAGCTGGGACCCCTCCTTGGGAACAGGATTTGGGGCTGGGGCTCTACACAGAGTCAGGACCCCTCCTAGGGAGAAGGACATAGGGCTGGGACTCATACACAGAACACCGAGAGACAGATCTTCACTCAAGGTAGTGGCAAATGGCCGGACCTACCTAGCAGAGGCGTGGACACAAGCGAGGTAGCAGGCAAGGCTTAAGGCAAAGGTAGCAGGCGAAGGTAGTTGGCGAGCTTCAGGTGAAGGTAGCAGGCGAGGCTTCCAAAGGAAGGAGAAGGGAAAGGAATAGTCCAGCAACTGAAGGTGAATCCAGGAGCTGTTTATGTAGCCAGCCCAAAATGAGAATCATGTGCCTCAATTAAGACATCAACAGGACAAGGGAAAACCGGAAAACCTGGAATAAGGATTGATAGACAGGTCCGTGAACTGGAATGTGGACTTCATGGACTGGACCATGACACATATATGCAGGTATTTTGATAATAGATTTATTTTTACATTGACCTTGACTTTGAAAATTACTTGCCAATTCAAAGTATGTATATGTCACCATATGAGTTATAAGGAAAGGTGGAATAGGTAGGACTGTATTCTTTGGAACATAGAAGATTGAGAGAAGAGTTCATAGAGGTATACAAAATTATGAGGGATATTTATAGGGTAAACACAAGAAGGCTTTTTCCACTGAGGTTGGGTGGGACAATAACCAGAGGTCATGGGTTAAGGGTGAAAGGTGAAAAGTTTAAGGGGAACATGAGGGAAACATGATCACTTAGAGGGACATGAGAGTGCTGGATGAGCTGCCAGCAGAAGTGGTGCATGCAAGCTCAATTTCAACGTTTAAGAGAAGTTTGGATCACTACTTGGATAGTAGGGATATGGAGGGCTATGGTCCCCCTGTAGGTCAATGGCAGTAAGCAGTTTAAATGGTTTTGGCATAAACTAGATGGGCTGAAGGGTCTGTTTCTGTGCTGTACTGTCACCAGGTTCAGATACAGCCCAAGTGCAAAGTCAGAGATACTTAAACAGGTTGATAGTTCACAGACTTTAATGCGAACAGTGTTTAAGGAAAAAGAAAAGAATAATCGCTAGGCCAAACAGGACCGTTAACTAAAACTCGCAAATGGAAAACAAAGCATACACTGCGGCTGAAAGGAGCAACTAAATATAAAATGAATACCGCTAGTCTTCAGAGTCAGTTGACTCGGCAATCCAATTTCTCAGGTAAGGACGAATGCAAACAGGCAGCAAAGCGTTGCTGTGCTGTGTCCAAGTCTCGACAAACACTGAATGAATGGAGTTAAATACTTTCACAATGAAATAATAATTAGCTGATGCATGCATATTCATGAGCTCAATTGCCGTATTTGCTGCGCTGCCGAATTCATGGTTGACATGTACTTCTCTATGACGATGACTCTGTGACTCTGTGACTCTATGAGGAGAAATGTCTTCACTCAGAGGGAAGTGAATGGTGAGAGTGTACTTTTCTGTGACTCTATATTCAGTATAACACTAATATTCATTTTTCTTGACTTGGTTAATAAGACATGATAATTCCAAAAAATGTAATAGAAGCACCTAACAGCATGTAATAGAAGCACCTAACAGCATGGACAAACAACTAATATGCAAATACAAAAGAAAAAAGAAATAATAAATAAATAAATAGATAAATAAACAAACAAACAAACAAACAAACAAACAAACAAGCAAGCAAGCAATAAATATCAAAAAGGTGCGACGTGGAGTCCTTGCAAGTAAGTCTATAGGTTGTGGGAACCATTCAATGATAGGCCAAGTGAAGTTGAGTGAACCTATCCACACTGCTTCAAGAGCCTGATGTTTGAGGGGTAATAATTGATCCTGAACCTGGGGACGTGGGTTCTGAGGCTCCTGTACCTTCCTTCTGATGGCAGCATCAAGAAGAGAGCATTTCCTGGGTGGTAGGAGTCCTCAATGATAGATGCTGCTTTCTGCGACAGCCCTCCACGTAGATGTGCTCAGTGGTGGGGAGGGAATACCTGTTATGGATTGGTCCATTTCTGCTACTTTTTGTAGGATTTTCTGTTCAACAGCATTGGTGTTTCCATACCAAGCCATGGTGCAACCAGCCAATATATTCTCCACCACACACTTAATCAAAATTTGTCAAAGTTTTAGATGTCATGCTGAATCTTTGTAAACTTCTAAGGAAGTTGTGGCACTGCCATGCTTTCTTCATAATTGCACTTATGTGCTGGGCCCAGGAAAGATCCTCTGTAATGGTAACACCGAAGAATTTAAAGTTATTGACCCTCTCCACCTCTGATCCCTGATGAAGACTGGCTCATGGATCCCCAGTTTCCTCTTCCTGAAGTCAATAACCAGCTCTTTGGTTTCGCTATATGTTGAGTGAGAGGGGGTGTTATGGCACCCCCCCCCCCCACCACTAGCACCCCCAACTAGATTTCCAGTCTCTTTCCTATGTGCTGATCTGTCACCATCGTTGATTCGGCTAGTGACAGTGGTGTCATCAACAAACTTCAGTATGGCATTGGAGCTGTGATTAGCCGCACAGTCATAAGCATAAGGTGAGTAAAGCAAGGGGCTAAGTATACAGCCTTGTGGTCCACCTGTACTGATGCAGATTGTGGAGCAGATATTGTTGCTCAGTGAGGAAATCGAGGGTCCGATTGCACAAAGAGATATTGAGGCCAAGATTTTGAAGCTCATTGATCAGTTTTGAGGGGATGATAAAATTGAATACCAAGCTCTAGTCAATAAGGAGCATCCCAAGGTATGCACCTTTGCTGTCCAGATGTCTCAGGATTGAGTGAAGAGCCAATGAAATGGCATCTGCTGTTGACCTGTTGCTCCGGTAGGCAAATTGGAGCAGATTCAAACTGCTTCTCAGGCAAGTTGATATGTTTCGTCACCAACCACTCAAGGCACTTCATCACAGTGGGTGTAAGTGCTACTGGATAATAATCATTGAGGCAGGTTATGTTCTTTTCGGCACAGATATAATTGAAGCCTGATTGAAACAGATGAGTACCTCAGAGTGCTGAAGAGAGACGTTAAAGGTGTTGGTGAATAGTCCAGCCAGTTGATCAGCACAGGTCTTTAGTACTCAGCCTGGTACCCCATCTGGGCCAGATGCTTTCTGGGAGCTCGCCCTCCCGAAGGATGCTCTCACATTAGCCTTAAAGACTGGAATCACAGGGTCGCTGGGGGCCGTGGGAGTTTGTGAAGGTTCCTCCATGTTTTGACGGCCAGAATGAGCATTGAAGGCATTGAGTTCATCAGAAGCAAAACCTTTTTGTCACCTAACATTGCTAATCATTCTGAAAGCAGGAGGGTCTCAGCCTGAAACGTTGACTGTATTTTTTTTCCATAGATGCTGCCTGGCCTGCTGAGTTTCTCCAGCATTTTGTGTGTGTTGCTTGGATTTCCAGCCTCTGCAGATTCTCTCTTGTTTGTAATCAATCTCAAACATGGGATTGCAATCTCATGAGTGGCTAACAAGCACTGAAGCTAGATAATTCTGAATGAAAATACCTCTTAAAGGGGACGTTCTTGTGGCCTCAAGATTTTTCTAGACGTGATTTCAAAATTTTAGGAAACTGGCAGGAAGCCTTGCTAAACAGGACTGACAAGGAACATCACAAATATATCTAAAGGTCCTGGATTTTGTAATGGAACTGAAGTTCCAAGGACTTTTTCCAAGACAGCACTACCACTCCCTATCCAAGCCTAGTTCCAATTAAATCAACAAGTCGTTATTCTCCCATTATGTAAGCCAGCTGGAGCAGAAGAATGGGGCAGGTGGATGGTAGGTGGAGTATCTTCCTGGTGTTAAATATTGGGTTTCCACACGTGGCAAAGGCATGGAAAAACCTGAATTATCATTACCCAACTTTCAGATCAGGATGTTGCACCATATTTAATACAACATCCAGAAACTGCCTGCATGTGCTCTATCAATTTTCCCAAAAAAGAGTGAATTGCATGAAAAAGCAGGCTCCTTATTCAAATATGCAGAATTAGAAGGGAACAAGCTGAAATCAGAAAATCCACCTACCGTTTCTATCATACTATTGAGCAATTAGTGCATGCCGCATCTGGCGAAAGCACCGTGTATTTGGCAGCCAGTAATCCCTGTACATGGTCGTGAATGCTGTCTGTGTTTGAAAGTCACAACTGTCTGTATTTGACATCAGTGGTCTTTGTATCTTACATACAACACCCTGTGCTTTTGGCTATACATTCTCCCCAGAATTCATTGTCAAATGTTCAGAGCAATGTACAAATTTAAATAACTTGAACTGAGTTTGTGAAGTTATCATTATCTTTGCTGAATGGGTGTGTTTAAATTATGCATGGCATTAAGTTTTAAAATCCATATCTGCCTCTTTCTGATTTTAATAGATTTGCTTCCATAGAATTGACAGAGCGGGTGGAAATTCCATTTGAATACTGAAATGAGGCTGTTTCTTGCATGTTAGGTAAAATATTGCATGTTAGGTAAAAAAAAACAGACCAGGCGGCTCAGCAGTGGAAACTGCAAGCACTTTGAAAGTTCTGAGAGTGCATATCTTGCACAATCTCTCATGGTCCCAGAACACACCCTACACAGTCAAGAAAGCTCACCAGCACCTCTACTTTCTGATGAGACTGAAAAGAGCAGGACTTTGCACATCTATACTCATGTCACTCTATGGGTGCGCAGCAGCGGGCACCCTAATGAGCCGCACACTGCTTGGTATGGAAGGCTCTACAGTGGGTAGTGAGAACAGCCCAATGCATCAGTGGCACCATCTACTTGCCTTCTAGGATATATATACATAAAAATGCCAGAAAAGGGCCCAGAACATCATGAAGGATCACACCCACCCAGCTCATGGACTGTTTGTCCCACTCCCATCAGGGTGGAGCTATATAGCCTCCATGTCAGGACTGCCAGACTCAGAAAACGTTACTTTCCCCGAGCAGTAAGATTGATCAATACCTCCACCACTAAGTCCACCACAACTTTATTATAAACCATCAGTCAGCTTATGTACAGCCTCGTGTCACTTTATGCACATGAAATCAATCTATATATATAAGCCACCTTATGTACTTAAATTTATTATGTGTCTTTTTGGTATTATTATTGTGTTCTTTATATTTTGTGTTTTTTTCTGTGCTACATCAGATTCAGAGTAACAATTATTTTGTTCTCCCTACACTTGTGTACGGGGAATGGCATTAAACAATCTTCAATCTCTGTACTGCCTTCATTTCTCCTCCACAGTTTCCAAGTACACCTACCTAACTTTTCTGATCCTTGGTGGCCCCTTTCACCAGTCTCCCTCATGTCCATCAATAGCACACTAATTCCGTGACATGCAGCATCCACTTTACCTTTGTTTTGCCATCTGTTCCGTGTTTTTATCACCTGATGTTCCTTGTACTTGACTAGAAATATGATATTTATTTGTTTGGCAATTTTTTTCTGTGCTTGACAGTGAGCACTGACTGGATTTGCTGACTGGATCTGCTGATATTTGACAAGTGACACAATATTTTCAGTTAAAGCTATTCAGATGGAAAGTTGAGAATCTCATCAGACTGTGCACAGAATTCATGGTATTAAGTACTGCAGGTGATTAACTATCATTCCTCATGGAACTAACTATTCAATGCTTCTTGTCTTAGCCTGTAACATCTCCCTGTATCAAATTATCAACGCCCCATGTAAGGGTTGGTGTTTTTCTAGGCTTCCTGTATTGATTGATCCTCGAACCAAGTGGCCACAGTGTTAGGTGAGCATTGTTCCGTCACCATGTAGACACTTCCCTGAGTGTCAGGTAGTAAATTCTACAAGTACCAGACATTGTCAAGGCTCCGTGTATCAAAGAACGTAGAAGAGTACAGCACAGTGTTACGTACCCCGTAACTGGGTTGCCAAACCAGCAGAAATGGATCACTCAGTTGGAGTCTGGATTACTAGAACTAAGAAAGTTTTATTAAAGAAACAAGCAACACAGTAATCGAAAGGATAATAAATGCAACAGTTCAGCAATGATAAACACACATGTGCACAGAATTAAGATAACAGCATCAATCAAGCTCTATTGTTGTCTAGGGGTAAATGACCAAATTTCAAAGTGACCCAAAAGTTCAGTCCAATTTAGTTCAGTTCGCAGTAATCGTTGCCATGGTGATGGACAACGTGGGGGGAGAGAGAGAGAGAGAACGGGAACGACTGATCATTCAGAAACAACTTCCACTCACAGACCGGCGATAATTGCTCACAAGCAGCTTTCGGGCGGGTCCTTGGTGATGTCACCTGAGGTCACCGACTGTGACCCCTCCTCCAGATGCGGTCGATCCTCCGCAGTGAACCCGGCACCCAAGCAAGGGCGGACACACACTGGGTTCCCGCTGATCGTACCTTTCCACCCTGTGCATTGTCCGATACTTCCCACCGACTCGTGAGAGGCGCACCGCTTCCAGGGTCTCGTTACCTCGGGTGTCGTGTGTGTCCTGCCTTAGCGAACCTGTCCCTTTTTATCCCCCTGCTGGGGTATCGCCTGTCCATCACTTCAAACAGTTCAGGGTTCAAAGGGGGAGCCGCTCCAGACAGCTCTCTCTCCCGTCCCTTCATTACACATCTCCAGATGCTGTTTCATTGTGTTCCTTATCTCTCTCTTGAAGACAGGTGGCAGACCAACTGCTGATCACACAGGACAGCTAACATCTTATCTATGTGTATTCTCGTCACAACAGGAACAGGCCCTTTAGCCCACCATGTTGTACTGTATCAGGGAGAAAATGTTCTCAGAATCAGGGTGATAACATTCCCTGTGTCATGTGCTCTTGTACTAGATAGTCTACTCTCCCTATTTCAGGTCGCAATAGCCTCCTATAATAGATAGTCAGTGTACGAGGGGTGATTGATAATTTCGTGGCCTAAGGTAGAAGGAGTCAATTTTAGAAAACCTAGCACATTTATTTTTCAACACAGTCCACGCCTACATTTACACACTTAGTCCAGCGGTCGTGGAGCATATCGATCCCTTCTTTGTAGAAGTTGGCGTCTTGGACCTCCAGAAAGTGGTCCACAGCAGGAGTGATTGATAAGTTCGTGGCCTAAGGTAGAAGGAGATGAGTTATATGCATGTGCAGTTCAACTCTTTGAGTGATTATGCAGAAAGTTTAAAGTTAATAACTCATCTCCTTCTACCTTAGCCCACAAACTTATCAACCACTTCTACAAAGAAGGGATCGGTATGCTCCACGACCGCTGGACTAAGTGTGTTCATGTAGGAGGGGACTTTGTTGAAAACTAAAAGTGCTAGGTTTTCTAAAATTGACTCCTACTTTAGACCGTGAACTTGTCAATCACCCCTCGTAAGATATTCAATGTGCAACCAATGCTCATTGGTCCATGATGTTGATGCTGCAATATTAGGCCGTCAATGTTCCCTGTCATATCATTGTTGCTCCTAGGACCAGAGGGTAAATGACCCCCAAATCAGGTTGGCAACCTTTCCTGTGTTAAGGTGCTGGTTTTACCAGTAACAAAGGTGAATGCCCTCACAGCATCAGACAGAAAATGCTTTTGACCATCAGTCAACAGATGTCCCCTTTTGTTAGGTAGTCACAGCTCCAAGAAAAAGGTATTCCTTGTCTAAAATAGCTGCTTCTTTTAAAGGTCATCAATGCTCCTTGTATCAGTCAGGACATTCCAGCAGTTTCAGATTGTCAAGCCCTTCTTCAACACACTTTTATTTCACTTTTCAAAAGATGTTACATGATAAAGTGCAGTATATGTAATATTTTAGTAATATTTGAGTAATATTGTTAATATATTGTATTATTAAGCGTTCTTTGTTTATTTACATAACTCATTACTGGTTATATGCCAAAGTAAGTGAATGCCGCATGTAATTATGGCACCGTGTCATATGTGCACACCTCACTAAGCTAAAACGAAGTAGACAGGCTCTCATGTTTGTCTTTCGATTGATTTCTGGAGTTACAAAATATTGCAGTGGCAATGAGCAACACTTCCACTTCAAGGATCCACCAATAAAGGCGACTCGTGTGGCGGCTCTAATGGATAGCATCAAAAATTCTCATTTCAGCCTGCTACAGCTGAGTATCACAACTACATATGTACAGTTAGTAACAATGTTTTAATGTGATTAAGCAATCTATCGCTACACAAAATTGGCAGAAATAGATCAAACTCCAGCCGGTGCCCTGTCCCTTTAAGACTGCGGAGGAAGGGAGGCCATCGTGCTGGGCTAAAGGTGCATTTAAGAAAAAGAGGTTTCAACTATAATACCTACTATCGTGTTTGCAAACTTACAGTGTCTGGTAAATAAAACTGAAGATCTCAGAGCTAGAGTGCTGTATCAGAGGAACAAAAAGACAACTAGCATCTTTTGTTTCACAGAATCTTAGCTAACCCCTTTTGTTCCGGATGTAGTGATTCAGATTGATGGGTTCACAATACACCACTGGGATAGGACTGCTGAGTCTTTGAAAGCCAAAGGCAGTGGAGTATGCTTCATTATCAACTCCTCGTGGTGTAGAAACATGGCAATGCTGTCCCATTCCTGTTCACAAGATCTGGAACACCTCCTGCTAAAGTACCATCCATTTTACCTCTGCGGGAGATTTCAGTGATCATTTTGGTAGTGGTGTGCATCACATCGCAGGCCAGTATTAAGATGGCTCTAGACAAACTGAGCAAAGGCATGAAACAGCACATCCTGAAGCGTTCCCTGTCATTTTGGGGGATTTTACTCAGGTCAGTTTGAGAAAGTCTCAAAATAATTATTGTCAAAAAAATCACTGCTAGGACCAGAGGAACCAACGCACTAGACCACTGTTAGACCACCATTGAGTGCTTACCATACTATCCCACACCCACACTTTGGAAAGTCTAATCACCTGGCTGTACTTCTACTCCCTGAGTATAGGCAGAGACTAAAGACTGCAGTATCAGTAGTGAGGACCAAGAAGGTATGGACAAGGGAGGCACAGAAGCGCTTACAGGACTGCTTTGAATCGGTGCACTGGACTGTATTCAGATGGAACAGCATACAGTTTGCTTCAAAGTTTGTCTGCCCCAACAAAACTAGCCATAATGAGCTTTGTTGATATCATTAAAGTAAAGCAAGAACATTTAGAACCAAAACCACTTTTGATTGCAGAACACTTTAGGTTTCTTTAACAGAATCAAAAGGAAAGATGCCCATTTCAGCATAAATGGCTGATTGAAGAATTTGTCCGCGCATAAGCAGTTCAGTGGTGGGCTGAATGATGCATTGAGAGATCATTTAGTTTGTGGAATCTTACAAGAAAGCATTCAAAAATGGCTGCTACATTTTAAAAAGCAGTTAATATTGCTGTATCAATGGAAACAGCAACAAATGAGTTGCAATCAAGAATGAAAGTGAATGTGAACAAAACTGAAACTATTAAAGAGAAACCTGTGTGGCCAACCAAATTGTGTTACCATTGTGGTAGAAGCTCACATACATCAAGTAAATGCAGGTTTAAAGGCAAAACTTGCATCAAACGCAACAAAGTGGTACAAGAACAAATTCAAGAGGACAACCAACCATGGACATGCTGATGGATTGTTCTGCTTACATTGGAAAAGGAAATACTTGAAAAATTTAAAACAGAGGACACTACTTTTAATATATTCTCCCTAATGCAAATCAAATATCTCCCTATTATAGCAGAGATGATCCAAAGGGAAACCTGGAAAAGACCCCATACTATCGCTCAGGTCTACATGACAACCCAAAATTGCTGAAATGTGCAGCAGAATTTCTAGTGTCCACTCGGGTGAACTCACCCTTGACTAGGTTTGCCTTATTTGGAGGTTGAGAGTTGTTGTGCCATCCAAGCTGAGAGTTAAAGTGTTGGAGGAGCTACAATGCCGGTCATCTCAGTATGGTCAAAATGAAAGCATTGGTTCAGAGCTTTGATTCGTGACCTGAGAAAAATCTGCAGACCGAGCAGCTTGTCATGTACTGATTGGGGTGTCAGCATATCCAGAAGAAAGGTGCTGTCATGGGCTGGGCTGAACAGACCCAAAAAATCTGAGTGTCCAGGCAATATGGTAATAAGCGTACAAGTACAATAAAGTAACTTAAGCATAATTTATTATCATAAAATAAAAAGCACAAGTACACAACAGGAAATACTATGTAGTAAGTCACAAAGATATCAGGACTAACGATTCTTAGTCACCATTTAATTGTTGCTGTTGTCAGGGGAAATCCAAATACCTACTCACTTGTGAAAGCGCCGCTGGATCCAGGCACCGATCAGGATTTCTCTCCTTGGTTAAAGTCTGATGAACCCAGGGAATGTACTCCAATAAATACAAGTCCCACAAGCATAGAAAGGCACACAGAGACAGACAAACTCCTTGATCTTCTGTTCTCATGCTATTTACTTAGCTTGGTGTCTTTCATTCAAACAACACATGTTCATTAATACAGTGTACAGCATAGACACATTAATAGTCACTCCTCATCTAGTAATACCCCAATGTTTTGGACACAGCATTCCGTGGACTTACAGAAGGGAATTAATTTCACATATAAGTAATAGGCCCAAATGCAAAAAAAAAAATCCATCAAGTCAACTTGACAGACATGAAGAAAGAATCCATTAACCTAGTCTCAAAGTGACCAATAGTCATTTAGTCATTAATAGGCATTCTCATATTAAAGGTGCCGGAGACTAAGAATGAATTCAGCAGCTGTCAACAAACATTAGATATTAACAAACCCACAGTGTTTACTTTGTTCAGATACTCTACATGCTGAGAGCTCAGAAACAGTCATTGTCATTTTGAACTGTTCAGACATCATGGACATTGAATCCTTGGACACTACCTCACTTTTTTTTTACTGTACAGCATTTCTGTTTTTGCATGTTTTAAAATCTATTCAATATACGTAATTGATTTACTTGTTTATTTATTTTTCTCTCTCTGCTAGATTGTGTATTGCATTGAACTGCTGCTGCTAAGTTAACAAATTTCAGGTCACATGCCGGTGAAGGTAAACCTTGATTCTGATTCTGATTCATTCAACATTTTACAAAATTTAATACAACACAAGTATCCAGAGCTGTGGATCAGGAAGGAGAACCACATCTTGCATTCCTGCAATCAACTCCTACAACTACCATGGAGGAATTCCCAGAACCTGAGGTTGTAGCACAGCCACAAATCCCACCAGCCAAGCAGAGCGACAGAGTGACTCCCTTGTCAGAAAAGACATTATCCCACAACATTAAGAAATCTTCCATAGTGATTAAAGCTTTAGGCATGAATAGGACAATTTAAAGTTTACTATACTGTGGATGTCTATTTAGTAGTTGTATAATATAGTGTACTGTTTGTACACTATAATACTTCTGCACGGTATTGTAGTTATTGTATGTATTGCACTGTACTGCTGCTAAAAAACAAATTTCATGACATATGTGAGTGACAATAAACCTGATTCTGCTATGGGTCTCTATTGTGGACTGAGAGTGGGAAGGGGGAAGGGAGAGGGGAATCATATCCCTGCCCCTACCCCTTGGGAAAAGAGAGGGAGAAGAAGCACCAAAGAGACATACTGGAATAATCAATAAGCCAGTTGTTTATAATCAAATGACCTTGTCTTCACCCACACCACACCCTTCCTCTGGGACTCCTTCTTTGCCACCTGTCCCACACCCCTCCTGCAGCATTCCACCCCTCGCTATTCCCAACATTCTTTGTTCCCACCAGAATTACAAACTCACACTTTGCTCGTATGAATTGACCATAATGACTAGAGAGCAGTATGTTACATATCTGAGTTGAAATACATTCTGTATTGAGTTGGAATTTATAGATAAGCAGGGAGGTATGGAAACCAGGGCCATGCTGTGGTAGGAATAGGTGCAAAGTTCAGAGTAGATTTATTATTAAAGTTCATATATTGTATGCCTCCACATACAACCCTGAGATTCATTTTTTTGCTGGCAATCACAGTAAATACAAGAAACACCATAGAATCATTGGAAGACTGCATCCAACAGAATGGCCAAACATCCAATGTGCAAAAGAAAAAAAAACTACAAATACAAAAAGAAAGAAAATAATTAATAATAGTCGTATCTAAATCAAGCCCGGCAGAAAAGCAGAAATCTTTCTTTTTCATGTTGCTATATTGACTACCAAAAAACATTTGACTCTGTCCCATATTCTTGGGTAATATAAGTTCTTAATATATATAAACTACAGCTAATACTTGTGAAATTCCTTCAGCATCAGATGAAGCATTGGTGTACTATAATCACCCCATCTGCTTCCAACCAAAAAAGAACAAACACCATTATCAAAGTAAGCCGAGGCATTTTTCAGGACGACTTCCTAAGTCTACTATGGTTCTGCCTAGCTTTAAAACTGTTCTCTAATTTACTGAATCAGATAAAGATCGGGTATCAAATCAGAATCAATGGAATAAATTATACCCGGTCACTCCTTCTATAAATGGATGATTTGAAATTATATACTCCTTCATCAGTGAACCAAAAGCAATTAATTCAAATAGCACCGGACATCTCTAGAAACATGGCTGGTTAGCCCCTTGGTAACAAGCCAATAGACTCAGCAGTGAGAAAAGCATCCTACTTAAATTTTGTACATCTATGTTTGATATGATTTGGGTCCCACCAGACCAGGAGAGCCGGGATGTTTCAACCAGCCGCACTCCAATCTGAGCAAATATTGTGTAATTGCTGTCCACTTTCAATTACCTATCAACAAGAAATAACAGATTGTACACTGCATAGAATTATAAAAAAAAGTAGATTTACAGATTTCAGCTTTATCGAACAGTTGGTAGGAAAAGAAGAAAAAAATAAAAAGGGCCCATTACAGTTCACTCAGTCCAAATGTGCACATAAATTGGAGCTCACCTTGAAGTTGTCTTTAACTCACACGCTGGACCCACAGTCTGTGTGAAAGCACACACCACCTTCCGAATGTCACTTGAAATCCACCTCGAAATAATGGGCTCTCCCACGGGGGTATTGGTTCTTCCTTCCTGAAGCCATCCTGTGCAACTTCCCTCCTGTCTTTTCCCAGCTCCCACCAAAAAGACCAGAGCGTTAAAAGAAGAACTATTTACAAAAGATATAAACATGAAATTTAGACTGGATAAGTATAGAGCATTAAAAATAAGGAAAGTTGCAAGAGAACTAATAGAATACAAAACAGAGCAGCAGGATAGCTGAATATGAAACATACAAGTATCTGGGATATCAATAAGCAAAGAAAATAGATGATAGTGGGATAAAGGGAGATCTTCTGACAGAATATACTTCAAGGCTTAAGAAAATCTGCTAAACAGAGCTCATAGTAAAAATGTAACAAAGGCAATAGACGCTTTTGCTATACCCATATTAATGTATCTTGGTCTGAAACCAATTGAAAATTTACAAAGAAAATTAGGAACTGAAATGACAAATTTCAGAAAACATTATGTACACTCGAAAAAGCTTAGATTAACACTACCAAGAACAGAAGGTGGAAAAGGAATAACAAACAATAAAAATCTACATAACAGTCAGGTAAAACTTTGAAGGATATATTTTCATCAACAAAAATAGGATTTAGCACTCCATGTGATCATCTGTAATTCTGGTAAGTATACACCACTAAACTTAAATGACAACACAACACAGAAAAATGAAGAAATTATCACTATTGAAGAAAAAGCTAACCAATGGAAGAGCATGACGCTCCATGGAAGACATCCCCACGATCTGAGCAGACTAGATGTTGACAAGGAAGCATCAAATGCCTGGCTCAGAGTTGGAGACCTCTTCCCAGAAACAGGGGAGTTCCTTGTGTCAATGCAGGACCAGGTGGTTATCACAAGAAATCATCAGATATAGCCATTCCACACACACAGATAACGTACAGAAATCGATGCAAATCTCCAAAAAGCCACAATACTAAACAGCACTAGAATATTCCAAACGATTTTAGCAATTGACAAATGAGTGTGCTTGGCTATGTCCTTACTTCAGGCTTTACTAGCTTGAGCTGGGAATAAGTTAAAATATCATAATAATAAATAAACAATGGATATCAAGAACATGAGATGAAGATCCCTTGATAGTTTATGCAAACAGTTCAGTGATGGGGGCGGTGGGGGGGGGGCGTGTGAAGCTGAGTGAAGTTATCCCTTCTGGTTCAAGAGTCAGATGGATGAGAGGTAATAACTGTTCCTGAACCTGGTGGTGTGAGTTCTGAGGCTCTTGTATCTTCTTCCTAATGGCAGCAGCGTGAAGGGGCCTGGGTGGTAGGGGTCTTTGATGATGGGTGCAGCTTTCCTGCAACAATGTCCTGTGTTGATGTTCTTAATGATGGGGAGGGCTTTACCCATGAAGGACTGGGTCATATCTGTTACTTTTGGTAGGCTTTTCCATTCAAGAGCATTAGTTTTTCTATACCAGGCCACGATGCAACCAGTCACTACATGCTCCACCACATATCTATGAAAGTTTGTCAAGATTTTAGATGACATGCCGAATCTTTGCAAATTTCTAAGAAAGTAGAGGTGCTGCTGTGCTTTCTTTATATTAACCTTTATTTGTATTGATCAGGTACTCAAGGTTCTCAGTATTAGATGGATGTTGCTCCCTGTATCAGGTCATCAATGCACCAAAAATCAGAAATAGTTTCTCCTGATATCAAGATCAGGACATAACACTGTTTGTCAGATATTCATTGCCCAGCATCAGATAGTTGCTTTTTTCCATTAACAGTTCAAAGTTCCATGTAATTTATTATCAAAGTATGTATCGAGTAAACAACTGTGAGATTCATCTTCTTGCAGACAGCCACAATACAAAGAAACCGCTTCGAACCTGTTTAAAGAAAACCCTTACACAACAAGACCACCAACCTGGCAAGAAAATAACAAGTCATGCTAACAGCAAAAAGGGTTCAAATAGCACACGAAACATTAAACATCAAACCGTTGATGAGTGAGGCATCAAGATGAGTAAAACTAGTCCAGCAGCCGATAGCCATGGCCACAGCAACTGATTCAGTCAGTTCAGTGCGATGTCAATAGCTTCAGACCACAGCCACAGATCCAGTCCCCTGCTGAAGTGCCTCAAACAAATTGTGCAAATAATAAAGCATGTACAGTGCTGGGGACCTTAAATATGAAACCACAGCCACAAGCCATGACCATGAGCCTCAAACTGCCAAGGCAATCGAACCTTGCAGGGTGAGACCCAAGAACCCTGCACCTTCTGCTGGCAGCAGGGCAGCAGTGAGAAGGAGACCGGTCAAACACAGGCAGATGGCACTGAACACCCATTCATTTTCCGCTCTCATCTGCGTCAATTTTTATCTTGCTTGATGCTTTAATCGGCCCAGTGTAATGTAGCTGAGCACAGATTCATCTTCTACCATTAGGAATCGACACTGTATACACTCCTAGAAACACTGTAGCTGCACTCCACACCGATTTGCCCAGGAGATCCCAAAAGCCAGATCACTCAGTTGGCCCAAAAATACATTCTTAAGAAGGAAATCACAGGCTGCAATCAATCCCAGTTCAGAGGAATCAGAACCAGGTTTATTGTCACCGGCATGTGACGTGAAATTTGTTAACTTAGCAGCAGCAGTTCACTGCAATACATAATCTAGCAGAGAGAGAAAAAAAATAAAACATAATAAATAAACAAGTAAATCAATTACGTATATTGAATAGATTGTTTAAAAAATGTGCAAAAACAGAAATACTGTATATTAAAAAAAAGTGAGGTAGTGTCCAAAGCTTCAAAGTCCACCTAGGAATTGAATGTCAGAGGGGAAGAAGCTGCTCCTGAACCGCTGAGCGCGCACCCCCAGGCCTCCGCATCTCCCACCCGATGGCAACAGTGAGAAAAGGGCTTGCCCTGGGCGCTGGAGGTCTCCAACAATGGACGCTGCCTTTCTGAGACACCACTTCCTAAAGATGTCCCGGATACCCTGCAGGCCAGAACCCAAGATGGAGCCGACCAGATCTACAACCTTCTGCAGCTAGTATATTTAGAAGAAGAGTATCCAGTGGTTCTGAAAGCTGCCTGCTAGATGTTTCCATTGGTCACTGGTGCCACCGTGCTGGAAAAGTCACTGTCAGTCAGTGCTCTCTTTCTCTTGTCAAGGTAGCTGCTGCTTCCTGTAACAGGTAGCAGAATGTTTAATATCTCTGGGAATGTCTAATAATCTTGGTATCATCAGTTAACATTTCCTGCACCTGATGGGCAGTTCTCTCAGTAATAGCAATTTATTTTGCTTTGTCCCGGTTAGGCTTCATTCTCAGTGTCAGATAATTATGGAGAGGAATAGAGATTTGACATTTTGGGCCATGGCCTTTTATCCTGATGAAGGGTATCAACCCAAAACGTCCACTCTTCATCACTTTCCATAGATGCTGCCTGACCTGCTGAGTTCCTCAAGCATTTTCCGTGTGTTTCTTTGGAGTTCCAGCATCTGCAGAGTCTCTCGTACTTGTGTCATGTAGTTATTGTGCCTTTGATAAGACAGCCCCTTTGGGCACACCCCTTCACACAGTCCTCTTTGAGTATTTCTCTCTTGTATTGCTGTTTGTGTACTCCTGTTGGTCATCTATTTGGCCATTCCTGTTTAGATACTTGTTTCCTATTTGGATACTCCTACTAAACCACTCCAATGGTTTAGTAGGAGTATCCAAATAGGAAACACCTTTAGCCACACCGATTTGGGCAATACTAATCAAGACAGCCTTCCTCATTAGACACAGCTATTTCTACACTCCTTTACAGACGCATCTGTCACAGAGTTCCTAAATAGGTATCCGTATACGTCAGGAGGCAGAGGCATGTGTGCCAAGGGGAAAAACAGTAGATAGGGTACAGGAGACAGATGCTCAAGGAACTCGCTCTTGGTGAGAGAGAACAGTGAACAGCTGGGATTTGTGCGTTGCGTAGAGGTGGTGGGATTTGAATGGCAGGAGAGAGATTGGGGAGGCAGTTTGGTAAAGGAGGATAGAGATAGGAAGGTAAAGGAGGATAAAGATAAGGAGGCTTAAAGAGGAAGACTGCTTTGGAGGGGACCAGACTGGTGGAGATGCAAGGATAAAGAATATTTCCATGTACTTGCAGTATGAATATGTGTCAAGTCCACCGAGGAAGGAATGGCGTCCAATATTCTTGATTCCTCTTGACACTGCACCTAGGTCATGCTAGATCAAGTCTGAGCGGTAGCTGGAAAACAACTAACACCCATCTCAAAATTAATCATGCACAAGTCATGTACTGATCAACGTACAATGTAAATTTTATTATCCAAGTACATACATGTGACCATATACAATCCTGAGATTAATTTTCTTGTGGGCGAATTCAACATATCTATAGAATGGTTGACTGTACTTGGCCTTTTCTCATTAGAGCAATGGAGGATGAAAGGTGACCTGATAGAGCTGTATAAGATGATGAGGGGCATCAATCATGTGATTAGCCAGAGGCTTTTTCCCAGGGCTGAAATGGCTAACACGAGGGGTAATAATTTTAAAGTGCTTTGAAGCAGGTACAGAGGGGATGTCAAGGTAAGCTTTTCGCACAGAGAGTTGTGGGTGTGTGGAATGCACCGCTGGTGATGGGTGGTGGAGGCGGATACTATAGGGTCTTTTAAGAGCCTCTTAGATAGGTACATGGAGCTTAGAAAAATAGAGGGCTATGCACTAGGGAAATTCTAGGCAGTCTCTAGAATTTACATGGTTACATGGTCGGCACAACATTGTGGGCCGAAGGGCCTGTAATATGCTGCTGATTTCTATGTTCTATGTTCTACATTCTAGTAGTAACTATGACAGAAAGGATGAACAACACCAAACCAGGGTTTTTTCAAACAGAGTGCAGAAGACAACAAACTGTGCAAATGCAAAAAGAAGAAACAATACTATAAACAAATAAGCAATAAATATTGAGAACATGAGAAGAAAAGTCCTTGAAAATGAGTCCTTTGGTTGTGGGAACATTTCAGTGATGGGGCAAGTGAAGTTGAGTGCAGCATACAGAATGTCGCCAATGTTCACCAGCATCATCTTGTCTGTTATCTCAAGACTGGGGAAGAAAATAAGTCAGCCCCAGTCCTGAAGGACTTCCTGGAAGGAGAAGAAACACAGTTAATATTCCCTCCTGACAGATTATGAGTGTTTCCATTTTCATCTAATCCATGCTCCCAGTATCAGAAATTTCTTGCTCATTATATCTGATAGTTAATGCATCCTGCAATAAGAAGTCAATTTTTCCTTTGTCTAGTGATTAATGCTCCCTGTATCAGGTGGTCAAATGCCCCATCATACGGGATAAAGGGAACCCAGTGTCAGATAGTCAATGTTCTCTGTGTCTGTTATACACTATATTAGTTATTGAGTGCACCATGTGCAGCTACTTATTCCTCCCAATATCAGGTGGACATTATTCTATTTGTCCATTTGTCAATGTTCCCTTTGTCAAGTAGTGTTGTGCCCTCAGTCAGGTAGTCAATACATAAACAGTGCTTCCTTTCTCAGCTAATTAGTGCTGTTTGTGTCAAAATGTCAATTCTCCCATTGGCAGATAGTTGCTTCTTCCTGTATCTGGCAGTAAATACTCCTGGTCCCAGAAGTCAATTTTTCCTGTATGCAGAGATTTTGGAGATGCTAGAAATCTTGATTAGCACTCAGATAATGCTGGAGAAACTCAGCCCGAAGCATTTAGTTCATTTCCCTCCATAGTCCTGACTTGCTGAGTTCTTCCAGCATTTTGTGTGGGGTGATCAATGCTTCCTGGGTTAGGTTGTCTATGCACAATGTTTCAAGTGATCAATACTTCATCAATACTTAAGCTATAGAATTCTTCCTTTCTGTGTTGAGTCACTGATTCAATGTATCCTGGGTCAGATAGCCACTGCTCTCTATGCTTGTGGTAAATGCTTTCTAAATCTGACAATAAATTCTCTTTGTATTAGACATTTAATGTTCCCAGAATCAAGTTGTCAATTTCTCCTGTGGAAGACAGCCAGTGCCCATTGCACTGTGTCATGTAGTCTTGCTTCCTGTATCAGGTAGTTTCTATTCCCAGGATGACATAGTCAATGATCTGTAAGTCAAATAATCAAAGCTCCCTAAATGCAGCAAGTTAATTGTCCCTTTCTCAAGTAGTCAATTTTTCCACCGTCTGATAGTCGATGCTGCCAGAATCAGCTAGTTGCTTACTAAACTTCCAACAGTCAGTGCCCTCTGTATTAGCTACACAATGCTCTCTGCATCAGGGAGTGTATGATCTCTGAATTACAAACAGAACATGTTGAACACATCTTGATTGTCCTGTGCATCCCTGGAAAGCAAATCAGACTTAATGTGAGTTCTGATGAAGGGCCTTTGACCTGACGCATTAAACTTGTTCTTTCCACAGATGCTGGTTGACCTGTTGAGCATTTCTGACACTTTCAGTGTTATTTCAGACTTACAGAAGCTGCAGATTTCTGATTTCAAGATAATCTGCCTTATTTCAAGCTGACAATTCCTCCTTGACTCGGTTTCAGGTTGAAAATGCTCTCTATATTAGGTAGCCAATACTGCTTTTATTGGGTTAGCCTGCTCCCTGTATAATGTAGGCATGGATGCCTGTCTAAGGTAGTCCACACTCTATACTGAAGCTCATTGGTCCCAGGTTAAGGTGGTTGGTGCTCCCCATAGCATGAAGAAAGTCTCCCTCTCTTGTGCACACATTGCTCCCAGAATCAGGTCCCATAGCCCCTTGGGTCCGCTGTTCAACGTCATTACATCAGGTCATCAGCATTCTGCTGTCAGGTTCTTGTGCCAGTTCTCAAAACTCCCAGCACTGGAAAAATGGTTCTTTGTTGGATAGTGAGTCTCTAATGCATTAGGTGCTCAGAGACAGAGAAAGGCCATTGATTCTCACTGAACTGGATACAGTAGCAATGAAATCCAGTGAGAATTAGGAAGTCAGAGCTGTCCAGTGACAGGAAGGCAATTCTCCATTGGCCTGCTCCTCCATTCCCCCTGCATGAAGAAGGGAACGCTCCCAAATCAGGTTGCTAATGTCCCTGTATCAGTAGCCAGAGCTCATCATGACAATTCTCCCTGTAAAATGCCGTCAGATCCCCCGTATCACATCTGACTGGTATAGGTTGTCAGTAATCCCCTGCCACGGTCATTCAATGCTCCCAGTTTTGGTCTCTACACCTTCTACATCAGCAAGTTGATTCTTGCTACATTAGATGACAAGTTCACTCCATGTCAGCCTGACACTGCATCTGTCATCGGGTAGTAAATTTCTGCTTCATGCAGTACATGCTACCTAAATCAGGATTTCATTGCTCCTGTGTTCAATTGACAACGCATTCTGCATCATGCTGTCAGTGCTCAAGTCAGACAGGTGTTCAAAGCTCCCAGTTTCATGTAATCACTATCTCCAGTGCCAGGTGGGTGATACTCACTTTGGTAGACAATACAAAGTTCCCCATGTCAGGTTAATGAGGTATCAGGTAGTCTCTGACCCATGTTTTAGAAGCTCAGTGTTCTCTGTGCCAGTAAGTTAAGGGTATCTTCAACAGATAATGAATGGTTATAGAATCAGGTCTTCAGTGCTTCTGGTTGGAGAAGTTAATGCTCTTTCAGCAGGTTAAAATGTCCATACTTCTTGGGCAAGGAAGCTAATTCTCACTGCACTTGGTACTCATTGCTCCTGGTAAATACTCCCTTTGTCAGATGGTCATTTATACCTGTGCCAATTATTCATTGTTCTCTGTATTAAGAGGATATTGCACTCCCCCTGTACCAGTATGTGGCTTTTCCCTATACCTCCCTGACAACAGGGAGTGACTGTTCCCTGTATCAGGGAGTGACAGTTCCTGTATCAAGGAGAGACAGTTCCCTGTATCAGGGAGTGATTGTTCACTGTATCAGGGAGTGACTGTTCCTTGTATCATGGAGTGACGGTTCCTGAATCAGGGAGTGACAGTTTCTCTATCAGGGAGTGACAGTTCCTGTATCAAGGAGTGACTGTTCCCTGTATCAGGAAGTGACGGTTCCTGTATCAGGGAGTGACTGTTCCCTGTATCAGGGAGTGACGGTTCCTGTATCAGGGTGTGATGGTTCTTGTATCAGGGAGTGACTGTTCCTATATCAAGGAGTGACGGTTCCTGTATCAGGGCCTGACTGTTCCCCTATCAAGGAGTGACTGTACCCTGTAACAGAGAGTGACTGTACCCTGTATCAGAGAGTGTCTGTTCCTTGTAACAGGGTGTAATTGTTTCCTGTATCAAAGAGTGATTGTAACTGGTCCTTGTATCAGGAAGTAACTGTTCCCCTTATCAGGAAGTGACAGGTTCCTGTATCAAAGATTGACTACCTAAATCTAATCCTGAAACATGGTACACAGTTGCTTTCTCAAACATTCTCCTGTGTGATTTCATTCCAGGTAAGCAAAAGTTCCCAAAACACATAGAGAACATTTTATGGATCAGTGTATGGAATTCTGCCTGTACTGGATAGACCATGTTCACTTTTCAGCTGCTGAATGTTCCCTTTTCAGGCATTGAGTGCTTCGTATTACAGCAGTGAATGCCTCGTATATCTATTTATGAATGTCCTTGTAATTTTGTGATAAATATTCACTTATCTGGCAGTGAATATTAACTGTTTCATATTATGAATGTTCCTACTTTCAGGCAGTATGATTCCACATTTCACATCGTGAATACTCTATGTATGTATTCTCCTTCTTCAAGAGTGAATATTTCCATCATCAGTCATTGCATGCTCCCTCTAACAGGCACTGGCTGGTCCTAATTGGCAATATATGCTCCCCTATCACATAGTCAGTATGGAGGTTCTCCCTTTATCAAGTAATGAGTACTCAGATTGCAACCTTCGTTTATTTAGATTTATTTAGCAGATGTCTATTGAAACATACAGTGAACTGTTTCATTTGCATTAACAACCAACATGCCCAAGGATGTGCTGGGCGCAGCCTGTAGGTGTCACCACATATTCGGGCACCAACATATCATACGCGCGATGCTCGGTAGAACAATGCAGAAAACATCAAAGCGAAATGTAGCAAGCAGCAAATCAACAACAAAACAAGCCACTTTCCTTTCTCCCATCTTCCCTCACAACCAAACACATTGACAGGTCTTCAACTCCAGCACAGTCCCCTGAGCCTCCAGGCTTCAACAATTGGGCTTTGACTCCTGGATTTTTGACTTTCTGTCTTCAGTCTTTGGTTTTAAAACGACAAAACATCAATTAAACAAGCCCTGTTCCTATTTTCCTCCAACCCACATACACGGTCCGCTTTCCTCAGGACAGGCCATCTTCTTCGGCCTCCAGTCACAGAGTCTGGGCCCCAACCTCTCCAGCAGACCCATAGATTCATAGACTCGAACTCCAGCCATCTGCTCTCGATTGGACCTCCGATCAACTGGGCTTCCATCATCGGTATTGACCCAGGACTCATGGATTGTAAGACCATAAATCTAGAAGCAGAATTAGACAATTCAGCCCATTGAGTCTTTCGGCCTGCCATTTCATCGCGGCTGATTTTATTATTCCTCTCAACCTCATTCTCCTGCCTTCTCCCTATAATCTTTGATGCCCTGATTAATCAAGAAACTATCAACCTCTGCCTTAAATACTTGGCCTGCACAGCTATCTGTGGCAAAGAATTCCACAGATTCACCACCCTCTGGCAAAAGAAATTTTTCCTCATCTCTGTTCTAAGTGGATGTGCCCTCTGGTCCCAGACTCCCCCACTGTAGGAAACATCCTCTCCACATCCTCTCTATCCAGACCTTTCAATATTTGATAGGTTGCAATGAGATACACCATCATTCTTCTAAATTCCAGCAAATACAGGTCCAGAGCCATCAAACGCTCCTCATATGGTAACCATTTTATGCCTGGAATCATTATTGTGAACCTCATCTGAACCCTCTCGAACACCAGTACACCTTTTCTTAGATAAGAGACCCAAAACTGCTCACAATACTCCAAGTGTGGTCTGACCAATGCCTTACAAAGCCTTAGCATTATATACTCTGAAAGTGAATGCTAGCATTGTATTCCTTACTACCCAACTCAACTGCAAGTCAATCCTTTACGAAGCCTCTCAAGTCCCTCTGCACCACTGATATTTTAACTTTTCTCCCCAATTGCAAAATAGTCCACGCCTTTATTCCTTCTGCCAAAGTGCATGACCATGCATTTCTCTACATTATATTCCATCTGCCACTTTTTTTCCCATTCCCCCAATCTGTCTAGGTCCTTCTACAGACACACTGCTTCCTCAAAACCATCTGCCCTTCCATTTATTTTTGTGTCATCCGCAATCTTAGCCATCAATTCCTTTATCCAAATCATTGATAAACAATGTGAAAAGAAGTGGTCCCAAGAGCAAACCTCTGTGCCCCACCACCAGTCATCAGCAACCAACCAGAAAAGGCCCCCTTTATTCCCACACTTTGCCTCCTGCCAGTCAGCCAATCTTCTATCCATGCTAGTACTTTTCCCGTAATACAATGGGCTCTTATTTTATTAAGTAGTCTCATATGCGGCACCTTGTCAAAGGCCTTCTGAAAATCAAAATAAGCAACATTCACTGACTCTCCTTTGCCTATCCTGCCTGTAATTTCCTCAAAGAATTCCACAGATTTGTCATGCAAGATTTCCCCTTGAGAAAAACCATGCTGACTTTGGCCTATTTTATCTTATGCCTCAATTTACTCCAAAACCTCATTTTTAATAATAGACTTCAACATCTTCCCAACCACTGAAGTCAGGCTAACAGGTCTATAACTTTTTCTTCTTCCTCCCTCCCTTCTTGAAGAGTGGAGTGACATTTGCACCTTTTGAGTCCTTTGGAACCATTCCAGAATCTAGTGATTCTTGAAAGATCATTACTAATGCCTCCACAATCTTTTCAACTACCACTTTCAGAACCCTAGGATGTGATCCACCTTCAGACATTTCAGCTTGCCAAGCTCCTTCTCCTTAATAATAGCAGCAACACTCACTTCAGACCCCTGACACTCTTGCATTTCTGTCATCCTGTTAGTGTCTTCCACAGTGAAGACTGACACAAAATACTTATTAACTCCTTTGGACAGACTGGAGGTCCACCAGATTTCCCACATCTCACACAAGGAATATACTACTGCCTCCAGATGCATTCTCAGCCCACTAACTATGTGCTAACAGAGAAAATCTTTTTACCAGAAACTTACTTACTTAGAAGCTCTCCCTATGCTTTTCCAAGCCTGCTGAACCAAAACCAGACCCCTCTAATAATGCCCCACTCCAACAATGGCCACCCCAATTGAGAAACCTAGATGATCATATGCCTGAATATTTGTTATAAATATTCACTATGAATCACTTTCTGAATACTTCCCTATGTGCTGATAGATAATATTGTTTTATGATGCAGTGATGACCCCTATATTTGGTGTTGTATGTTTCCTCATCAGTTTGTGAACATCTTTTGTATTGGTAATAAATGTTTTCCTATATCAATGCTCCCTTGGCAGATTGTGAATGTTCCCTGTGTCAGGCAATGAATGTTCTCTTATCAGTGAGTGAGAGTTCACTGTTTCAGATCATGAATGTTCTCTGTATGAGGTAGTAAGTAATTGGTCTCTGTATCAGCAAGCAAATGTTCCCTGTTCCATCCTGTTTTCACCGAATAAATGTCATGCAATATTTATGAAAGGGCAAAAATCCTGAGGATATGTGTGCTGATTTTAGTTGTCTATCAGGAAGCCACACAGTATAATACGTGCAAAGATATTTGCATGGATGAACATAGATAAACACCCTTTAAAGCTAACATAGCAAAAACGTGTGAATTATTACAACTTGTTTAATTTAATCAAGAGTACACAACCGATGTTTTATTTGATGAGTATCAAAACTACTGCCTTGAAATTTGTAGCAGACAATCAGTGTTAATCAAACTCTGTACTACATAAATGAATAAACAGAGGATGGCTTTCTGACACAGAGGGCTGTATTGTGTTGGATCTCACGACTGCATGAATTGTTCATGGCCTTCTCCACCAATCCCGAGGTGCTGACCTGGGAGCAGAGCTGGCTGGGGTTTGAAACCAATCATTTGGCATTGAATTCAGATGCACCTCGCCACCCCACCACCCCACCCCCACCATCTACTGTGCTACCCTGAGAGCTGTGAATGTTTTTAAATTGCTTTGATAATTGAAGACAGTGAAAAGCTGAAAAGCAGTAAATAATTTGTTTAAATACATATATATATATATTTTAAATGTTCACAATTAACCAAGTCATTTAAAATCTCTTAGATGCTGTTGATCTATTCTAAAAATAAACATACAATGAAGACAAAACAATTATTCTATTATGGATTTATTGAGATCGCACACAAAAATGAATCTCAGGGTTGTTTATGGTGACATGTATGCACTTTGATTATAACTTTACTTTGAACTTTGAAATTTGAAGTAGAATAGATAGGGGACATCCAATGAATATGGTGTACTTGGATTTTCAGAAGGTCTTTGATGAAGTCGTACATTAGAAATTATCGTACTGAATTGCAACATGTGAAGTTGTATAGAGTACTCCAGTTGCTGATACACTAACATGCTGTAAAATTATAATATTTTAATATATAATATTTTTTCATTTTAAACTCTAGTAATATGTCCTGTGTTTTTTTTAACTGCTACTTTCAGTTTTATGCTTGTGTGTTGTGTTTCATGCATAAGAAAACCAAGATCCCTCTGTATTCCATTTGCAGTCTCCCTCCATTTAAATGATAGTCTGCTATTTGACTTGCGAGATACCTTGCTCTTCCTGAGTCATTGGTATATTTTATAAGTAATAGAAGGTGAAGAACTAATCCTTAGGGTATTCCAATACTCACATCATTCCAGTCTGAAAAGGACCCATTTATTCAAACTCTGTCTTTGATGTAATAAACAATCTTCAGTTCACATTAACACACTTCCCCTCAATACAGTCAGCTTGTAACTTGTGCACTATCACCAGTGTCAGGTCTCTGTCACTGAGTCCGGCTCTGTGGCTCAGAGGGGAAGACGGGTAGAAGAGACAAGCTGTACTATTAGGGGATTCATTGGTTAGGGGAACAGACAGGCAGTTCTGTGGACGAGAACGAGATTCCTGATTGGTATGTTGCCTCCCAGGTGCCAGGGTTTGGGACATCTCGGACTGAGTCTTAAATGGGAGGGTGAGCAGCCAAGCTTTGTGGTCCATGTCAGTACCAAGGATATGGGTAGGAAGGTTGACAAGATCCTGCAAAGTGAATTCAGGGAATTAGGAGGTAAGTTAAAGGACAGGACCTCCAGGACTGTGATCTCAGGGTTGCTTTCCATGCCACGTGCTAGTGAGGCCAGAAATAGGAAGATAATACAGTTGAACATGGGGCTAAGGATCACTGGGCTCTCTCCCAGGGAAGCTGGGATCTGTACAGAAGGGATAATTTGTAAGGGATCTGGAGGGGGACTACTATCCTTCCAGGAACATTTTGCTAGTGCTGCATGGTGGGGGGGGGGGGGGGAGGTGGCATGGGGGGTGTTTAATGCAGAGCTGCAGGGGGATGGGAATCCAGAATGCCAGAGCAGATAGTGGAGTGGCTGTGGGGAAAGATTTTGTTAAGCCTACTCACAAGTCGGGAATAGGATGGCTACACATGGTTGGACTAATGTTCTGAGTTCTGTATATTTCAATGCAAGGAGAATTTGTAGGAAATCCAGATGTGCTTAGGGCATGGATCAGTATGTGGAATTAATGACGTTGTAGCCATCAGTGACACCTAGGTGCAGAAGGGGCAGGACTGGCAGCTCAATGTTCTGGGGTTCTGTTCTTTTAAACCTGGCAGAGTCGGAAAGATTAAGGGGGGAGTGGTGGCATTATTAGTCAGGAAAAATGTCACAGCAGTGCTCCGATAGGACAGACTGGAGAGCTCATCTACTGAGGATATATGGGTGAGACTGTGGAGTAAGAAAGGGATGACCACATTAATGGAATTATATCATAGACCAGCTTACATTCCTCAGATTTTAGAGAACAAATTTGTAGAGAGATATTGCAGGAAACATAAGGTAATGATAGGAGGTGATTTTAGCTTTCCATATATTGACTGGGACCCCCATGCTGTAAAAGGGCTGGATGGGAAAGAATGCCCAAAACAGTTCTTCCAGGTATGGTGACATTTCACCTGTGAATCTATTGGGGTCATCTACTGTACCTGGTGTTCCCAGTATGGACTCCTGTATATCGGTGAGACCCAACGTACATTGGAAGATGGCTTCACCAAGCACCTACAGTTTATCTGCCAGAAAAAGCAGGATCTCCCAGTGGCCATCCATTTTAATTCCACTTCCCATTCCCATTCCAACATGTCAGTCCATGGCCTCCTCTACTGCTGCGATGAGGCCACACTCAGGTTGGAGGAGCAACATCTTACATTCTGTCTGGGTAGCCTCGAACCTGATGGCATGAATATTGATTTCTCCAACTTCCAGTAATGCCCCCTACTCTCCTTCACCATTCCCCATTCCCATTTCCCTCTCTCACCTTATCTACTTACCTGCCGATCACCTCCTTCTGGTGCTCCTCCCCCTTCCCTTTCTTCCATGGTCTTCTGTCCTCTCCTATCAGATTCCCTCTTCTCCAATCTTTTTCACCAATTGACTTCCCGGCTGTTTAACACTCCTCCCCCTCCCGGTTTCACCAATCACCCACCACATTGTATTTCTTCCTCCCCTCCCCCCACCTCTTACTCTGACTTCTTACCCTTTATCTTCAGTTTTGATGAAGAATCTCAGCCTGAAATATCGACTGCACTCTTTTTTATAAATGCTGCCTGGCCTGCAGAGTTCCTTCAGCATGCTGTGTGTGTTGCTTCTGCAGATTTTTTTTGTTTGTGGAAGGGAAAGAGTTTGTTAAATGTGTTCAGGAAAGTTTCCTTAATCAGTGCATAAAAGTCCAAACTAGAGAAAATACTATATTAGATCTCCTATTGGGGAATGAGATAGGGCAGGTGACAGAAATTTGTGTAGGAGAACACTTTATATCTGGTGATCATAATACCATTAGTTTCAAGATTAATATGGAGAAGGATAGATCTGGTTCTCAGGTTGAGATTGTACATCGGAGAAAGGCCAATTTTGGTGGATCTTCCAAGGGTGAATTGAGGCAGGTCTTACTGGCAAAGGTGTTCTTCGTAAGTGTGAGACCTTCAAAAGTGAAATTTTGAGTGTACAGAGTTTGTATGCTCCTGTCAGAATAAAAGGCAATGATAACAGGTTTTGGGAACCTTGATTTTCAAGAGGTATTTGGCTCCGGTTGAAAAAAAGGCCTAACAAGGTATTCGCTCACACCCTATGGAAGGCAAGTGCAAAAATTGCTGAGGACCCAACAGATGTATTTAAAATGTTCTTAGCCACACGTAAGGTGCAGAATGATTGGCCAATGTTGTTCCATTGTTTAAGAAAGGCTCTAAAAATAAGGCAGGAAATTATAGGCTGGTGAGCCTGACATTAGCAGTGGGTAAGTAATTGGAAGGTATTCTAAGATATATGTGTATATGTATTTGCGTAGACAGGGAATGATTAAAGGTAGTCAACATGGATTTGTATGTGGTAGGTCGTGTCTAACCAAATGTATGGAGTTTTTCAAGGAAGTTACCAGGAGTGTTGATGAAGGTAGGGCAGTGAATGTTGTTTACATGGATTTTCGCAAGGCCTTTGACAAAGTCCCATGTGGGGGGGGGGGGGGTTGAGAAGGTTCAGTCATTTGGAATTCCAGGTGAGACAGTAAATCGCATTAGACAATATCTTCGCAAGAGAAGCTAGATAGTTGTGGCAGATGGTTGCCTCTCTGACTGGAGGCCTGCATCTAGTGGAGTGTCACAGGGATCTGTGCTGTGTCCATTGTTGTTTGTCATCTCCATCAATGATCTGGATGAAATGTGGTAAACAGGATCAACAAATTTGCAGATAACATCAAGATTGTGGGCATAGTGGAAAGTTTGCAGCAGGATCTGGAGCAGCTGGAAAAGTGGCAGATGGAATTTAATGCAGACAAATGTGGGGTGTGTTGCACCTTGGGGTGATAAATCAGGGTTGATCTTACATGGTAAGCCGTAGAATACTAGGAGCATGGTGGAACAAAGGGATCTGGGAATACATATCCAGAATTCTTTGAAAGTGGTGTCACAAGTAGGTGGGACATAAAGAAAGCTACTGGCATATTGGCCTTTGTAAATTGAAGTATTGAGTACAGGAGTTGGGATGTTATGTTGAAGTTGTATAAGATGTTGGTGAGGTCTAAATTGGAGTATTGTGTGCAGGTTTGGTCACCACCTACAGAAAAAAAATGTAAGTGAGATTGAAATAGTTAGGAGAAATTTTACAAGGATGTTGCCAGTACTTGAGGACCTGAATTATAGGGAAAGATTGAATAAATTAGGACGATATTCCCTAGAGTGTAGAAGAATGAGGGGAGATTTGATAGACGTATACAAATTAATGAAGGGTGTAGTTAAGGTAAATGCAAATAGGCTTTTTTCCACAGTGTTTCGGTGAGACCATAATCTAAAACTTCTTATTTAAGGGTGATATGTAAAATGTTTAAGTGCATGAGGGGTAATTTCTTCACGCAGATGGTGGTGAGGGTGTGGAACGAGCTGCCAGTGGATACAGGGTTTAGTTCAACATTTAAGAGAAGTTTAAGCAGATGAATGGATGGGAGGGGTATGAAGAGCTATGGTCCAGATGCAGGTTGGTGGGACTAGGCAGATTAGTAGTTTGCCATTAACCTGATACAGTTTCTCTGATGCAGTGTACATCGACTCTATGACTATCTTTTTATGTTTATTTATTTATTTACCTATACAGCACAGAGAAGCCTCTTCTGGCCCTTTGAGCCATGCTGTCCCAGCCATCCACAACAAACCCCAATTAACCCTAACCTAACCACAGGGCAATGTACAATGACTAATTAACTTACCCGGTACATCTTTGGACTGTGGGAGGAAACCAGAGGACCCGGAGAAAACCCAGGCATTCCAACTGCAACAACGTACAGAGATTTCTTACAGAACGGCACCGGATTTGACTCCAAACTCTGGACTGCCCCAAGCTGTAACAGTGTCATACTAACTGCTGTCCTACCATGGCAACCCACAGTACCTCACTGAATGCCTTCTGGAAATCCAAATACAGTACATCAAAAGGTTTCCTACTATCGACTCTTATTATATCCTTAATGAAGTTCATCAAAGAATACTTACATTTCATAAAACACATATTGACTTGGTTTAATTTCTTATTGACTATAATCTCCAGTATCTTCCCAACAACATAGAGTATGGTTACTAAACTGGTCTATAATTTCCTGATATTTGTCTCCTTGTTGAACAAGGAAGTCACAATCACCATTTGCCCTTACCCCTGGAACTCCATCAGCATTGAAAACCTTCAGCCAATGGTCTACATACTACCTGTATAGCTACTTCCTTTAGAACCCCCAGGTTCAGGTGCCCAACTCTAGGTGATTTGTTAGCTTTCAGTTCAATTAGTTTTTCCAATAATTCGTTAATGTTTTCACCCCAGAGTTGAAACTAGCCCATCTATTAACTTTGGGATGTTTGCATTACTCCCCACTGTGAAGGCTGATGCTAAGTATTGGTTTTGAATTATCAGCCATTTTCTTGTTTCCCATTATTAATTCCACAGTCTAACTCTCCAGGGGTGCCCTCATTTTTCATATACAGAAAAGCTCTCACTTCTTTTGGTATATTACTTACAGTTTACTCGATTAGTCAATTTTCTATCTCATTATTACCTTCTACTCCTCTGCTGCTAACTCTTGAAAAACTCCTAGTCCGCTGGTATGCTACTGAAGACTTTCTACACTTCATTGTAGTACCGTATGACTGTCGGGGAGGAGGTGCAAGAGCCTGAAGATCCACACTCAATGATTGAGATACAGCTTATTCCCTTCCAATTGTCCATGAACCCATGAACATCACCTCACTATTCCTTTATATACACTATTTACTTACTTTGTAATTTATATTTTTGTAATTTATACTGTACTGCTACCGCAAAACAACAAATTTTATACCATATAAGAGAGTGATAATAAATGAGGTGCTGATTTCGATAAATCTTTTAATATCATTTTCCTTCACTTTTGTCAACCTGGGTGGTTCATAACCCTGAATGAATCCTGCTTTCTGACAGTGATAAGTTCAAAGTTCAAAGTTCAAAGTAAATTTATTATTAAAGTACATATATGCCACCATATACAATCCTGAGATCCATTTTCTTATGGTCATTCTCAATAAATCCATAATAGAATAATAATCATAATATCATCAATGAAAGACCACAGCCCTTCGGCATTCATTCAGTATGCAAATCACAACAAACTGTGCAAATACAAAAAGAAAGAAATAATAATATTAATCAAATAAACAATAAATATTGAGAATGTGAGATGAAGAGTCCTTGAGAGTAAGTCCATAAGTTATGGGGACATTTCAGTGATGGGACAAGTGAAGATGAGTGAAATTTTCCCCTTGATGGTTGAGGGGTAATAACTGTACCTGAACATGTGGTGTGAATTCTGAGGCTCCTGATGGTAGCAGCAAGAAGAGAGCAGGTTCTGTGTGGTGAGGTGCTGCTTTCCTATGACAATGTTTTGTGTGGATGTGCTCAGTGATGGGGAGGGCTTTACCCATGATGGACTGGGCCATATCCACTACTTTTTGTAGGATTTTCCATTCAAGGACATTTGTGTTTCCACATCAGGCTGTGGTACCAACCAGTCAATATACTCTTCTCTACACATCCATAGAAGTTTGTTGAAGTTTTAGATGCCATACCATCTTCGCAAACTCCTTAGGAAGTAGAAACACTGGCGTGTTTTGCTTACAATTACACTTACGTGCTGAGCCCAGGACAAGTCCTCTGAAACCATAACACTGAGGAATTTAAAGTTGCTGACCCTCTCCACCCGATCCTCTGATGAGGACTGGCTAGTGGACCTCTGGTTTCCTTCTCCTGAAGTCAATAATCAGTTTCTTTGTCTTGCTGACATTGAATGAGAAGTTGTTGTTGTGGCACCACTCAGCCAGATTTTCAATCTCCCTCCTTTATACTGCTTTGCTGCCATCTTTGATTCTGCCTATGACAGTGGTGTCATCAGCAAACTTGAATATAGCATTTCTGCAAACGTCTGCGGAGCATAGTGAAATAGTGCCTAAATATCTGAATTATTTGAAGATACGATCCTTGTTGAACCCCATAAATTCCTTTCCTGTATTACCCTTGCCAGTTTGATTCACCCAGTCATTATGTACAAACGTTTGTAGATTAAAATTATCCATACTAACTGCAGTTTCCTTTTGACATATCTTTTAATCCATTTTTACTTTGTCCTATCATAGGCAATTTTTTTTCTGGGGGGTGGTTATTAGTGGTGTGCCAATAGACTACTCTAAATTCTTTTCATTTCTCTTCCTTCTTGCTACCCAAACCAGTTCTACACCATTAATCATTGCACCTGCATCACTATTGCACCACTAACTACTGCATCAATAATTAACCAGCTCCATTGTCTATTCTTTTTAACACGTCAAATCACATGGAACATTGAGTTCCCAATCCTGGTTCCTTTGCACCCACATCACTCTAATAAGTATTGAATCACAGTCTTTTATTTCTATTTATGCTGTCAACTCATCTTGTTGACAAGTGCTTTCAGTTGTCTTCAGATAAAGAGATTTAAGTTTTGATTCATGTCTTGATGCTGGCTGCACAATTTTGCTGATATTTTCTGTCCCTTACTGTCACTACTCAATTTTCATTCATCTTTTCACTACCATGTGCCACTCTTCTCTCAATTACTTTTCGACTTATTGAACTTCCTGCCACTTGAATTCTCCTTATTCTCTTTCTTTAAGATATCCTATATATATAACCATAATTCTGCAAATTGTCAAAACTATGATTCTGACATGGCTCAAATGAAGCCCAGCCCAATGAAACATCATTCTTTTTCATGGTACTAGTGCCAATACCCTGTGAATTGGAGTCCATTTTTTTTACAGCAATATTTAAACACACCTTTACGTCCCTCATCTTTTTCCCCTCTGCAGGTTTGTACTAGCATCAGGAAAACATTCAGAGATTATTATGATAATTTTGCTTTTTGGTGTTTGCCCCAGGTTACTCACAATCATACAACATTTGACAGTATAGCACTGAACAGACCATTGGACCCAAGCTCTTTGCCACCTTTTAACCCATTCCAAGATGAATCTTACTTTTCCCTGCCACATAGTGCTGGGTTGTTATTTGTCTTGCTTTGTACTGTATAGATAGAGGGAGTAAAGACACTCAGAACAGTATACATAGATCCTGACTTGCTGTTTTGTGGAGGCCAACTTGTTGAAAGAATTTAAAGTGGAGATAGATAAATTTTTGAAATGGAATTGAGGGTAGTGCCGAGGAGTTGGGTAGAATAACCACAAGCACATTGATGGGTCAGGCATGCTGAATAAGAAGTGCCTACTTCTCTTTTTGCTGGATACCCACCAATCACCCGCCTTCTCTTCTATGATGTCACAGTTCAGCATCGACAGCTAGCAACAAGTCGTGATTGGATACGTGTTCTCCTGGACTCGTACTCTCAACTTACTGGGGACTGTATTTTCCTGTTTCTTTTACTCTCTCCAAGACTATTTTCTACACTCCACTTATAAAACCTTTCCCTCCCTGCTCTTTTGTAAAGATCCTGTCTCTGTTCCCATTTTTTCCAGATACCCTAGATTGCTGGACCACAATGCATAAGCATGAATGTTCGGAATGGGCTCTCGTACCCACAACAGTGAGCTGCCAATGAAATCTGCAGCTTGCCTGCAGTACCATCTGGCGCATAGAACACTGCAATCATTACAGCAGTACATCAACGACGATCATTTGGTTTCTGTAGTCTATTTAATATAGTGGAAATGTGGTAAGGTGATTCACAGGGATATCTCCAGCCACACTGTGATGTTGAGACACATTTTCAAATCAGTGGTCAAGTTAAAGAACAAAGCTTCAAGAAATTACTTGAAAGACAGCAAAATGGGAAGGTCTACACATTCACAGTGGGACTGCAAGGTCAGGCTGAGGCATTTGATGGCACAACTGCCACTGATGAAGCAATAAAAATCGGGGATCCTCAGTTGGCCGGAATTAGCAGAACACAGGCAGAAATCTACTGCTTCTCAGCTCTGGGAAAGAACATCCATCCAACACAAGCAAAGAGCAGAACAAAAACTCAATCAGTCCATGTCTGCCAAATGACATTAAATTAGTTTCGTCAGCACGCTCTCTTCAGTCACTAACAGGTCTTGATTAATGTCTCTACAAATCACTGATTAGATATGGTGATTTGATGATGATTCTTGGCACACTCTAAAATAGACTATCTTCTGCAGCGTACAGTAACTTGAACTGTGATAGTTTTTTTTTCCCCGTCAACAGCCAGATCCAAATTGATTAAGTAAAAATGCCAACAACCAAGGAAGGAGCAATTAACATGTGACTACTTAGCCATCATGATGCTTTTTATCTGCAAAAGTAAAGTATATACTTAACACCTTTACTGCTGTGTATTTAATATTTCAGTAATATTTAAGGAATTTTGTAAATATATTGTTTGATTAAGCATTCTTTGTTTGCTTCAATAACTCATTATGGGTTATATGTAAAAATAGATTTCATACGTCATATGTGCATGTCTCACTTAAAGTAAAAATGAAACTAAGACCCATTCTCCTGGGTCTACTCATTTCTTGAAAGTTTTATGTGTTTTGTAGAAACAAAATAGAACACCTACTACCAGCAATAAGTAGGAGACGTTCACAATGAAAACAGTTCCTGCAGCCCCATCCATCTCAGCAACAGAATCGACCATTTAGCAGGTGGTGAACACTTCTATTTTCCCATTTCTGTTTTGCTTTTCTATAATTAACTTAGACGATTTAAAAATTATTGGAAATAAGGGTGGATCACTATCCTGTTGGTTTTTCACTCTTTCGGTGCTCCAAGTAATTTCCCATCAGAACTTGCTTCTGATGCTCAGTTCTCTGACAGATTCCATCTTGGAATAAGCATTGAATGCCATACTCACGTTCTTCAGGAATGTTCCAGCTTTCCATATGGGTTACTAATGCATTCATTCACCCATGTAAAATACCTCTCCAGGGTGGCTGGGGACTGACTTGATGACAATGGATGGATTTAAACTGTGCTGATGAAAGACTGCTAAGAAAATTTACTGGAGGCTGGTAGGGTGTTAGGTGAGGACAAGAGGAACCCTATCCCTGGTAGGGTTGCGGAAGGATGGGGTGAGGGCAGAGATGTGGTTGAGGGCAGCTTTGATGGTGAAGTAAGGGAAGACACCTCCTTTGAAAAAGGAGGACATCTTCTTTGTTCTGGAATGAAAAGCCTCACGGTGAGAGCAGGTGTGATGAAAACGGAGGGATTGAGAGACAGAGTAAATTAAGAAAATTTACTTGTAGCCTCACCTTTGCTCTCTCACTCCTGATTGCTAATCCGAAAGGTCAACAATTCCTTTCCTCCCACAGGTACTGTTCAACCTTCTGACTTCCTCCAGCAGTCTGATTCTTGTAGGAAAATTTATACGTTTCTTATATTTCGGTTTAGTGTTTTTTTCACATTGCTACTGTATACCTTTATGGAAACTATTAGGACAATCCTTTTCGCTTTGACCTTTATAAGTTGCGAATAGGTTTCTCACGGGAATCTGTTGACTTGTTTTGGACCTGCCTGGTTGCATCAGAGGTGCCTGCTAACCATTCAACCGTAATGTGAAGTTGATACTTAGAGACCAAAGCAAACACTTCTTAGCATTCCCTGTCCACAGCTCACCAGAGTAACTTGACTTGAGTTGCATGCTGCACAGTGAGCTACAGCCAACAGTCACCGAGTCTGAAAAGGCTCTTGCTGCCTCAACATCTTTTTGCAGTGAAATTATGCAGACAGGACATAAAAGGCTATGACCCTAATGCAGGCAAATGTGATTTGTGTAGGGGAGCAAAATGGTTGACATGGATGCTTACTTATTTACTTATTGAGATACTGTGCAGAGTTGGCCCTTCTGGCCCTTCAAGCCACGCAACCCAGCAATCCCCTGATTTAATCCTACCCTAAACACCGGACAATTTACAATGACCAGTTAACCTCCCAACTAGTCTTTGGACTGTGGAGGAAACCAGAGCACTCAGAGGAAATCCCCGCAGTCACGGGGAAAACCTACGAACTTCATGCAGGCAGCAGCAGAAACTGAACCCTGGTCACCTGTACTATAGATTGCTGTTCCACTACGGTATTGTGCTATCATGATATGGTAGGCTGAAGGGCCCATTTCCCAACTCTATGACTCTAAGTCACATGCCGCCAGTTCTGCAGCACGCGCTCTCCCCTTCATCACTTGGAGGGTGGGGAGGGTGTCTCAGTATCCTCCCCTGAGAGTGGAAATTTATGAGTAAGTAACTTGAGCCATTTTGTGCATTGAAATAATGGAAGACAACAATGATATCTCATAGCTTGGTTCATATAGTGAGATCACTAAATATTATTCCTTCGTCAATGTTTGCACACATTAATATCCCTGGCATTTGCCATCTGTCCATGTTATTTGCCTTAGCCTCTGCAGAACACTGTATTGAAATAAAGCCCTCCACAATTTTCACACCTCATTCTATTTGACATAATCTAATCTGTGTCCTTCAGAAAATAGGGTAATGTCTATATTTCTGTCTTTATTAAGACATCAGATAAAACAGTTGCCTTGTCAAATCACAAATCCCTTCATGGGCTGTCCTTTAAACATCACAGAACACTTAATATTGTTCTTCAGCACTTCTTACCCTACCCTAGCTGTAAGGTTATGAACAAGGCTGACCTCAGAATAACAAGTGAGTGTTCTTCCCATGCATATTCCTATCAATCTTACACTTACACATATGCTGAAACTCCCATTTCATAGGGAAGCTGCTTATTTTTATACTAATATTATGAATCTGTTCTAAAATTTGAAATAATGATTTTACTTCAGTTCTGAAATTACCTTTGTGCCTGGTTCATTAGCCATTTTACAAATGTTCAATGAGGCGTTTGCAATGTTTCCAGGTACACACTCTGATTATTCAGCATCTAAACAGAAAATAGTAGAAACACAAAGTCAGTGAATAGATGTCCTTTTAACTTGGCTGACAAATTTAGGACTTGTTTTCTCATTCTCCAGTGCTTGAGACACTGTAAAAAATGAGTTTTCAGGGTTGGTCCTAATTTAACATAACATATCACATAACCTCGTTATCAGCCTGATCATTTTTTTCAGATGGTGTTTTCATGATCTTCTTCATTAGCTTCAGTTGTCCAAAATTAGTTCTTTCTCTATTATGTTCTTTGTCCAACACTTAACATAAACATTATTTTCAGTCTTACACAGTAAATTTGCCATTCCCTTAAATAAGAAGTTAAACAATTTTCTGCAGCTACCTTACATTGGAAATGGTCGTGTTAGTCAATCCATCATATTCAAAATGATGGTATAGAATTAACATTTAAATATTATATATCTTAATTTAATCTGAAATCTTAACAAGTTTTACGATTGTAGTTGTTGACCTGAATGCATATTGCCATGTTTTGGCTTTTAAAACTGATTTTCAGCCAATAAATCTCTTATTTTCAAAATAGATTTTAAGTTGCTGTAAAAATGGATGTAAAATGATTCAAAATAAAGTATAACAAGAAAAAATTGATTTCATTATTTCATTACTCAGTACTATGACAGAAACAATGAAATCAATTTGTTTTATTATAGCTTATTCTGATTTTTTCCCATTTTTTTCTGATTTTTGTTGATTCATGCTCTCAGCATCCAATGATGCCAATCATTTGTGTACTTCAAAGAATCTGAATCAGAAACATAATGGAAGTAAGGTATCGAGAGCTGCGGGGATCTGGCACAGAGAAGATGGTGGGGCCTAGAATGTCAGGGCAGGTTTGAGGACCTTGATGGCCTTCTCCTGCTCCTATTTTTTTTCCTTGTGCTATTGTGTGAAAATCTGTTCCGAAACAGATGCCAGTACAAATATTGCATGGCCAAATATCCTGTAATAATGGATCCTGGATCCCACATTCTTTCATGCTTTTCATGCATTTTATTTTGCATTCATTTACAGAACGCCAACATCACTTGCAAAGTCAATGTTTCTCATCAATCCCTTCCTGTGCTTGAGAAGGTGATAGTAAACCACTTTTTGAGAGGAGGAATTCCATACAGGAGTCCAGCAATGGACTCCTCCACACAAACGCAACCGTTGTATGCTGAGGGAAAAAAATATTAAGCTTTGTCAAGTCTACAATAGAAGTTGAACTCATTCACTATAATACGAGTACCTAGTGGGTTTAACAAGGTAATATATTTGATCGACAGCTCTATTTGAATTTAAAAGATACTTAATTAAAATTTCTTTGGTCCGAGTCAAATTTTGTAAAATATGTCCCAGCCAGTTTTATTCCAGTTGATTAGCTCAAATGAAGACATCAGGCTAGTGTTATCAGCCAGTGATATTGAATGGATAACCATCAGTGAACCTCCACACGGTGCCCTCATGCCAGGCTCCATTCATGTTCAAGTTTAGTCCAGAAAACCCAGCCATTTGTCATTCTCTCTTCTCCAATCTAGGATAATTAAGTCTGCAACCACTGCAATTTTCAGGCTTTCAGTCCTACTGCTCACAGTTTAATAAATTTCTTCTTCCTCTTCCAGACTTGTGTATGATCTTGTGAAAGATTTGAGGTGTTCACATCAAGAAAAATATCCGATGTAAAAAGATAAACGCCTAACAACGAATGACAGAATCCGGAATAGCAAAATGGGACAGGTGGTGGCACAGACATCATGACAGTAAACGTGACAAAGAAATGCATAAAATAAGCAAAACGAATTATGCTAATTTTGTCAATGACCATTTTTGACAGAATGAAGTAAATTATTTATAACTCTTACATCAAGGCCTTGTACTTCCTTTTGTCAGTTGCTTTTTATCTAGCACTTACACCAGCGAGTAAAGTCTTCTGAGTTCTTGACAATATCCAATATGCTTCAAAAGACACTAAGGAATGTTCTTGAGAGTAGCTGTAATGCCAACGAGAATGCATTGTTGATACAAGGTCATATACTGTATTACTGTCCATTGTTCCCTAAAAGACATTTAAGATTTTAAGAATTCAGATCCATTGAGATTTGTGAAAAGGTCAAATTGTATGACTTAGACCATTGTCATGACAGTCTTATGAGCTTGCATTCTTATTGCAGAACTAGAGCCAATTTCCCCTAGGATTTTCTCTCTGGCATAACTGTGTGAAATCTATCTAAAGCATACGTGCACACATGACTGTATATTCTTTTGTTTTTTCAAATAACCATGAGCTCAATTAAAACTCAGCTTAGTTCATGCAGAACAACTCTAGCACCAATGCGTTCACCCTGACTGTCAGCTGAAGTGATACAGTGTGCCTTACTTTGCTGAAGGCAAAGAATTAACAGCAACAAACATAACTAGCTGCTTTCTATATTCCAGCCATACGCAAAATGAACCCTTATCGTTGCATGCACCAATCAGCAGGCTGGTGTTTGTGTAAGCAAAGGCCCACAGTCAGGACTTTAAGATTTCTCTTGTGACCTCTATCTATATATTTTTTTCCAAATTCTTGCATATTCTTAGTTGTTTGTGCATTTGGTCTTCTGCCCAGTGGAAATTCTTCTCCAATTTAATTCTCCAATTTAAACTTATCAGATTACAAATAGTACAAACAGTACTCTGTGGAAACTGTAATCTACAATAAAATGTGACCTATTTCTCAACAGTATGTGCCAACACTATATTTCCAATCCCCACTCTTTAAAAAAATAATTCCTGGCAGTTTCTCATTACCATCATTCATTTCAATATACATAGCCTGAATTTAAACTCACACAGAGGATGTTGTATCCTACAGGAATTCTTATGTTGTCACTATAATATACAGCAGATCATTTAGTATTTAATATTATTTCCCTATACACTGTATTCACATATTTCTATGAACCATGCTTTATATACAGTGCCTATAAAAAGTAATCAATCCCCCTGGAAGTTTTCATGTTTTATTGTTTTACAACATTGAGTCACAGTGGATTTAATTTGGCTTTTTTGACTCTTATAAACACAAAAAGACTCTTTTGTGTCAAAGTGAAAACAGATCTCTACAAAGTGATTTGAATTAATTACAATTATGAAAGACAAAATAAATGATTGCATAAGTATTCATTATCCCCCTTTAATATGACACACTAAATCATCACGGGTGCAGCCAATTAGTTTTAGAAGTCACATAATTAGTTAAATGGATATCACCTGTGTGCAGTGAAGGTGTTTCAATTGATTGTAGTAAAAATACACAGGTATCTGGAAGGCCCAACTGCTGGTGGGTCAAAATCTTGGCAAAAACTACACCATGAAGACAAAAGAACACGCCAAGAAATTCTGCAAATGGTTATTGAAAAGCACATCAGGAGATAGATACGAGAAAATTTCCAAATCACTAAATACCCCTCAGAGTACAGTTAAGTCAATCATCAAGAAATGGAGATAATATAGCACAATTGTAAATTGTCCTAGAGCATTCCGTCCTCAAAAACTGAGTGACTGTGCAAGAAGGGTACTAGTGAGGAAGGCCACCAAGAGACCTTTGACAACTCCAGAGGAGTTACGAGCTTCAGTGGCTGAGATGGGAGAGACTGCGCATAGAACGACTGTTGCCAGGTGCTTCACCAGTTGCAGCTTTATGGGAGAGTGGCAAAGGGAAAGCCACTACTCATAAGCTCACATGAAATCTCAGCTAGAGTTTGCCAGAAGGCATGTAGGATACTCTGAAGTCTGCTGGAAGAAGGTTCTATGATCTGATGAAACCAAAATTGAACTTTTTGGCCAACAGACTAAATGCTATGTTTGGCATAAGCCAAACACTGCACATCATCAAAAACATACCATTCCTAACGTGAAGCATGGTGGTAGCTGCATCACGCTGTGGGGATGTTTCACAGCAGCAGACCCTGAAAGACTTGTGAAGGTAGAGAGTAAAATAAGTGCAGCAAAATGCAGGGAAATCATGGAAGAAAACCTGATGCAGTCTGCAAGCGACCTGCACTAGGGAGAAGATTTGTTTTCCAGAAAGACAATGACCCTGAGCATAAAGCCAAAGCTACACAGGAATGGCTTAAAAACAACAAAGTTAATATCCTGGAGAGGCCAAGTCAGAGTCCAGACCTCAATCCAACTGAAAATCTGTGGCTGGACTTGAAAAGGACTATTCACTCACAATTCCCATGCAATCTGATAGAGCATGAGGAGGTTTGTAAAGTAGAATGGGGAAAAAAATGCAGTGTCCAGATGTGCAAAGCCGAAAGAGACCTATCCTCACAGACTCAAGGCTGTAATTGCTGCAAAAAGTGCATCTACTAAATACTCACTTGCAGGAGGTGAGTACTTATGAATCAATAATTGTGTGTTTTATATTTGTAATTAATTTAGATCACTTTGTAGAGACCTGTTTTCACTTTGACACAAAAAAAATCTTTTTCTGTTGATCAGTGTCAAAAAGCCAAATTAAATCTACTGATTTAATGTTGTAAAACAATAAAACATGAAAACTTCTGGGGGTGAATACTTCTTATGGGCACTGTATATCCAAATTGTGTAGCTAAAATAGAACTTCTGCTCAAAATTTTGTAACAATATATTTTCTTCATCGCAATGAGACAAGCAAAACTGAAGGGTGTGGTCAATCTCTTGTTTCCTGTTAAACATCTAAATCAGTCTTTTGTAATAGTTAAGCCTCTTCTATGCCAGTCTGGATTTCACCAAAGCCTGTTCAGTTCCAGATCTAATCATGTCCCTGCTCCTGAAATGAACTAAATATTAAATTCCAAAGGTGACGCAAGAGTGACTGCCCTTGACACAAAAAAAAGAATTTGTTTGAGTGGCTCATGGGTTCCACATTACACTGAAATAAATTTGCATCAGTGATCTTGCACAAGAGATAATGGTTGTGTTTGTTGAGTATCAATCATCTAAAGCTGAGATCACCTCTTCAGAAGACTCTTAGGGTGGTGCCTTGGTTCAGTCATCTTAAATTACCTTTTTTGTATAAAAAGAACTTCAGTGCAGTGTTTATTAGTGATTTCACAGTTTTCATTTCCATGAACAACACTTCAGCAAATGTCATATGCAGTAAGATGTAGACACCATTTGGATATGAGTCATGTCTTAGAAGTGCCAGGTAACTAATAGCAGCCTCCAAAGAGGGAAAGTCTTATCACTAACTCTTCATATTCAGTTGCATCACCCAACATCTTCTGGATCAACTCTGAGTAGAAATTAATTTGAACAGTCAGGAGTGTGATGGACTATCTTTCACTGACTTGGATGAGTGTAGCTCTAGAGAAAGAATCCTGCCTGACTGGAACCCCCTTCACCATTGGTACAGTGTGTACCATCTAGAAAATGCATCACAGCTTTTTCTTTCAATATTACTTGACAAACAACTGTTAAGGATAGGGACAATGGTTGAGCAGTGCAAGGCAATGCTTTGCACATATGGTTCAAATCCCACATTCCTTTCAAAGTTGACCATCATCCTCACCTGAAAATATACTGCTGTACTTTCATCATAGCAGAGATTCCCCCACTCAACATCATTGTGGCACTACCTTCACCCAAAAACCTTCTTAAGGGCTGCAAGGGAAGGGCCTTAATACTGGCCTCGCCAACAATGCCAATGTTCTGAGAATACTGTTCCAAGGTTACCTTCTACCCTATCCAGCGGGCAGCGTCAGAGCGGGCTGCAGAATGAAAGGGTGCAGAGTGATAGGGCTTTGGCTCAATGGGCTTAGGTGGAAATGGGAAGAGGCTTCCTGCGACCGTTGAGTCTCATAATAAAGGGGTAAGTTACAGGCTTATTTATTTAGTAATAACAGTAGCATTAGAGGTATGCATCTAGGATTAGTGTTGTGCTTGGAGTGCCAGATGTGGGGACCGTGGGAGACTCCCAGCCTCCCCAAGGATTACATCCGCACCAGGTGCATTGAGATGAGGCTCCTTAAGGACCGTGTTAGGGATCTGGAGCTACAACTTGATGACCTTCAGCTAGTTAGGGAAAGTGAGGAGGTGATTGATAATACCTATAGAGAGATAGTGGACAGCACCCCTGTGACGGTCCCCTTCAGAAATCAATATATCGTTTTAGATACTGTTGGAGAGGTTGACCTGACAGAGGAAGACCACAGTGAATGGGACTCTGGCACTCTGCCCAGTGCCGTGATCAAGAGAGCAAGGAGAAATGCAGCAGTTATAGGGGATTCCATAGTGAGGGGAACAGACAAGAGATTCTGTGAGCCGGACAAGGATGGTGTGCTGCCTCCCTGGTGCCAGGGTACGGGATGTCTCTGATCAGGTCCAGAGTATTCTGAGGAGAGAGGGCGAGCAGCCAGAAGTCTTGGTACATGTTGGAACCTATGACATAGACAGAAAAAGAGAGGAGGTCCTGAAGGAAGATTACTGGGAGCTAGGAAGAAAATTGAAAATCCAGACCTCCAGAGTAATGATCTCAGGATTATTGCCTGAGCCACGCGCTAATGAAGGTAAGAATAGCAGAATTAAGCAGATGAATGTGTGGCTAAGTAACTGGTGTGGGGGGCAGGGCTTCAATTTCTTGGATTATTGGGATCTATTTTGGGGGAGGTATGACTTGTACAAAAACGATGGGTTACACCTGAAGCTGGCGGAATTGTTTAATATAGCTGTTAAGGAGGGTTTAAACTAAGTTGACAGGGGGAGGGAAAACAGGGTGTTAGGGTTGAGGAAGAGGAAAATAGAAATAAGTCAAAGATACTGTGTAGCAAAGATGGCAAGAAGGACAGGCAGGTGAATAGTCAGGATAATTTGCTGTGTGATAGAAATGTAGCAAAATCGGTAACAGATACTGATCTAAATGTACTGTACTTAAATGCGTGCAGCATTAGAAATAAAGTGGATGACCTTGTTGTACAGCTACAGGTTAAAAGATATGATATTGTGGCCATCACCGAGTCATGGCTAAATGATGGATATGATTGGGAGCTGAATGTCCCAGGATACACAGTGTATAGGAAAGATAGGAAGGTAGGTAAAGGGGGCAGCGTGGCCCTGATGGTAAGCAACCACATCAAATCACTAGAGAGAAGGGACATAGGATCAGAAGAGGTAAAATCGTTATGGGTCGAGTTAAGAAATGGCAAAGGTAAAAAGACACTAATAGCAGTTATATACAGACCTCCAAACAGCAGCCGGAATGTGGACTACAAGTTACAGCTGGAAATAGAAAAAGCGTGTCAGAAGGAAAATGTCAAGATAATTATGGGGGATTTTAATATGAAAGTGGATTGGGAAAGTCAGGACGGTACTGGATCTCAGGAGAGGGAGTTTGTAGAATGCCTACAGGATGGCTTTTTGGAGCAGCTTGTCCAGAAGCCCACCAGGGGACCGGCTGTTTTGGATTGGGTGCTGTGTAATGAACCTAAGACGATTAGGGAGCTGGAAGTAATGGAACCCCTTGGAAGTTGTGATCATAATATGATTGAGTTCAGTTTCAAATTTGAAAAGGAGAAGCTGGTATCAGGTGTATCGATATTTCAGTGGAACAAGGGAAATTACAGAGGTATGAGAGAGAAACTGGCCCAAGTCAATTGGAAAAGTAAGCTAGATGGAGGGACGGTAGAGCAGAATTGGATGAAATTCCTACAAGAAATAAGGAAAGTGCAGGAAAAATATATTCCAAGAAAAAAAAATCATGAGTGGAAAAATGGCACAAATGTGGCTAACAAGAGAGGTTAAGGCTAAAATAAAAGTAAAAGAAAGCAAAGGAAGCAAAAGTTAGTGGGAAAACTGAGGACTGGACGACTTTTAAAAATCTACAGAAGGAAGCTAAGAAAGTCATTAGGAAAGAAAAGATGAATTGTGAAAGGAAGTTGGCACTTAACATAAAAAGGATTCTAAGAGTTTTTTTAAATATATGAAGAGCAAAAGAGTGACACGGGTAGACATAGGACCGATTGAAAATGATGCTGGAGTAATTATAATGGGTAACAAAGAGATGGCAGAGGAACTAAATGAGTATTTTGCATCAGTCTTCACAGTGGAAGATATTAGCAACATACCTGATAGCCAGAGGTCTCAGGGAATAAAATTAGGTACAGTCAAGATTACTAGAGAGAAAGTGCTGTGGAAGCTAAATGGACTAAGAATAGATAAGTCTCCCGGACTGGATGAGGTGCACCATGGGTTCTGAAGGAGGTGGCTTTGGAGATTGTGGAGGCATTGGAAATGATCTTCCAGGAATAAATAGACTCTGGCATGGTTCTGGAGGACTGGAAGGTCACAAATGTAGTTCCGCTGTTTAAGAAAGGAGGGAGGCAGCAAAAAGAAAATTACAGACCTATTAGTCCGACATCAGTAGTTGGAAAGTTATTGGAGTGGATCCTCAAGGATGAGGTTATGAAATACCTCGAGGAGAATGACAAGATAGACCCAAGCCAGCATGGTTTCATGAAGGGAAGATCCTGCCTCACCAACCTAATGGAATTTTTTGAGGTAATCTCAAATAAGATTGTCAAGGGAGAGGCTGTGTTTGTTGTGTATTTGGATTTTCAAAAAGCCTTCGATAAGGTGCTGCATAAGAGGCTGCTTAATAAGATGAGAGCCCATGGAATTACAGGAAAGATATTGGAATGTGTGGGGCATTGGCTGATAGGCAGAAAGCAAAGGGTGGGAATAAAGGGATCCTATTCTGAGTGGTTGCTGGTTACTGGTGGTGTTCTGCAAGGGTCGGTGTTGGGGCCGCTTCTTTTTACAATGTATATCGATGATTTAGATTATGGATTAAATGGTTTTGTGACTAAGTTTGCGGATGACACCAAGATAGGTGGAGGAGCAGGAAGTGTTGAAGAAACGGAAAGGTTGCAGAGAGACTTGGTCAGTTTAGGAGAGTGGGCAAAGAAATGGCAGATGAGATACAATGTTGAGAAATGTACGGTTGTACATTTTGGAAGAAGAAATAATCGGGCAGATTATTATTTAGATGGGGAGAAAATTCAAAAATTGTAAGTGCAAAGGGACTTGGGGGTCCTTGTGCAGGATACCCTAAAGGTTAGTCACCAGGTTGGATTGGCAGTAAGGACAGTGAATGTATGTGGGCATTCATTTTAAGAGGAATAGTGTATAAGAGTAAGGAGGTGTTGATGAGGCTCTATGGGGCACTGGTGAGACTTCATTTGGAATACTATGTGTGGTTTTGAACCCCCTATCTTAGAAGGGATGTACTGAAGTTGGAGAGAGTTCAGAGAAGAATTACGAGGGTGATTCCTGGAATGCAGGGACTAACATATGAGGAGCGTTTGTCGGCTCTTGGACTGTATTCACTGGAGTATAGAAGAATGAGAGGGGATCTCATAGAAACATTTCGAATGTTGAAAGGGTTGGACAGAGGAGATGTGGAAAGGCTGTTTCCCTTGGTGGGTGAGTCCAGCACAAGAGGCCACAGTCTTAGAATTAGAGGGTACCCATTTAAAACAGAGATGAGGAGAAATTTTTTTAGCCAGAGTGTCGTGGATCTATGGAATTCGTTGCCACGTACAGCTGTGGAGACCCGATCACTGAGGGTGTTTAAGGAGGAAATTGATAGGTATCTAATTAGTCAGGGTATCAAGAGATATGAGGATAAAGCCGGAAATTGGAACTAGATGGGAGAATAGTTTAGCTCCTGGTGGAGTGGTGGACCAGACTCGATGGGCCAAATGGCCTACTTCTGCTCCTTTGTCTTGTGGTTTTGTGTCTTGTGGTCTGCTTCCATGTGGTATTTACCTCTATTGTTCCAATTTATTCTTTCAACCACACAGTAATTAGGACAGGCACAGAATAAGGCCAGTATAATAATGGTAGTTGGCATGTTAGTCTTATTACCAGTAGTTCAGTGAGGTGAAGAGAGCAGCACTCTGAACAGAATGTAAGCACGGAGACCTTCTGATCCTAATATAGATAACACTTTCCTCTGCTTCATAGTCATAAGCTCATTGCCACATTACTATGTATTAATGCAAGGAATCGAAGAGATGACAACTTTTACAAGGCAAATTGAAAGGATTCTATCTGCCAGAATTCCTCAGCTCCCAATGTCAGTGAGGAGCAGCAATGCTGTCTCAGCAGGAACTGCAGAAACAGATTGGCTTTTAGTAATATTCAACAAGGTCTGTAACCAAATAAAACATTTCTCAAAGGACATGAATTGAGGAAGGAGTTCCTGCTACAAAGGTGTTCCTGGCTTTAACACATTCAATACTGTTATGTCAGTTTACATTAAGAAGACTATTTTTTCTTCATTCTTCATCATAAGTGTTTTAATTGACTTTATCTCTATAATTTCTGATGCACGGAACAAAACAAAAATGATAGACTTCTTTCCTCCACCTTAACTCCATCCATACATATCAAGTCCCAGCAACCCCTACAGACCCATCCCTCCCGATTCATCCTCCCAAAACCCCTCCCCACTCATCCTCCCAAAACCCTTCCCCACCACCACTATGTTGCCTATGACTAGGATACCTTTATACCTCCATGCTATGATAAAATCCCTACCCATCCAATCCCCAATCTAACCTAATAATAAAGCAGATCACTCAAGAATAAGGAAAAGTGTTGACTTGTGAAGAATATAAGTATAGTAAGTTGCAGGTGTTTCCAACAAGTGGACAGTCGCAAGGCTGCGGGATCGGACAGCATCCCAGGTTGCGTGCTCAGGATGCGCGCAGCACAACTGGCAGGTGTGTTTACAGACATTTTTAATCTCTCCCTCTCGCAGTGTAGAGTGCCCTCCTGCTTCAAAACATCCACCATTGTCCCTGTACCAAAAAAGACCAAGGTAACATGCCTGAACGACTGGCGTCCTGTCGCACTCACCTCAATAATAAGCAAATGCTTTAAGAGTTTGGTCGAGGATTACACCTGCAGCTTGCTACCACCCAAACTGGACCCCCTACAATTCGCTTACTGACACAGACAATTGGCAGACTACGCAATAGTCACTGCTCTACATACTGTCCTTACATATCTGGAGAAGAAGGATGCTTATGTGACAATGCAGTGTGCTTGGACTACAGTTCAGTCTTCAACACCATAATTCTATCCAGGCTCGACAGGAAGCTCAGAGACCTCGGCCTAGACCCTGCGTTGTGCAGAAGGATCGTAGACTTCCTGTCACATCGTTGGCAGGTGGTAAGAGTGGGTTCCCTCACCTCCACCCCTCTGACTCTCAACACAGGAACCCCTCAGGGCTATGTACTAAGTCCCCTCCTTTACTCCCTGTATATCCATGACTGTATCACCACCCACAGCTCTAATCTGCTAATTAAATTTGCCGACGACACTACATTGATTGGCCTAATCTCAAACAATAACAAGGTGGCCTACAGAGAAGAATTAATGTCTCTGACACAGTGGTGTCAAGAAAACAACCTCTCCCTCAATGTCGCAAAAACAAAGGAGCTGATTGTGGATTACAGAAGGAATGGAAACAGGCTATCCCCTATTGACATCAATCGATCTGGGGCTGAGAGGGTGAACAGCTTTAAATTCCTTGGCATCCACATCACCAAGGACCTCACGTGATCTGTACACACAAGCTATGTGGTGAACAAGGCACAACAGCACCTCTTTCACCTCAGACAGTTGAGGAAGTTTGGTATGGGCCCCAAATCCTAAGAATTTTCTACAGGAGCACAATTGAGAGCATCCTGACTGGTTGCATCACTGCTTGGTATGGGAACTGTACCTCTCTTAATCGCAGGATTCTGCGGGGAGTGGTGTGGATAGCCCAGTGCATCTGTAGTTGTGAACTTCCCAGGATTCAGGATATTTACAAAGACAGGTGTGAAAAAAGGGCCCGTAGGATCATTGGGGACCTGAGTCACCCCAACCACAATCTATTCCAGCTGCTACCATCCGGGAAACGGTACCGCAATATAAAAGCCAGATCTGACAGGCTCTGGGGCAGCTTCTTCCACCAGGCCATCAGACTGATTAACTCGCGCTGATTTGAGTGTACTCTATATTACATTGACTGTTCTATTTATTATAAATTATTATAAATTAGGAGGAGAAGATGGCAGCGCGACGGCAGCGTGCGCGGCCTCTCCGGTGATGAATATCTGTTATCTGTCAAGTAGGGGACCGTGCACAATTCTGATTTGATGGAGACGGACGTGAGAGTATGGAGGAACATCTGGAAAACTTCTGAAATGCCCGCTTCGCTGCTGCTGCTACTGTGTGGTAACCGGAATCTCTGGAGCAGAAGGCCCCGAATCCTCGGCTTTGCATGTTTCGGCGGCCAGGGCTAGTTCGAAGGCACTCGGCAGAGGATGGCGCTCGGGAGGCTGTATCGGAGGGGCTGATCGGAGGCTCAAAGTTTTCGGATGGATGGGCTCAGAGTCGGCTGTGGTCGGTTGCTTCCAGGGCATCAGCAAGTTGACAGTGCCTGGAGGTTTATGGCAGGGAGTTTCTCCCTTTTGCCGCCGCTATTGGGGACTCAGGAGTCGACCGACTCGGGACTCTGAGACTTTTTTTTACAGTGCCCATGGTTTGTTCTTCATCAAATTATGGTATTGTTTTGCACTGCTGTAACTAAATGTTATAATTATGTGGTTCTGTCAGTGTTAGTCTTTGGTTTGTCCTGTTTTCTGTGATATCACTCTGGAGGAACATTGTATCATTTCTTAATGCATGTATGCATTTTTAGATGACAATAAAAGAGGACTGAGTGTTCTCATAATCTAAATTACTATGACTGCACATTGCACATTTAGATGGAGATGTAGCGTAAAGATTTTTACTCATCATGTATGTGAAGGACGTAAGAAATATAGTCAATTCAATTCAACGAGCATTTGTATCAGTTTTTACAAATAGCTGTGAAAGTGGCAGCATAGATACGCTGGAGGCGAAATGGTGAAAATTAACCTGCCGTCAAGAATCTGGTCCTAAAGGAGTTAGAACAACCAAAAGCAGTTAAACTTTCAAGCATTGAAAATGTGTACTGTATATTGTTAAAAACAAGTGAAAAGCTACACCATAGGATGATAAGATATATACTCAAGCCTCCTTTACTAACGCAAGATTTATCTCAAGTCTAATTAATCTGATGTCAGTTGAGGTATAGTCTTAACTTCCATAATCTGACATAAAATACTATACAAAAAAAAAACACGGAAGTAGAAGCTGAATGTACAATTAAACATGAAGGTGTTTAAAGCAAGATCTGGTTTAGCAACTTCATATAGATTTTAGAAAAAATAGTTTCTGACTGTGTGATGCAAATAGTAAAAGAGAATTGAATGATTGACATGCATGAAACACCAAGCCTTGCTGCTCTATATTGTTCTTGACAGAGGAGGTGGCTAAGAAGTTAAGCAATGGAATGCTAATCCGCTGTGCTTTGCATTTATGGTTCAAATCCCACCCTGTGTCACGAGTCACACACACAGAATGCTGGAGGAACTCAGCAGGCCAGGCAGCATCTATGGAAAAGAGTGCAGTTGACGTCTCGGGCCGAGACCCTTCGGCAGGACTCAAGAGGTGTTGTTGTTCTTAATGTTTTAGGGTGTCACAGAGGTGAAGCTCATAAAGCCTCCATCCTACAGCACTGGAGATTCAGGTTCAGCCCTGATCTTAAGTTCTTTCTCTGTGGAGTTTGCACATTCTCCCCGTAACTACATGGCTCTTTTCCAGTTTCCTCCCACATGACAAAACATCTTTTTTAGTGGGTTTATTTGTAAATCCACTGTAAATTCCCCCTAGTGTGTAAATGAGTGCTAAAACTTTGGGAAATTTTGATATGATTATGGAATGAATAAAAGTTGTGATTAGCGTAAAAGTAGTGTAAAATATTTGGAGTATTCTCTATAGGCTGAAGGACCATTGTCCGTGGTCAGCCTCTCTATGAGTCTATGACTAATATTTCAAAGGCTTCATAGCTAAAAAAACTCTTCATGTGTAGTTATCATTGTTACACTGGAATTTGGGCAGCCAATTTGTGCATACCAAAGTAATGAATAGGCAATGTTTTACTATTAATGACTGAGTGGTAGATTTTGGCTAGGACTGTAGGAATATCTCTGCCCCTCTTCTTTGAAGAACCATGAGATTCTTTTCCCCATCCACCAGTGAGGGAAAAGCGGTTTCAGTTTAGCTTCTTGATGAACGGTTGACACTGTTAACACTGCTGCCAACAAAGTCTCAAGCGTCAGTCTAGAGTTTTGAGTTCATATTTATGGAGTAGTAATTTGCATCTGAGCGCCTTCACACAGGGATGTGACTTTGCTACAAGCTGACGCTAAACAACGTGTTACACCAGAGGGGTGTTTTACGGGCTGGTAAATGCTGTATCACAGAGTTCAGAGCTCTGTTCACATTTGTTTCCCACATAATTTGAATTTAGTTTCAAGAAAAATGACCTTGAATTTCACTGTCTTTTACAGGGAGATGTGCTATAAAAGATGAGTAAAGTGCCTTACTTTGCTTTGAAACTGTGACATACATAAGGTGGACTGCTGAACTTGCAGAGCATTGTGCACCCACCATTATGACTGACAAATAGAGGGGATGGTGAATGTCTCTAACCGTGAAGCACTTGGCAGGGGAAATAAAGAAAGGTTTTACCCAGACTCTGAAAACCTGATAACCAAAGGGCAGGAACTTAATTTAATAAGGAAAAAAATAGCAATTAGGGATAAAATGCAGAAAATTATTTTTACAAAATGACTGGTTAGTGTTTGCAATAATTTACCCGAAAAGAGAATGAATTTGGATTCACCAAGAGCCTTCTAATATGAATTGGGTCAACACTTGAAGGAATAAAAGTACTGTAGTTTCACACAACAAAATATTATTAACTAAATTCAAGGCTTTGAGGACTCAGGGTAAAACGCCTAGGGCTGGGAAATAAATACCGCTTTATTGAGAAGTTATATCAATATTGTGGAAATAATGGAGTGCCCCAGAGCTTAATTTTGGGAGAAGTCATGATATAGTTTTTTTTTCAGGAAGTCACTGCACTGTGGTTAAATTTACAGAAGAGACCAAACCAGGGGAGAGGGAGGAGTTGAGCTAAACAATAGAAGTGAGCAAAACATAAGGAGATGAAATTTAGTACAGATGTGGGAAGGAAATTTACTCCAATGTACACCTATAAATTGAGTTGAAATACCTTAGAGCAAAGTAGAAGAGATTTAGAAATCCTATTATCTGAAAGGTCAAAAGAGCTTCATTTTTTTTAAGAAACGGTAGACTTAATAAGCTCTATAATCTGATGCAAATCAAAGGAAATCATTCTTACGCAATATAATGCATCTCCATTCAGTCGCAAGAGAAACCTTGAGATTCCATACATTTGTCATTTAAAAATTTCATAAAATCTGTCATTTAAAAATAACATAAATTCAAGAAACAACACCTCATCTTCAAACTTTCAAAGTTTGGGGAAGATGTCAGAGATTTTTTCTTTTACACAGAGAGTAGTAATTGCCCAGAATGCACTGATGGGAGCTGTCATAGAGGCTGATACAGCAAAGACATCTAAGCAAATTTTAGAGGAGCACACAGGTGAAAGAAAAATTGAGGGTTAGACTGTGTATGAGGGAATAGTTAGATCGACCATGGAGTAAGTTAAAAGATTGGCACAACATTGTGGGCCAAAGGGCTCCTACGTGCTGCACTGTTCCATGTTCCATAACCTGCATTTGCCCTCTCTACAGATGTTGCTGGAGCCTTTGTTTCCTTTCTCTTCAGTTCCTAACTGTTGGAATGGTTAAGTAATGGTTACCTTGACCCCATAGCAAACATCCCCTCTGTGCCCTCCACCCGGATCCCACTCCACAACTCCAAACACACTTGTTTTCTCACTTCTGTGCTTCTGACGAAGGTTCATGGACCTGAAGCACTGAGTTTGTTTCTCTCTCCATGGATGACAACTGACAAGCTTTTGGTATTTTAGTTTCTCTTTCAGATTTCCAGCATCAACGAACTTATCTTGAAGGTTCTTGTAAGACTGTTGTTAGGAAACTGGACAACAGATAACTGGGGACTCACATAAGTACTGTAAAACAGTTCAGAAGAGAAGCAAAAGCAAATTGGAGATTCTTTCAGAAAAGGTAGAAAAAACATCAAGCCCTTCAACTTGAGAAGAGGCAAGTAAGGACAATTTATATTGGGGAGAAAGCAATAATGATTTGAGGAAACTTACATCAATATGCAATTGTTGCCTCAAATATTTTGACTATGAAACTCTAAATTCAGTTTTATAGAGAGAACACCCTACATGAACTCAGCACAGTATAGTGATACAGCTCTTCCTTACGAACGGGTAATTGTGCTATTCCTTTTTTAGAATTGACTCCAACCTGTTACATATCAGGACCAAACTTCCAGCCCAGAAATAACGACATAAGACCATAAAAGATAAGGACACTCTTAGGCCATTCAGACAATTGTGTCTGCTCCAACATTTCATCGTGGCTGATTTATTTTCCCTCTCAACCCTATTCTCCTTCCTTCTTCCTGTAATCTCCTTGATGCCCTTACTATCAAGAACCTATCAACCTCTTCTTGAAATATACCCAAAGACTTGGCCTCCACAACCATCTTTGACATTGAATACCACAGATTCACCAACCTATGCTGAAGGAATTCATCCTCATCTCTGTTCTGAAGAGATGTCTTTGCATTCTGTGGTTGTGCCCTCTGGTCCAAGACTCTTCCACTCACAGTAACATCCTCTCCATGTCCACTCTTCCTAGGCCTTTCAATATTCAATGGGTTTCAATGAGATTCTATCCCCCCACCCCCCCCCGCCATTCTTCTAAACTCCAGTGCGTACAGACCAAAAGCCATCAAATGCTCCTCATATATTAATCCTTTCATTCCCAGGGTTACTCTTGAGACCCCCCTTTTGAACCCCCCTAGTACCAGCACATTGTTTTTTTTGGATAAGGGACCCAAAATTGCTCACAATATTCCAGATGCAGTCTGACTAATGCTTTATAAAACCTCAGCATTACATTCTTGCTTTTACATTTTAGTCCTTTGGGTGTGTTGAAGGAGTTGTTCATAGAGGAAGCTGTGGAAAATGGGAAAAGTATATCTGAACTCCAACGCAGAAAGATAATAGTTGAAGTGGTTAATATTGTGAATGTGAACCCTGGGGATGCATGCCTGGTTTTTCACACACCATAGAAGCTCATCTTTTGAATAACTGCAAAATAAAACACATATTCTGTCCAAGTATGCGACAAAAGTTCCCTATTTATGTAGTAGAACAAAATGGTTGACTAACATTGCCAATCACCTGATTTAGGCAGATCTTTGGAAAGGTAGAATCGGTTACATTGATGTGGGATGGTATGTTGAGCTCTCCCTGCCAGACGAGAGAACTCAGGATACCCTGTTGCACAGAAATCACTTTTCTGTGCACAGTTGCATTGAACGTAGAATTATAAGGTGACACACAACATGGCAAAGACAAACTTAGAGGATTACCTCCAGCACAAATTTCAAGGGTAGGTCAATGGGACATAAGTTCAATCAACTTCAAATATCAGCAAATTCTTTCTTCTTGTGCAAAGAGTTTTTAAGACATGGAATGGATCTTTCTGTATAGAAGAAGTCACAGAATTATTTAATGAACAATTAGATGTCATGTTGTATAACCTTTGACTCTTACTGGGTAAGTAAATCAAACAGGGCTAAATAGCTGCCTTCTTGAACATTCATCTTCTGTTCCATGGCTGACTATGCAGACAATAAAAGCCCCTCAATGACAGTCACATTTCATATATGTGACCAATATATAAAGTAACATTGTTTTGTATAAAAGTTTTTTTTTACTTTCATTTGCAACACTGGATGCTCTCATTTAAATTCAAGGTGGATGTGGGGCAGATGTTACCATGGACATTTACTGTGGTGTATCCAGCAGAGAATAATTGGAGTAGAGCAAATTAAAGTGCTATTGATTTTCTGTGGGTGTGAGTTTGACCCGTCAGCAAGTTATAATGGAAATTTTGGAGTCCATTTGTTAAATAACCAATGTGTAACCCATTAAGTTGTCAAAGATTTTTAAACTGTCAGTATATTAAAAGTATTATTTCCCGTCCAGATCTTTAATAATTTTATGTTGTGCCCTTTACATTGTCTTTTTTTCAGTCTGAGCAAATAATGAGGCTTCATTTGATGTTCTCAAAAATTGATGTTGGGATCTCCATTGGTGTATAACTTATCCTCAACAATGCCAACTTCAATATCATTAGTATCTAGCTTCAGTTAACAATAAACTGGAGAAATTCTACAGATGTTGAAAATCCAAACAACACACACAAAATGCTGGAAGAACTTAGCAAGCCTGGAAGCATCTGTGGAAAAGAGTAGTCAACATTTCGGGCTGAAACCCTTCATCAGAACTAGTGAATGTTCTGGTGAAGGGTCTCGGCCTGAAACATCGTCCGTTTAACTCTTTTCCATAGATGCTGTCAGAACTGTTGAGTTCCTCCTTCACCAGTTCTGATGAAGGGTCTCGGCCGGAAAAGTGGACTGTTTACTCTTTTCCGTAGATGCTGCCTGGCCTGCTGAGTTCCTCCAACATTTTGTGTGTGTGTTGCTTGGATTTCCAGCATCTGCAGATTTTCTCTTGTTTGTGAATGGAAAAATAAACTGCACCATTTAGATCCAGACTGCATCTAATAAGGAAGAGCGTTTTGTGGCTGGACTGGTATTCACTAATGGGTAAAATTGAACTAATTTGGAGAACATGGCCACAGTACATGATGCTTTGATGGAGAAAGTGGAAAGGGAGAAGACCTATATTTACAACAGTGGGGCTGATGGGTGAGGTGGAAAAGGATAACAGAGGTGCCATTTTCCAGAGAATGTTTGCCATGAGCTCTACTGTGGAGGAGTTTCAGGAAAATCAAAGGACACCATCACCTTTCATGCAATATCATGGCCTTTGTTGCTCACACCCCACATGCCCCCTGGTCACAGTCTGAAGGCCTTCAGCTGCTAGTGACTGAAATGCAGTTAACTAAGCCGTGGCATATTAAGGACAGCAAGATACCAAGCTACAGCCAGAATGCTGAGCAGCCTATGGGTACAAAGGAAGTGGAATCGCTGTTGGTTCCACTAAACAGCAGAGCAACCACACACAAACATCAAAGCATTTTTCATGCAGCCCATGGTATTCTGTATCATGGGACAGTATGCAGTTATCACAGAGCTATGTGCACTCTCCCAAGTCTCTGGGAAGAAACTGCAACAAGAATCAGCTCTTTATAAACAATGAGATTCAGTGACCTGCCTAACGCAACTGGGGACAGCAGACTGTGAGGCTTTCCAAATTTCTCCAGCTCACGCCTGGAAGAAACCAGCTTCATAAAAATTAAAAGCTGTGTTTGCCTTGGGAGCTATTGACAATACTGCTGCTTGCCTTGCTCTGACTGCGATAGGCAGCAGATTATTGTAACACAAACATCTCATACATTGTTCCTTGTGACGTTTAGTGGGAGCAAGGTCCCTAGAGTACATTCAGTAGATTGGGCCTGTCACTAGGAACTCATCCAACCCTCTGTCTGCCCTCAACAGCTTTGGCTGCTCTGCATTCTCTCTGTTTATTTGCACAGTTTTACTCTACAGCATTTTACTAATGTACACGTGTAAAAAGTTTTTGCACGATCCTGAAGTCAATAACGTTTTCTATGGGCAGTCACCTCTCCTCTGTAAGTGTTATCAGCTTCGACCATCTCTAGAAAACAATTAGTTTGTAAGCACCTAATGGTCCTTTTAAAAAGGACGATACCAATTTTTTCTGCTCATTTACTATCTGTGATTAACCCACTTACATTAGCTAAAGCATGGCATGCCTTGTACTTTTAGAACTGAATCCAGCTATTTTAAAAGGTAGCAGGGGGCAAATGTTTCAAACCTACCTTGAACTTATCACTTTGATGTCTTCTGTAGCTTGCGTGTAACAGCTTTTTCCCCACTTAGCTGCCAAAATACAAAATACCTGATTGGCTAATTTTGCTAAAGTAGATATTTCTCATTGTGAAATAGCAATTCACGAAAACACATTTCCACAGGAACCACAAAAATATGATACACGAGTTTTCATAACAAAGTGGCATTACAATAAAAGCTCTTATCGGTTAAGACTCCAAAGCTGAATCTGTACCAGATTTTCATCTCTTGGGGCAAGGTCATCTTAAAAATATTGCTAGGACTTTTGTCACATGAATGATTAGAAAAGCTTTTCAATTCAAGCAAAAATAATAGCTGTATTGAATGTTCTTGCGTGTCAATAAATTCTGGTTTATACAGTTCTACTGAAGCTGATCATCTTCGTTACAGCTTCATTGACGTAGCTCACTTTCACCATTGCAGTGGTCTATGAGTATCATTTAGTTTCACTCATCTCAACTCTGAACTGATTCTACAGCCTACGGACTCACTTTCTAGGATTCTATATCTCACTTACTTAGTGATTTTTTAAAAAATTTGCCCAGCTGGTACAATTTCGGGAGAGCTGAGAATACAGTATGCCCAGGACCATAATGGGCTCATCAAGTTCACCTGTGGGCTTCGGATACATATGAGCTGTCATGAGTCATTTAAAAAAAACAATAAACACTGGAAGTTTGAAATAAGTAAATAAGATGCAGGTGTTGTTCAGGAGGTCAGGCAGCGTCCGTGAAGAATATGAAAACACCAATGCCCAAGACTAAAAGAGCCTACAAAAAGTAGTGAATACAGCCCATTCCATCAAAGGAAAAGCCCTTTCCACCACTGAGCATGTCTACAAGCAGCAATATCACAAGAAAGCAGTAGCCATCATCAAGGTGACACTCTCTTCTCACTGGTGTCATTGGGAAGGAGATACAGGAACATTAGGTCTCACATCACCAGGTTCAGGAACAGTTTTTACCCTTCAGCCATCAGGCTCTTGAACCAGCATTGATAACTTCACTTACCTCAACTCCGAAATGAATCCACAACCTCACTTTCAAGGATTCTACAACTCATGTTCTTGATTTATTTTATTTTGTTTATTTCATCTATCTATCTAGCTATTTATTTATGTATCTATCTACCTGTTTATTTATTATTTTGTATTTGCACAGTTTGCCTTTTTTGCACATTGGTTGTGTATCAGACTTCGTGTGTAGTTCTTTCATTGATTCTGATGTATCTCTCTGTTCACTGTGAATGCCTACAAGAAAATGAATCTCGGGGTAGTATATGGTGACATTTACATAGTTCGATAATAAATTTACTTTAAACTTTGAACTTCTTAGCTTGTTATGGGACTCAGCTGCTGTTCCCCCCTTTCATTTAATAGGCAACTTTTAGTAACACTGATTTACAGCTGAGTTCAAGACAGACAGTGGAATAATTCCTCACCTTATGACCAGCTCTTTCTCCTCTCCTTCTCTAATTTTACAGTTTGCCTGTTCTAACATCTCTCACTGACCTGCCTGTCATTCCAATGTCTCCCTCAAGACTTCACTGGCCATAAGCCCATATTCTCTTTTCATCTGCTATCTAATAACTGTCACTCAGTCTCTGTCTTACACCTCGTCCTTCTCTAATTTGGATGAAGCACACTCTCTGCACAGACTATTTGGTTTTCATTTGTGATTTCACCCGATCGGAATCTATTTTTGTTGGTGCTGTTAAACAGGCTCTTTTATTTTGTTTGATTAATTCTTAAAAATTTCAAGTGCATCTCCCTGTGGAAAAGTAAACCTGTCTCATTGTGATCTCGGAGAAGAAAACTAGGGGTGATTATGGATAGAACTATAATCATGGATTATGGATAGACTATTTTGGCAGTCTAATGCAGTTTTTTTCTATATCTGAGACTGGAATAAACAGATAGATAGATTCCCCTATAACATTAGAGATTTGTTAAACTGAATATAGTCACTGCCAGGGGTGGTAGTGAAGGCAGGTATGTTAGGGACATGAATGAAGGGAAAATAGAGGGATATGTAGGAGCAAAATGCTAGATTGATCTTAGAGTAAGCTAAAGGGTTGGAACAACATCGTGGGATGAAGGGCCTGTATTGTGCTGTAATGTTCAATGGTCTTTGTTCTAGTACTCACACTAATGCCAAATTAAAGGGGAGGGAATATTAATAAATACGTTCAGCCTAGTTTATTAAATGCTGTAGGCAGCAGGTTTTCCTTCCTGGGTTATTAAGTTACACCATTTTAGTGAAGATGATTTTCCAGAATTCTGCGTAGAAGAAAAACTTTTGATGCAACCTATTCTAAATTCAAGGAAACAAGTCCATCTGAACAAGCAACATTATCTTGGTAAAGCCCAGTCCCATTTACAGCAAATATCAATGAATTTTACACAGGGATTACATCAATCAAATTAAGTATCACTTTAAAACTTCCCGTATACATTTAATTTCTTTTGCCTAATCTTTCCTTGCTAAACCTGAGCTGGAAAGCTTTAAGTATTTTTGTCATTCCAAAATCTAATCTTGCTAACTATTAAGCTGACCTCAGTTCATAATCATAATTCATGACAATACTGCTGCAGCACCATTAAACTTATGCTTCAGTGCGTAAATTGTATTTAATTTGCCTGTTATCCCCTTCCAATGGTGTTAATTCAAAGTGGTTTCTGATGCCTATTTGCACAAAACTGGCAGTTTAACTGCAAATACACGTTCTGCCCTTGTCCTCTGAACAATTTGGGAGCTGTCCTTCTAACTCAATGCTTCAAGCTTTCAGTTTCACTTTAAAGGTATAATTACAATTACTACCTGTAGTATATGGCCCCAGTAGAGAACACTGTGCAGTGTCTTCAGACATTGCCATTCTATTTCATGGAATGTATATTGTTTTGGCAGCTGCAAGAAATTACTTGGTGTAGTTTCGAAACCACATTATCTAGATAATATGCAAATCATTGCTGGCTCCGGATGGGAAGAATAAGGGAGTGAAATGTGTAGAAACAATTCAGATAGTAAAGAAATAACCCAGTATTTAGTTTTGGAATTTGGTAAATTGAACAGGCCTATTTTACTGGACAGATTTCTAAGGCTAAATGACCATCAGAGAGGGTTATAATGTACTAGGTCAAAGCCTGTTGGTTTTTACTGGCAAACAGAGCATCGAGGACGCCAGAATGTTAATTCAGTTAAGAGACACCATCTGCGCAGCCAAGTGTAATAAAACTCCTGTAAAGACTGGCAAGTTTGACAGCCTGGGTTACTTTCGGCCAAAGGACCCCTACACTTTAAGATCTGCAAGCTGCCACTCAGCCCTGTTTTTCTTTCTCCCATCAGTGCTGATAGATCATCGGTATTAATCAAAAAGCATTTCAGGAAGAGAATTGTTATTCATGTGCTGGACACATGGTGTGATGGTTCTGTACATTACCTGTTCAAAACAGGCTAAAACCAAGTTGATACCTGCTCAGTCCCAACCGGAGAGGATTTCCACACACACCTTTTTTCCCCCCAAACTGGAACAGCAGATGATTACATGCCAACCATTTTACTAACCAAGGAAGTTCCCCTCTGTGATCCTGACTGCAGATTACATATTGCCAAAGGCAGATGTTAAAAAAAAACACTTGAATGCTGTGATTATCTAACAAGAAATAGCCTACCCCGATGTCATTCAAATATTAGTCGAGGATTTCAGTCAGGCTTGTTTGAAGAAGTCTCTGCCAATTATCATCAACATATCACCTGCAGCACTAAGGGGCCCCAACATACATGACCACTATTACACTGCAGTTAGGAATGCATACTGTTCCATGACTGGACCACATTTCTGGAAATCTGGTCACGTAGCTGTCCTTCTCCAAGCTGCATAGAGGCAATGGCTAAAGCACAAAGTTCCTGAGGCAAGGGGAACAAAGAAGTGAGAGACTGGGGAGCAGCTACAGAAATGCTTCGAATCAATAGACTGGGCCACGTTCAAGGTCTCATCAGAAGATCTGAATGGATACCCAACAGTTGTCACAGATTTATAAAATTGTCATAGATGAGTGTGTCCCACAAAATCATTCAGTGTCTTTCCTAACCACAAGCCCTGGATGAACCATGAGATCCACAATTTGCTGAGGGCCAGATCAGTGGCATTCAGGTCTGGCGATTAAGTTACATACAAGCAACCCAGATACAATCTCTAGAAATGGAAATTCCAGACCAAACATGAATCACTGAAGGATGCTCAACAGCTGTGGCAGGACTTGAATACTATCACCTCCTACAAAGTGAAACCAGACAGCATAGACAACAACAAGGTTTTGCTCCCAGCTGAGTTTAATGCCTTTTATGCTCACTTTCACCATCAAAACATAGAGGCGCCTTCACAAACTCTCACAGTGACCTTCTATTTTCAGTCTCTGAGGCCAACATGAGAGCATCCTTCAGGAGGGTGAATCCATGAAAAGCATTTGGCCCAGATGGGGTACTTGGCCGATTTTTAGAGACCTGTGCCGATGGACTGACTGGAGTTGTCACCAATATCTTTAATCTCTCACTTTGGCAGTCTGAGGTACTCATCTGCTTCAAGCAGACTTCAATTACACCAGTGCCTAAGATGAGCTGCCTCCATGACTATCATCCAGTAGCACTTACATTCACTGTGGTGAAGTGCTTTGAGAGGTTTGTAATGAAATGTATCAACTCCTGCCTGAGGGGGCGACTTGGACCTGTTCCAATTTGCCTACCGTCACAACAGGTCAACAACAGCTGCCACTTCATTGGCTCTTCACTTTAACCCTAGAACATCTGGACAGCAAAGGTGAGTATATCAGTATGCACTTTATCAACTACAGCTTGACATTCAATACTATCATTCCCTTAAAATTAATCAAGAAGCTCCAATACCTTGGCCTCAACACTTCCACAATCACATTCAGCATACGTGCACTAAAAGGCCATGTGCTTAGCTCCCTGCTCTACTCACTTTATACTTATGACTGTAAGGTTAAGCACAGCTCCAATGTCATATTTAAGTTTGCTGGTGACACCATTATTGTTGGTTGAATCAATGGTGGTGACAAATCAGCATATAGGAGGGAGATTGAAGATCTGGCTACATGATGTCACAGTAACAACCTCTCACTCAAAGTCAGTAAGACCAAAGTGCTGACTAATGACTTCAGGAGGAGCAAACAAGCGATCTATGAGCCAGTCCTCATTGGGGATCAGAGGTGGACAGAGTCAGCAACTTCACGTTTCTTAGTGCTATAACTTCAGAGGATCTGTCTTAGATCTAGCACACAAGTGCAATTACGAAGAAAACATGGCATGCTCTCTTCGCGCTGCTGCTATCAGGAAGAAGGTATAGGATCCTCAGGACTCACAGCTCCAGATTCAGGAACATTTATTACCCCTCAACCATCAGGATCTTGAACTAGAGTGGATAACTTGACTTCACATCAGTTGCCCCATTGCTAAACTATTGCCGCAACCTATGCACTCTCCTTCAAGGAATCTTCATCTCATTTTCTCACATTTGCTCAATGTTTATTGCTGATTTATTGTTTTTTTTTCCTTCTCTTTCTTTTTGTATTTGTACCATTTTTGTTTTCTTTTGCACATTGGTTGCTGTCCATCTTGGGGCATTCTTTCATTGATTCTATTGCGATTCTTGTATTTACTGTGATTCCACACATGAAAACAAATCTCCTGGTTTTATATATATATATATATATATATATATATATATATATATATACACACACACTATTTAACATTGCAATTCCAATTCCAAACAACTTTTATTATCATTGCCTGGGCCACTATTCCTGAATGGGACAGGCTGCAATGAAAGTTCTAGCTTCCACTGATATGTCAAAATGGAGTAGTTATCCGAGAGCACCAAACTTTCAGCAACATTATATAAGTTATTATTTTAAGTACTGTAGTCATTCAGAAACCTAGTATCCGTTAAGAAAGACAATTATTTTAACATAATAGGATTCTTTTTATAGTAATTTTTTATTGAATGTCCTTTCTCTATTAGGTTCTATTCAATCATAACTGTCATAATCTCCATTCCTGGTTGAATGTGACTGACTGTTCCAACCTGATTGATGAGAGTTCAGTACAAAGAGGATATTTTGATGTGACAGCTTTAGAATGTCCTCCAACTAAGTAGCTAGCCACCAATATCTCACACTCGCATCAACATTAGCTTTGTTCACGGTATGCTTACAATACAAAAGGAAATCCTGCTTACAGTACTGGATGTTTATCATCTGATTAATATCTTCTCCTACATAGTGGGTTTCTACAAATGAAAAGTATTCAGACTACTCAGTCAAGTCTCGATGAAGGGGCTTATCAACTCTGTATTCCTTTCCACAGATGGAGGTTCCTCCAGTATTTTGTGTGTGTTACTCTGGAATTCCAGCTTCTACAGAGTCGTTTGCATTCAGAGTACTCAGCCTTTTTTTTTATATGTTGACTATCCACAGAGAATGACATTTCTCTTGTTTCCTCTGAGTTCGCTGGGTCAGAAAACCTACTCCCGTGCCAGGAAAATATTTTTGACAACATTCGGCAGGTATCTCTGAAGCAGAATAAATGGAGAAATTGACTGTATTATTAATTCAATAAATGGAAAAGTAAATTCTCAGAGTGACTAGATTTAATCAAGGATAATTTTGAAATGTTCTGTGCAATGAATAATTACTGGATGATAACTGACAAATTTTATTTTTAACTGAATGAGTCAAAGGTTGTGGATCTTCAAGATCTACCTTCAATGCGGTGAAGAGAGAAATTTGCATGGCCGTTGGTTTGACAACTCAACAGCTTACAGTGCACATCATATCTTTTATTGTATATTTCCGTAAACTATTCCATTGAATGCCTGACCTGTGTCAACTCTTCTGGAGCCTACGTCACAATGCTATCTACTGTACAGTTTCTCCTGCTTGGTGCTTCAGCATGTGCAGACCCTGCTCTAAATCCATTGATGTGTTAGGATCTGAGACACAAGTGTGAAACTGAAGATGACAGAACTGTTCCATCACCGTCTTTTGCTGCTCCTCAACTGTTTTGCAGAAGTTGCTGTGCTCAGGACACTGTGAAGAAAATGACACAATGTGTAGAGGTGGTGGCTGTGGGGGAGGAAAAAAGTGAGTCATTTCTAAACACGTTATTTTAAGACCATAAGATATAGGAGCAGAATTAGGCCATTTGGCCCGTCGAGTCTGCTCCGCCATCTCACCATGGCTGATCCAATTTTCCTTTCAGCCCCAATTTCCTACTTTCTCCCCTTATCCTTTCATGCCCTGCCTGACCAATCAAGAATCTATCAACCTCTGCCTTAAATATACATAGAGACTCTGCCTCCACAGCTGCCTGTAGCAAAGAATTCCACAGATTCACCGCTGTGGTGATATCACGTGCAATGATGTGCCAGCACATGATTGGACAAAGCACTGAGCATGCGCGAGATTGCAGAATGTTCCAGCACGTGGCTGGGTTAAGACATGTTTATTTATTACTGAAAATGAAAGTTCTCTAGTTCTTCCAGAATATGATTCCTTACTGTTAACCAACGGTACATTTAAACAGAAGTAACATAACATGGTGTCAGAAGTGGTTCTGGAAGAATAATACAGGAGAATCGAGAATCGAAGATAATCCAAAAAAAAGAGAAGAAGAAAAAAGTTCGAAATGTAAAACGATAAAGTGGAAGGTTTACAGCCCCTACCAAAACTTCAGCTGGCTGGAAATGAAGCTGAGAATTGGAGGATATTCAAGCAACAGTTTGAACTGTACTTATCGGCGATCAATTATGAAGAAAAATCAGAAAAAACCAAAGCTGCGCTTTTGCTCCATGTAATCGGGAATAACGCAGTAGAGGTATATAATAATGTTGTCTTTGAAGATGGAGATAATTTCAATTTAAAGTCGATAATGGACAGATTTGAAGTAGTTTGTATACCTAAGTATAATTTAAGGTATGAGTGATATAAATTCTTCACATGTGCGCAGAGAGCCGCTGAAACAATTGATCAGTATGTTACTAAGTTAAGAAAGTGTAGTAGAGCATGCGAGTTTGGATTGCTCACGGACTCTCTCATTAAAGATAGACATGTTTGTGGCATTCGAGATAATGTTCTGAGAGAAAGGCTGTTGAGAGAGCAAGATTTAAATTTTGAAAAAGTTTTGGCACTTTGCAAAGCTTCTGAGACCGTGACATTGCAGGCTGAAGAGCCTTTTGTCGAAAACTGCAATGTAAACACTGTAAAAAAAAAGCACGAATACATCAAGAAATATAATAATACATCGACGAAACCAACAGAGAGCAAGACAGCATTGGAAAGAAAAAAGTCATGTGATCGCTGTGTGCGGGAACGTCGTCCAAATCAGTGTCCCGCATATGGCAAAATTTGCAATGGCTGCGGTAAGAGTAATCATTTTTCACGCTGTTGTAAAAGTAGAAAGAAGGAAAATAAAATGAAACAAGTAAATGCTTGAAGATGAACGTGAGGAATTTTATATAGATGTGCTTTGTGAAAATAAACAAAGTAAGAATGACTGGACTATTCCGTTGCAAGTGAATCAAAACGATATTTTGTTTAAACTTGATACTGGAGCACAAATAAATGTTCTTGCAGAATCTGAGTTTAATGCTTTAAAGCCAAGACCGAAGTTATATCAGACAAATATAAAAGTGACTGGGTATTTAGGTGCAGACATTCCAGTTAAAGGAACACAAGAATTGAAAGACTTAGCTGGCTACAAAAAGCGGTTACAAGCTGTGATACTTGCCAAAGGGGGTGTTACTACGTACTGCCATGCAGAGTGCCCAAACTTTTGCTTCAAGCCCTTTTCCTTTTTTGTTATTTTGAAACTGTAAAAGATGGAAGTAAAAATGTTTTCTTGCTTAAAATATTAAAGAAATATGTCATCTTTAACTTCATGCCTTTTGGAAATCAGTTGATCTTTTACTCGCTTAGCTAATCACAGTAACAGAAATTTTGACCAGGGGTGCCCAAACATTTGCATGCCACTGTAAACAAATAACAGGAGCATGAAATAACAACGTAAAGAGTCCTTAAAGTAAGATCTTTTGTTGTGGGAACACCAGAAATAGAATGTGTGTAGTTATCCTCTTGTGTTCAAAAGCTTGATGGTTGAGGGGTAGTAACTGTACTTGAACTTGGTGGTGCGAGTCCTGGTGCACTTGTACATTCTACCTAATGGCAGCAGTGAGAAAAGAACATGGCCTGGGTGGTGAGGTTCTTTGATGATGGATGCTACTTTTCTACAAGGTTTCATGCAGATGTGCTCAATGGTTGGGAGGGCTTTACCTGTGATGTACTGGGCTGAATCCTCTACCTTCTGTAGGATTTTCCACTCAAAGGCATTGGTGTTCCCATACCTGCCATGACGCAGCCAGTCAATACACTCTCCACCACACATCTATGAAAATTCATCAAGGTTTTTGAAGACATGTCAAATCTCTGCAGTCCAAAGGAAGTAGAGGTGCTGTCATGCTTTCTTTGAAATTACATCTATATGATGGGTCCAGGACAGTTCCTCTGAGATAGTGACACTCAGGAATTTAAAGTTACTGAACCTCCCAACCTCTGCTCTTCTGAAGAGTACTGGCTCATGAACCTCTGGTTTCCCTCTCCTAAAGTCTACAATCGGTTCCTTGGTTTTCCTGACATTGAGTGAAAGGTTTTTGCTCAGCCAAATTTCCAATCTCCTTCCTGTATACTGACTCATCACCACCTTTGATACCGCCCACAACAGTGCTGTCATCAGCAAACTTGAATATGGTGTTGGAGCTGGTGTTGGATAATCCTATGATTATCCACACAATCATAGGAGTAAAGTGAGTAGAGCAGGGGGCTAAGCACACATCCCTGTGGTGCTCCTGTGCTGATGGAGATTGTGGAGGAGATGTATTTGTCAATTGGAACTGACTAGGGTCTGCAAATTGAGGATCCGATTGTGCAAGGGTGTATTGAGGCCCAGGTCTTGGAGTTTACTGATTAGTTTTGAGGGGATGATGGTAGTAAATGCTGAGCTGTAATCAAAACAGAGCATCCTGATGTATGCATCTTTGCTATCTAGATGTTCCAGGGTTAAGTGAAGAGCCAATAAGATGGCATCTGCTGTAGACTTGTTGCTTTGGTAAGCAAGTTAAAGCAGGTTCAAGTCACCACTCGGAATGGAGCTGATATGATTCAACACCAGCCTCTCAAAACACTTCATCTTTGTGAATTTAAGTGCCACTGGGTGATAGTCATTGAGACAGGTTACTGCACTCTTCTTGGCCAGGTACTCCATCTGGATCAGATGCTTTCCTTGGATTCACTCTCTTGAAGGCAGCCTGCACGTCATCTTCAGATACTGAGACCAAGGGATCCTCAGGAGACATAGGGGTGCGTGATGGTTCCTCCCTGTTCTGGTGGTGAAAGTGAGCATAGAAGGCATAGAGCTCATCTGGGAGTGAAGCTCTGCCATTCTCTGTGTCGCAAGGTTTAACTTTGTAGGAGGGTATGGTATTCAAACCCTGCCACAACTGTCAAGCATCCCTTGTTGATTCCAGTCTAGTCTGGTATCTCCACTTCACCCATGAGATGGCTTTCCGGAGATCATACCTTCACCGCTTGTAGCATTCCTGATCCCCAGACTTGAATGCCTCTGATCTGGGCCTCTGCAAATTTTCTTTCAATGAAGAGCTCTGACCCACACAAGTGATTCATTGTTGCAGTGTCCATGGTTCAGATAAGATATGGAAAAGTTGTTGCATCTTGTGTAGGAACATGGGGGGGAAGGTTTTTCACCCAGGGAGGTACATACATGAAAGGAAGTGGTTGAGGCGCATATAATGACAACATTTCAAAGCCATTTGGAAGATACATGATGGAGAGGTCTGGAGTATTTTGGGTCAAATGAAGACAAATGGGAAGTAGCTTAGATGGGAAACTTGGCTGGCATGAATGAGTTCGGCCGAGGAGTCCGTTTCTTTCTGCATAACTCTATGATATCTTTGTTGTGATAGGTCTGTACATGTACTCTGCAGAAATATATTTTCTTGTCTCCAAGGTCAAAGTGACAGGTCTACAAAGAGCCTAAGTATGTTATTCATTTCAAAGGACTTGGACCTCCAAATCAGAATGTTTCACTGAGCTAAATGATGCTGTGTGAGCATTTGCACAAAGTGCATAACTATGATATTAGAGTATTCAGTCCATCGGGTCTGCTCCGCCATTCCGTCACGGCTGATCCCGGATCCCACTCAACACCATACACCTGTCACCTCGCCATATCCTTTGAAGCCTTGACCAATCAGGAAAACGTCAATTTTTGCTTTAAATATATACCCACTGTCTTGGCCTCCACACCAGTCTGTGGCAGAGCATTCCACAGATTCACTACTTTCTGGCTAAAAAATATTCCTCTTTAACTCTGTTCTAAAGCGTAACCCCTCAATTTTGAGACTGTACCCTCTAGTTCTGGACACCTCCACCATAGGAAACACTCTCTCCACATCCACTTTACCTAGTCCTTTCAACATCTGGTAGGTTTCAATGAGATCCCCACGTATCTTACTAAATTCCAGTGAGTACAGGCTCAAAGCTGCCAAACGCTCCTCATATGTTAACCCCTTCATTCCTGGAATCATCCTTGTGAACCTTCTCTGGACCTCTCCAATGACAAAACATTGTCTCTGAGATACGAGCCCTAAACTGTTGACAATACTCCAAGTTCGGCCTGACAAGTATCTTATAATGCCTCAGCAGTATCTCCTTGCTTTTATATTCTATTCCCCTTGAAATAAATGTCAACATTGCATTTGCCTTCTTTACAACAGACTCAACCTTTAAATTATCCTTCTGGGAGCCTTGCATGAGAACTCCTGAGTCCCTTTGCACCTCTGATGTTTGAATTTTCTCTCCATTTTGATCATTATTTTTATTTTTGTTTCTTTTACGAAAATGCATTATCATACATTTCCCAACACTGTATTCCATTTGCCAATTTATTGCCCATTCTTCCAATATGTTCAATTCCTGCTGCAATTGCATTGCTTCCTCAGCACTACCTACCCCTCTACTTATCTTCATATCAGGTACAAACTTTGCCACAAAGCCATCAATTCCATTATCTAAATCATTGACAAACAATATTAAAAGTAACAGTCCTAATACTGACCCCTGAGGAACACGACTAGTCACTGGCAGCCAACCAGAACAGGCCCCCTTTATTCCCTCTTGCTGCCTCCTGCCTGTCAGCCATTCCTCTATCCATGCCAGTATCTCTCCTGTCATGCCATGAGATTTTATCTTGTTAAGCAGCCTCTTGTGTGACACTTTATCAAATGCCTTCGCCTTCTGAAAATCAAAGTAAATGACATCCATTGTCTCTCGTTTGTCCACCCTGCTTATTACTTCCTCAAAGAATTCTAACAGATTTGTCAAGCAAAATTTCCCTTTCCAGAAACCATACTGACTTTGGCTTATTTCATCATTATTCTCCAAGTACCCCGAAACTTCATCCTTAATAATGGACTCCAACACGTTCTAGACCACTGAGGTTAGACCAACTGGCCTCAAATTTCCTTTCTTTTGCTTTCCTCCCTTCTTAAAGAGTGGAGTGACATTTGCAATTTTCCAGTACTCCTGAACTATGCCAGAATCAATCAATTCTTGAACGATTATAATCAATGCATCTGCTAACTCTTCAGCAACCTCTTTCAGAACTCTGGGATGTAGACCATCAAGTCCAGGTGATTTATCCATCATAAGATCTTTCAGTATACTGCTGCAATATTACTGCTGGCCACAGGAAAAGACCCACTGCTTCTCAACATGCCAGCAGAATTCAAAGACTGAAACCAGGGCAAATTAAATAATGTCTTGAGGATTCTTAGAAGTTCAAGTATAAGGTTGCACTTGTAAATGCAATATATCAGGAAGGCACCATATTTGCTATCGGGTAATAAGTAAAATTCCAAATTAGAAATTAGATGAAGAAATGTGAGTTACCATGATCTGGATTTTCATTGGAACTAATTTTAGGAGGCAAAGTTAGGTCAGTGGCAAAATAGATGTGCTGACATGTGAAGCCTCGACTCATTCTTCTGAGGAGACTGATGTTCCATGCATTGCCGTCCCAATCACCCCATACAGTATCAACTCTGTTGATGCTGGCAATGGACATCTTCACTTCTAACAGCAGTTATTCTGTCAACTGGCTAGACTGTACCCCTGGAATCTTCCCTCCAAATAGCTTTGTCTCTCTACCTCTTTCACTTCCTTTTAGATCTGCCCCGTGAGCAAACTGACCCAATGTTACCTGGCAAGTGTCAAATGATGTTTGTTTATATTTCCATGCTGTTTTATGTTCCATTTCATTACATTAATAAATCATAGTAAAATAACAGGATGTTATGTTATGCTTTCAGACAGACTGTCCGGACCTGTTCTCAAATACACTGCTGTTCAGGGTATATTTTTAGCACTAAATGAAAAGGTTTTTGTATGTGACTTTTCACTGTACACAAACAACTGTGTATTGTCCAATTTCAAATATGAATTACTCCCTAAAGATAATACCATGAACATACATAAACAGATAACCCATACTAATTTAAGGAAAAAAAGCTAAAAATTCCCAGTGTGCATTTTATTCACTTAGAATCATGAAAGTATTATTTTACTAATATACTCCTCTTTCTTATGTCAAAAAAAAGCACAAAAGGCGTCTTTAATAAATAATTGCTTGATGTGTAGAATTGGCCCATTTAAATGCACAAAATCCACTTACATTCTGAAAATCCAAAAAATAAAATCTGCAGATGCTGGAAATCTGAAATAAAAACAGAAAATGCTGGGAACACATTCTTCTGGTGAGCAGCAGGGGGCACCCATGCAGGATTTCCCAAAACTTGTGGGTTTAATGGAAGGGTTGGGATGGTTATAGGAGACAAGGTGAGTCATGGTGCAGGGGTAAGTGTTAATTGGGGATCCTGACAGTAGCTATTATCAATAGGGGGTCCAGGTCAAGACAGCTTTCAGTCTACACCAAATAACATTTTTATCCAAGCCATTTCATGAGGTGATTCCACATTCCCTTTATGGAATATATTTTCCACTGATGCTGTTTTTTTTTGGTACAAATTGTCAGAATGTGCTGTGCACATCCGCTGCAATTTTTAATTCAGAATTACAGTTGGGATCCAATGATTCACTCTTGCATGTTGTAATGAAACTACATCTTCAGGCATATATAATGGTGGTGAGAGAATATAGCACAGTGATGTGCAAAGTCTGGTAGTCTGACTTTAGACACATTGGCTGAACCAACTGTAAATGAGCCTTAACATCCATAAAATGCTTTGGCCCTCAGAATTGTCCTAAAGTGCTTCAGGTTAAATTACCTTGAAGTGCAATTACTGCTGTAATGGAGGATAATATTTTGTGTACAAGTACCTAAGGGAATCAGATAGATGAATGGCCAATTAATCGATTTAGGCAAATTAGATTTGAGGTTAGGCTTCGGCCTTGAAGGATGAAAATTGTGATCCTAACAGTCTGCATTTGGAACCTCCAGGCTACAATATTGCCAAGGAAACGTCAATCTGGAATTCAAGGAGAATGTGGACTTTATAGAGAAGTCTAATAATATGCTCACCTTCCTATTGAGCGCATTAATAGGTTTCAGCTGTGCTAAGAAGTGTGGTAAGAATTTTTATTGAAGCAGAAAATAAGAGAAAATAAGTGTCTTTGTAAAGTGAACTGAATATTATTAATATTTTCTAATGACTTTGTAATATTGCCTGTAACAGGAATGAAAATAATTAGAGATTTAGCCCAAAATGATGCCTGCCTGTCATTTAGTCCAATACCGGGGTTTAGTCTGGATTAATTCTGGTATGAAACCTCTTTAAAAATCTACATTGAGACAGAACTATTGTACAAAGCAGCTCAAATCGAATGCTATGCATTCATGCTAATACCACCCTTGACAGTTTTTCAATCATCAATTCAATAAGGTTTTCCTTCTTTACATCCACCTTGTCACTATGACTCAGCCTTTCTCATCCTCCACTATTAGTATGGCATCTTAACACTCCACCATTATACAGAAAATATCTTCAAGCTAAATGCTTTTTTTGTAGGCTGATTTGGTGAATAATATTGCTTCTGTAATCAAACAGTGTGGTATCAAAGATCTTCTTGTGTAAGTTGCTAAGGATCTGGGCTCAGTTTCATCCATCAAGTTTAAAATAAAAGGTCTTCTCTTGGCTCAAGAACTATGTTACCACATGCATAAATGTTATTGTTCTTTATTCCCCCCCCCCCCAAATTCTTATGTGAAATAGATCCTAATGAGATAATTTTTTTATGATTTCTGACTCTCTTGAAAAACCAGTATAACTTACTTGTGATCATGTTGACTTTGATAACTGGTGAAGTAGTATTCACGGGTAACAGTATCACTGAGGCAATTAGTGGCCAGTGTTACTGCATACATTTATGAACTAAATCCTGCTCGATCTATACAAATATATTTATCCAATGACTGCATAATGCCCAGTTTAATTATGTTTTTGCTAGTTACCCCAAACATGTAAACAAAATGAATTAATGAGGCATTTTGTTGCTCTGTACAGAATATGTAGAGAAAGCTTAAAACTGAACCCTGAAAGTGGCCACCAACATTCTATTACCTCAAATCACATAGAGGACATCCCCTACCTCAGAGCAGTAGATACATTTATTGTTGGAACAGCTGTTAAAACACCAAGTATAAAAATGTGATTTTTTTTTCTAGAACTGATACCCTGCCACTTGCCCATTCTACATGCAACCATGTCTCTCCCCCTTGAATGCCCTTGACCCTACAGCTTTTCATCACACAAACACCTGACCAATGGAAAGGGGTCAAAGAGTTTCCACTACATGCTGTTTAGTGATTTGACTGAAACAGAAATGAATTATATTGTGTCATTTCATATAGCATTCACTTAATTAGACTAATGTTGTGTTGTATGAAAAATGGTACTCAAAAAGTCCCCATTTATTGGATAAGCAGGGGAAGAAAATAAGGTAATGGATTAGTAAGCAGCATAATGCACTTGATAAGGTTTTTAGCAGAATTCACATGATCATACTCAGACAGATGATTCCAATTTTAAGCTACACTACACATTTTATTAAGAGATCTGCAATTCATTCAATTAAGTACTTCAATGCGGCTTATTTATGAATGCAGTCATTCAGATAAAAATTCCTAATTTTCTCTTCCTCATGACTAAAAAAGCCTGCTGTGTTCTCTGTGCATAATTCAATTTCAATATTCATTCTGCGCATTAGATAAAAATGTAGTGGTGCGATTGTAACAAAGCCTCGCTTCTCTTTAAACACGAGGCTATCTTATTTGAAGGCTGGTTTATTTGGACAATTTCCTCCCAAATCTAATTTTCGGCTAATGGTTCATCTGCATTGTGGTGAAATTTGTTTTGCAAAACAACAACTGAGAGATATTGTTCATAGTCAACCCAATGCATTTTGGGAAATACTGTTCATGTCTATTCTGTGACATGATGAACTATGTAGCCTAACCTACAAAGTAAACTCTGTTTATTGTAAGTGGAATGCAATTGCATTATCAGGTGGAAATTTGATTTCACTTTATACCTCAGAAGAAATATGGACCAAGGACTTAATTCCATCACAAAGTGCACATGATATTTTCCACTCAATTAATTGCAAGGAAAGATTCTACAAAGTTTCTGCTCCCCAAAGTTTCCAAACAATCCTAGAATTTCTCCAAATATGCTCATAAAAATTAAATTATCTTTATACACTTTCAGAAATAGAGAAATAGGTATAATACATTCTTATGTGATAGTAATATTAAAATTACCATATGATTAACCATCAAACTTCTTAGTGGATGAAAAAATACATCTCAAGCAGTAAATCAGACCTATAACCAGCAGGTAGATGGTTCCCTGCTGTAGAATATTGTTTAATAGAGAAACAAGACAAAATGTAGAAACCTATATTTAGTCATGGTGACCTGTAAATCAGTGCAGGCATAGTAAGGGGTTCAGTTGAGCCCTTATTGATACATAACTCAGGAGCTGTTTGAGAGCAAGGTACAGAGAATATTCCGTAAACCTTAGTGTAATTGACAGCACAGATTCAATGGGCTAAATAGCCCAATTCTGTTCCTATATCTCATGGTTTTATGGACTGAGGGAAAGGACATGGAGGACAGTGAGATCCATGTGGGGTATGCAAATAATCCAAGGTATGTTGAGATCAAGAGGGAGGTGATGCTAGCTCTATTGAAGAACATTAAGGCCGATAGGTCCTCGGGCCCTGTGGGATTTATCTCAGGTATTGAGAAAGATAAGAGATTGCTAGAACTTTGATGAAGGTATTTGTATTCCCCCTATCCACAGATGAAGCCCCAGAGGACTGGAGAATAGCTGCCCTTGTCCTCTTGTTTGAGAAGGGCAATGGATAATCTGGAAAATTATGGGATGGTGAACCTCATATCAGCAATAGCAAAGCTGCTAGAGAGGATTCTTAGAAATAAGATTTACTCTCATTCAGAAAATCATTAACTTACCAGTGACAGTCAGGATGGCTATGTGCAGGGCCAGTCATGTCTTACAAATTTGACTGAGTTTTCTGAGGAGGTGAAGAAGATGATTGATGAGGGTAGGGCAGTGGATGTTATCCACATGGATTTAAACAAGACAAGGTTCTTCATAGTGGGCTGATACAGAAATTGATATATATTGGGATTCATGGGGACATGGTCAATTAGATATAAAATTACGTCAACCAGAGAAGACAGAGGGTACTGATGGAGATCTGTGGCCAGTGGTGTTCTACAGGGATTAGAACTCAAATCTCTGTTGTTAGTGATACTGTATATATATATATATATATATATATATATATATATATAGAATAGAATTTAATCCAAGCAAGTATGTTTCACTTTGGGAGGTCAAATGCAAGGGAGAAGTATAAAATGAATGAGGGGACCCCTAAGAGCATTGAGATACAGTAAGTCCTAACTCCCTGAAGATGGCCATGAGAGTAAATTGGGTGGTATAGAAGGCTTCCTATTTCACTTAACAGGAGCCAGGACTAGAAGCGAGAGGTGTTAAAGTTTAAAAGCCTAAGTTTTGGGACATGATGAATTTCACTTATTAGCTTTTTTTTCTTTTTTTCAATATTTTTATTGATTTTTTACATAAAAGAATACAGAGTACAGTAGGATATATAATATATATCGATTACAATATATTAAAATCACCTCTGGTGGGGGAACATGTCGCATCCTTTTCAAGGCGGTTAGTCCACCTTTGGTCCCCACCTGGCACTCTGCCCTCACCTGTGGCTCCCCGTAGCTGTCTGCATGTGACAACGGCCACACCCCGGGCAATGGCTTCGACAAGCCGGCTAAACCAGGTGAGGGTAGCCGACGGGTCTCAAACCCTCGGTGAGATAGGGAGTTGTCTATCCCAGCATGTGAAGACAGACTCCGGCAGATTGAGCGGATGAGACCAATGGAAGGTCCAACGGTCAAGAAGGCGGTCTCTGCAAGCGTTGGGGTATGTGTAAAGCAGGACTAGACACAGAAGACGTCCTGGTCATCCACTGAGCCTAGTCCCATCTCCAGCCATCTCGACTCTGTCTTGCCACTGGATCCAGATGGGAATTGGGAAGAGAGAGTGAGGCTGACGCTGCGCAACTCTCCCTCACTTAAATCTAAATCACGCGCTAGTCTCGACACCATCATAATGGTGTCGAGGTCCTCATCAACATTGACGATGGACAAACTCACAGATTAAAATCACAAATATAGTCTCATTACCCCATATCCGTATACATTAAATTTAAACATAATATTGAAAAGAGGTAATTTTATTATACAAAAAAGATCTAAATTCACTACCAGAAAAAAAACAGCTGTTCGGTTAAAAAAAGAAAAGGAAAAAATCCTTATCATATAATAAAACATATTGTTAGCCAACATCTGTGCTTAATAGCAAATCAAAGATTTTGAAAATAATTTGAAAAAGGTCCCCACAATGTTAAAAAATCTTGTCTAGGTTCAGAAATTGAACAGCGAATCTTCTCTAAGTTTAAGAATGACACTCTAAAAGGGATGCATTTGCAAATTGTTAGTTAATAGTCAATATGCCAATTAGTTAATTACAACAGCCAATAGAAATAAGAGTCAGGTCGTGCAGCGAGTTTGCAGAGTATCATTGTAAGAGTGGGCAGCTGAGGTTTTGATTCAAGAGACTTCAGTGTGAGGAGGCAGGATAGGTGGCTCAGGTGTGGGAAGTGAGAGCAGCTCGTTAAAAAGGCTTCGGTGAGAAAGCACAGCAAAGAATAAGTAAAGTGTTACTTTGTCGTTCATCCTTAGTCCTTAATTCAGTGTAGGAAAGATAACAGTTAGGGCAAGAGAATAATTCTTAAGCAAGATGTGGGAAGTCGGGGAGCCTCATAATCTTCCTGGTGACTACATCTATGTGAAGTGCACTGAGCTGCAACTCCTGATAGGCCAGGTCAAGGAACTGGAGCTGAATATGGTGGGAGTAGGCAATCATTGCAGGATTTCCCTGTGGCCATTCCGCTCACTAATAGGTGACAAAGGGAATGACAGAAAGATAGGGTGATAGAAAGAGGAAAAAGAATTCATTCCTCAACCTTTAGTTTCTGTGATGGACAACTCATTTGTCTGCAATTCGTTGGTACGTTCTTTTAGTTCATAAGAATTATACCTGTGCTTGGAAATCCTTTGTAGTTTGAAAACCCTTTGTAATTTAGAGATGTTTTATGTCAGAAATCCTCTATGTGTTAGATGTGTGCTAAGAACTATTTGCGTAAATTTAAATATATTTTATTAAAAATAAAATTAACTGTGTTTAAACTACTTTGTGAACGGGAAGTATATTCTCCTTCATTGGGAAGGGAGATCCACAACTCAAGTGGTGGATATTAGCAGCCAGACCTCACCACAGAAACAGATAGTGAAGTACGCTGGTCCTTGAAGGGGTATACAGTACTGCCTCGGTATACTGTAGGTGCCCATAGATATCTATATTATATGGGGCTTAAATCCTTCTTTTGAGTTCAGGGATTTGGAGACAGGAAACCCAATTCCATCACATATTAGTCAACATACATTATAGAAAACTACTTAAGACAAGCAGTGGACATCTCTGCCCAGGAAATGACCCGGTCAGTATCACTAAACCTGCTAAATGATAACAGTGGCACATCCTAGTTCCACTGATAAAATCTGGCTCCATTGACTTCACAAGCTGTGTTGGATGATCTGAAATATTTTGGTAAGAATGAGGAATAGTAATCTGAGTAATAGAACATTATATTGGGATACAGGAACAGAAGGACCAGCAAAACATCTGCACAAATGTTGTATGGTAGCATGATGGACTGGGGGAAAAGTTCATATAGCACTTTCGAATAATGGAAACAACATACACAAAATGCTGGAGGAACTGAGGAGGCCAGGCAGCAACTATAGAAAAAAGTACAGTTGACGTTTCGGGCTGAGACAACAATTTACTCTTTTCCATAGATGCTGCCTGGCCTGCTGAGTTTCTCCAGCATTTTATGTGTGTTGCTTGGATTTCCAGCATCCGCAGATTTTCTCTTGATTGCTTTTGAATAATGGCTTTGTTATGAATGCAAAAGTGACGAATTTATATCAATCTTTTAACGTGTTTCAGCTTTAGAGTATCATGCTCAAATCTGGGGCCTGTACTTTGCATTATCTCATTAAGAAGACAGTACAGAGACTGGTGACTTAAACAGACTGGAAAATCTATTCTTCTTAAAGAAACTTAAGAGCGTTACGGGGTCCTGAATTACCCCCATAAACTGTGCTTCTGAAAAGAGAGAGAGAGAGAGAGAGAGAGAGAGAATTATTTAACACCATGTTGTTTTGAAAAGAGAGAGAAAGAAAGAAAGAGAGAGACGAAGACTAACTGTTGGACTGTCACTTTAAGGCACTGGAAGTAACTTTTGGATTTTTGCTGAGTTGGAGCCAAGCAGCTCATAAGTTGCTATGTGACCGAGGGCGGCGTTATTTGATGGACAATTGATGTTATGATTTTTCGGCAGCATGTTTATACTTCTCAAGGACATTTGCCTGCTTATACATTTCTTACACAGAGAAAGGAAGGAGGAGTTATTTGAATGACAGTTGATACCCAGTACGGTGAGATAAATAGGAGGTCGGATGATATAGACCACAGGCACATGTTTTGGACACTGAATGAGCTTTGCTGTGCCCACAGGAATAAGTGGGTTTTTGGAGGATCGATCAGGCAGATCGACCAGTCGCTCTTGCAGTGAGAAAAAGGATTGACTGGTGGGGAGTTGTCCATGAGTCCACCCTTGCCGGGGTTGATAACTCCACCACAGGAAACCGGTCCCCTTTGTTGAAGTCATAGTCAGTGACTTTTAAAGAACTTCGGAGAATGATGAGAAGAAGAATGGCGTCAGCTCGTGAAGACTCAAATCTCTCCCTCTCTCTCTCTCCATCACTACTCAACTCAAAACCATGAACTGAACTGAACTTTACTCATCATTGGAAGACTGTATCTTTTTACCCCTAGACTTGAAGCTTGGTTTTTCATATATGTTTCCACACTTATTGATATACTTACTTATATATAATCATTGTTAACCTGTTTGATTTATCTACATTTATGTTACTGCATTGCGTAGTTACTAATAAACATTATTAGTTAATAGCAATACTGGACTCCAAAGTGTTTTCCATCTCTGCTGGTTCTTTATTCCCGTCACAGGGTACGTGACAAGAGTTAATGAAGAAATTAAATTTAGTGCTTTCATCAAGTAATTATGGGAAAACTGATCTCCAGCAGCATGAGGACTTAATTACAACAGATTTAAGGAGGCTGTTATATATAAAAAAAAAGTGGATGAGAGACACAAGAGATTGTGAGGATACTGAAAAGCTGGAGTAACAGACACAAAATGCTGGAGGAACTCAGTAGGTCAGGCAGAACCTATGGAGAGGAATGAACAGCTGATGTTTCAGAGTGAGGCCCTTCATCAGAACTCTGGTCGTAAAAGAGAAAGCTGTCCTTTTGCAGAGGTTGCCATGAACTAGAATGCACTCTCTGAACTGCTGGTGGACACAGATTCAATACTGGGATTCAAAAGAAAATTAAGCAAATATTTGAAGGGGTGGAAATTACAGGCCTCTGGGGAAAGAGTGGGATGAATCATCTATCTCTGTGAAGGAGACAACTCGGGCAAGATGGCCCAGCATCACTCGTTGATCCTACAGTAATGTGATTCTGCCCTCACAGAGGCAGCTGTGATACTCTGTGAACATGTGTTTAATTCTGCAATTGTTCCTCAACAGAATGATCTATTTGGCAGATATAGCAACATTTGTGTAGGCTGTGCTTTTCAGGCTTTAAGCAGAGACTGTCAGCAGCTTGGTTGAGACATAGCACTCTCTGGAAAGAAAATTGACAGCTACTTTCAAGCAGCTGAAGTCTCCTAGATATGGTATCATCCATTCTGTTTGCAGACAGAACTTGTTAGATGAAGGATTTGACTATGCAGCTGTAATATGGTATGAATATTGCATTAAGTATTAATAGCACAACAACACGAGTAGCAAAGATGCCTTCATGCAGAAGCTAGATAAGTGCGTGAGGGAGAAGGGAATAGAAGGATACGGTAACAAGGTGAAATGAAGTGAATAGACTGTGTGAAGCAAAGACACCAGTATAGACTAGTTTAGCTTAATGACCTATTTCACTGCTATAAATTCAATGCAATGAATTTTTGCCCCAATTGCTTGCCTCCTGTGGAGATCAAGCTGCAAGTTGGGCATCCCATTGTTCAGATCCAGTTGAGTGATATGTGTATCAAAGATTTCCCATTATGCTGAGAGCTGTTGTGCAACATTAGAAGGGGAAATCTGTAGAAGCAAATACTGCTGAATGGCTACCCAGGTTGGCATTGCGGAAGAATGGAAATCGTCTTGATAAAGTGTGGTTATAGTTTTGTCTGGTGATTTTAGTAGTTGTCAAGAAGAAAGTTAGAGATCCTGTAATGTGGCATTTGAAAGCTCCTCCCTCACCAGGTCATGTTTTGCTGTAGCATTGATCACATTAATGGCAACAGCATGTAAAAATCAGTGATTAACGCAATTACAAGACAGCCTCAAATATCTGATAACTAAGTCCCTACGCTGATCACTTTTTGTCAACTGTAACTTGAAGGTGTATTAGTATGTCCTGAAGTCTGCTAGTGCTATATTGCAATTGATTTCTCTTTATACTGCAGAAATAGTAACCTCTTGCTTTTGCCTGTTAACTATAAGTCAATTTAGATGCACTGACCACTGAACTGTTGAATTAAGATTGACCTTAAAGCAATTTTCAATCTTAGTAGCAAACTGCGCAAGAGGGAAGCACCTCTGAGCATAGCTTTATGATACAGAAGATCCAAGGATTTGAGGAATCAATACTAACATAAAATGAGCAAAGATCATGTGGTTAAACAGAGGAATACAGTAGATTTAGAGCACTACTACATATAACCCCAGTGGGAAGTGGAACAACTCATATATATTAAATGCACACTTAATATTCCACATTATTTAAAGTTACTAAAGATCTCATAAAACCTTAGAACAATGATTTAATTGAAAATGATGTTTCTTTTCAGTTAAGTATGAATAAGTTTTAAAAAAAGAAAATTAAATTAATCAATTGCATAATTTAAAACTAAAATGATACATATTTTTTCTAGTTTTTTTTTATAAAATGACGTGCTGTAACGCCTCAACGTCGTAGGGTATGCAGTTCATCACTTAAATTCTGCCAATTCTCTCAGCAGTCACATGGTGTCAGATCCAGCAAATGCCTGCTGAGTTCCTTCAGCATTTTGTGTGTGTTGCTTGAAAGTCCAGCAAGTGTAGGTTTGGAGTAATCCTTCAGCTGCTCCTGAAAACTGAAGGATTACTCCAAGTAACCCGAAGAGTGGGTGAACTCTTGTTACCAATGTGTCAGTTCCATTTCAGAAATGTTCCCAGCAATATTACAGGGACGGAGTGGAGGGTGTTCTGGGAATTTCAGGTTTCTTGACGACTCTGCTGAAAGTGCAATGCTGTAGAGGGCACATGGCCCTTTATCCAAAGCTCCATTTAATCAGCAGTCCCTGGAAACCATGAGTTGACTTGGTTTCGACCTTGTCAGAGGTCCAATGTTCCACAAGTTCTACCTTTTTCTTGAGAACATCACAAATGATGTGCTATTCCACCATGATCATCTCTAGCATGGGATCCTCTCAAAACCCAAATCTGCATCTGATTGGATAACTGCATACTTTAGCATATTCCCCACACAAACATATTGAACACAATTGAATATTGAACTTCAGACCCTTTGAAGTGAAAAATGTGAATTTTACATGTTTTTCATATTTTCAGAAACATATTTCAATGATTATGCCAAATGGCTGTTCATTAATTTCATGAACTACAGTATTCTATTTTCTTACCCTAATGTTGCAAGAACTATTTGTAGATTTCCAGTTAACACCAGTCATTTTTCAAATATTTGTGAAATTGCCATTTCATATTTCTGAATCTCTTAATGCATTGTTTTTTTATTGCATTTCCCATAAATCAAACAGCATGTGGTTACAATCCAAAATGAAGATACGTCTAAATCCATTAATAAAGTCACCCTGGAACATGAGACAGCTTAGTGCCTGAACCAGAGGTATGAAGGAGGTGTGGACAGTGATTTGTTCTGTTACTGCTGATACAATTCCTGGCTCAACCACCAATAGACAAGACTATTAACGTTATTCCACATCATCCAACTGAAGGAAATTGAAAGATATATAAGATATTTATCTAAGTACGTAATGGAAAATATAATCTTAATTGAGCCAGGGTGAGATGAAATTGGATGGAGTTTCATTGCATTGTCTGAGAAATTTGTACCAAATTTATAAATGTCCAGTTTTATCCACCAACGTTCATTGTGAAAGGAGCTTTCAAACTGCTTTCCCTCCGTGGCTGCCAGTTCTGGACCACATCAGCTCCCCTGATATTAGGAGGGAGATAGCAATGAACAAACTGCTCAGAAGGTAAGTTCCACTTCAGATCACTTCTCCTCAATACCACCAGCTGCCAAACAATGTGTGTTGCAGTTAAAGCATTTGCATCAGGTCATTGGAAAGAAGTCAAAAATATATCATACCTGGCATTATCGACCATCACAGACTTAAGCACATGCCACCTGAATTTGTTCTGCCACAATTTCTAGTCTCTTGTTAATCAATTCTAGACTGGAAGTGGTCTACGTATGGTCATCAAGCACATTTGGGACCTCTGCAATAACCAAATGTACAGTTGTTGTGTGAGCAATTGTGTATGAGTTCTTGCAGTTCAAAAACAGAGGCCATGAACAACAGCTGATCATCAGGAATGTTATGGCTTGCTTGAGACAGCATAAAGAAAAACAAAATGCTGTTTTCCCAGTGCTATCACATCTGCCAAACAAATGAGGGGAATATATAAAGCTTGCATAAATTCTTTTGAACTTCACTAATTGTAAGTAGGATGTCCTTGGGAGGATGCTGTGGGAGATGTTTTTCCCTAGACTTGGAATGGAGAATCACGGATCTCCTTCATGTTTTACTGATGGGAAATAAAGGATGTCTTCTTACTCAATCCAATGTATTGATGTCATTTTGCTTTAGTTTTTAGAGTCATTTTGCTCCTCAGTTCTGATCTTTTGAAATTAGATAAAACAATTGGGTTTCTAGGTGTATCAGATTGGCAGAAGGAGCACACTAGAGTAAGATACAAGTTATTTGACACTAAGTAGGAAGAGATAGCACAAAATAAATACGTTTCTCAAAATGCATGTTTATTACCTGATCAGATCCAACAAATTTTACAAGGTGGCTCCCAGCAAATACTATTGCTGGGGAAGTTAGTCACTTCAGTTATGCAACTGCAGGCAAACTGAGCACAGAAGAGTCCCACATTCAGCGAAGGAAACAATCTGTTCTGATCAGGCTGGCCAAGTCAACTCCATACAAGTAGTACCATCGGGTTTCTAAGCCTTGTGCCAAGAGATGTCAGCTTCCAAAAGTTTTGCACTTCATTTCTAATGAGCAAGAATTCAGCGTAGTTTATGTATTCAAAATTCAAGAGTGAAATACGAAAGCATCTGACTCAGAGGTGTGAATTTCACTCACTAAGCCAGGCCAGTACCTATCCAGGAGAATATCAGCAAAACTGTTTCCATGTACAGTGTTAACTAAGATATGAGTGAAGAGAATTTTGTTTAATTGACCAACACATAAGTAAGAGCACTAAGTAGACCATGAGAAAATTCGCCTTTGTTTCAGTCCCATTTTTATTCCTGTGAATTTTGCATTTTTTTGTAATATAAATCACTAGTCTGCCTCAGGACAACATTATGATCATATAAAATAATTAGATAAACTGCACATAGCAAATGAACTATAACACAATACTTGTGCTTTACTTTTCATTTTAATAAACATTACAAATCTTCTAAAGAATTACTGTGAAATGGTGCTTAAAAATCTTTTTATAGTCATTATTCCATTAATGATAGCTTCTCCACCTTTCATTCAGAAATTGTCACTGCTGGGATCTGTTTTCCCTCAATTCTGCCCTCTTGAGTGTCCCCCATTTTCTTTGATTCTCCATGCCTCCAGCATCTGAACTAAAGCTCTGGAATTATCTATCTAAATCTCTTCTTAAAATGTGCCTTTTGAACTTTAAAGAATCAACTTTATTCACCATATATATTTACGTGTATTAGGAATTGGTAGTGGTGTTGGCTTGACATTCAACAAAAAAAAGCAACATTCAACAATTGCAAATAATAGAGAATTATATAAAACAATGTTAGAAGTATGGATATGGAATAAAAGGTAAAATAAATACATAAGTACCATCATGTGATTACAATGTAAGCAGCATTATAAAACGTGGTTTAAAGTGTTTATAGTGAGTGCAGTGACAAGTAGTAGATGGAGGTGGGGTCCAACTAGATTAACTGCCTAGGAAAAGAAACCTTTAAAATGGTGTGATGGTTTTGTTAAGTGCTTTCCAGAAGGGACTTTCACCTGCCCTTATAGCTTTATGCTGCTCAATATCAAATGTTAGTCATAGTCATAGTCATACTTTATTGATCCTGGGGGAAATTGGTTCTCGTTACAGTTGCACCATAAATAATAAATAGTGGGAAGCATCCACCTGCATTACTGTCAGCTTCTCCCCCTGCAGAGCAGGGCGGATGGTGTTGAATGCACTGCAGAAGTCGAAAAATATGACCCTCACAGTGCTCACTGGCTTGTCCAGGTGGGCGTAGACATGGTTCAGCAGGTAGACAATGTCATCCTCGACTCCTAGTCGGGGCTGGTAGGCGAACTGGAGGGGATCTAAGTGTGGCCTGACCGTAGGCCGGAGCAGCTCCAGAACAAGTACATTCTTACTTTATATTTTATACTTTATTGTCACCAAACAATTGATACTAGAATGTACAATCATCACAGCAATATTTGATTCTGTGCTTCCCGCTCCCTGGATTACAAATCAATAGCAAATATTAAAAATTTAAATTATAAATCATAAATAGAAAATAGAAAAATGGAAAGTAAGGCAGTGCAAAAAAACCAAGAGGCAGGTCCAGATATTTGGAGGGTACGGCCCAGATCCGGATCCTTGTGAACTTCCAAGAGAAGATGTGCCACTGTAATGCTGCTCTGTAAATAGAATTATTGTTTTTGTGTCAATTTAAGGAGCTTATTAATAACGGACTCTCTCATGAAAATGTGGGCCCTGTCCTTTTTATTAATTTTTAGTACAAATATTCAGGGGAGAAGTGACTTTTCCCACAAAAATATCTACAGAACTCACAATTTATAATTCAATTTTGTATTATAAACTAACAAGAAAGGATTTGTCAAATATTAGTTTGTGATATCTTTCACAGAACCCAAATCATTTCTTTTTATTTATAGGAGCAAAGCAGTTCATTGCTTGCAAAGGATCTGTCTGTTAGGTCACTCATGCATATCAACCAACAGTAGCAAGTGCTGAACAGAACCTGACAGTGAAGGTGCCTTCTTATCACTAGTCCTGCTTTACAGACAGACTTAAAATGTCCAGAATGTGCTGCATTGCTTCAGAATGATTGGAGTTTTTATCACTTTTTAAAATTTTTAGATACATGAGAGAGAAAGGACTATTTTAATGGAAATCTTTATAAAATGGAAAGTAGTCAAAGCAGTTCCTGCCTGAAGAGTACATCAAATAAAGTCCCAACACATCAGCCTTCTTGCCGATAATAGCCTATTGAAAGCAACCTGCTCAGCCAGTGAGCTTTCCTTTGTACAGCATGTTCCAATTTGTCAGGTATATGCTACTGTGGTAACTAGCAGAACAGGTTTGTCAGAGGCAGGGCTGAGTGGAAGTTTTTGATACTTCACCCTAGATATTGCCTGGTCCCAAAGCTTTTACTGCATCACTCACCTCAGACATTCCATGATATCATGTGTTGCCTCCACCATGCTTAACCATATGGATGTTCAATGGCTTGGCGTGGCAGGTTTTCTGTCTGTGGTCATAAGAAATTGGAG